>NC_072798.1:33397500-34022500 GCF_028583425.1 Eublepharis macularius | reverse complement strand
ACTAGAACTCATAAGTGTGGGCTCCTCTGCAGGTTCATCAGAACCCAGACCAAGTGAGTCCTTCACCATGAAGTGAAGTTTGTGGGCTGCACAGTAAATGGGCTTGAGGCTCACTCATGCCACTGCTACCTTCATAGTGTTGCCAGGTCCCCTCACCTTCAGAGTGGGAGGCAGGAGGGCTGGCACTCAACTTATCAGTCGTCCTCGTGTGCATAGCATGCACATGCTCCCATGCTGCATGATGACATCACTTCTGGGAAGTGACATCATCACGCAGGGTCTCATGCTGCCACTGGAAACGCTCCTATGTTCTGCAGCAGGCCAATTTTGGCCCATTTGGGGCTGAATTGGGCCCCTTTGGGGCCTAAATTGGCCTGCTGTGAAGTGCAGGAGCTCTCCAGGGCTCTCCCTGGGACCATAATTTGGGACCAAAATTGACCCACTGCAGAGCGCGGGTGCACACCATGGCACCAGGGAATGTGCCCCGGGGCCGTGCTCCCCCACCAGCCAGGTAAGCAGGGGAGGGGGTGGAGGATGGGAGTGGGGACTGGCAACCCTGTATCTTCATGTTTGGGCCACCATCAGTCATCATGTATACCATGGTGAGGCTGCCCTCATTTACCTAGTCCAGTAACTCCCTCTTGATGGTGACAGTGATATTCTATGCTGTGTATGCCATGGCAAGAACATTGACGTGGAGCAAAGCCTTAAAGTAGCTGGCCCGGTGGTCTCCCATGAGGCCTTGCCTGAAGCTGGTTGTCCTACTAGTGTGCAGTAAGCAAAAGGTATGCATGCTGTGATTGAATACAGGTCCAGATGTCCAATGTGAAGTAAGCTGAAGTCCTGAATTAATTTGATAAACTTAAGTTTGTGAATACGGAATCTGATTCGGCATTTCCTTATGAGTTTGGTAATACTGAATTTTACCGAATCAGGTATTTTTAAAGGGAAAAGGGGATATTTTTAAAGTAATACCAAACCCGAATTGCACATCCCTAAACTCCAATTCCAACTTTCTTTCCTTGCCCCTTTGCGTTCCAATATGCCTCCTCCTTTTCTATACCTTATATGGTGATGGGAAGTGCCACTGTGCTGAAGTGCCAATGATTAAAAAACGTATACATCTATAAGAGGGGAAAAAATCTCAGGGTATAAGGTTATATGAAAAAACCCTATGAGGCTATTATTTTTAAAAGCAGCTCTCCATCCATTGCACATGTTTGGCACACAGGAGACAAATTTATGTTTATGTGCTCATATTTGCACCTCTCATTTCCATAACATCAGACATTTTACTGCATAGCCCAAATATTGCATAAAATTCCTTTTTGTGGCAATAAATAAGGCAACACTAGAAGTCTGAGCTGATGCATTCACAGTAAACATTGACAGCTGTATTGATGTGTTCATGCAGCCATCACTTGTGTGTTCCCATTCACACTGATGTATGATATGGGACGTTTTCATTCTCCTTCCTTAAAAGAATGGTGTAATTTTGAACAGAGAATCTGAAGGTATAAGAGTTATTGCAGAAAAACAACATGATGAAAAGAAAGGGGATTCCTGTTTCATCTGAACACGGAAACTGGTTTTGAGTCTTATCATTGTTTGTCTCACTTAGGTGACGTTCCATGGGATTTGTTCTCTAAGCACCTTTGTAAAATACAGTTCCTCTTTCCCTGTGGTGCTTATGGACTAGGCTGAAGACGTTGATCACTGGGAAAATGAATGAGGAATTGTCCTACCCCAGAGAAAACGGCTTGCTTACATGGTCCTTTGGCTTTCTTACATTCTATGATTCTACAACATCAATTGCAGAGTAAGACAGCCAGAAAAAACATCTCATATGACACAACAACCATCTTAAGCAGAGTTACACCATTCTAAGGCATTAACTCTGCTTGGGATTGAACTAGATGTTTAAAAAATAGCAATACGCTGGTATTTTTCAGGAGAACCGCAGAAAGCACAGAGATTAAGTGAGAAATTGCCCTCTGGAAAAACTGTGACAATTATTCCTGTGTGATGTTGTGTTCATTTCTGACCCTCATTTATTGGAGTCATGGTGCTTTGATAATAAAGGTGTTTTCTGTGAATGAACCATTTCTTTATGACTATCTACCAACAGGACCAACAGAGGCAATCCCTTCAGGTGATGGTTCTTTGTGGAGCATCAACATCCTGCTCAGCCTCCCCTCTGCCCTCAAGTCTCTTCCACAACTGCCCCCTCACCTACCTCACCTCCTCACATTACTCCTACCTGGGAGTAGGAACGGCTAATACTTCTGGCCATATCACTTCTTAAGAAACAGGTTGGCAAGTCACACAAGCTCTATAGGACTTCCCAAACTCATACAAGATTCTTTTCTATTCTGAGAGTTCAGCCACCATTTGGCTTAATAACAGACTAAGAAAAATAAGAGATGGCAATCTTGTGAAAGGGAAGCCCTGAAGAGGGTGTGTGGCTTGCCACCTTGCTTCTTGAGAGGCCTGGGGAAGTAATGAGGTAATGAGGATTAAATATTTTGGTTCTTGGTTGGGGCTGAGGGGAGGGACAGCATGGGTGGCCGTGCCTGCTGAATAATAATAATAATTTGATTTATATACTGCCCTTCAGAACAACTTAATGCCCACTTAGAGTGGTTTGCAAAGTATGTTATTATTATCCTCACAACAATCACCCTGTGAGGTAGGTGGGGCTGAGAGAGTGCTGGAAGAGCTGTGACTCAAGATCACCCAGCTGGCTTCAAGTGGAGGAGTGAGGACTCAAGCCCAGTTCTCCAAATTAGGTTCCTGCCACTCTTAACCACTACACCAAACTGGCTCCAGGACTGTGAACAGGAAACTAGCATACAATGCATACTCCGAAACAACTTTCACATTTTTATGACCTCTTGGTAATCTTCCAGTGAAATAATACTACTTATACTTTCTAAGAACTGGTTACCATACCCCCACATAGGGATATAGTAAACTGTTTGTAGATAACATATATAATGCAGCATCTGACACAAGGGAGTGACCCAGGTATGTTTTCAATCTAAGTGAATACCTTATGAAATGAAATCCAGCCCTCAAGTCATAATTGACTGGCAGGGTTTTCATGGCAAGAGACTAACAGAAGTGGTTTGCCATTGCCTGCCTCTGCAACCTTGGTCTTTGGTAGAGGTCTTCCATCCAATTACTAGCCAAGGCCAACCCTACTTAGCTTCTGAGATCTGATGAGTTCATACCACAGTGTAAATTGTTTGCGGGTTGACAGCAATACTCCATAGAATATCATGCACATAATCAAAATGAGATTTGAAAGCGCTCCATGTCTACAGTATGGTTGAATCATAGAATCATAGGGTTGGAAGGTACCTCTAGGGTCATCTAGTCCAACCCCCTGCTAAATGCAGGAAATTTACAACTACCCCCTCCCCACCACACACACCCTGTGACTCTTGCTCCATGCCCAGAAGATGACAAAACCGCATCAGGATCCCTAGCCAAACTGGCCTGGGGGAATTGCTACCTGAGCCCAAGGTGATTGGCATTACCCTGGGCATGTAAGAAGGGGCCACAAGAAGTAAGCACTGATGTAACCCTTCCTGCCCTTCCTCTCATGATCTGCCTAGGTTCACAGTACCAGCATTGCTGTCAGATGGCCATCTAGCCTCTGCTTAAAAACCTCCAAAGAAGGGGAGCCCACCACCTCCTGAGGAAACCTGTTCCACTGAAGGACCACTCTAACTGTCAGGTTGAGTTGAGTAGATGCTTTTCTCCCATTGCTGACAGAACCATACAGTGTTTCAGTGCATTCTTTGAACTTATCATGCTGTAAAAATAAGAGGCATGGGATTTCACATTCTTGTACAAAACAGCGAAACACTGCAACACTAGGCTCTAAGAAGTTAAAATGCATAGAATGGAAATCATGCTGAAAATAATTATTTATGAGTTACATAAGGGATATTGTACTAACTTCTGGGGGAAGCAGTTATGCAAGACACTCATTTAGACAAATCGAGACAGATTGCATTTTCCTCCATGTCCTGTCCTTTGTAGTTGATGGCCGTGTTGCACAGAGGACAGTCATTCTTCCTGCTTATTCAGGAGCGGGTGGCAGTTCTGCTAAAGAAAACAAATACTTGTACATAACAACTTGTCCCTGACTCATGTAGCTTATAATGTAGGCAGGGGCAGAAGGGCCGTGTGTGCAGATGGAGTAGGTACATGATGAGATGGCTGTGAGCTAATGAGGCACGCTCTTCATAATTTGCAAACGACAGTTTGCTCTCCAGTTCTTGGTATTTAAGTTTAGAAGCCATAGATGTTTGTGCTTCACTGAATGTTCGCTCTCATTTTGCAGTGGGAAATCAAATTATTGTTGTTATTAGTCATTAGGTGTTATTAGGTGGTTATTAGGTTTTATTAGGGTGTTCTGAGAACTTAAACACTAATTGAGTCCAGTCCATCTAAACAAGTCCAAGTGCGCATTCTACATCTATCTTTCATCTTGACATTCTGATGGCTTGTATATGTACCATATCATCAGAGAAAATGAAGTTCTTGTGGGGTAATAGTATTGCTGCATGATCTTGTTGGAGGCCACATTGGTCAGGCTAAATTTCCCCAGGGGAAAATCAGCACAAGCCCAGGGGAAAAGTTGAGTTGCTAGCTAAAGGAATGCAAGAGGTAACCATCCTGGCTAGCATCCAAAAACCCTTGAAACTTTTTGGGAGACCAAAAAGGACCTTTAAACTTGGCTCTTCCTCAAACATCAGCCACCTCTGATGCATGGCAGACTGTTTTTGAAAATTAGGAGAATTTCAAAGCCAGATGGCATGAAGCCAGTTTAAAGAGAAAAAGTGAAAAATGCCACTGGGCTAGCACAAGCCCCTAAGCATGAAGTCATTTATTTGGATCCGACCACTTTCAATGGCATTAGGTGTTTTTGCTGTGATTTTTCACCCTGTGAAGGGTGGAACTAATACTTGGGATGACACCAGTAGTATGCCACCCGCATTCTGTGATGGTATAAGGCCATGAGGACTGTACCATAAGTTTTTCTGAATGCTTACAAGAGTCTTTACTTTTAGTTATTAAGGTGTACACTTTCACGACTTGCTGGGGGGAGACTGTAACTGAGAGAATATTGCAGAGGTGCCTCCCTCCTCCCTGCCAGTCCTCTTTCCAAAGAACAAAACAAACAAAAAAGACTTGAAGGGGGGTGAGTGAGAGTAATTGGCCATGGGAGGCCACTTTGAAGAAAAATGGGAAAACTACAATGATCATCTTTCCAAATGGAATCAGAAAGCTGAGAAAATCATACCATTAGGGATTATTTGGGTACTTTGGGAATAGTAATTTTCAGGAAAGAGTCTCAGCTGGGGCCATTCTTGTACCTTAAGAGCCACCCCCTGAAAATGATTCCTCTCCCTTCCTCCTTGGAAGTTAAATTTTTGAAAAAAGCTGTATAGCTGTCTGGCCAGCAGCAGGTATTTTGTGAACCATTTGCACATGGCTCCAGGTATAAAGGGTTCTGTGCCAAACTTAACATTCCTGTATACTTTTTGAGGAAGGGAAGTTCACTCTTTGAGCTCCCCTGCTCCAAGCTCATCACTATCACTCATCAGGACTCAAGCCCACACTATCAGTGCAATCCTAAGAAAAGTTACTCCTATCTAAGCCCATTGGCTCAGATGGGAGTAACTCTTCTTAGGATTGCACTACATGTCTGGGATCTGAAGGGGATCTAATTTGGGGGACAATCAGTCTTTGCATCACCAACAATTTGTGGCCCAGGGAAGTAACCATATGATAGGGCCGGGAGCAGGACAAGGGATAAGGTCTGATCCTTAAACGCTTTTGGAGGATAAGTTTGTTCTTTGTCCAAGCAATAAGGGGACACAGCCTGAGACTGGTTTTTAACACCCTACACTCCAAATCTAGCAGAAGCTGTGTTACATCTTTCAGAAAGTATGGGTGTATCTAAGATGGTAATTTGCTCTGCTTTCACTCATGGAATGGAGAGCAGGCAAGAGGTTTGGACATGTAGATATGCACAAGAGACTCTGTTTGATTTAGGCATGGTAGTAATAAGAGTATTCTGAATCTGTTGTCTTCAACTTATGAACACAACATCTTTCCAAAAGTCAAAGATTTGCAAGGTGTTTTGGCCTAGTGCCAGTTGAATTTAATCACTAAACGCTCATCTCAAATTTGTTAGGCTCAATGGTTTGTAAAAAAATGTCATTAAACATGCAAAACACAAGACTGATACTTACAGTGAAATCCGAAGCAGAGTCTAAGCCCATTGAAATCAATGGGCTTAGAGTGGAGTAGCTCTGCTTAGGATTTCACTTTTTGTCTACAAGAAAGGGAGGGAGAGACTATATGGAGTGAGCCCATGCTTTGGGCATTGTGGCACATCAGAGACTAGCATCTTCTTTTGCAGTTTCTAGTGTGGTCCGGAGGGTGTGTTAATTGGTCAATGCATTCAGCATAATAGAAACGTTGGTGTGCTGTCATGAATACAATGACTGTTATATATGGAGCACTTCTCACAATGAATAGTACTTTGCACCAGCAACAATGGGTCACCTAGAGCTGAATTTATTCATCAAGTTGCTCCTCAAAAATTCTTTCTGAATGATGACATTGAATATTCACTGGATGTCTCTAAATAGTTATACTTTTTCCAAATAATTTCCAAATGCTTGATATCTGTATGGGACACCCGATAATATTGTTTTCAGTACTTGATATTAACTGTCACATATCAAACACTGAAATCAGTTCTGGTAGGACTGACAGCAGATACACACATAGCACTTTTCAAACTTTTGACCATCTGAGAACACCTCCCACATTGGTTGTTGTGGATTTTTCCGGGCTGTATTGCCATGGTCTTGGCATTGTAGTTCCTGACGTTTCGCCAGCAGCTGTGACTGGCATCTTCAGAGGTGTAGCACCAAAAGACAGAGATCTGAGAGATCTGAGAGATTTCTGTCTTTCGGTGCTACACCTCTGAAGATGCCAGTTACAGCTGCTGGCGAAACATCAGGAACTACAATGCCAAGACCACGGCAATACAGCCTGGAAAATCCACAACAACCATCGTTCTCCGGCCATGAAAGCCTTCGATAATATACCTCCCACATTGATTTGACTGTTCAGGAATCCCTGCACTTTGAGGGCTTAGGTTTTTTAAATGCTGGGGGCTGGCTGAAGCTCTCCTGCTGGCTGTTTTTGATGGCCATTTAAGGAATTAGCATAGAGAACTTAGTGCAGCTGCACAGAGAGGGACCAACTTGGGGGTGTCTGTAAAATCCCCCCTTTGTTCAATCCACTTGAAATGTAAGGGTTCTTTAGATTAGAGGGTGGACTGTGTTCTGTGCAATTTTGATCCCATTAAGTGCAAAACAGCTGCCCCAAAGCATCCTATTGATTCCCCCTCCCCTTCCCCACCGAAAAGAACAGCAATGAAAATCAGGATAACAGAAAAAATGAGCAATTTTTAAAAACCTGACCCATCAATGCCCCACCAGAAAACTACTCAACCATATTAAATGTTTCATATAACAGCCCAAGATATAAAACCACAACAAATATTTTCTAGATGCACTAATCCCTACCTTGTGCTGGTCACCCGCCTTCAGGAACATACATTCAAATCCAGCAGACTGTTGGATGAGGGACCTCAATAGATGGAGGGACTCACAACAGACGGCTGTGGCCTTACCTCCCCATTCCCCTGGCCTACCCTGCTGCAGTCCCCCCATTGCAACCTGTTTCTTCTATGTTACACCAGAAATGATGTCATTAGCCGGTGCCATGGGTGGGTATATGCATGCATGACACACATGCCTGTGGCCTGCCTCCCTTGTTTGCCAGTGCCTCCCTCCACTGACAAGTTAAGCAGCAGTGAGGAGTGGCAGTGGTGGGGTGGGTGGGCCCCCCATCATAGCAGGATCTGGCAGCCCTGTGTCTCAGGGTTTATGGAGCCAGACACCCAAGCTGACAGTTTTCCATGAGCCCATGTGCACATAATGTTCTGAATCTAAACACTAGCACAGCATCTTCAAAATCTCTCACCAGCCTGTGTGTTTCCATAAATGTTTCAAAAAATGTAGGAGACACCTGCAAAAAGTTGGGACATCTGTGGCCTGAATATCTGCACACTATCCTTCACATCCTCCAATTGCTTTCTTTCCTGAGTCCCACTGGACTGACATGAAACTTATGATCTGCTGTTTAAGTACGCCTCTCTTCCTGCCATGAATCTTTTTCTATGCCATGGTGAAAACATTTGAAATGTGGGGAGGGACCTGGCGCCCCCCATTAAAAGGATCAGGTAGTAGGTAATGTGAAAGACCTCTACCTGAGACCCTGGAAAGTTGCTACCAGTCTGAGTAGACCATACTGACACTGATGGACTGAAGGTCTGATTCAGTATAAAGTGGCTTCATGTGTCTATGCATCATGGTCCTAGCCTGTGGCAAACGGTTCATGTGTACTTACCTTCAGGTGCATCTTTGTAACTATATACTATGCACATAGTGTGTTGTAAGCCACTATGTTTCCAATCCTTCCTGCCAGTATTTTATAGGGGTGGCATATGTACATACCACATGCTTGCCAATGGCAATGCGATATTTGAAATGCTTTCCCAAGGCCACTATGTATATATTTGTTGCAAGTGGGTCCTCCTATCCTCTTTGAGGCTCATTGCTGGTAAGATCTGGTAAGATCCCCCCATTAGACAGTTTGAGACAATTCATCAGATGAAATTCTGGGAAAATATATTGGCTCTTCACTGATCAGCTGCAAGTATCTTGTTTGCATCCAGAAAGGTAGTTCCCACTGTTGAGAACACAGGAATCAGAGACCATCTATCAAGGTTGAACTGAGATTATTTGGATTGATTTTATTGAACAGCAGTTGAGAAATGAAAACACCTAGGGGTATCTCAAAACTCTTCTATTATCAAAGTAAAATGTCTGAACACACAATTCAGTTTTTAGACATGGATGAAAACATTTTGTTAAGATGCTCCACAGATGGGAACAACATTGCCCAAGACAGATTTTCCTCCCCTGGCAGTTTCCTATTCACCATCTAGAAATATTGTTGCATATTGTTTATGAATTTGCAATAGAAGCATATCATGCATTTCAAATAAAACAAAAGGGAAGAGTTGGAATGATTTTTACTCCCCCCCACCAAAACAAACCCTGATTAGCTAGTAGCTTTTGTAGGGGGGGGGGGGAGATACCTTGATGTGTTTCCTCTTAAATTCCTTCTTTAAAAATGATTCCCCCCCCCATTTCTGTCTTTCCCACATTTAGGAAGCTTTTCTCCTCAGAGCAGTCTAGGCTTTGTGCATAAGCTTTACCTCTGCAATTGCTTACGTATTTCTCCTGGTGGTAACAGAACTCATTTATTTGCCATTGGTGACAGACATGGTAAGAGGAGTTCTACAACAGTGCTTCAAATGAGGACTAAAACTTCAGCAAAACTATCCTTGATGATGCATGACTAGGGAGAACTTCATTTCATTTATTTAGGTGACTGTAGAGAACACCCCATCCTAGTCAAGAACATTTTGTAAATCTATACACACATTAAAAGTCTACTAAATCCCAAACACAAACAAATGCTAAACTCCCATTCTATTGGCTTAACTGTAGTGGAACACCAAAGTCAACCAGTCAACCCAAAACAGCCCGATTGGCGGCCGGTGCACGCCACGGGCTGCAATTTGCCTCCTTGAAAGGAGGACAAGACAGCCCAGTTTCCCGGCATCTGGGACTTTTCTGGGGGGCAGAGCCTGCAGTCTGTTCAGGAGGCTCCGCTCCCTTTAGCCGCAGTCCTTTGCACCCTAGGCGCTTCCCCAGTAATGGGGAAGAGGGGTCTGCCGGGAGTGGATGGTACTGCTTGAGACGGCTGCCATGCTGCATGGGCAGACTGCCTTGGGGAACCCCGTGTACAAGTCCTTTCCTTACTGCTGTATGGCTGAGATTTAGGAGCTTGAAAGGGGGGATCCAGTTTGCCGGCTGTCTGGGTACAGGCCATCCACTAGGATGGCCCAAACCTGGGGATTTGGGGTTCGCCCAGGCAGGTCAAGGCAGAGGTCCAGTGGGTGACCACGTGGCTTGACCTGTACCAGTTGTCCTTGCTGTAGTTATTTGTTGCTGTTCTGGGTTAATGTTTATTAATAAAAGTGGCCCTTGGATCAAAGCTTGGTATCTGTCTCTTCATTCTGACTGTGGTGGCAAATAAAAATTAGGGTTGGTTACTGATTGCATTTAAATCAATTTTCATCTCATCAAAACACAATCTAGAATGCTAAAGGAAGTGAGAGAATTGGAATAAACATATATGCCATTCATGATCAGAAAAAAATAATCTTTAATATCAAGGAGACCCTGTATATCTGCTTCGCATGCAGAAAGTCCTTGGTATTTTCAATTCTTGGCATCTCCAATAAAAAGGCCAGGTATTAGGTGACATGAAAAACCTCACCCTGAGACCTCAGAGAACTTCTAGCAGTTAGCATAGACAAGACTGGCGTGGATAAACCAAAGGCCTTATTCAGCATAAGGCAGCTTCAGGTGTTCAATACATTTTCTGTTTCTAGTGTGCTCTTTCTCCAAATAACTCGTTTATTAGCTACTTATTCGATTTTTACCCCACTTCTCTCCCATAAGAGAAATGAAGGTGGCTTACATAGAGTGTGGCTGGGAAGTCTCCAAGCCTGTCCCAGTAGAGCCAGACCTGCTTAGTTTCAGCAAGCTGGATTCATCACACGAACTCCAACCATGCTTGCACAAGAACAAAAAAAAAAAAATATGAAGAAGCTGAAACAATATCTGGAGAAGAAATGGGAGGTGGGAGGAAAACTGTGGCAGTTTGAGAACTACTGAAGTATAATAAAATGTAGAGGGGGGTGACTTTACCGGGGGGGAGAAGAGATAAATGTGAATTTATAAGCAGTTAGATTAACAGATTGACATATATATAGATATATATAGGCTAATAAACAGAATATTGATAGAAAATAATTAACTATAAGGATTAAAGTAAAGGATTGAGTAACCAATAATATTTTCTTTCTTTGACAAGATTTGTACAATGCACCAAACTGAATGTCTGAAGGTATAGACGAGTCAAATTGATTGACTATGTGATGAGAGCTACAGAGAATTATTATAAAAAGACAGAATGAGTAATATATAGAGAATAAGTCAAATTGTTTGATTTAAATGAATGTAAGATTTATATGGTTTATGATATATAGAAATACTTAAAAAATGGAAAATGGGACAAATTGTTTAAGATGGAAACAAAGACTTACAGTTTGGGTATATAATATTAAAAATAGTTAAGATGTACTGCTTAGAATAATGGAAAATATATATTTGTTTTAGATAGAGGAATCTAATAGAAGTAAGGGAAAAGGGACAAAGGGTTGGAAAACTGTTGGAAGTCAAAAAAGGGGGGGAAAGGGAGGGGGTTAGAAATTGAAAATTGGGGAAAATTGAATGTAAATGTAAAAATAATGGACTCTAACCCAATAAAAAATTTTTCAAAAAAAAAAAAATGAAGAGAATACATTGCGCCTATTGTTTGTGCCTGCATAGTCAGCACCCTTTATTCATCCCAAGAACTGATTGTACCATTAGCTGAGTTCACTGGCAGACACACGAATGGCATACAGAGACACCTAAATAGTAAGTCTCAACCCCCAAAACCTAATGTTTCCCTTTTAAAAATTGGAGGCAGATTGTACTGTTTATTGAATGTCCTTGCTATTGATCATACTGAAGTATTGATCATACTGAAGTATGATCAATAGCAAGGACATCTGCTGCAATCTGCCTTGAATCTCAGTGAGAGGGACAAACTATAAATAGCGCAAATGAATAAATAGAGTTGTGGGGGAGAGCATCTGTGAGAAACCAATTTCATGCAAATGGTCATATCTGGATTCATTTGGTTGTACCAACACAGCTCAGCTGTTTGATTACAACTGGGTGAGCACAGTGTGGGCTGAACCTGAAGGTCATCACGTATACCTGTTCAGCTATTGATAGGTTCTATGATGTTTATCCCTAGTCAAACTCATTTGAAATGTGGTGCTGGAGGAGAGTTTTGCAGATACCATGGACAACCAAAATTACAAATAAGCGGGCACTAGATCAAATCAAGCCTGAATTCTCCCTAGAAGCTCAAACAACAAAACTGAGGCTATCATAGTTTAGTCACATCATGAGAAGACAAGATTCTCTGGAAAAGTCAATAATGCTAGGGAAAGTGGCAATAGGAAAAAAGAAAGATCTAAAATGAGATGGCTTGACTCAATAAAAGATGCCTCGTCCTCTAGTTTGCAGGATCTGAGCAAGTCTGTTAGTGATGATAGGATGTTTTGGAGGTCTTTCCTTCATAGGGTCGCCATAGGTCGGCGGCAACTTGATGGCACGTGACGTAACACCCTCCCCGCTAGCCAAACAGGTAGAAAGTGTCTGGTTCTGCAATGTGAAGGGCTGCCACTATCCCTGGCTATACATCAGAAGCAAGAAGTGAATTAGCATGTTAGGGATCTGTAGTGCTCTTGTGCTGGTGCTCTCTAGTGATCCTGTGAGTCTTCCATTAGGCTCCCAAGAGCTGATCCTGTTTTTCACACAGAATTCAACTGATTTAAATGTGCCCATTCAGCTTAACGGGAGTGACAGTCTTCCCTACAAAATTCCCAAATGCTTTCTGCAAATTCTTATCATCACCTGCAGGAATGCAAATGCACTTGTCAGGATGGAACAATTGGAGAAAACCATGAGAAGAAGCTATGTTGCCAAACAGAAAAGGAAAACAAAGCAAAGGTAAATGAGGTAGATAAAAGATAAGGGGGAAAGTCCTTGGCTTTCAGAAAGGAATTTCTTGTTTTTTAAAAGACCTTTTTTTACTTCAGCGGTGTGAGCCTTTCGCAAGCAGTGGATGCCAGCTGGGAAGAAACAGGTGCGAAGATGCTTCCCTTTATGACGTGGCCTCTTGCCTAATAGGCTTGGAACTCAGGCCACCAAATGCATTTCAATTAGAATCCCAGGCTTGTCCCAGAAATGCCAAAGCAATCTGCAGCACAGGCAAAGCTCCAGGTTAAGAAATCCAACCTATTAACTGCTTGTGCAGATCTAAGCAGGTGAGGTGAAGATCCACCTTTGCTCCCCTGGCCAGACGGTTCTGTGCTGCTCCAGATGAGAATGTCCAGATCATAAAAATGAAATGTCACACCCCCAATGGAGATGCTAGACTCAAACACTTGGATGAAACTAGGGCATATTAACAGCTGACCCATACAACTGCCTAAAGCTCCCCATGCCTTTGGTGAAGGTTCCCTCAAAGGCTCCCCAATACCGTTGCCAGCATTTGGGCAACTGAACACTGGCCTTAGCCTCAAGGTGGCAATGATTCTATACTTGCGTTTCCTTGCCTCCATATAAACTTATGTCAAGAGATGCTGACCACCTTCATCATCCCCTGAAGCTGGTCAGTAGTACATGAGTTCAAGTGGCATTACTGTGCACTGAAGGAGTTCCATATCCAGCTGCCCCCAGATACGTACAGCCACCTGGGGCTGGTTTTTGTGCCTCCTCTCATCCTCAGAATCCTCACCAATCTAGTCAAACTTCAGGCACATAACCCATACTATTCCTGTCAACACCATAACCGGCTCCTTTCTAATCTGATTTGAAGCCTGGTTATAGGACTGAAGTAGCCTTGGTTACCTTAGCTGATGACCTGTGCCAGACTGCCAGTTTTCTGCCGTGGTTAAGAGCAATAGGACTCTAATCTGGAGAGCTGGACTTGATTCCCCACTCCTCAACTTGAAGCCAGCTGGGTGACCTTGGGTCAGTCACAATTCTCTCAGAGCTCTCTCAGCCCCACCCACCTCACAGGGAGGTGAGGATAACAATAACACACTTTGTAATCCTCTCTGAGTGGGTGTTGCTTTCCTGAAGGGTGGTATATACACTGAATGTTTTATTATTATTATTATTATTATTATTATTATTATTATTATTATTATTATTATTTAAGATGGACAGAGGGAGTATGACTCTATTGATTCTCCTGGATCTCTTAGCGGCTTTCAATACCATTCCTTTCTTTTTCAGAGCTCCTATGATAAAATGATCTTCTTGTGCAATAGCTAATAGAATAAAAAATTAATTTCTAAAAGAAAATATGCTAGACAGAAATTTAACAACCAACAGGGTTATATTTGGATCACTATCTACCATCAGCTAGGGAAGAATCTCCTCTAGAAAATTATGAACTGGAACCCAAGTTAAAAGTGGTAAAATCCAACAATTCCTAAAAACAGTAATAAGAGGGTATTCCAATATTTTACAAGACAAAGTGTCAATTTTACACTGACCACAAGAACAAAGGTGATCTGAATATGGAATATGATAAAATCTGCCATTCAGTACTTCAGAGGGGTTACCATTCAACTGAGCTAGGGAAAATGCCTGGACATAATAAAAATTTGTTAATTTGTTAATTTGTTTTATTGTTTGTATATTGATTTTAGTTCTTGTTTTTATCGATTTTAACTGTTCACCGCCCAGAGCCCCTGGGGATGGGCGGTATATAAATTGAAATATAAAATAAATATAAATAAAATAAAAGTTAAGTATCTCATGTTTAATGGTAAGGACCATGAAGGTAAGATACCAAGAAATTGGCTCAAGCAGACTGTATGAGCCTGCATCACCATACTATTGTAATCAAGGACGGTAACAACAACAACAACATTTGATTTATATACCACCCTTCAGGCCAACTTAACGGTTCACAAAGTGTGTTATTATTATCCTCATAGTCACCCTATGAGGCTAAAAGAGCTCCAAGAAGCTGTGACTGACCCAAGGTCACCCAGCTGGCTTCAAGTGGAGGAATGGGGAATCAAACCCAGTTCCCAAGCTAGAATCCTATTGCTCTTAACCACTATGACAAACTGATAAGACAACACTTACCAGTAGATAGGGTCTCTGCCTCATCCAGTGCAAGAATGTCTTTGGTTGTGTGAGCCCCAACAGGCTTTCAATACCATTGATCAAGGTATTTTTCTAGACCACCTTTCTGGGCTGGAACTGGGAGGTGCTGTTTTGCCATGGTTCCAGTCCTACTTGGAGGCAGGTTTCAGAAGGTATTACTGAGAGTACTACTGCACAGCTCCTTGACTTCCTGACAAGTGGGGTTCCAGAAGGTTCCATCTTGTGCTCGATGCTTTTCAACATCTATATGAAACTGCTGCAAGAGGTTGTGCAGAGATTTGGACTGGGTTGTCACTAATATGCATATGATATTCAGCTCTATCTCACATTTCCAACTGATCTCGGTGTGTGTGTGTGTGTGTATGTTATGGAACTGGTGTCTGGATGCAGTTTGGGTGGAAGCAGGCTAATAAACTGAAGCTTAATCCAGACAAGATGGAAGTGCTAACGGTGAATGGAAAGTGACCCATGATTTAAGGTGTTATCTGTTCTGGATGGGGTTGCATTCCCCTTGAAGGAACAAGTCTTTAGTCTAGGGTTGCTCTGGGACTCTGGCCTATTGCTGAATTAGCAGGTGGCAGCTCTGTGTGCCTTTTGCCAACTTCGACTGATAAGCTAGCTACAGACTTTCTAGAGCAGAAAAGATCAGGCCCGTGTATCATATGCCCTGGTTACATCTAGATTCATTTTCTGCAATGCACTCTACTTGGGGCTACTCTTGAAAAGTGTTCAGAAACGGTGCAGAATGCTGCAGCCCGGAGGGTGACTGCAGTGGGTCATAGGGACCATATCACTACAGCCTTGGCCCATCTACATTGTCTACTAATTTGTTTCTGTCAGCGGTTCAAGGTGCTGAAGTAAGGCTTCTATGACTTGGGACCAAAATACCTGAAGGACTGCCTGGTCACTTATAGGCCTACCTGATTGCTACAAAACATCTTCTGTATACTTTGGATCCTCCACCTTCTGAGAGTAGGTTGGTGGAAACCCAGGAGTGGGCCTTCTTGGTCATGGCTAGAGATGGGCACGAACCACATTACGAACTTCAAAAACCCACGAAATTGGCGATTGCGCGATCACGATCCAGCGGTTCGTGATTGTCCACGGCCAATGAACCAGCGTTCGGGAGACACCTGGTTCGGTGCGTTCGGCCACAGTTTGGGAAGGCAGACAGTCAGGCGCCAGCAATCAGTTTCCCTGGCAACAGAGCCGGGGGAATGCCTGAACTCTGTCTGCGCTCCTTCTATCACCCTGGAAACCCAAATGGAATCCCAGCTTACCTTGATCGGCAGGTCTTCCTTCCAACCACAGAGCTGCAAAGCGGTTACAAGTTGGGAGAAGAGGGAGGGGGAAGGGGGTGTTCTGTAGCCATGAGCACTCCAGTCTCATCCCTGCAAACCCTGATAGGCAGCTCTGACGGCCAAACACAGACCTCCTGCATTGCTCAATGGGACCTGTGCTTATAAATAGCCATGGGCTCCCAGGCTGGGTTTCATATTCAGCGAGCAGTGGAGTGGGACAGAGCTCTTGCTTGCCACTTGCTAGCCTTTGGGGAGAGAGACTGAGAGTATAATTGAGCTTGGATTTTTGTGGGAGTTTCCTGGGGGCCTTGGATTGGAGAGGGTATAACTCCAAGATCCCTTTTGCAATCTTGTCCAAACTTGGGTGATGGCTGTAAGAGAGCCTGCAAAAGACTCCCCGGGAATATGGGCTCTCTAAGTGCCACGGGGGCCGTCCCGCGCCCAACAAACCATGAACCGTGAACCGGTTCGGCAACAGAAAATGTTCGTTGTGGTTCGCAATCTCGGGATCATCATCGGCACTGAACCACGAACCACTGGTTCATTAAATTTTTTTGGTTCATGCCCATGTCTAGTCATGGTATTAAAACTCTGGAATTCTCTGTCCCATTCTGTTGCCATCTTCCACCAGCAGGTAAAGACTTTTGTTTTGTTTTGTTTAGTATTTCCTCAGTGATCCATCTCTCCTGCCCTATGTTTTAATTTGTTTTCATGGTTTTGTATGTGTATTATAGCTTGGTTCTAATTGTTTCAATGATGTGTTTTGGTTTTAATGGTTTTTCAAGGGTGTTTTCCTTATGTATGTCTTTAATCTGTTAGCCATCTTGATGGTTCTGAGGCCAGAAAGATAGGGTATAAATTTTGTAAATAATAGTAATAACAACCACCATCTCCAATTGGTTAGCCATTGCCTAACCATTCCCAGGTGTCAGGATTCAGACTAGTTAATATCTGATCTCCTCTATAAGAAGACTATATAAAGCAGACAAAAGAACAACAAGCAAAAGCAGCCATGCTCTGAGCTAATTGCAGAACTCAAAAATATTCCTGCTTGGGCCTGAAGTGAATTCCATGTTGTGCCTACTGAAGGGCAGATTGGGCAGGCAACTTCCTCAGTATGAGCCTGCTGAAGAAAGGTAGGATGGTGTTCAGTAGTTCCCTCTTCCTCTCTTCCTATTGGCCAGGTTGCCTGAGAGCCAAGCTACAAGTGACGCCTGACACAGGTTGGACACTTGTCAGCTTCCCTCAAGTTTTGATGGGAAATGTAGGCGTCCTGGTTTTACAGCTTGGCTCTCTATTACAGCTGCAAGACCAGGATGCCTACATTTCCCATCAAAACTTGAGGGAAGCTGGCAAGTGTCCAACCTGTGTCAGGTGTCACTTGTAGCTTGGCTCTGAGACAGCTTGCCTGTCTGGCTCTGGCCCACAAGAATCCCCTTTCCAATGGAGTGGGGCAGAAATGCACCAAGCTTCATATTAGTCTGGTGGCTAAGCATGGAGGTTGTTTGTTTCATGAGAGTGTTGCAAAGGAGCACACAAGCATTCTTAGCAATCAAAGTATTAACAATACTTGTTTTGCTATTGAAAAGCAAAGGAGCAAAAACAGCTCCATAGGGATCTTAGTACTGCCATAAAGTTCTTTGATTAAAGTATAAAGACTTTGGATATACTCATTTTTTACTCTGCAACGTCTAGGTTCCTGTCATTTCAGGACTTTGCAAACTCCTTGAAAGGAGATGTCTCTCTGCCTAGGCTGAGGCTCCAGTGGCCAAGCAGGGCCATTATCTTTTCCAAGCCAGCTGGCAGCTCCAGAAACAGATGTGTCAAGTTTGAAACAATGGTAACTTGCTGTCCAGAGAGGTTAAGAAAACATCAGCTGAGGTGGAGAAGAGCTTAATTACACAGCACACGGCCCGCTGGAGGGAAAGTTTCTCAACATTTCAAATGAAATGGTTATGCACTTGGGCTGAAATCACTCCTCCTTCCAAAGAATAGAGCTGTTAGCTGACCACAGCATCCAGATTGACAACTTAAAACAACTTCTCACAAATTAAAATTCAGCCCATTTTCTTTCCTAGCAATTCTCACTTCATGGGTTTTTTTAAAGAAGTGTGTGCCTTAAATGTAACATAGGCAGACAACTAAATATGTGTTTGCAAAACTTTCTTTCTTTCTTTCTTTCTTTCTTTCTTTCTTTCTTTCTTTCTTTCTTTCTTTCTTTCTTTCTTGCTTTCTTGCTTGCTTGCTTGCTTGCTTGCTTGCTTGCTTGCTTGCTTGCTTGCTTGCTTTCTTAAGTGAGCCCTCAAGGAGCCCAATAAGCTTGGTCCCAGAGCCTGACTGCAGCTCTGAGACAGGGTTGGGGCTAGCCCACCACCCCACAATCAAATGAGAATTGAAAGGGGGGGAAAGAGACAGAAGAGTGAGCCCTCAGCTGGGGAAACCAAATAAGCTTGATCCCAGAGCCTGACTGCAGCCCTGAGACTGGGTTGGGGCAGAACCCTAGGCTAGCCCTCCACCACCCCACAAAAATTTAAAGGAAAAAAAATAAACAGAAGAGCAAGCCCTCAGCCAAGGAAACCCAATAAGCTTGCTTCCACCCTGAGGCCCTTCTCTAGGGGAGACTTGACCAGGCCTCCCTGCAGAGTGCAGGGTAAATCTGCTGTTCATGTGTCTGGTGGCAAATTCAAAATCAAGGTAAAAAGGACGTGGAGCTCCATTATTCTCCTTTTCTTTCTCCTAATGCCCCCCCCCCAATCTCAGTTCATCTGTGAGCACTTCTGGAATGCTGGAATGGAGTCCCATCATAAGGCTGCCATAGAGTGTTGGATAGCCACATCCTTATCTGCACCACGATATTCAAACAAGCTCTATAGAACATGCTGGCTTAGGGTTGCCAGGTCCCTATACCCTCCCGGGGGGGGGGAACCTGGCACTTACCCCAGGTCTTGAGTAGGCTTCTATTTGTGTATGTGTGAAGTCACTTCTGGGAAGAGACATCATCATGCCAGCCATGGCCATGCTCTCATGCTTTGCACAGGGCTAATTCTGGCCTGTTTGGTGCCCAAAATGCCCACAATGAAGTGCGTGAGCTCACCCGTGGCTGCCGCGATGACATCACTTCAGGAAGTGATATTGTCCCACACCCTGGGAGCACATGTGTCACACATGTTCCTGGATTGCCTGGCAATCTCTGTGGGTGGCCCCAAACTTTTCTCTGGTCGCCAGCAACCCACGGGCAAGAAAGTAAACCACCAGGAGATTTCCCACCACCGTTGGGCACCTGGGATCCGTACGCTGGATGCATCTTTTGATGTGGGTATGTATTCACAATCAATGCTCAGCTAGGTTTGGGCCTGTAAAATCAAGAGGGTTTGCACAGGGCATCAGATAATCTCTTATGTAAATGGTTCTTTAATTATGGATTTTATAGATTTCACTATTTTTTAAAAATGCTGTTTTATTACCTCTGGATATTGCAGCACTGTTTTGCTACAGTCCACCTATCAATGGGGTATTTATTTTTCTGATGTTGGCAAGATAACTAATTTCCTGTCTCATCTTTTGCAAACCATTTGCTTTTTTTTTTTTTTTTTGGTTCAGCTAATATTTGAAAGCCCTCCCAGTTTAGTAACCTAAGCAGATTTCATTAACCTGCTGTTTACTTTCTTTTCCAGATCAATTAGTGAAGGCAATAAATTAAATGAAACCCAATACCAATTGCTCTGGCACCCCAAGTAGCTACCTCTTCTAAAACTCGGCCCACTGCCATTTATCATTACTGTTCATTAATGATCTTTTGGCCCATTTATAGCTCATCTGGCAACAATTCTAACCAAAGCAATTTTAGTTCATTTTTCAAGCACAATTTTGTGAGATGTGGTATTGAATGCTTTACTACACCCAAATTCTGTTGCATTCCCCAATTTCTGCTAGAATTAATCATTCTATTTTTAAGAATTCAAGTCTCCCTGGAATGATTTAGCCTTTATTGTTTGCAGAGGCAGCTCTTCTATTCAGGTGAGAAAAGCACACTGGGAGAATTTTCATTTTAAAAATAAGACAAAGAGCCATACAGGCAAAACAAAATAAGCTTTATAGTAACCCATTCCTTTCCTAGTTCAGTGTCTTCGGCTTTTCCTTTTACCTTCTATGAAGTGCAGGGACATTTTTGCATATGTTTCCATACGCAAAGGGTCAAGAGACCTTTTGTTGTCTTTAATGAAAGTTTAACATTCAGAGGAAGAGCTGGAATACCTCTTAATGGTATCCTGAGGCACTTGAATAGCATTCAAAGGGAATCAATATGTGTCACACACAGACCTTCCATTAGCAAAAGGCATTTGGACGGCTCCAGACTTGTCACAATGATACGGCATGTGAAATTGAGTCCCTGGCACAGTTTATTTTCCCATCTGTAATTTTGGTTTTGCTTGTTCGGTGTTCTATCACTTAGGTGCAGGACCTAGTTATCATTTATGGAGCCCTGTCAGAGCATATACTACCACATTACAGAGTACAGAAAGAAACCAGTGTCAGCTCCAAGAATTCTGCTCAGCATCAGATGATGGGGAAAATAGGGAAATGGGAAAAAAGACAGAAGGACAAAGGTGACAAATAGAAGAACATGAGAAAGGAGAAAAATATAAAGAAATGCTTCTTACTCCCTAGCATTGTACATTTGGGTATATTCAAGATGAAATTATATCCAAAATTAGCTTTTTGATTTCTACCAAAAAACACTCGCCAAATTCTGGGAGTAATTAAAGTTTCTTTCCTGGAATTTTCAGGAGTGTTTGGGGTTTCGAGGAGGTGAAGGAGTGGGAAGGGAAAGAGGAAGCCAAGCTGGGAAACAGCTGTTAGTCAGCATCTCTCTTCCAGTGGTATGGAAAGAAATGGCTGTTGTGACAGCCAAGTCTCACAGGAGTCTGGGAGCCTGCCAGCCCGCCTACCATTTTTCTGGCTGAGATGGTTGGCTATGCTGCCTCTAATGCTGACAGCACGGGCTTCTAGTGGGGACTATGCTGGCATGGTAAATAGAGGGTTGGCTTTCTCTTTTCCCCTCCCTCCATCCCCACCCCTGCTGCCTTGGGGGTGGTGGAAATAACAAAAATAACGGTTCATATCAGTACACAGTCTTCATATACAGACCTATACATAAAGTGCTAGTGCAAACCGATGGTATCGCCTATGAACAATTAATACTTCTAAAGTCCATCAAAATTCTTGGAATTTATTCCAAAATTTCATAGGGTCAAATTTCAAGTATAGGTCTGAATACATGCAGGTTGGATTAGACCATCTGACAGGCAGGCCGGTTCATTGGGGGGGGGGGGTCCTGTTTCCGAGTCTTTGTCAAAGATGGTTATCTCACCAAAATAATTTTCAGTATTCAAAAACTCCCATTCAAACTCCACTAAAGAAAACTTCGAATGCTGCTCCTGAGGAAGGCTGCATGTCCAATCTTAGGCCAATCTTAGGCCTAGGACTGATCAGGTGAGGTGCCCTGGCCAATCACACAGACTTTCTTGGAGGGGAAGAACTTTTAAACTGCAGCCACTGGTTACATTTACATTGTCCTTTTTGTGCCCCTTGTGTGCTGTGCTCAGTGCTTCTCATCAGTTTGATCTGATTAATTTATTATTACTTGTTTTCTAGACTAGAGGACTGGGTGGAGGAGAAGCAAATTATTTACCCAGTCCAAGCAGGTTTTAGAAAGGGCCTAGAGACTATTCATCAGTGCCAAACTCTCTATCATTTGGCATATTTGGGTATTTATGGCTACTTGAAGTCTTTATACATAGCATTTGTTGATTTGGCCACAGCATTTGACTATCAATAGATGCCACCTGTGGGCAAAGTTGGCGGGCTTGAACATCAACAGGACTTACACAGTGGCATCCTTGGTAACCCTATCAGTCAGTGCAGTTCCTTTAAATACCTTGGTGTTACTTTTAGAGAGACCTTAAATTGGAATGCTCATTTTGAAACAGTAAAATCTTCAGTGCTAAGAATGTTAGGGTCTGTCATGTATTTCTACTACTCGAAGGCTGGATGTCTTATAGATCCAGTTTTGAAATTATTTGAGAGCGAGGTCATTCCTCATCTCCTCTATGGAGTTGAAGTTTGGGGATGGAGAGAGGCAAACCTATCTAGTATAGAAATAATCCGGAACCATTTCTTAAGACATATCCTAGCCCTCCCCAGGAGGTCTCCAGCTGCTTTGATCAGGTCTCCCCTCCCTTAGAGCCCGAGTGCATCTGGCCATTATAAAAGACTGGGTAAAGAATAAAAATCCTACCCAAGTTTCACTCAGTCAACAATCTTTCAGTTCTTTGATGGCCAATACATCGCAGTGCTCTGTTTACCTTAATGAGATATCCTTAAGGTACTCCATTCCTGATGATCTTATAGGGTCTCTGGCCACTTACCCCCAATTTAGGGACTGGATTTTTAACTCCGACACATTGATCAATCACTCCCAAATTCTAAATTCAAAAGCAGCACCGTGGTTCAAATGTATTAAATTTGACCACGTCCACTCTCCTTATCTGGCTAACATCTCTAATCATAATCATAGAGCATCCTTTACTCTATTGCGATTTCAATCCATGCCCTCGGCAATATTGTCTGGACGTTATTCTCAAACTCCTATAGCCCAAGCAGTCTGTATCTGTGGATCCAATTTTTATCTGGTCTAAGCTTATACACAAATGCGGAGAAAATCTCATTTTTGCTTTCTGATGTTGATGTGTACATTTCATACAGAGTTTCACTTTTTGCCTTTGCTGCTATGAAAATAAGCTCTAATGCAGCCAAGAAAGAGGGTGTTACTTGAACTCTCAGTTTACTTATTGATTGATGGTTTTAAATGATGTCTGTTTTAATGGAATTTTTGCAAATCTGTACTGTATATAGTTGTATTTTACCTAACTCTTATATTATTTAATGGGTTTTTTTGTAATTTTGTGACGGCCTATGGCTATATACAATAAACTGTGAACTAATTTATTATTACTATTTGCTAGCCTTTCCTCCATTCTTTTCTTTCAGGAGAAGGTTAGTAAGGGGGGCACATTTTAGTCAAGGGGGCAAGTTTGGGAGTGGTGTCTGAAGAAGGGAGCTCTGACTCTCAAAAGCTTATACCCTGAAAATCTTGTTGGTCTCTTACGTGCTACTGGACTGAAATCCTGGGAGAGGTTTTGTTTTTATTTTTGTTTTGGGTTCTATCCAGTTTAATATTTAGTTTGTTTCGATCTTCTGCCTTTCCTTTTTTGTGCTTCTGAGGAGTTTTTTCTTGCTTTTCTTGTGTCTCCCTCCCCCCGCCCAACTTGGGCCATTGACTTTTCTGGTTACGTTCAGTTAAGGGGGTTATCTGTTTTCTACATTTTTGCAGATTAGTGTTTTTTTAGTACTATTGCATTTTTTAAGTAGGTTTGGTAGGAGACTCCCTTTCCTCCACAATGCAATTGGTGAAGGTTGCTCCAGAAACTAGTGGCAATTTTCACATCTTTTTCTACTTTGTGGAGATGATGGCTGGGGACATGTTATTCAAGCAGCTGTAAAATTGGACTCCTTTGTCTAATTCATTTGAAACTTGGGAATCTTTAGAAGATTGGATAGGTTCCCTGATATTTCGATATTGTTTGGTTAAAAAAAAAATCCATCCTCTCAGGAAAATCTATCATTTTCTACATATGAAAAACAATGGGCAGACATTTGATCCAATCTTAATGAAAACAGAAATGAATGTAACAAGTCGTTATGATACAGCAACACCATTTCCAAGAATTCTTAAAACTGATACACCCTTGCGTTTCTTATGATACAGAATTAAAACAATTTTTCCAGTGCATACCCAAGTGATGCCATTTCCACAGACTCAAACTGTGCCCTGCCCCCCACAGCTGCTAATTGCCCTGCTGTGAGAACCATACAGAAAACATACAGTTGACCTATATATTCACCTTAACAGGGAGTCCAGGGAGTGACGTGAGGTTGAGAAAAAGGTGCAAGGGAAAAGGGTTATACTTTTCTCCCCCCATCTAATGTCACTGATCCAAATACCACCCCAACCAGGTATGGCTGCTATTTACTAACAATAATGTTTGCAAGATCATAGAATCATAAGGTTGGAAGGGACCTCCAGGGTCAGATAGTCCAAGCCCCTGCAAAATGCAGGAAATTCACAACTACCTCCCCCCACACCCCAAGTGACCCCTGCTCCATGCCCAGAAGATGGCAAAATACCGTCAGGGTCCCTAGCTGACCTGGTCTAGGGAAAATTGCTACCTGACCCCAAGGTGACGATCGACATTACCCTGGGCATGTAAGAAGGGGCCTCAAGAACTTAGCACTGATGTAACCCTTCCTGCCCTCCCTCTCATGAACTGCTTAGGTTCACAGAATCAGCATTGCTGTCAGTTGGCCATCTAGCCTCTGCTTAAAAACCTCCAAAGAAGGAGAGCTCACAAAGCTCATATACTTCAGCCCTTTGCTAGTATCTTCCCAAAGAGTGTGATTTATGATTCAGAAAGTTGTCAGCTCGAGTTTCTCCTTAGTTGTGAACTTATCAGGTGGCCTTAGCCTCATCCCCTCACCTGCAACATGGAGGTCATAATGCTAATCTGTTTTATAGACTCATTGAAAAGAATATTGAGATAATGTATTAGAATCGGTTTGCCTAATATAAAGCACTAGTTAAATGTTAAGTTTTCAACCCCCACCCTCCAACACTGCAGATAGGAGTCTAAAGCTGAACCTGTGGTTATTGAGTAAGAAAAAGAATGATCTGACCGACAGGGTCTTTTCAGCTCACACTTTTATCTATTACAGTGTTCCAGCCTTATCTCTCTCTCTCCTATGTCACAAGTGATATGCTTCATCTGATGAAGTGATAAAATGGGCTGTCTAGTTTATGAAAGCTTATGCTTCCATAAAGTCATTACTGTGCAGTCCTAGGCAGAGTTATTCCAGTCTAAGCCCAATGAAACCAACAAGTTTAGGCTGGAGTAACCCTGCATAGGGTTGGGCTGCAGGTGTTCTGAGATTCCACAACACTCCTTTTTCTTCAAGCACTATGTAGGAGTTCTTGGCTGTGGTACATACAGCTACAATTCAGGTTTATGTAAACAAAAAGATGTTTTTTTCCAAATGTTTGAGAGAGGGAAAGGGCAGGTCCCATCGTCTGCACATGACACCGCTTTTAATGAGATTATTATAGAGAGGACACTTAAGCCAAGGCGAGGGCTGAAAGGAACTGTGTGCTTAATGTACTGTAATTATAACTGCAAATTGAACTTCAGCCCAAGGCTTTACAGCACAGCTATAAAAACTAAAATCAATTTTAATCTTTAAGGGCACTTTGCTACATTCTTCTTCTCCAAGGCTAGCTTAGCTAGGTCAGCCCAGGTAGAAGCTGAAAATTTAGTATGAGCTTTATCTCCCTTAGCTATAAATGTCATTTCCTGTATCAACGATTGGCTTATGGCCAACCACATTATACTTCCCTTATGTATATCTATCAAAATATTAGAATGCATGTTTTAGGGGACATCCACCAGTTTGTATGAACCAGGGCAAGGCCTATAATTCCATCTTCCAGACCAAGTTAAGTGCACATTCAAATGTCAGTTGATCTTAACTGTACTGCCATTTCCTTGTTGTTTCTTCAATGAAAAGCCCTGGAAGTTTGCTCTCATATGTATTTTACTCACAGCTACATTGCATCATGGTAGAGCAAACCTTTTTTACACTGCCCTTGTGCATGCATATTTTTCTTGAAGACCATTGCTTGAACAGCTTTGAATATCTTGCTATTTCAAAAACACAATTTTTGTTCAGGTACAGCCTCAAAATGTACTCATAAATGTGACTTGTAAATGAGTTGAAGTTGTCTTACACTACACTTGATCTTAGCCAAAAGGCTGAGAAGTGGCCTTAATATTATATTAAGTCAAATTCCTGGTCCATCTATCTTGGACTTATCTACTATGGTCTGGCAGCAGCTCTCTAGGGTCTCAAGCAGAGAAAACTCTTACTCTGAGATCTTAGAGATGCAAGGGAGGGACTGGATATGAGAACTTCTGCATGCAATGCATACACTCTCTACCGGGGAGCAAGGACCTCCTTCCTATTAAATTAATTCACTGAAAATATTATTTATTTATATTTATGCCCCACTTCCTCATGCCCAAATGGTGGCTCAATGCAGGTATGAGCTGCATATGCTGAAAACATCATTACAAAAAAACTAAAAAGAACAGAAAAATCCCACCCCCCCCCAGCGCCAATAATTTTTGTCTCACCCTCTCAACTCATTTCACTGTAGTTTGGTTGAAGTATCCTCAAAAACATCTTTAAACATGAAGTCTTTACAATGCTTCTGAAACACTGCCATTTTGGGAATCTTCCTCACCTCCTCTGGAAGGTTGTTCCAAAGAACATGTGGAAGAAAGAATTGCTTGAACCATGACAGAGCTAATAGACTTCAAGGATAGGACACTCAAAAGAAAGTTTTGGGAAGATCTAATTGGTGCACAGGTTCATACCTTCAGTCCTTCAAATACATGGGGCCCAGGCTTTGAAGAGCTTGAAGAGCAGCTCCTTGGATTTTACAGAGAAGCAAATAGGTAGCCAATGTAGAGAATGTAAAATTGGGGTGATATGGTCATAACTCAGAGCTTGAGTCAGTAAATCAGCAGCTACATTCATAAGAACATAACATAAGCAAAGCCATGTTGGATCAGGCCAGTGGCCCATCCAGTCCAACATTCTGTCACACACAGTGGCTAGAAATCCAGTGCCATCTAAAGGACTGTCAGTGAGGCCAGGACACCAGAAGCCCTCCCACTGCCTTCCTTCCAGCACCAAGACAACAGAGCACCACCTCCCCACAAAGAGAATACCATCTATCTCCTGTGGCTAATAGCCACTGATGGACCTCTGCTCCATATATTTGTCCAGTCCCCTTTTGAAGCTGGCAATGCTTGTAGCTGCCACCACCTCCTGTGGCAACGAATTCCATGTGTTTATCACCCTTTGTGTAAATTCAATACCAATTGAAGTTACCAGATTGCCTTCAAGGGCAGCTGCATAAAGAATGCATTGCAGTAGTTCGATGTTGAAGTTACAGAATCATGGATCAGTGTAGCCAGCTTGGCAGGTTCTAGATAGGGAGTAGAGATGGGCACGAACCTGAATACGAACCAAAAAGCCCCATGAACTAGCCCGGTTCGTGGTTCACAAATGAGTGGTTCGTGGAAGCTCGTTTCCACAAACTTCCACGAACTGGTCTGCTGGTTTATTTGGTTCATTTTAGAACAGCAATGCCCCTTTCCCTGCTGCCGCAAACTAGAAGGGAAAGGGGCATTTAAACCCGTGGATCAGCTGCTTGTCGGGGAGATCCCCAATAAGCTGCTGATCATTTAAACAGCGGGCCAAGCCCCACCCACCGTTTAAATGGCCATTTCCCCTCTGCTCCGAGCAGCAGGGAAATGGCCATTTATACTGTGGGTGGGGCTTGGCTGGCTGGCTGGGAGTTCCCAGTTGGCCAGCCAAGCCCCACTGTTTAAATGGCCATTTTCCTGCCGCTCAGAGTAGTGGGGAAATGGCCTTTTAAACTGTGGGTGGGGCTTGGCTGGCTGGGCAGGAGTTCCCAGCCGGCCAGCCAAACCCCACCCACAGTTTAAATGGCCATTTCCCTGCTGCTGGGAGTGGCCATTTAAAAAGCCCCTGTTTAAATGATCAGCTGCTTGTCGGGGATCTCCCTGACAAGCAGCTGATCTGGGGGGTTAAATGCCCGTTTCCTTGCTGCTGCTAAGCGGCTGGAAAGGGGCATTTAAACCCAATGAACCATGAACTGGTTCGTGAACTTGCCCCAGTTCATGGGAGTTTGTGGTTCCTGGTTCGTGAAAAAGCCATGAACTACGAACCACATGGTTTGGTTTTTTTGTGGTTCGTGTCCATGTCTAATAGGGAGCCACTTTCCATTCTACGTGCAGTTGAAATAATGCACTTGACTGAATTTGTCCAATCCGTATTCAGAAGTGATGGAAACATTAGGGATGATTTGATTTGCAGAAATAAAGAATATGAACATTGCTCAATTCCTGTCCCCCCAGATAATCACTTTGTGTGATTGCATTGATGATTTGTTCATAGTTGAAAACAAGCAGTATTTGAAATAGTTTTGCTTTTATGTAGTGTCTATATTCAGCCCGGTTGCTGGCTGGCTAGCTGTTGTTGGTACATACCTACAATTTATTGGCTAGCTCAGCTTATATATGTCCCAAAGTCTCAGATTTAGAATGTGCATGCTGCTTTTGTACCTGTGCAGTCAACAGCATTAATCAGTTAGTGTCATTCATCATTTGGCACATGCTCGGAACTTACTGGACCGAACTACAGTTCACAGATGGCAGTGTAATAATGCACAAAGTATTTGCAATCCATTTAATAACCTTCAGTTAACATGAACATTCTCAGCTTCAGAAGTCAGGCAGGCAAAATTGGCAAGGCTGTAATAGTAAAAAACATGAAGGATGAAGATTACACTTTTAACGAGGGTTGCCAGTCTCCAGGTGGTGGCTGGAGATCTCCTGGAATTACAACTGATCTCCAGGTGACAAAGATCAGTTCCCCTGGAGAAAATGGCTGCTTTGGAGGGTGACTTCTATGGCATTATGCCATTCTGAGGCCCCTCCCTTTCCCAAACCTTGCTCTCTCCAGGCTCCATCTCCAAAATCTCCAGGAAATTCCCAACCTGGACCTGGCAACCCTACTTGTAGCCCAGGCATTGGGGACAAGGGCAAGTTCCAGGCTTAAGGCCTCCTTTCTTAAAGCCCCCCCCCTCACTCACACATGTTGGCTTAACTAACGATTTATTACAACAGGAAAATTACAGTTTTGCACACAGCATAAGGTAATCCCCACCCCTAACTCCTTTCTCCTCCATGAACCAAAGGCCTAGTTGTCAGCATCCCAGAAATGCTGTTTTCCTGTTGAAGTTGGTCCAGTCACACTCCCTCAGAAGCAGGTTTCCAGTGGGAAGTAAAGTTCTCAAGGCTTCTCTCCTCACTAGAGATGGGCACGAACTGCATTACGAACTTCAAAAACTCACGAAATTGGCGATCGCGCGATCGCGATTCGGCGGTTTGTGATTGTCCACAGCCAATGAACCAGCGTTCGGGAAAGGCCTGGTTCAGTGCATTCAGCCATGGTTCGGGAAGCCAGACAGTCAGGCGCCAGCAATCAATTCCCCTGGCAACGGAGCTGGGGGAATGCCTGAAATCTGTCTGTGCTCCTTCTGTCGCCATGGATACCCGAATGGAAGCCCAGCTTACCTTGATCGGCAGGTCTTCCTTCCAACCACGGAGCTGCAAAGCGGTTACAAGTTGGGAGAAGACACCCAGTGGAGGGAGGGGGAAGGAGGTGTTCTGTAGCCATGGGCACTCCAATCTCATCCCTGCAAACCCTGATAGGCAGCTCTGACGGCCAAACACAGACCTCCTGCGTTGCTCAATGGGACCTGTGCTTATAAATAGCCATGGGCTCCCAGGCTGGGTTTCACTTTCAGCGAGCAGTGGAGTGGGACAGAGCTCTTGCTTGCCACTTGCTAGCCTTTGGGGAGAGAGACAGAGAGTATAATTCAGTTGGAATTTTTGTGGGAGTTTCCTGGGGGCCTTGGATTGGAGAGGGTATAACTCCAAGATCCCTTTTGCAATCTTGTCCAAATTTGGGTGATGGCTGTAGGAGAGCTTGCAAAACACTCCCCAGGAATATGGACTCTCTAAGTGCCACGGGGGCCGTTCCATGCCCCATGAACAGTGAACCATGAACTGGTTCGGTAACAGAAAATGTTCGTTGCGGTTTGCAACCTCGGGATCGTCGGCGGCACCGAACCACGAACCACTGGTTCATTAAATTTTTTTGGTTCGTGCCCATGTCTACTCCTCACCACTCCAGTTCAAAGATAGATGGAGCTAGGGGCTAGGGTCTAACCTCCTCCAGAAGATGTGATGTCCCCAAAAAAGGGAGAGCCCGCACCAAAGCTTCTTCAGCTGAGAACTTCTAGTACACCAGTCCTTGGAGAGACCAAACTGACTAGGCCCCTTGCTCCACCTCCCCCCAGTTCTTTTTTTCCCAGTCACTCCTGCACACACTCCTCCTAATATGCAAAGTAAGCAGTTTCATTATCCATCCAAAAGCATATATCCTCAAAGCTATATACACTGGTGAATAGAAACAAGGTTCAAAGCCTGTGAGGCTACCAGGAGAAGTGGGGGCATGAGAGCATTGGGAACTGAGGCTGGTAAAGAAGACAGATCAAGAAAACAAGGATAAGAAAGCAGGGCCTTGCTGACTGTGTTCTTAAAGAGAATATTCAGATGGGTAGATCTGAAATAGGACAGTTTATATAGAGCCATCAGTCAATCAGAAGAGAGGGCTGGGAGGAATTTTTAGAGCAAAGGAAGTTAGGTAATGTCTGCCACTTATCAAGCCTTCCAAGAGGCCTTGCTAGATGATGCTGATCTTAGTCCCATCAACTGATATGACCAAACATGAGCTCCCTAGTTGGACAAAAAATATTTTGGGAGGTAGAGTTTAGTTGAAGAATGGTGCTGGCCAATTGTTCATTATCATTTGTTGATAGTTATTAGTTCATATGGTCTTTTTCAAGTAAATTACTTATGTGGGGTTTTTTTTTTGCTTAAAATGATATATTTCAAGATATAGAGCTGAGCAGATAATTAAATATATTCATCAAATTGTTCAATACATTTCTACACAATACCTTTGAATAAATTATTCAACTTCTTAATTATTCATCTCACACTAATTACTAATTTTAATCATTTGGGCATCAGTCCTAGAAATTTGCACATTAAAAGATAATATTTTGGTGAGTGGTTTCATGGAATTCAGTGGCATTGCTTACTTTACTAAATTTAAGCATACATGCCAATGCTTTTCATTGTATTATATAGCCTGGAGAATGGCCTTCCTTGTTCCTGATTCCTAAGATCAGCTGATCTATTCTAACAGTGTCATCAGTTCACAGGAACTGAACACAGATACAAAGAGACACATCCTTCAAGCACAATTGAAAGCATATATACTTGGAATTAAGTCATGAAAACCAATGAGACGTACTTATAAGAACTCTTCCCCATCAGACCAAAGGAATACCCAGTGAGGTGTTCTAGGGGATTGGGCTGTAAAAACACTTTCCTTTGAACTCTTGTGTGTTCAAGATTGCAAACTTAATAACAACATGCATGCTTTGCAGCAGGCCCAATAACATCACTTCTGATGCAATCTTTGAGACTGTCACTTCTAGGTCATACTGGAAGTGAGATTATTGGGGCCCATTCAGAACACCTGTGCTCCCATTTCACTGCATGTCTGCAGCCTGCCTGCAGCCTACCTCCACACCTTTCCCCCCCTGCTGGCCAGGTGAGTTGTGTTGGGGGCGGCAGCTGGAGGTGGGGGGGGGGCTGGCAACCCTAATTTTTGGTAATCCTCCTTGGCTAAATCAATTGGTGTGATTATGCAAGTTTTAGACCATATTTTAATACACAATAATTTGGAGGTTGCCATTTCCCTAGCCATCTGTCTTCCTAGCAAGGGATCCCCTTTTTCTTTCTTCTCTGCTGTGTGAATCCAGTTTTAGGAAGGCTGACAAGCTTTACAGATGATCTCTGCAATGATCTCAACATTTTTTTCACCAAAGATTAACACACACACCCTGCCTTCAGTATTTCTTGCCTCTTATCCCCCCTCTTAACTGAAGCTCAGAACTTATATAATTATCTGCAATGCATTTGAAGGGGAGAAACTTTATGGTCCAAAACAGCCAAGGAATGACATGGTGCATATCTGAAAAGACTGAACAATTGTATCTTGTCTTTTAAAAAATGCCTTGTGGAATAGTCTGCACTGAAAAAGAGCTTGTGTCATGGTCCAGGACTTTGTCCTGTGTGCTAATTGATGTAGAGCTTGTTATGACTAATTGTTCAGATGTCTATTTAGTATTGACTTGAGTGGAACCTAAGACATGCTTCAAAGAAATGATGGACCCAGGAAAAATACTAATTGTGTATCAGCAGAAGAGGAATGGACTCCTCCCCTTCTGTTCAATGCCTGAGAGCTTCTTGCAAAACATGAAGGAAATCTGTGACTGCTGAACTGTAACCCCTGACAGCTGTCTTCATGTTGATAGTATTTGAAAAAGCAGCTTATTCTCTGGGGTCTACTTAAGAATTTACTGTGGAAAAGTGAGGGGAAACTATTTGAAGACTTTCTGTCCTGTGACTAGCGGGGAAAAGTAGTACAGCTTGTCTCTCTCTTTCCTGATAAATTAACCCATGTTATTGTCCCTCATTCTTGTGAAGTCTTTGGCAACTCCAGGGCTCAGTGGCCTCTCTGAACTTCAAAGGAACTTTAGAAATCACTACAAAGCCTGGAGCTCAAAGTTCTCAGCCAACCACCATGACATTAAATCAAAGCTCCTAACTTGTTTGCCAATGATCTTGTGTGATTGCCAAATCTAGTCTAGCCTGTAGCTTCAGGACAATGAATTTTCAAGCAATATATTCATTAAAAACTCCCTTTGTTTATAAAAAAAAATACAAGAAGGAAAGTTTCTTGTATGGCTTGGGTGTTATTTTATGCATATGTGATGATTTTTGCCCAGAGGTTTGCTCAGCTCCCCAGATGTAGCAAGAGTTTGAAACATTAATGGTTCTGAAATACATATTGTAGAATTTGACTGTTTAAAAATTGCTACTGTTCTGCATAAAACACATACAGAACATCTTCCACTTTGAGCAGCATACTAGAAGTCAGACAGTATCTGTTTTCAAAGCAAACTGTGGTGTCTGTAACCAACCCTACAAAAGAAACCAAGCAAGATTCTAAGTAACCTTAGATTTCCAGGGTATGAGCTTTTGGGAATCAAAGGTCTCCTGGTTGCTCCCAAACACGTAATTAGAAGCATTGCAGTACCCTCTTTTATAGGACCCTGATGGGACTGCTTCTCAGCTTGAAACTTTCTATTTAGGCAAAATTTCCCAGCATGCACTTCTAATAAAACAGGAGGCACCCAAATAAAGTCTGATTTCTAAGCGTAGAATCATGTTACTGAATATGACCTCACTTAGGTTGCTAGCTACTTATAGGGAGACGAGAATTGATTTGCTTCTTCGAGCATATCCCTTCTGAGGCAGACCTCTCAGGGAGGCCACTGTGAGAGCATTATATAGCATAAAGTCATGGCAGGAGAAATTCTAACTAATTTGAATTTTTAGTTTCTTAAGCAATATAGTCCAGTAGCACCTTTAAAACTAACCAACTTTACTGTAGCATAAACTTTTGAGAACCACAGTTCTCTTTGTCAGAATGGGGCCGAAACTCATGATAATGAAAAAACCCAGACACATTAAATCACAGCCAGAGGGGGGAAAAAAAATGGTGCATATTTGGTTGGGAAACCCTAGATCCAAAACTGAAATGGAATTTTTTTCAGTGAACACCCCTAGTGAACAGAAAATGGAGGAAATGAGAACCATATATGCCACACAGAGCTCCTTGGGGGAAGCCAAGAATAAAAGTATAATAAATAACTAGGATCATTATATTGAAAGAATCTTGATGATATTTCTACCCTGACTTCTGAAATTCCTATTTTAGCAAGGGTAGGGGGTCAGTCAACATGGACAGAAAGGATATCATAATTTATATTCATCTGAGCAAGCAGAGCAGCTGCACAATACATGCTGAGAATACAAAATGGCACCAATTACATACAAGCTAGTTCGGGCAACTTGTATATTGATGATACCATATGAGATTCTTCTACATTTACACGTATGGTTATGAATAAGTTGGGAGCCTGTGAGGAACTGTGAGTGAGAGTGAGTGCAGTTCTCCTCTTCTATTTTGAAATTTACAAAGGAATATTTTTTCTATATATCTAGAGAAGTTTGTTAGATATGTTTAAAGAAAAAAGTGAGTGTTTTGCTGGTTAGCTGACATATTTATCACACTCTGGACTTGTTTGAAATTGAGATAGTGTCCCCTTGTTCATAATACTGTTTATTCTGAGTGAATGGAAAGATGGTTTTGTGACATCTTTGAAAAAGCGTTTGTTCTAGCAAAGCCTCTTATCGGCTGAGATAAATCTTGCAAGATCTCCTGAGATTCCATAGGTACAAATACAAGTTGCAATTTCCCTCACTAGAAAAGCTGGCTGAATCCAACTCATCATCTAGCAATTCCTTATTCATTTCCAAAATTACTTAATTGTATGTTTGTTGGGCTATGAACAGAACTTATTTATCCCCTCACTGATTTCTGTTTATATTGACCAGGAAATGTATAAGCTTGAAATTTAGGGTCCTACCTTCTTCTGCAGTCTTATTATAACCAGCTTATTTTTTATTTTTAATTTTGTGCATTATATCTATCTACCTGCAATTTTTATGTTATTAGAAGGATTTTATAGGCTGAGTTTGGGACTAGAGTCTTTGTATCAGGCAGTTTTATTTGTTGTATTGTGATTTTATTGATTTTTTTTTGTATTGGTTTTAACTGTTGTAATTGTTGTAAACCACTTTGAGTTCTTAATTGAAGAGAAGAGGTATAAAAATTGAATGAATGAATGAATTCATATTCCTGCTTACAAGTTGTATTTTTTTTGTGAAGTTAAATTGCTGAACACCAAAGGGCTTCCCACACTGTGCACCCTAATTGCAGAGCATCTGTCAAAGTCTCCATGACATTCAAATTTTCTTCCATTTTCAAGTAGTTTTTTAAATAAATAAATGACAAAAGAAAAACCAAATGAAATATGTCAAGACAAAAGACTTAAATGCATTTAAACAACGTTCTGGGCTTCACAATTTTTTTTTTAATTTGCAAAATTTACAGGTTGTATTTCAATATCCCAAAGTGGTATTCAGATTAAAATAATAAAAAATATGAATACATAAACAGAACATCATAACAACATCATAATAAACTAATGCAATATTACAGCAGCAAAAATCAAAACAAAACCCAAGTCTAGACAATCAGAACCAAAAAAGCCTTAAAAAAAAAGTATTTGAAGAAAAGCAGCATGAAGAATCTTATGGAAAGGTGGTTCTACAGCTCTGGATTCACCACCACTGAAAATGTCCCCCTGTATCCTACAGTGGTTGCTCTAAACCAATCGTTCCAATAAATCTAAATCAAGAGTGGCATCATTCTATATTCTTGGCAGGGCATGATATTTTCCAGACAAGCAACCCTGCAAATGGACACTTGGGTTCCATACTAAACTGGCCTCACTTAAGCAGTCAGGGCTTCATAATAGTGAAATTTGTATTTGGTCTAATTAGGCCATTGATTTGGGGAAATGGGAGGGGGAGCTTGTAAGATCTCTTCAGAGGCAGAATGGCTGTGGTCCTTTGAGTTTCCACAATGCACATGAACACAGAAAATATATTAAATGCACACGGTGACTCAATACATCTTTCCTTACAAATGAAGCTGTAAATTAAAAACAAACAAACAGTCAGCTATGTTCATCATGAATCAAGATTGTGTTGGCATTGGATAATATGAAAGATCTGATTGATATGCGACTGCTAACTTACATGCTATAAGCCATCAACACAGATGTGTGAACTGGCTGAGAATGTGACCAGACCAGAACCAGATCCTCCAGATGAATCTCAGCCTTTTTCTTGCTTACTGAGAAGCATGTTAATGGACTGACCTGCAGAGGAAATAATTTTGGTAGTCTTGCATTACAAGTGCTGAGATCTATCTTCTTGCTTTAAATCCACATATGAAAACTGATTAACACAGTAACGCCTACTCAACAGGCAGGGTTAGTGAAAATTAGTAGTGACTTAGTCAAGAGAACTATGACACAACTCCTGGGAAAATGGGAATCTTTAAAAAAAATTCTAGGTTTATGAGTGTCTGTCTAAATATATCATATTAAAACTTTGATTCACCCAAAAGTTAATTTCCAGATGGATTTTCATCTCTGCTGGTGTCTTCAGGTCAAGGAGCTAGGCTGGGGAAAAGATATTATTATGCATTCAACTTTGCTCTGTAAGTAGGAACACCTCTTTAAAACTTCCCACAAGATCGTTCTTGAATGTTCTCATTCCAAACTATCCTCCAGTCCTCCCCATGATGGAGAATTCCCTTTGTTTCCCAACTCAGCTTCTTCATTGTACTGGCCTGTTGCTGTTCTTGATTAATCTGAAATATTAGATACAGTGAAACATGCTGCTTACATACCAGGTTTATAGGAGCAAAGGGCACCATTAGCAGGTGACATGTACATTCAAAACATGCCTTAAATGTTGCCAGAATTAGATGGTCAAATTACTCATGACTAATTAATTAGACTATGAATTTTTGAGCTTTTCCTCCACAACTAATTTTTATTTCCAGGAGCTTGTTTGTAGTTCATTTGTATTCCAGGGGAAAAAAGCTGTGCGTATCTTTTAAAGCTAATTATGTATTTGTTATTGGAGCCATGAGATTCTCTACCCAAAAGATTCATTTATTTATTATTTCTTCATTTGATTTTAACTGTGGAAGTCAAAGTGATGTGCATGACCTATTTTATCTCACAACCATTTTGTTTTGCACAATTATTTAAGTTGCAATCCTAAGAACTTTTTCTCTTCAGTAAGCCTCATTGAGCCCTGACCTAGATAGCTCAGATAAGCCCAATTTCATTAGATCTTGAAAGCTAAGCAGGTTTGGCCTTGGTTAGTAATAGGATGGGAGACCTCCAAAGAAAACCAAGTTGCAGAGGCAGGCACCTATGTAAACCACCTAGGTTAGTCTCTTGCCAGTGATTGTCTTAAGTAAGCTATGACTTGATGGCATTCTCCACCTTCAAGCCCCATTGAATAAAATGGAACTAACTTCTGGGTAGAACACTTTCTGGGATTAAGCCCCATGAACAGGATTCTGAGTAGACCTGATGAAGATGTTCTCTCAGGCTCAGCTGGGTTGCATCTTGGGGTCTGCAAAGCTACTGGACTGGCACTTTCAGGAAAATGTGTTAGGGAGATGTTGGGGGGAGGTGAAAGTGAGTTACTGGTCTTGCGTCCGTTACTGGTGGAGAACAAAGACCAATCCCACAGTATTCCTGGATGTCTGCAATGTAACAAACCACTGCTTGCTTGCTTATTTATTTATTTATTTATTTATATTCAGTTTATATTCTGCCCTCCCAACACCAGCAGGCTCAAGGCAGATATAGTACCTTTCAGCATGCACAGAATGATATAATGTTGTGGCAAGTTTATCTTTACACCACAACCTCATAAGAGGTCTCCAACATTAAAATCCAATGTATCATGCTAGGCCTGAAGAATAGGACTTTCATGAATATACAGTAATTCCTAAATGCGTGTAAACAACAAAAGAGGGAAACAAAAGCAAAATGAGACATTTCTGAACAAATAGGTTTATGAAGCACATTATCCAGCACATTTAAATTTGCATTTCAAAAGATGCCCTTACAGTTATCATCAGGAGGGACACAGATATTTTTCAAAATTGGATTTATTGAATTAAATTTTATAGTATGGGAACAAAGAGATCAAAAATCAGTGTAAGGAATAGAACCTAGTATGCGGCAAACATGAACAGTTTGTTCCTGCTAACAATGTCATGGTACACAGCAAGCTAAAATCTAAATGTAACTGTACTTCTGCAATTTGAAACTCGCTGTTCTTGTTCGGGGGTGAGTACCCCAAGCACCCTGGACTTGCCACAGACCCCTTACCTGCAAACTGATGGCACGCCAGCAGCACGCACAGAGAGCCTAGAGGAGTTGACACAGCTCCAGCCAATGGAGAGGGAGGGGGGAAAGGGGCCAGCTGGACAAGCCAGCCAGGCATGTGCTGCCTTGCCAAACCTTAAAGGGCAAGAGGCATGCATGCCTACCTGAGACACGGATGCCAGGACAAACAGGCTAGACACCCCTACCCAAGTCCTAGGGGGAACCAGCAGCAAAGTTTACCCTGGGGAACTGGCCAGAATCCAGGAGGCCAGAGTGGCTCCTCATGGGCAGATGCAGAGGTGGCCAAGCCACATTGCCTGAAAAGGCCCTGCCAGCCCCATCCTGCAAGAAAGGATAACCCAGGAGGCCAGGGTGGCTCCTCGTGAGCAGAGGCAGCCAAGCCGCATTGCCTGGAAAGACCCTGCCAGCTCCATCCTGGAAAGGATACGGGAGGCAGGAATGAGAGGAGGAACACCTGAGGGTGCCACCAGCTGGGTTACATCTAGCTCCACCCTGCAAGAAAGATTAGGAGAGCAGGGAGAGACTGGGATGAGAGAGGAAACACCTGAGGGCATACCCAGCTGGAGGGCACCTGGGATAGGACAGAGCCTGGGAGGAAGGGAGGGGGAAGTTGGGAGAAGCCCTATAAAGGCAGGCTCAGTAGGCAGCTTGTGGTGGGTTGTGTAGGAGTGGTGAGAGGTGAAGGAATGGAGGGTTTAGGAGTGGGAGCTCAACAGGCCTGTGAGTGGTAGAGAGGGAGCAAGGGTGGTATATACCTCCCCTCCTTCCACAGAGCTGGAACCTGTGCTGTCACTGTCTGTGCCTGGGAGCTGTACTTCAGGCCCACCAGTGCTCTGTGCAGCTGTGCCCATGCCAAAGCCGGACAGTTCTACAGCCTGGATATTTTTCAAGGTGCTGTTTTGACCTTCCAAGTTCTAAATGGCTTGGAACCAAGGGCCTCAAAAGCCACATTCTCCCATATGTAAAGCAAAACTCTACATTCCACTTTCATTAGAGTCAAGTTGATAATTACCCAGCACTATAGATTGGGAAATTCCTGGAGATTTGGGGGTTTGAGCCTGAGGAGGGCAGAGTTTGCAGAGGGGAGGGACCTCAGCAGAGTATAATGACAGAGTCTGCCATCCAAAGCATCCAGGGGAACTTACCTCTGCAGTATTTTTGTGGTGGCACCAAAGGCTCTTGAATTCCTTAAGCAGAGTTGTTCATTGGACTCCATCTCTGCTTGTCTTTAGCCACCAGGTACAGATGATCTTACTTCAAAGTACTTTCAGGTTCAAAAGAGATTAGAGCTTAATTACTGGGGAGGTTTTTCTGTTTTTTCCCCTCTGTTGATTAAGTGGTCTGCTGTTGATGGTTGATTTCCTGTTCTATGGCTTTAGCCTGTTAATGCTTTGTTTATTTATGGTATTGTTTTATGTTTCATCTGCTCTAAGTTACTTTGGAAATCAATACACAGAGAGTGCAGGGTATAAATGCTTTAAAATAAACTTGTGGATCTATGCAATTAAAAGAGGATCTTAAATACCTAATAAGCTAAATAAATAAACATGGAATAAGGATTGTGAAGCACCTGATATGTACAAGTCCTGCAATGAATCAAGTACTTGCTGTCTTTACAGGATGGAAGGGGAGCACTTTTAGGGCTGGGCACCAAGGAACTTCCCATTTCATTTTCAATACCGGGTTTTCAAGAAGAATTATGTTTCATTACTAATCTGTTCTGGGTTGGCTGGTGCTGACTTGGAACTGGTCCATTTGGCATTTTTCCATTTTCATGAGTTTTGGTCCATTGCAGGCACATTGGCTGCACATGTGCAAATGCATGCTGCTCTTTTCAAGGGGTGGAGTGAAGTCAGCTGTTTTTTTTTTTGCACTTAACCAAAATCAGCATCAACCATTAGTCCCTGTCCAGGTAAACCATTGCTCCACTAAATTTTTCCTCAAGGACAATAACACAAACAACAATGGAGCTGTAGAAGGTGAGTGTTGGTGGATGGAGCAGTGGAGGTGGGGTGTTGCCAAATAGGAGAGTGCTCCAACAAGTGTAATGCATGCACTGCTTCATGTTCACTGCTGAAAGGTACAGACCGAAATGTAACATGCAAACTTTTGGGCGGGAGGGACTAGTTACAATTTAGTTTCCTGGATTTGGTTCATTGTTCTGGAGGCTGCTTTAATGAGCCAAACCAGCGAGTTCTCTGTGTATTTTTGGCTCATTTTCCCCATTCTGAACACCCCTAATTGCTTCCCACAGGAAGGCTATTTTCACTAGTGCTTCTATGGTAATTCTAAAGTGTGCTTTAGGACATTTTTAAAATTTCAGTTTGAGACTATGAATTTTGTCTTAACACCAATATTTTTAGAGATGAATCAGATGAAACTGACCACATAAATGTAGATTGTTCATACCTTAAAACTGAGACAGCAATCCAAAGCAGGTCTACTCAGAAACTTATTTAGGCCTATTCAGTGGAGTTTACTTACAGGAAAATGTTCTTATGTCTAGAGAAATCATCTCAATGTTATAACTCATAGGAAAGATCTCAGAGGTTCAACAGACCACCCCATTCTTTGGGACCCCCGGACAGAACTTTATTCCCCAAATGCAGAGTATTGAAAGAGCTTGAGTTGGATCCTGCCAGAGAGTGTAGGAACCATGTTAGGCTTACCATCTCCTCACTGAGAGCAGAGTCACCTGGGCTCAGGAGCACATGGTCTGCAGCTGCTAGAGGAGGTAAGGGCTTTTTGCCTTTCTTGGCTGTGGTGGGTTAAGCTGAGAAGCTAAGGGTGGTCCTCTCTAGCTTTGGGGCTTTTTGTGTGTAGTTTTGTGTTGATTTGAGTGTAGTTTTGAGGCTGAGTGTGTTTGGGCTTGATTGTGTTTGAGGGTGAGTGTGTTTGTAAGGCTGCTGGGGGTTGCTGGAGTACAAGCCACACACCCCCTTTGTGCTCACCTCCTGTGCTTAGCAGGAAGTGACCTTTTGCATTGAAAAGGCAACTGCTGGGCAGGGGCAGGGCAGAGCAGAGTCACCTGGGCTCAGGAGCACATGGTCTGCAGCTGCTAGAGGAGGTAAGGGCTTTTTGCCTTTCTTGGCTGTGGTGGGTTAAGCTGAGAAGCTAAGGGTGGTCCTCTCTAGCTTTGGGGCTTTTTGTGTGTAGTTTTGTGTTGATTTGAGTGTAGTTTTGAGGCTGAGTGTGTTTGGGCTTGATTGTGTTTGAGGGTGAGTGTGTTTGTAAGGCTGCTGGGGGTTGCTGGAGTACAAGCCACACACCCCCTTTGTGCTCACCTCCTGTGCTTAGCAGGAAGTGACCTTTTGCATTGAAAAGGCAACTGCTGGGCAGGGGCGCGAGCCTTTGGCGCGAGCCGAAGGGCGAGAGCTAAAGGGCTCTTGGCCTGTGGCTCTTAGCCGGGGGATCATAGCCGTTTTCTTTCCTCTTAGTGTGTTATTCCTAAAACAGAATAATGAAGTCAGAATGCCAGCAGGGGGTTGGGGGCTTTCCAGTGTATTGCACTGAGTGTCACATGTATGACTATCTGCCTTCTGGTCAGAAGTCCTGGATGTGTGCTCGCTGCAAGGAGCTCCTGGTTCTCAGGGAACGAGTACGTACCCTTGAGGCCAAGGTGGCTGACCGGGAGAAGCGGAGACAGTTAGATAGGCACGAGGACAAGATTCTCAGGGACAGGACAGATGTGTCCCACTCTAAAAATGGCAGCGTTCTTGTTGTCAAGGAGAATGAGGATCTTGTGGAATCAGGGCACCGTATTGAGGATAAGGGGAACATGCCCTCAGAAGGGACCTCTTCTTCAGTTGGTGAGCAGGTTTCCTTTTGCATCAAGGAACCATCCCTGGGTGGGGCGGGAGGGAGGCTCTTGGTAGTTGGTGATTCGATCCTTAGACAAGTAGATAGCTGGGTGGCACAACCGCGTTCTGACCGTATGGTGACTTGCCTGCCTGGTGCGAAGGTAGCGGACATTACGCGTGTTATAGATAGGCTGGTAGATAGTGCTGGGGAAGAGTCAGCGGTCGTGGTCCATGTTGGAACCAACGATGTTGGGAAATGCAGTCGTGAGGTCTTGGAACAAAAATTTAGGCTGTTAGGCAGGAGACTCAAGGCCAGGACCTCCAAGGTAGCCTTCTCAGAAGTGCTACCTGTTCCACGCGCAGGGCCAGAGAGACAAACGCAGATCAGGAGTCTCAATGCGTGGATGAGACGATGGTGTAGGGAGGAAGGGTTCAAGTTTGTTAGGCACTGGGATTCTTTTTGGGACAAGCGGGAGCTGTACAAGAGAGACGGTCTCCACTTGTCCCGAGAAGGAACCCGGCTGCTGGCACTTAAAATCAAAAAGGTGGCAGAGCAGTTTTTAAACTAAATGCTAGGGGAAAGCCGACAAGAGATAAAGTGTCTCTGGTTCAGGATGGTTCATCTCAGAGAGATGAAGGGCTAGGTATAACACTTCTACAGGGAGATAGATTAGAGTTGTCAACTGAGATGGAGACAAACAGTGCAGATGACCTAACTACGTCTCGAGGCAAAGTGTGCCGGGGAAGTTACAGGTGTTTATATACAAATGCTAGAAGTGTCCGAGGTAAAATTGGGGAGCTGGAATGTTTAGTGTTGGGCGAATCCATAGACATTGTGGGCATATCAGAAACTTGGTGGGATGAGGAAAATCAGTGGGACACGGTGATTCCTGGATATAAATTATATCGGAAGGATAGGGAGGGAAGGGTTGGTGGTGGGGTGGCTCTATATGTCAGAGAAGGTATACATTCCAGTAAGATTGAGAAGGTAACTGAATTAGATTCGCTTCTGGAAATGCTATGGGTTGAAATTACGGGCCCAAATGGAAACTTAACTGTGGGAGTTTGTTATCGCCCTCCAGATCAGAAAATAGAGGAGGATTATAAAATGATGACAGGATTAAAGATGGCTGCTAAACAAAAAAACTGTGTTGTAATGGGTGATTTTAACTACCCACACATTGACTGGGCCAATGGGTGTTCGAATCGGGGGAGAGAAAGTGAGTTTCTAGACTGTCTCAATGACTGTGCTATGGAACAGATGGTTACAGAACCTACTAGGGGAGAGGTGATCCTGGATTTGGTCCTCAGTAATGCTGAAGACCTGGTGAGAGATGTAAATGTGATTGCACCACTTGGGAACAGTGACCATAATGTTATTGAGTACAACATATGTATAAATAGGAAATTGCCAAATAAGACCAACACAGCCATGTTTAACTTCAAAAGGGGTAACTTTTCTGAGATGAGGGGGTACGTGAAGAAGAAACTGAAAGGGAAAGTAAAAAAGGTCAAAACACTTGGGGAATCTTGGAGACTATTTAAAACTACAATCCTGGAAGCTCAAATTAAATATATACCGCTGGTTAGGAAAGGCACAAATAGGTTTAGGAAAAGGCCAGCATGGTTAACAAGCAATGTAATAGAAGCTGTAAAAGGTAAAAAGGATTCTTTTAGGCAGTGGAAAACTAGTCGGAGTGAGGTTGATAAAAAGGAGCATAAGCTGTGGCAAAAAAAGTGCAAGTCTGTGATCAGACAGGCAAAAAGGGAATATGAGGAGCATATTGCAAAGAACATAAAGAAAAACAATAAACAATTCTTTAAATATATTAGAAGTAGGAAACCAGCTAGGGAGGCCGTGGGGCCCTTGGATGACCAAGGCGTAAAAGGATTACTAAAGGGTGATAGGGAAATGGCCGAGAAGCTGAATGCGTTCTTTGCTTCTGTCTTCACTGTGGAAGATAAGAAGTGCATGCCCACTCCGGAAGCACTGACTTTGGGAGGGGTTTTGAAAGACCTGAGTCACATTGAGGTGACGAGAGAGGAGGTTATGCGACTGCTAGATAATTTAAAAACTGATAAATCACCGGGCCCAGATGGCATACATCCAAGAGTTCTGAAAGAACTCAAGTGTGAACTTGTAGATCTCCTCACAAAAATATGTAATCTGTCATTAAACTCTGCATCTGTTCCTGAGGACTGGAAGGTAGCTAATGTTGTCCCCATCTTTAAAAAAGGTTCCAGGGGAGATCCGGGAAATTACAGGCCAGTCAGCCTGACGTCAATACCGGGTAAGTTGGTGGAAACTATTATCAAAAATAAAATTAGTGGGCACATTGATGACCAAAAGCTGATGAGGAAAACTCAGCATGGGTTCTGTAAGGGAAGATCTTGTCTCACCAATCTGTTAGAGTTCTTTGAGGGAGTGAACAAACAAGTGGATAAGGGAGACCCGATAGATATTGTTTATCTTGACTTCCAGAAAGCTTTTGACAAAGTTCCTCATCAAAGGCTCCTAAGTAAGCTCAGTAGCTATGGGATAAAGGGCCAAGTCCTCTTGTGGATCGAAAACTGGCTAATTAATAGGAAACAGAGAGTGAGCATAAACGGGCACTTCTCACAGTGGAGGGTGGTGAGCAGTGGGGTGCCACAGGGGTCGGTATTGGGTCCAATGCTTTTTAACTTGTTTATTAATGATTTGGAATTGGGATTAAGCAGTGAAGTGGCTAAATTTGCAGATGACACGAAATTGTTCAGGGTGGTGAAAGCCAGAGAGGATTGTGAGGCACTCCAAAGGGATCTGTCGAGGCTAGAAGAGTGGGCATCCATGTGGCAAATGAGGTTCAATGTAGCCAAGTGCAAAGTAATGCACATTGGAACCAAAAATCCAAAATATAAATACAAGTTGATGGGGTCTGAACTGGCGGAGACTGACCAAGAGAGAGATCTTGGAGTCATGATAGATAACTCACTAAAAACGTCAGCACAGTGTGCGACTGCCATAAAAAAAGCTAATGCTATGCTAGGGGTTATTAGGAAAGGGATTGAAAACAAATCAGCCGGTATCATAATGCCTCTGTATAAATCGATGGTGAGGCCTCATTTGGAGTACTGTGTACAGTTCTGGTCGCCACACCTTAAAAAAGATATCATAGCACTGGAAAAAGTACAGAGAAGGGCAACTAAAATGATTAAAGGGTTGGAACACTTTCCCTATGAGGAAAGATTGAGGCGCTTGGGGCTCTTTAGCCTGGAGAAAAGACGACTGAGGGGAGACATGATAGAGGTTTACAAGATAATGCACGGGTTAGAGAAGGTCGAGAAAGATGTGTTTTTCTCCCTTTCTCACAATACAAGAACTCGTGGGCACTCTATGAAATTATTGAGCAGTCGGGTTAGAACAGATAGAAGAAAATACTACTTTACACAAAGGGTGATAAACACATGGAATTCGTTGCCACAGGAGGTGGTGGCAGCTACAAGCATTGCCAGCTTCAAGAGGGGACTGGACAAATATATGGAGCAGAGGTCCATCAGTGGCTATTAGCCACAGGAGATAGATGGTATTCTCTTTGTGGGGAGGTGGTGCTCTGTTGTCTTGGTGCTGGAAGGAAGGCAGTGGGAGGGCTTCTGGTGTCCTGGCCTCACTGACAGTCCTTTAGATGGCACTGGATTTCTAGCCACTGTGTGTGACAGAATGTTGGACTGGATGGGCCACTGGCCTGATCCAACATGGCTTTGCTTATGTTCTTATGTTCTTATGTTCACTATCACACACCTTTTCCGGCATTATGGGGAAGCTACAAGGAGCTCTGAAGCCTAGCTCAGTAAAAATCACCCATTTCAAGATGATTTTCACTGAACTTGGATTCAGCATGCCACACAGCTCCTCTGTCATGTTGGAAAATGACATTTTCTGGTATGATGAGGAGTGTGCAAGCGTACCCTGCTGCCCCCCTGCCCTGGCTCTTGGGGACACTACAACTCCAAACCACAAAAACAAAAGTCATTCAGGATTGAATAACTGAGGCCCCTTTCACACTTACAGTTTAAAGCACCATTTTTTAGCAGTCAGGGCAATCACAGTGGCTTCAGCTTGGCACTGCTCCTTTCACACTGTTCCCAGCACTTTCAATTTGGCCTCTTGTGATTCCTTTTAGTCCTGCCTCAAAGCCTCTGTTCAGTTTTGGGCTTTCGGGGCATTGCAGTGCACGTCACCATTTTTTAAAAACTTTGAGCATGACAAGCCCCCCCCATGCCCCTTCAACCACCCACCCCCACTCCATTCTTCCCAGGGGTAAGGCAGGACTTCAATTTGCATGTCACCATTTTTTAAAAAAACTTTGAGCATATGTAGTAATGTTTCTAGATTATTACATCTTCTGATTGACAAGGCCCCCCATGCCCCCTCTTCAACCACCAACCCCCACCCCATTCTTCCCAGAGGTAAGGCAGGACTTCCCTCCCCAGGGGTAAGGCATGTTGAGGGTGGGAGGTGACTCATACCCACCCCCAGCTCAGATGAGACCTGCCGAGCTGTGGCTTGGCGCACCTCAGCTGAGCATGCAGCGAGCTGGGGCTCGGCTGGGGCAGGTCTCCTGCTCGGCGAAGCAGGAAAGAGGACGCCCCAGCCAAGCCACGGCTCAGCACATCTCATCTGAGCTGGGGGTGGGTATGAGTCTGCTCCCCCTCCCACCATGCCTTACCTCTGGGAAGGGAAGTCCTGCCTTACCCCTAGGAAGAGTGGGGTGGGGGTGGGTGGTTGCAGGGACATGGGGGGGCTTGTCGATCAGAAGATGTAGTAACATAGAAACATTATTATGCATGCTCAAAAGTTTTTTTAAAAAGGTGCCATGCAAATTGAAGTCCTGCCTTACCACTGAGAAAAGTTGGGGTGGGCGATTGACAGGAGGGCTGCAGAGGAGAGCAGCAGGCTGTGAGCCTGCTCTGCTTGCATAGGAAGGCTGCAGAGCGGCCAAAAATGGCAGAAAAGGGGTTCAGAGAGCTGACTTTGGCAGGTGTGGTTAATTCCACACAAATCAATCAGCTCCCAGGGAAAAGGGAGGGGAAAGAAGTGCTGCAAAATGTTCACCCTGGCATTAATCAAGTCAGCCCTGACTGGGTAGCTGATTAAAAATTAACTGTATGTCCACAGGGAGAAAAATCAGGGTAATGGGGGGAAAGAGCAGTACCGCATTCCATGACTAGCTTGCAAGTGTGATGGTGAAGATCGGCAGCAGGAATGCCCCATTTTGCAGAGGAACGCTGAGCATCAAAAGGAAGGGTTTGGGTTTGCCCCTCATTGTGGGAACAAAACACAATGAAACATGAAACCAACAGGCAACAGCAGCATGCAAAGACTGGCACTATAGAAAAGTTGACACTTATTGGCACTATAGAAAAAGACACAAGTGATCAAGAAGTAGGCTTGTTTTTAATGTTGCTGGACTGCCCTGTTGCTCCACCTGCTGACACTCGACTTCTATGGGTCCATTTTGTATATGTGTTACTGTGCTTGAGGGAAAACCTCAGTGGATCAATGATTTAGACTAGGAGGGGGACTAATGGTTGATGCTGTTTTTGGTTAAGTGTGAAAACAGCTGCCCCAGAGCCTCGTTTCCATACCCCCCCCCCAAAAGAACAGCCTACATTTGCACATGTGCATGCAATGGACCCAAAGGGGGAAAAAATCCAAACAGATCAGTTCCAAGCCAGCATTGCAGACCCAGAACAAACTAGAGATGGAAGGGTATTATTCTAGAACTTCCCTGGAACAGAAACTGAAACACAGACTCTCTTGGTGCACACCTTTATTCAACACTCCAGTAAAAAAAGATAATTGCATCTGGGATTCATGCTTTCTTTCAAACCGTTATGATGTATGTAACTAATATGGCATGCAGACTAAACAATAAGATTATGAACAGTTGTGCTGTAAAGCATTTTTCTCTACTGTCTACCCGTATGTGTCACCGCTTGACAATGTGAATTCCCAGACCTGATATCGTCCATGCATTTGCTACAACTTATATGCCTGATATTTCTTTCCAATAATAGCTTCCCTTTAGGCATGGTTATTAAGGCCACCATCTCTGTGAAATAGCTTGTGTTCACTGAGGCAGACGCTTAATGGGAAGTGATACACTATAGCATGCTTTAATCCAATACACTGAAGGAGGTGAAATGATGGACTTTTTACTCATTTAATCCACTTAATTACTTCATTCACAAATAGTGGAAGAAAAGTCTGCACTTCAGGTAATGGCCAGAATATTTGATTCCCAAATGTTCACAGGGTCAATATGCATAAAGTGTAAAAAATGGCACCAAAACATAAATATTTCCATGCGGTGTTAGAAAAATGAGCCACCTACATCGGCATTCTGTGTCTCAACACAAGCCAGACAGATGCCTTAGTGGCACATAAAGCTGTTTTCCAAACCTTGTTAATTTTTCCTGTCAGATAGTCAAATGTATATGATTTTTTAAAATGAAGGTTGTTCCTTGGAAGAATACAATTCATTTTAAAATTACATACAACCTCTAAACTAGGGCTGGATTAAGGGTATGAGTATGGTTGCCAAAATAGTTGGGGGAATTTCTAGAGAGTTCTTTGACATGGTGACATCACTTCAGAGAGATTACCCAGAAATGACATTACCACATTGCATGACATCATCTCCCCCCACCATTTTTCTCCCACTATTCCATTGAGAGAACAGCAACAAGAGCTGCTGTAACGTAGTGGTTAGGGGCTGCAAATCAGCACATTGCTGGTTCATATCCCACTACTGCTATGAGCTCAATAGGTGGCCTTGGGTAGGCCACTCCTCTCAGCCCCAGCTTCTCAGCTGTATTGTGGGGATAATAATACACTGACTTTATTAACCGCTCTGAGTATGGCACTAATCTGTCTAGAAGAGTGGTGTCTTAAATGCAGTTGTTGTTGTTGTTTTTGTTGTTGTTGTTAGACAAGATAATGGAAGCTGGAGGTAGAAGTTTGTTCTCCAAGGCTGGGCAAATGGTAATGCTAGCTATCAGGGTCCAAGGCAAATAGAAAGAAAGGGCCTAAATATTAGCACATATTGAAAAAATTATGAAGTCATCAAATAATCTAAAGGTAACAAATATGTTCAAATCCAAGAGAAAATCTTCAAACATAAATAGTTAACTACACTTATTGCTGACTGACAGTGCACTTTGTGTGAAGCCTAATACCAGTAAAACAAGAGTGTAAAGATCCTATATTCACCTACAATCATCAGAACGAGGCAGCCAGGCTTGCTTAGGGCAGTGCCATGAGGCTAGGGGTGTCAGCCTGTTGGAGTGGGGTGCTGGATTTCTCCTAGAATTACAATTGGTTTCCAGACCAACGAGATCAGTTTTCCTGGAGGAAATGGCATCATATTAGAGTTACTAGGTCTCCTTATGTCTCCCTAGCCTCCCTAGAGTTACTAGGTCTCCCTAGCATCCTGGTGGGAGGCAGGGGGGATTTGGTGCTTACCTTTCTGGCCTGGCCATGTTCCTCCCTGCGTGCATGCAAAGCACGTGTGCCCCCTTGCATTGTGCAGGGTGGAGGCTTGTGCCTACTTTGCTGTGGACTGATTCCAGGGGCCAAAATTGGCTTGCAGTGAAGTGTGGGAGTGGTCTCAGGGCAGCGTGATAATGCTACTCCCAGAAGTGATGCTGTCATGCCGCCCCTGGAGTGTGCCCAGGAGGGCCATTCCCATGCCTCCCCCCCCCACCAGCCAGGTGATCGGTGTAGTGGGGTGTAGGGTGAAAGTGGGGGATCCCCCACTAAGGGAATGGGTTCCCTACATTATATCCCTGCTGATTTCCCTTCTCTCTCTAATCTCCACCATCCTGAGGCCCAACCCCATATCTCCATGAAATTCCCAATTCAAAATTGGCAATACTACAAAAGTCTCAGAGCATGCCTGCACCTGACTGCTGGGGGAATGGGAATGTTTGAGTGCTCTCTCATGTTAACAAACAGCTCCCTTCCCCCAGCCCCTTTATCTATTAATGATGTTGAAGAACTACACAGCAGGGAGAAGAGTTTTCTAGTCTTTTCTCTGATGCTTTATAGTTGCAGGCATTTAAAGACAAACACACAGAAGGGAAGATCCTCTCTCTTTTTTAAAGCAGTAGCCTCCTGTATGGAGTGGAACAAGTCACTGCAACACAGTTTCTAGGTCTCTGTAGCATATTATCATTCTGTTTCTGCAGAGCCAGCAGGGGAACATGTTCCTGTGGCTGAGTGGGTAGTTCCTAGAGAGCACAGTACACCAACATGGTTCAGTGCTTAGAGTGTCTGACTGGATCTGGGAAAACCTGGTTCAGATCCCCACCATGTCAAAGAAATTTGCTAGGTGAGCTTTGACCAGTCACACATTCTCAGACTAATTTACCTCACAGGGTTGTCATGAGGAAAAAATGGGGAGAATGGTGGGGTATAAATAGAACCAATCAGTCAATTAGCAGTGTCCTGAGACCTAAATAAATTGTCAAGGACTAAAGTCAGAATCAAACTAGATGTTACACTGGCTACAGGTCCAACCCAAGCCTGCTGATGCCACTTTAAGGAGAATTTAGCTGTTTAAAAATTCCCACAAAGTATGGTTGCCAGGTCTTCCTGGCAATGGGTGGGAAGGTGCAGGGGCTGATAGTCAGTGACACTGGGCACTGTGGCACTCCCAGCTCAGCCGTGCTGGCTGCAGGAGTCCTCCAGCCCTTCCACTGTCAGTATGATGACATCACTTCCACAAGTGACATTATTGGCCCTGGCTGAGAGCATACTTGTCGCCCACTTGCCTGGGCTGCCTGCCTGTGGCAGGCGATCACTGGGCAGCTTGTTTCCTCTTTTCCCACCACCAATGGGCACTTACACAAGGCCTAATCCTGCTTGAGCCCACAGCATGGCAAAAACATAATCTTAGGAGCTAAATTCTCCTCTAAAATGGCATTGGCAACCATGGGTTAGGCCTTTGGCTGCCATAATATCTAGTTTGGCAGCTGTTTTTGATTCTATCTCTCCTATATCCTTCCTTTAGTAGATGGGGGGGGATAAAGGGGGAAATAGGGATGTTGCACATTGCCACAGGCCCTTGCCAACAATGTCATCACATTGCCAGCAGTGTTGTTTCCTTTTCTCCCAGAAGTGACATCATTACACCGGCAGTGAAGCCATAGTTTGGTGGCAAAAACCATAGAGCGATTCCAGTGTGCTGCTGGCATGATGAAGTCACTTCTGGAAGTGATATCATTACATTGCTGGCAATGTGATGTCATTGATGGCAAGAGCCTGAGGTAGCAGGTAAATCCCATTCCCTACCCCCATAGTCCTCCCCTGCCCCCCTCTTTGGTTGCTAGGTGCAACCTGGCAACCCTTAGGCCCTAAATTCCCTAAAGGTCATTTCCATACTTTACACATTGAAATGCCATATTGAGCCTGCCTATTTTCCGTTTTTTATATTGCTTTTCTGTTACAGTTCTCAAAGTGGCTCAGGGCATATTAGGGTGGGGGATTGGGGCCTGGCACTCACCTTCAGGGGGGGGGGGTGCACAAGCAAAGCATGCTCCCACAAGTGTGATGACATCACTTCTGGGAAGTGACATCATCACGCGCCGTGCCCCACCCCCCCGGAGCACACCCACGCTCCTCAGGGACTTGGATCAGGAGCGCTCCTGCCCTCCGCAATGGCCCCAAATGGGCCTGATCCGTGCCAAAATGGGCTCATTTTGGGCAACTTTTGGTGTGGATCAGGCCCCTTTTGAGCTGCTGCAGAGCGCAGGAGCACTTCTGCCCTCCGCAGCGACCCAAAACGGGCCCGATCCGTGCCAAGACTAGCCTGAAATGGCCTAATTTGGGCACAGATTGGGTCTGTTTTGAGCTGCTGCAGAGTGCAGGAGTGCTCCCGCATTCCGCAGTGGCCCCAATCCAGGCCAAACTGGGTCAATCCAGGTGGCTGCTGCACACAGGAGCACGCAGCACCACAGGGGAGTGTGCACAGAAGGTGCGCCCCCCTGGCAGCCAAGTAAGTGGGGGCAGGGTGTGAGGGTGGGGGTGGGGGATCCCTCACCCCACCGGTGGTATGGTATCCCTAGGGCATATACATGGATTTCCCTTCCCCCTTTTCTCACAGTAACTCTGTGAGGGAGAGATTGAATAACGGGCTGAAGATCTCCCACTGAGCTTTTTGGCTGAGTTTAGAAGTAAGCACTTAAAAAAATAACCCTCTAGTTTTATTAGCTTACTGGTTAATTTGCCCCTGCTATCAGCTTTGAAAGATTTCATTAATGTGGTAGCAGCCAGAAATAAAACAATTTTTAGGCATTCCTTAATTTTAGAGCCATATATGTTGATGACCATTCCTACTGTATGCAGAAATATTTCCTTTTGCTAGTCTCAACCCTGACTCACAATAATATGAAGTAGGAAGGATTTAAAATGTCTCATTCCTGTTATTTTGACCAGGAAAAAATCCTCATTTTGATTTCACTTCTCCTTTGTGTAATCATATTTGAGAGTCTGGTATAAGTGTATATAAAACAAACAGACCTACAAAACCAAGAGCAAAAAGTGGAGAATGGAAACCATTGACAAAAATATTAATGAATATAAATTAAATAGAATAAGGAACATTTACTCATACCTAGTCTGAACAAACAGGTTTTTTTTCTTTTTCTGTACTGATATTCTATGTTCTCTATTTATTTTGTCAGAGATTGTTGGGGGCAGTATTGCTCTGTATATTACAGATGGCACAGAGTCAAACAAGCTAGAAAACATTAGAGGAATAAACTCCCCTACAGAATAGCTACAGGTGGAAATACTGGGCCCTGGATTACTTAAAAGTGAGGTTGTATTATGCCTCCCCCCAATCAAATCCATGAGGCAGATCTCAATGTGGAGAGAGAAATTAGAAAGGTGACTGAAGTGGAAAATAACACTTGGTGACTTCATCTACCCTCACACTGAAGAACTAACGTGATTGAGTCTGTGGATACCAACTAGAGTTGCCGGGTCCCTTGCTTGCTTCAGCAGGAGACCTCTTGCACCCCCTGGGCTGTTCACACCACTGCTTAGCTGAGTGGTGGGAGAAAAGGGGGGAAATGGGGGCAATTGCTGGTGATACAGTGACATAACTTCCTTCAAGAAATTTTGCCAATGATACTCTCACATTTGGCCAAAACTTTATGGTGAAACCATTGAGTTTGGGCTGAATGGTAGAACATGGCTGGTGAAGCAATTATGTTACTTTCAGTCACACCACAAGTGATTTCATCATGTTGCTGGTGATGTTGGCAAGTTGCTGGTGAGGAGCCCCTCCCCCTGGGAGTCTCCTGCTGGTTATCATTGCTAACTCCCAGTTGGGAAGTTCCTGAAGATTTAACATTGGAACCGGAAAGAACAGGGTTTGGGGAGGGGAGGGAATTTAGCAGATTATAATGCTGCAGAGTCCACCTTCCAAAGCAGCCTTTTGTTCAGAGGAACTGATTTCTGTAGTCTGGAGTAGAGATGGACATGAACCTGAATACGAACCAAAAAACCCCATGAACCAGCCCGGTTTGTGGTTCGCAAACGAGTGGTTTGTAGAAGCTTGTTTCCACAAACTTCCACGAACTGGTCTACTGGTTCATTTGGTTCATTTTAAAACAGCAATGCCCGCAGCGGCAGGGAAAGGGGCATTTAAACCTGCAGATCAGCTGCTTGTCGGGGAGATCCCAAGAGAGAGATTAGAGCATGCTCCTTTCCAATGTCAGCTTCTCAGGCAGAGGCCCCATATCAGAAAGAGAAAGAGACTCACTGGGAAACTAAGGCTGAGAAGGACAGGACACACAGCTCTTTTCATTTTTTTTGTGTTGCCTAAAAAAAAAAATCCCCAACTAACTAAACATTTTTTCTAGGATGGCAATCGTCAGTTGATTTAATTGGTAGATTAATCATCTACATCTTCAGTTGATTACTTGTGGGGCCAATTTTAATCAGTATGGCTGCAAGTTAATCTCTGTGATTTTGAACTGATTTTCTTGTCAGACACCTTCAGCTTGTAGAAACATATGTGGAAAATCTTTTCAATAATATGGAAATGTTTATGCTGAATCTATCAATAAATAAGTTAAAAGAGAGAGGTTTACAGAGGGCCAAAGTGGGAGTGGGAGTTGTTACAGGCCTAAAAGGTCTTGAAGGGGCACAAACAAGGAATCACTCACTTGTGGTTTTTGCAGGAAAAAAGCACCTCAGTATAGGACCCCTGTGTATTTTATGGTGGCATGAACATAATCAATTGTATACTGGGGTGCAAAAACAACACTACATTTCTCCACTCGCCACATATACCAAGCCAAGTTGACACAGAAACCACTGCAAACTTTATTTACTGGCCTGATAGTCCTTGGCCCTATTTAAAATTAAACCACCCTGAGGTGATTTTTAGTGGCAACACCGAGGCTTTTCTGCCCTGCTTCAGTGTACTTTCATCCAGACCTTCCTCACTCTTCTATAAACCAAAGAGAAACACAGACAATAAAAACACAAACTGAGCAGGTTTATTTTACTGGGAAGAGAAATAATTAGTGGATGATCAACACTTTAAACAGTTGAAGCTTTCTGTAATGTTTGAGTCAAAGATACAGGTTTTTTCCCCCAGCAATAAGTAATTTGTGTCAAAGCAGAGAGAGTACCAGTAATGTCAATTGCTTCTGAATGCTAGTTTCAGCCACACATGACTCTGACTGAAGAGTGGGTCTGTGAACACTTCCCTTGTGCCATTTTTCTGACCTGAAACAGCCTCACAATCTCTACTTGCCATTTTGGGTCAAACGTAACAGAAACTCTGTAAGTTACCTTATATTTGTCAAAATAAGGGCAAAAAGATATATGGGCAGGTTTGCTGAGAGCAGGGGATTAGCAAGATAGAATTCTGGAGGCCGTGGTCACCTCAGTACCCATGAAACCATACAAGTGAGATGATTTGTACTCATCTGGTAATCTTTATGTAGGAGCACAGAGTGGGTCTTAGTAGTCATGTGTATGAGGCCTAATTTTGAGGGAGGGATAGTGTGAGAGAAGGGGTTGACCTCCCCACACACATAACATGCTGCAGCTAACTGTTGGAGACTTGGTTAAGAGCTTAGGGGATCCAGCACTACTGCTAGAAAAGCCTGTTAATGCAGCTACAAAACATGCCTTCTAAAAACCATCTAGCCCAGAATACGACCCCCTACCTTCAAATGGCTGATCTGGTCACTTGGATCCATGCCATGGTAACATCAAGACTGACTACTGTAAAGTACTCTGCATACGTGTACCTTCAAAGTAAACTCAGGGCCAAACTACAAGTGACAAATGACACAGGTTGGACACTTGTCAGCTTCCCTCAAATTTTTTTTTTTTATAAATTTTTTTATTTTTCATAACTACAAAACACTACACAAGACTATCACAAGGAAAGGGGAGAGGGAAGGGACAAAGGGGGGTGGAAAAAGAAAAAGGGGGGGGGAATGAACTACAAACACTAAACACTACACTTCAATGTTTCCCTTCATACTGTCATAATACAAAAATAGCTCCATAGGATAATGATGGAGTGGTTAATCATACAGAGAATAAACATTTCAAATTCTGATTAAACTTTCCTCCCCCTTCTAGGTCCTGGACGCAGTTCTCTCTGTGCAACCGCTGTTGCGGTGCTCTCCTCCTCCTCCCCCCCCTCCGGCTCCTCCTTTTCTTCGTTCTTGGTGCAGCAGAGTTCTGGGTTTTTATTCTCAAAATCCTTTAGTTGATCTTCTGATAATATCTTATAGGCCTGATCTTTATATCTGAACCATATTCCTTCCGGGAATAACCATTTGTACTTTATTCCATGGTCCCTCAGAAGAGCTGCAAACTTTTTATATTTAAAACGCCGTTTCCGGACTAGAAATGGAACGTCCTTCAAAATCTTGACTTTCAAACCCATAAGGTCCAAATCCGCATTGTATGAGTTATATAGGATGGTGTCCCGAATCTTTTTAGATGAAAAGTCAATAATGATCTCACGAGGCAACTGTCGCTTTGTTGCATATTTTGAAGAAGCCCGACGGACCTCCAAAATGGCGCTTTTAACCTCTTCTTTAGTCGTCCTCGCGGGTATCGCCAATAGTTCCGAGACCACCTCCCACAGATCCTCTTTTTCCTCCTCTTTCACGTTTTGGAGACGCAAAATTGTCTGCGTTCGTTCCATCTGTAACCCGATCAGCTGGTTCTCAACCAGCTTCAGCTCCTTTTTTGTAGCCTTCACAAGTGACGCACTTTCCAGAGCAGACTTCTCTGCCCCCCCCCCGCTGCTGCCTTAATGGTTTTCACTTCGCTTTCAATTAAGCCCACCCTTTGATCAGTTTCGTTCAGCTTGTCAACAAAGGGTTTTATGGCTTCCACCACCGCCCTGCGCACCAACTCTTCGAGCGACTCCCCCTTCAAGGTAGCTGAGATTGACTTACCGAGAGCGGGACTTTGCTTCTTTGCTGCCATTTGGGGGGGGGGGGGGCGCCAACAAAATTCTGGAACTCAACGAAGGGGAAGAACGAGTCTTCTTCAGATCAACCTCTCCTTCACAAACGCTTGTAGAACAGAAGGGATTCGCTTGTTTACGGGCTTCCGCCTGTTTCTTTTATTTGCCGTTTCTCGTTGCCCGGCGGCACTCGAGGCGCCGCGCACGTCTGCCGGCCTCCATAGGGACAAACGGGCAATTCCCCCCCCCCGCATTAATTTCGGGGAGTTCTTCCCGCCGCGTCCCGGACCCTGGCTCCCTCCCTGGGAGTCCTGGGGGCTAATCCTAGCGGATCAGCCGCCCGGTCAGGGTGCCCGGTCGTTTCCTCCCGGACCAGCCGAGAGGAGCGTCCGGCATGGCTGAGAAAACGAAACCGAATCAGCTTCCCTCAAATTTTGATGGGAAATGTAGGCAGCTTGGTGGAATGTTGGTCAAGTGACAGTTGAAAACTCCATTGGACAGCAGTTGGAGAGCCAAGCTGCAAGACCAGGATGCCTACATTTCCCATCAAAACTTGAGGGAAACTGACAAGTGTCCAATCTGTGTCATTCGTCACTTGTAGCTTGGCCCTCAGAGACTCCAGTTGGCGCAGAATGTTGCAGCTCAATTATTATCAGAAATTAGGCAGAACTTGCATTGTACCCATTCTGCAGCTATTCCATTGGCTACTCATCAATTACTGAGCTCAATTCTGTCAGGTCCAGTGTATATCTAAACTGTACTGACTCCATTTTCTAATGCTTCTAGTGTTTAAGTGCTTTCTTCCCAGGTGCACCAGTTCCCAGGCAGCATTCCCACCGGAGGCGACTGTTTTGTCTAACACCGTTCCACCAAGCATTGGCCTTGAAGGAGAGCAGCTTCCCAGGACTGAGAGATGTTGTTATGAGAACTGTAGGGGGAGGCAAATCCAGATGGGTATTGTTACTTTGTACCTCATGCTTTGCCCTTCATTGGTAACAATGACTGTGTACCATCCTGAGTCTCCTATTCAGGACTGTGGACTATAATGGACCTTTTCTGCAGTAAAGTTTCCTTATTCAATCAATGGACTCCTGTTTGCTTTTGAAAGGGAACCTGTAGGAAGAGCCTTATCTAGCCACAAGCTGACATTTTGTTACCAATCATGCCTGAGTCGGGCCCAGCGGAATCCAAGGGAGTCCCGGACAAGGATCCCTTGTTTGATCCGTATGCGTCCCCCGACAGTCAAACAGCGCAACCCCAAGAACCTCAAGAATCGGTGTCGGTCGGGGCCGGAGCTTCAACCTCCACACCGCCTCTCATCGACCTCGGAGGTGAGGGGACCAGGCCGAAGGCTACCGCTCTCCCCTTGATCTCGTTACCCACCCCGTCGGAGTGGGGAGCCAGACCCCGAGAAACGCGAGAGCGCCGGGCCGGAGGACTACATCCTAGAGTTTCGATGGACGGGCGCCGAAGCCTAGGAACTGTCCCTGAGCTGGATAGCAGCCAGCCGTGGCTGTTTTGGAACAGGACGACCGAACGTACGGACGGGAATACATCCCACCACGGCGCCCTGAGTTGGGATTATTCGGAACTTGCCCCATGGAAAGAGCCAACGGAAGTTCCTGAACAAAGTTGGGTGCAGATGCAAAGTCGCACCCATGCTGTAGATTCCGGGATCTCGGCAGTGACGGGTCTAGCCAAAGGAATTTTAGCAGCGAGATCGAGAGTCGATCAAGGAGATCCTCCGCCTTGGGGGCCGTTTTCCCCGGTGAGTACAACCGAGGGAGATTCCGCTACGGGGCAACCGGGTCCAAGCCGAATGCAACAGTTGGAAGCTAGACTGATTGATATGGAGGAAAGTTTGGCTCATGCCATCCACCTAATCTCAGCGATGGGGGCAGGAGAGAGGCTTTCACCTGAAGAAATGGCTGTACAAATAGCCACCCTCCAAAGCGTTATGTCCTATCCAGTGGAGGAAGTTGGAGAACCGGGGGAAACGCCCGAGGAACCCCCTAGATTAGACGAAATTCCGCCTAGCGGGGATACTCCAGCTGAGGCACCCGGAGAGACTCCAACGGAAACCCCTAAATCAGACGGGGATACACCTGCCGAGGAGACTCCAGCTGAGCGGCCTGGAGAGGGGGAAGAAATACCAACCCGTCCAACCGAGACGACGGTGATACCCCCTCCTGCTTCTACAACGACGGTACGGCCGACTCAGACGGAAGAGCCTCCGGCTCCTCCTGGGGAGGAATTGCCACAACACCCACGAGAAGCGGTCCCCATTCAACTAACCCCGAGGGACGGCCTACCGGCACCTCAAGATCAGCCTCTGCTTCCCAGGATCACGGTGTCGGGAGGGGCAAGCCCGCGCGACCCACCACCCATCAGACCTTCGCCGCTGCGGCCCCTTCCGCTTCGACCGCAGTTAACCCCGTTGCAGCAACCGATACGTTTGCCACTTGATCAACCCGTGTTACCACCTCCGAACCAACCGGTGGGACCTACACCACTACGACCCCACCAACCCATCCCTCAGCGGCCAGTCACTACACAGCCGCACAGGCCACCTCCACCTCAACCGCTACTGCCAGCACCTCCTGTATTGCCACCACAAGCCCGACCGAGATTGCAGCCGCCTGTCCGACCACGACTGCAGCCACCGGCCCAGCCGAGAGCACCACCGCCAGCCCAGCCGAGACCGCCACCCCCGGCTCAACCGGTGAGGCCGCCGCCAGCGCAACCAGCACCGCTACCACAAACGGGTCCCCCCATACCTCAAGTGCCATTGATGCTTCCGACGGACTTCTACCCAGCACCGGCTCCGAGGCAAGACCTCCCGATGGGTTGGGTGAAACTGGAAGCTACTTTTGATGGAGATCCCTCCAAACTGGGATTTTTCTTAGTGCAAGTGGTGCAATTCTTCAACCGGTGGGGACACCTCTTCGGCAGCGAGGCCAGTCAAATTGAACATCTCGGCTCCCGCTTACAAGGCAAAGCAGCGGACTGGTATGTAGGACTATACAATATCGGGGCCCCGGAACTCGATACTCTCCAGGGGTTGGTGGATGCTATCCGAGCGCAATATGAAGACCCCTTAGAGGAAACCAGGGCCCGAACAGAATTGCAAGCCCTTAAACAGGGCAGTATGTCGGCGAGAGACTATATTACGAAATTCCGACAATTGGCCGCCAAATGCCCTAGGTGTGAGGAGTCCACCAAAATCATTCTGTTCAAGCAAGGACTAAACCCGAGACTTTTGGACAGAGCCCTCATGCAGGACAATCCCCCTACGTTGTTAGGCTGGATCCAACTTGCATGCGAAGTTGAGAATCGCATTTTGGAAGTCCGTTTGGTTGAACAACAACAACAAACGGGACAAAGAAGACCCTTGACTTTACAGAAGGGAGGACGGGGAGCTGGGTACGCCACCCGTGGAGCGAGAGATGCTAGATGGCAACAAGGGCTGTGTTTGCAATGCGGACAAGCCGGTCACTTTGCAGCACAATGCCCCTACCGGCCTGTGCAAAGACCTCCGCTTCAACTACGGCGCCCAACCCTTGCTCCATTTCCTACTCTCCAACGCCCGATTCCCGCGCCACGCGCGAACAGAGGCCGCGGCGCTTCCCAAAGGCCCGCCTCAGAGAGAGGACTGGAAGCGGAAGAAGTTATGGAATACGACCCCGCTTCCCCAAACGCAGAAGTCAATCCAGAAAGCCCCCAGTCGGGAAACGAGATGGATCTGTCGTAAAAGGGCCCAAACGACAGATCCGCCCCAAGCCCGTCCCTGCACGGAACCGGCCGCCTGGGTCCATCTTATTCATGCCAGTAACTCTAATCAACCCAGAGAGAAAAATGCACATCCGAGTGCAAGCCCTTATCGACTCGGGCTGTTCGAGAGACATCATCGCCCCAGCTTTAGTCAATGGACTAGTCTTACCAACTCGGGAATTACAAAATCCAGTAATCTTTGAACAAATGGATGGCACCAATATGAACCCCGTTACCACTGAGACCATCCCAGTGATCACAGGCATGGGACAACATTGGGAAAAGAGGTCTTTTGTCATCAGCTCCACTGCCAAATACCCGTTAATTCTAGGCAGCAAGTGGCTATGTGATCACAATCCCTACATAGACTGGGCACAAGGATGTATCACCTTCAGTCATGCCAACTGCAAAAATCACCGTTGGAACCAAAACTGGGGCAATGATCCAACTCATACTGAAAAGGCCCTTCTTACTCAAGAAGAAATCAACCAAATACCCGAACCGTATTGGCCTTTTCTAAACGCTTTTTCCGAGGAGGAAGCTGATACTCTACCCCCGCACCGACGAACGGACTGTGCGGTGGAAATTTTACCCGGAGCCTCACTGCCCAAAGGACGACTCTATCCCATGAGTCTCCATGAACGAGAAGAGCTCCGGAAATTCATCGACACCAACCTCCAACGAGGGTTCATCCGCCCAGCCAACAGCCCCCACGCCGCTCCGGTTCTCTTCGTGAAAAAGAAGGATGGGGGACTACGACTGTGCACGGACTTTCGAGGACTTAATGCAGTGTCCACCAACAACGCCTATCCTATACCACTCATCCGAGACCTTCTCAACGTCGTGGCCCAAGGTAAGATCTTTACAAAATTAGACTTAAAAGATGCTTACTTCCACGTCCGTATCAAGGCAGGGGATGAGTGGAAAACCGCATTTAATACGCCCCTCGGACAATATGAATACCTAGTTATGCCTTTTGGATTGACGGGAGCCCCGTCTGTATTTATGTCCATGATAAACGAAGTTCTGCACGAATTTCTGTACAAAGGGGTGGTGGTGTACCTTGATGATGTCTTAATTTATTCAGACACAGAGGAAGAACATATTCAAATGGTACAAAAGGTCCTGGCCACCTTGATGAATAATAAACTACCCATCAAGTTGTCCAAATGTGAATTCCATAAAACCGAACTCACTTACCTTGGGTATTGCATCTCCCAAGAGGGTTTAAAAATGGATCCAACCAAAATACAAGCGATTCAAGAATGGCAAACACCCACCACCCGTAAAGAACTACAATCCTTCCTGGGTTTTGCCAACTTCTATAGAGACTTTATAGCAAATTTCGCCCAAATCACGCTCCCCTTAACAGAATTGTTGAAAACAAAAGATAAAGGGGACCAAGCTAAAAAACCCTCCTCCAAACTACAATGGACCTCCAATTGCCAAACTGCTTTCGAATGCCTGAAAAAGCAATTTGTAACGGAACCCATCCTCGCCCACCCCGACGAACAGTCCCCTTTCGTAGTGCAAGTCGACGCCAGCGATACGGCAATAGGGGGAGTTTTACTGCAGAAGGGGGAGGATGGGACGTTGCGGCCTTGTGCGTTCTTGTCTAGAAAATTTTCGGAGGCGGAAAGGAATTGGAATGTGTGGGAGAAGGAGGCTTTTGCAGTAAAAGCAGCCCTTACTAATTGGAGACATTGGCTGGAGGGGGCGCGATACCCCTTCGAGGTTTGGACAGATCATAAAAATCTGGAGGCCCTCCGAAGCCCACGCAGACTGAATGCCAAGCAATTGCGATGGGCGGAATTCTTTTCCAAATTCAACTTCACTCTAAATTATCTCCCGGGCAAGACTAACTTTTTGGCGGATGCCCTATCGCGCATGCCCCAACACAGGAGCAAACGGGAGGAGACTGTCGACACGGTCTTCTCGCCTACGCAACTTGGGGGCGTGGTGACTACTCGCAGTCGAGCCAAACAGCCCCTCCCGGCCAACCAGGAGTGGAAATCGAAACTTAAAACTGAGGTGGAAAAGGAGGGGGATAAAGCTCCGCGAAACAAGCTGGTCCAATCCCCACAGGGGGATTGGCTAGCGGGGAACAAGTTTTATGTCCCGGACAGCCTCCGGCTGGAGGTTTTGCAGCGCTGTCATGATGCTCCCACTGCTGGTCATTATGGGTATCTGAAAACATTGCATCTAATCCAAAGGCAGTTCTGGTGGCCGGGCATGCGCAAAGACATTTCCCAATATGTTAGTTCCTGCCCCGTTTGCCTCAGCGCCAAAACCAGAAAAGGAAAACCTCCGGGTCTCCTGCAACCATTGGAAACACCCAACAGACCTTGGGAAATAATATCTATGGACTTTATCACTGATCTACCTGTTTCAAAAGGACATAATTGCATTTTAGTCGTGGTAGATCTGTTCTCCAAACAAGCTCATTTTATTCCCTGTACTGCTATACCCACCGCTCGAAAACTAGCAGATTTATTTTTAAAACACATCGTAAAATTACATTCTTTTCCGTCCAAGGTGATTTCGGATCGCGGCGGACAGTTCGTTGCCAACTTCTGGCGGGAGCTTTTGAGAATGTTGAATATTGAGCAAGGCATCAGTTCAAGCCACCACCCACAAACCGACGGACAATCCGAAAAAACAAACCAGATACTAGAACAGTTTCTTCGTTGCTACATTTCTTCGTTGCTACATAATTTCCAACAAGATAATTGGGTAGACCTTCTCCCTCTGGCCGAATTCTCATATAACAACAGTGTACACGCTTCAACTGGAGAGGCCCCTTTCAAAATTGTCTATGGAGCTCACTTCAATCCCTTCCCGTTGGACGCTCCCCCTCTCCATTCCTCTAATTTGCCAGATGTATCTTCGTGGTGGGGGGAGGCGGCGCAACAATGGACTCTTATTAAGAAACATCTTGAAAAAGCCAAACTGGATTACAAAAAATACGCAGATCGCCATCGTGTGGCCGAATGGGATTTACAACCTGGAGATCATGTGTATATTTCCACAAAGAACCTGAAACTAGCTCAAACAAGCCGCAAACTCGCTCTGAAATTCCTAGGACCTTTCCCTGTGCGCAAAATAATAAATAAAGTGACTGTTGCTGTAACTTTGCCCAAGAACTTACGCCACGTACACGATACGTTCCATGTCAGTCTTTTAAAAAGAGCTCCTACCGATGACAAGTGGCACATCAAAGCTCCACCCATTCCAACTTTGATTGACGACCAAATACACTATGAGGTGCAACAAATTTTGGACTCTAAACTCAAACGAAATCAGCTTTTTTACCTCATTAGATGGAAGGACTTTGATTCTGGGTACGATGAGTGGGTGAACTCTGTACATGTGCATGCTCCTAAGTTAACCAAAGCTTTTCATACTCGCTACCCATATAAACCAGGGGGGGATCTGTTTTAAGGGGGGCAGAATGTCAGGTCCAGTGTATATCTAAACTGTACTGACTCCATTTTCTAATGCTTCTAGTGTTTAAGTGCTTTCTTCCCAGGTGCACCAGTTCCCAGGCAGCATTCCCACCGGAGGCGACTGTTTTGTCTAACACCGTTCCACCAAGCATTGGCCTTGAAGGAGAGCAGCTTCCCAGGACTGAGAGATGTTGTTATGAGAACTGTAGGGGGAGGCAAATCCAGATGGGTATTGTTACTTTGTACCTCATGCTTTGCCCTTCATTGGTAACAATGACTGTGTACCATCCTGAGTCTCCTATTCAGGACTGTGGACTATAATGGACCTTTTCTGCAGTAAAGTTTCCTTATTCAATCAATGGACTCCTGTTTGCTTTTGAAAGGGAACCTGTAGGAAGAGCCTTATCTAGCCACAAGCTGACAAATTCAAGCTATTGGCTATCACATACAAAGCCTTTCATGGCCTTGGTCCCTCATATCCATGAGAGTCCCTGTCTCCCTGTGCTCTCTCATGACAGCTTCGTTCATCAGAACAGGGCTTTCTACGGGCAACATCCTGCAAATGGGCAAAATCAACAGCTGCCCGTACAGCATTTTCTCTGTGGTGGCCCCCACCTTGTGGAATAGCCTCCCTGAAGACGTCAGGAAAACTCCCACTGTCCTGGATTTCTGCAAACTGTGCAAAATCAAGTTATTCAGGAGGGCTTCCTTACACAGATAACAGGGCTCCGCTTTATGGAAATGCTTCAAAGAGATGCTTTGATGAAAGGTTATGGACTGTAGACTATACTACTGAGTACTATATGTTATTGTATGTTCCTACTGGGTAGTTTAGACATCATGGTAATTGCTTATGTTTGTTATCAGATTTCTGCTTGTTTTCAAATTTCTGCAATTTATACCCTATGGTATTGTTTACTGAATATCCCTTCTGTTGATAGCATTGGCTTACACTGTGAAATCCTCCTTGAGTCTCAGTGAGAAAGGTGGACTGTAAATAATGTAAATAAAATAAAATAAACAATGTGGTACTACTTTTAATGAAAAAAGCTTGAGTATTTGAATGCTTACTTCATTTATACCTTGCCTTTCTCCCCAGTGAGGACCCATAGCCGCTTGTATTGTTCTCCTCCCCTTTATCCTCACAACACTTGGAGGAGGTCAGGCTGAGAGTGTGTAACTGGTCCAAGGTCACCCAGCAAGCTTCATGCTAGAGGGGGAGATTTGAACCTGGGTCTCCTAGATCCTAGTCCGACATTTTATCTACTACATTACCCTGGGTCTCACCAAATGCATCCAACATTTTGTCTAGGTAGGACCTAAGCGATGATCATAGCATGACCTCCCTGGATTAATCTCTTTGGTAAGCAGCTGACATTACAGACTTTTTTTAGAGTGGAGCTTGGCAGAGATCACAACAAGCACTCCCTCTTCTTCCACAGCATCCTTCTTTCCAGTAGCTCACGACAGCATACATGGACAGCTTCTCTTTTTAGGTTTGTTAGAGTAAGAGTTTGTGACCGGTCGAAAGAGATGGTTCCAGTACGTTTTATGGCTGAATGAGGATCTGCACCGTGGTATCCAGTTCAACTCCCACATTCCAGCTACTGTGCTGCACTAGTTCACATACCATAGGGTGCCATTTTGCTCTCCAGTGACTTTAGCAGAATTGACTGTGCAAGGATCTTTTCTGTGGATCCACATACCCTCTCTGCCTCAGAATTAAAAAGAAAATGAGATCATAAATGTGAAACTGGGAGAGCGGAATTAATATACTTCTTAAATCTTCTGATTTCAGAGTTTTTCTGTCAATTGCAGATGTGGAAACAGAGCCACAGTATTCTCTGCCGTGGAAATTAAACAAATGACTGTCCTGCAGGCAAAAGTTTATAATTTTAGCATAGATGCCAACTAGTGGCATATTTTGTATTTATAATTTTTCCGTATGACCATTGCCCTTAGAAACTTGCAGAGTTCCACATGCTGCTGCAGTTAGCAATTCTACTAAATTGTTTGGGAGTTTTTCTCTAGGTTTTGCCTCTCTCAGCACTTATAAAACACATCTTCCTTTCCCCTCACCTCCTTCTGCTGTTATTAAGTGAGGTCAGATGCTTCGGAAACCCAGCGACTCTAATTATCCACAAAAGTAATTAACATTTCTAATAGAAACTGCCACTGTTGGTTTTCATTGGGGGGTTGCAGGATAGCAATATGGTAAAGAGTGTGGTAATTAAAAACTCATTATTGCTGGGTCCCCTTCACGCCCTCCATTTAATAGTGCCTTTGCTTCTTAAATGGATAGACTGAGACTAGCACAGGATGACGCTCGGCTTCTCTGGAGAGCTTGGTATCCGATTTTCTTCTCCACATTGGAAAAGAAAACTTCTCTCAAGTAAGGAGGAAAGGGATAAGTAAAAAGAAATCAGCTTCTTGTAAGTAATATGTCTGACCCCACAGATAAAAACTGGCAGAATAAGAGATGTCTTAGAACTATTTTAATATGAAGAGCAGTTTATTTTGGAACAAACAAAGATTTTGCGATCTTAGGAAAAACCCATGAATTACCAATCCTTAAACATGGTAAAATATAAGGGAATGTTTCTGAACTGTACATTCTATCACTATAGCCTCTTGGGAAAAGAAAATTGATGGAGTTCCTGAACTTACCCCAGAAGCCGTCACATGAGAAGGTTACTTACAACAAAGCCATTGGTTATTGTCATGCCAAAATTGCCAAAGGACCATAAGCATCAGCTTGAAGCTATAGCTGTTCAGTTTGGTACACACAGAATAGGGATCCCGATCCCAGGTCCCTCACTAGGGGTGGGGATCACCTGCTCCCACTCTCCGCCCCCCACCTTCACTCACTTGTCCAGTGGATGGGAAAGGTGGGGGAACAGGCCTGGGAGTGATGTCCCTCCCGTGCTTCACAGTGGGTCAATCTGGGCCCTAAACAGTTCAAATCAGGCCAGTTTGGGGCCCAAATTAGCCTGCTGTGAAGCACGCATGCGCTCTTGGGCCTGCATGATGATGTCATGTCCCAGAAGACCTCATCACACAGGCTTGAGAGAGCACACATGAAGAACAACAACAAAAAAGGTGAGTGCCTGGTCCCTTCCTCCTGCTAGGAGGGTACAGGGACGTGGCAACCCTATCAAAGAGTACTTAAAGGAAAATCAGGTGAATTAATACTGGATTCACCTGAATACAGGGTGATTTTGGTGAAGTTGTGCTGTATCATATGCTGTAGGTCTGGGTGGGGTATTTTGTTTTTTTTTAGCAGACTACCTAATTGTTTTCCTCTCTATAGGGAATATTTGTGTTTAGAATGTCCAAGATTTCTCCTGTGCTTTATGCTATATAGAGAAAATACCCTTTCAAAGGTGAATTGAGGCTGCCTAGGAAAAGTGAAGGGATCCAAAGGCCTTATTTTGATCATGTCACCCATTTGCGGCTTGCAACTAACTTCTCAGAACCTCTTTCTTCTCTTTGGACATCCCATTCTACAAGAAATATTTATACTTGGCAAGCAGCACAAGTTTCTAGTTACTTATCAGCATTCTTCTGTTGTTTTATTTATTCCTTTCCCTTCTCATTCTTTATTTTTAAATTTTAAACTATCTTTATTTTTTGTTCTTAATTTGTACAGCACCTAGTATAATATTATTAACAGCAGTAACAGCGATATTTTCATACTTGGAGTAAGGGCACAGAATCTCCTCTAATTGAAGCACACATTTAGCAGTTATTTATGCTACAATAAATAATTCTTTGAGGTGACACAAAACCTCCCTTTTGTTTACATGGAAGAAGAACAATTGTAACATTCATTAAAATGCATTCATCCATGGAGTTATGATCCCTACAGTGAATTAATAAGTATTATTAATGTTTAAAGAAATTCAAATTAAAAGAAATTTATATCCTAGGAAATGATAAGGTTTTTTTCTAGGAATTCATGTTCCGTTTAAGAAGTAATAAGTGGAGGACCTGCAAAGTCTTTTGGGGAGGAATCTCATTTTCCCTTCCCCCACTATTCCTTCCTTCCTTCCCTTCCCTGAAAGCCCCCATAGACTCCCCCTTTTCCTGCTTCCTTCTTTCCTTCCCACCCACCAGCCAGCTTTACCTCCCCCCCCCCTTTTAAGCTTTTCCTCCTTCCCTCTCCCTGGCAGCCTATATCCAGGGAAACTGTGGTTGTACAGTATTGACTACGGGGCTGGGCTGACACAAGTTGCGTGGGGCTGGGTGCTGTTTTTTAAGAATTTGCCATCGACCACCATGGGTCCAACGATAAGGCAGGATTGTGGAATGTGCTGCCAAGGTTGTGTTATGAACTTTTTATGCTACCCGTTTTAACTGTTTTAATTTTACACTGAAGGTCAATGCTCTAGTCTAGACTTTCACTTCTTTTACAGAATAATAGAGAGATTCAAAGAAACTCATTGTACCTGTGAATACAATAAAGACCAGAGGTCAGTTGTGGATTGAGGTAAAGATAGGACTGCTGTTGGCTGGCTTCTTCCTATGGGTCTTCATAGTATATTTTTTTTCCTTAGCTGAGAAAAACCTGAAAAAGATTTTGAGTGTAACATAACTGGATACACTAGCAGCCAGTTATACCAGTACAAATATTTAGGATCAATGTGTTAGTTTGACATATAGAAGTCTACAGGTGATGTAAGGTAGAGGGAAAAGGCATAGATAAATGATATAAGGTGGGAAATTTAAATTTAAAATTTGAATTTTGGTGAGAGGAAGTGGTTGCACAAGAAGGGGAAAAGATGAAAGACTTTGACTTGGACATGACATGACAGGATGAGAAATTACACAAGACAGGATATCACATCCCAGCTGAGCTCCCTCCCCTCTGTCTTCCCTAGACACCACCTCCAGATCTCCAGGAATTTCCCAGGCTGGAGCTGGCAGCCCTACCAGCCAATCTATCTGGAGGTCATAGAGGCCAAGGCCTTCATCTAATGTAGTCTCCTAGCAATCATATTTGCAGGTGTGTTGCCTCTGACCTAGCTGGCTTTAAATGGAGGAGTGGGGACTGGCTCTCACCAAACTGGCTCTCTTAGATGTCATTTTCTTTTCCATTCTGCTCTGCTGCAATAGGGTAGAACAACTGGAAATCACTACAATTCCATAGACTGGGACAGAATTCTGAAATGCTGGTGCATTTGTTTTCCCCTGGTCCATTTAGCTCACAAACACCCAGACCAACAATACTTAAACAGAACATTTCTCACAGATACATTAGCTATCAGACTCACATTAAAGCTAATAGCACCAGACTGCCTGAGTGAACATCATCACACCTTCCCTATTTATTTTGTCCTGCATTGACATCCCTAAAGAGAAATACAGCAGCCTTGTTGGATGATTTAACTTTATTTGAGGTTGGCAAACAGATGCATCACATGCATCAAGTAAAATTGTGTCCAGCTAAATAAAAGATATTGCACAACTGGTCACCAAGAAATATTGGCGGTTTAAAACACAACCCAGTTAAAATGCTAGAGCTAGCTGAGAAAAAGGCCAGATTGCCTTATCATTTTTTTTTCTCTAAGGCCTAGAAAATGCTCCACTTTCCCAGCACATGGACCCGATCCAATTCAGGCCCCCATGGCAGCTATAAAAGATTTGGAAGATCAACAGTGAAATCCTATGCAGAATTATTTCTTTCTAAGCCCATTGAAATCAATGACTGGCAGTGTTATCCTATGCTGAGTTACTCCAGGCTCATCATATTGATTTCATTGGGTTTAGACGGAAGTAACTCTGCACAGGATTGCACGGCCAATCAGTGATCTCTAGTCTATAACTCACTCCCAAATTTACGCAGAGTAGAATCAGTCCAAAGGGTTTTGTGTGTGTGTGTGTGAAATGTAAATGGTTTGATTCTACTCTGCCAAAATCCCGGGTTGTATTCTGGAATGGATTCTACATATTGAAGCCTAGAATATTTAGTTTCTGCCTAGCTTCTGATTGCCCTTCTCACTCCCCTCCTCGCATTGTGAGAAGCTCACATTAAAGATTGATTTACATAGAAATTAGGTACCACAGTAAGTAACATAGACATCATATGGGAACTATAGTGTTATTACAGAAAAAATGTGTACTGCTACCATCTGTAGAGTTATAATGCAGATGGGTGTGAAAAACCTGATCTGTTACAGTAAGTATACATCTTCTTCAGGGCAACTTTTAATTTCCTTACATCACAATTTTTCAAAATTGGCTCCTATCCCTTATGAGAAACTTTGTTGTAATGAAACCAGTGCTCTTTGCTATGGCTTAGCCAAACTGACATATTGTGTGTACTTGTTATGATGTTCCTGACAAGGGAGGTTTGGCTCTCAGAAGCTTATACCCTGGAAATCGTGTGGATCTCGAAGATGCTACTGGACTTGAATTTTGCTGTTGTTAAATGGCTGTCACTAAGAAAACATGATCTTGCCCTTCCCATCCCTTGCTGAATCATTATTAACTATACATGGGGCAGGGGGGTGCCATATACTTTCCTAGACTAATTAATGGTTCGATATTTAGAGTGCTTCATTTGAATCAGACTTCATTAGCATGTAGAATGGGAACATCTTAAAATAAACTTCCCTGATTAGTTCTTCTAAAGCTCCATTTTGTGTACTCTATATAGCTTCAAAGATATCGACCAGTCCATGTCTCAAGGAGCAGGTAGTAGGCATGCTGAGCTTTTAAAATGATGACTATGTCTGCCAAGTGAGCATGTCTTGTTAGACTTCTGTGATTATTCATGAATTAAGCCTTGGATCGGCTTAGCACACCTTTGCTGTTTGCCACCCAACTTGAGCACAAGGAAAGTCATCTTTGGGGCTGTGCAATGGCTTTAGTAGATGAGTTTCATTTCCTTCTGCCTTGTGGTCATTTTTGCACCCCAGTAGTAGAGAAAAGTTAATCTTCTCTCAGGGTCATGGCTGAGTCAAACAATTAAACGGCACTAAGTACTCCATTTACCCACTGCTTACACTTGTGCAGCATCAAGCATAATTTAACAAACCTGGATAGTTTTCTGCTTGTTATTAGAGATATATATGATTGCAAGATTTATTATCTAGGGTCATGGGTTGGACATGAATGTTTGCATAAGGAAGGTATGTGAGCAGCAACAAACCAGTAAGTTTGAAAGAAAGTGAACCAGTAACTTCAAAATCCACTATGTTCTTTGGGGCTTGACAGAAGCAAGAATGTGGGTTGGGATGTTTGCTGTAATTTACGGCCCAAGAGCCAAATGCATCCCACTAGTTATGACCTACAGCCTACCAAGTGCTCAATAAAATTGTTTTTGTTACTGGTCTTGGAACTGCAAGGCCATGGTTTCCAACCTTCAGGTGGGGCCTGGAGATCTCCTGGAATTATAACTGATCTCCTGGAGAAAATGGAGATCAGTTCCTCTGGAAAAAATGGCTGCTTTGGAGGGTGGACTGTATGACAGTATACCTCTTTGAGGATTGCCCCCTCCTCAAACCCCACCCTCCCCAAATCTCCAGGAATTTCCCAACCCAGAGTTGGCAAACTTTGCAAAAACAGAGTTGTTGTCAAGCATTAGACAAGCTATGATACTAGGATAACCTACATTCAGTACCGTAAGTCATACAGCCAAGCTACAAGCGACGCCTGACAGAGGTTGGACACTTGTCAGCTTCCCTCAAGTTTTGATGGGAAATGTAGGCATCCTGGTCTTGCAGCTGTAATGGAGAGCCAAGCTGTTAAACCAGGATGCCTACATTTCCCATCAAAACTTGAGGGAAGCTGACAAGTATCCAACCTGTGTAAGGCGTCACTTATAGCTTGGCTCATAGTCTTCAGGTCCGCTGTTTGTTATAAACCTTACCAAAACAGAATGATCCACTTGTACAACGGGACACGAGTGAGATCTCAAGTTATCCTTCAGTTAATAAAATCAGTGCCCACCCTAGCAGTCAGAAATATAAATGTAGCCAGGAAAATAACAGAGAAATGGGCAATTGAAAGAAAGGAAGCGCAATACATGATAAAGTTACATACAGAAATTAATTGGTACATGTAAATAAACCACCCTGGACATTTTGGGTGTGTGTGTGGGGGGGGAGGGGTGGTAAGGTAGAAAGGTCACCAATAAATAATGGAGGAAAATTAAGTAGGGTATCTTTGAATTCCTTGCCTTTCAGTTATCCTTGAGCCTCTGCATTTGGAAAATATTTACCCTCCCCCCCATCTATTCCTTTATTGTCCCAACCAGGGCTTTTTTTTAGCTGGAATGCGGTGGAACGGAGTTCTGGCACCTCTTGAAAATGGCCACATGGCTGGTGGCCCCGCCCCCTGATCTCCAGACAGAGGGGAGTTTTAGCTTGCCCTCCATGCCAAGCGGCATGGAGGGCAATCTAAACTCCCCTCTGTCTGGAGATCAGGGGGCGGGGCCACCGGCCATGTGACCATTTTCACCGAGGGTGATTTAAACTTTAAAAAACTCCCCCCTTGTTCCAGCTGACCCAAAGTGACATCGTTGTGCAGTCCTGAATTCCACCACTGAGTTCCACCACCTCTTTTCCCAGAAAAAAAGCCCTGGTCCCAATGGTTCTCTTTGCTTCATGTTACATTCCTCCTGAATTCCAGTTTAACTAGGAGAAGTTCTACAATTAATTTCAGAAGTGCAGCATGCAGTTTATTGCAGCTTTCATTCCTTTTAGTTCACTTACATCTTTTTTCATCTTCAGGCTACTGAGGATTCTTGATCTAATCATACAAATGAGCAAATCAAGAAGACTGCTTTTTAAAAAGTGTATTATCAATGTGCACATGGACATCAGTAATACCGAAGGGACAGAAAAAACAGTGTACTTAAGAAACCAAAGGATGAGGCACACTACACACACCCAGGGTTTTGAACAAAGTTCAGATTTTTTTTAATGCATTGGATCCACTTCAGACGCAAGACTAGTAATTTGGCGCTTCAAAATATAGGGAGAAGTTTGGACTTCCGGTTTGGGATTCATGGAGGTCTGACGCAGCTCCAACTGCGGAGCTGACCGGACTGCCGTTTTAATCAGCCGGCGGGGGCAAAATAGCCCGCGGCCGACTGCTCTCAGGCGGAGAGCAGGCAAAGAACGCTCAAGACCTCAGGGCGCGTTGATCTCGGGCGAGGGGGGGCTCTACACGACGGGCCCCCTCACGACCCTTGAGGTCCCACCCTGTGACAGGTCGGCAAAGATCTCTGCGGTAGTTTCGGGGCCAATGCGGTTGGCATAAGACCTACGTACCCAAGCTTCAATAGGGGAAAGAGGAGTGGAGGGAAACGAAGATTGAAACAGTGATTACAACCCACGGAAAGTGAATGGGAAGGTAGAGATCACTATCTTCTGATACGGGACAGATTGTTAAAAGTAAAGAAGATTAAAAGTAGATTTTAAAACTGCAACAGGCTAATTATAACGAGGAGAAGACTCGGCAAGAGTCGAAACAGAAAAAAGACTAAGTTTAAAGAAGTTATTAAAGAATTTGGACTATTGTTTTGAATACTTGCGGTTATGGAGCTGTGAGAAAATCCTGCCATCGCGAGAGCTACTGCGGGAAGTCGGGAGACAGGAAGTACGTAATAACAATAGAGTTGCTGGAGAGAAGCGGCCCCTGCCGGAGGGCAGGAAGAAGGGAATTGCCATCTTTGAAAGGGGAAAAGCCGCGGCTTCAGCGGAAGAGGAAGTAAGCCATTTTGGATTACAAAAACCATAGAAGAACCATAGAGAAAAGACGCCCGACATTTTGGATTTTCTAAAAGTTTTTTCTTTGCAAAAAGACTGGGACATTTAAATTAAAAATTAAAAAGACGCTTAATTTCACGCCACGGAGTTAAGGAAGAGGGCGGACTCGTGGGAGCGAGCCAAGGCAAGCCCCACGATGTCGAAAAAAGAGTGGCAATCGGCAATAGAGAACCTAGACAAAAAACTCTTAGAAGTGATTAAAGAACTTAAGGACATGAAACCGGAGCTGATCAAAGAGGTCAAACAGACAGTGAAAAGTGAGCTGTCAGAAGTAAAGAAAGGTATGGAAATAATGCAAAATGAATTGCAAGGAACACAGCAGAGAGTTAAAGTAGTAGAAGGCGCGGTGGAGAATTTAGCTGACACGCAACAAACAGAGATGAGGCTGATGAGGGGGAGAATGGCGGTTGCGGAAAGCAAACACATGGAGAAGCAGCTAAGATTTCGCGGTTTGCCGGAAGTGGAAGGAAAAACAGCGCAAGAACAGATGACGGAGGTGTTAGCTGAATACCTGGGGAAGGAGGAGGAGGAAGTTGTGGCTATCCTGGACGTGGTATATCGTGTAAATTCAAGAATTGCGACCCAGAGGAAACTACCAAGAGATGTGATTGTGCAGTTTACGACCCGAAATATGAAAAAGAAGGTTGTGACTAAACAGTTTCAAGATCCATTGGAGATTGACGGCAAGACGATTATCATTATGAAGGAAATACCCAGATCGGTGTTATTGGACCGGAAAAAATATAAGGCGCTAATTCAGATTTTGAAGGACATGAAAATCAGGTACAGATGGGAATTACCTGAAGGAGTGTCCTTTGAATTTGGAGGGGCCAAAAGACGCATCAGATCGGAACGAGAGATGGAGCGATTTATAAGAGACAATGAAAAGGACTTACCAGCAACAAGATTATGAGTATGGAGTGTAAAGTTATATCTTGGAATGTAAATGGACTTAACTCACCGAATAAGAGAAAAAGCATCTTTCACTGGCTATTAAAACAAAAATGTGATATTGTTTGTTTGCAAGAGACCCATATTCGAAAACAAGATGTAAAGTATTTAAAATCAAAAAAATTGGGCAATGATTTTGCAGCGGCCTCCAATAAGAAAAAAAGAGGAGTAGTGCTTTATATTAAAGAGGAGCTGCAGCCAAAGTTTGTAATGAAAGATGTGGAAGCCAGATTTATAGCAGTGGAATGCGTATGGAATTTAAAGAGAGTGCTGGTAGTTGGAATTTATGCACCTAATGGAGCAAAAGAAAGCTTCTTTGAGGACTTAAGGAAGCAACTAGATGAACTTTCATATGATCAGATAATACTTGCTGGAGACTTCAATGGAGTGACAAATCTGGATTTAGACAAAAAATCATCAACTGCACAAAAGAAAAGAGGATTGCTACCAAAGTTGTTTTTTGAACTGATACAACAGGAAACTTTAGAAGATGTATGGAGAAGACAAAACCCGAAAAGCAGACAATTTACGTTCTACTCCGCAAGACACTTTACACTATCGAGAATTGATATGATCTGGGCCTCAAAAGACTTAGCGTTATGGACTAAGGAAGTGGAAATAATGCCGATGGTAGGCTCGGATCATAATCCAATTATGTGGAAATTGGGGAGAAGGAGCAAAAGGAAAGGATGGAGAATAAATGAGGACTTACTTCAAGAGGGAGAGAATATGGAGATGCTGAGAAGAGAGACAAAATTCTTCATACAATACAACATGAATAAAGAAGTACCAACCAACAAGGTTTGGGACACCTATAAGGCAGTAATTAGGGGCATACTAGTGGATTTAAATGGAAGAGCCAGAAAAAAGAAAGAGGAGAAGAGACAGGAGATTATGGAAAAAAATAAAAGCCAAAGAAATACAGTTAAAGAAGAGACCAGGGAAAAAGAAAATTTACCAGGACATTAAAATATTACAAGAACAGCTGACAGCAATGAATAATAAAGAATTGGAGTGGAATCTCAAAAGACTGAATCAAAAAGGGTTTGAAGGTGCAAATAAACCTGGGAAATATTTGGCATGGCAATTGAAAAAGAGAAAGGAAAAGAAAATAATAAACAAAATATGTGAAGATAACAAAACGTATTTGGAACAGACATCCATTAGTAGAGCCTTCTATAAATTTTATGCTAAATTGTATAATAAGAAAGAGGTGAATAAAGAATCAATAGCGACATATTTGGAGAAAATGAAGCTCCCAGTAATCTCGGAAGCGTGGAGAGATAGACTGAACAATGAAGTAACGGATGAGGAAATAAAAATGGCAATACAATCAACAAATTTGGGAAAGGCACCAGGGCCAGATGGACTTACAGCTAAATTTTATAAGACAATGGCCAACAAACTGGTTCCATTCCTAAAAGAAGTGATCAATGGAGTATTAAAGGATCAACGGATTCCAGATACCTGGAAGGAAGCCAACATTTCACTGATCCCCAAAGAGGGCCAAGATCTAACTAATGTGAAAAACTACAGGCCTATATCCTTACTTAACAATGATTATAAAATCTTTGCGAAGATACTGGCAGAGAGAGTGAAGGGGTGGCTTTCGGAAATTATTGAGGAGGAACAAGCAGGTTTTTTACCTGGTAGACAAATCAGAGACAATTTAAGGACAGTGATCAATGCTATTGAGTATTATGATAAGCGTTGTGACAAAGAGGTTGGTTTCTTCTTTGTTGATGCAGAAAAAGCGTTTGACAATTTGAACTGGGACTTTATGTTTGCCACTATGGAAAAGCTACAAATGGGAGAAAAATTCATAAGAGCAGTTAAAGAAATCTACAGAGACCAGAATGCAGCAATTGTGGTGAACGATGAGACTACCAAGAAACTGACTATAAGTAAAGGAACAAGACAAGGTTGCCCGTTGTCTCCGCTGTTATTCATTTTGGTACTGGAGATACTGATGATACAAATACGACAAGATGAAGAAATCCGCGGAATAAAAATAAAGGACTTTTCTTATAAAGTTAGAGCATTTGCGGACAATATAATGTTAATTGTGGAAGATCCAATGGAAAATATGCCAAAAGTGATAGAGAAGATCAAAGAGTTCGGAGATTTGGCAGGGTTTTATATTAACAAAAAGAAGTCAAAGATATTATGTAAAAATATGACTAAGCAAAAACAACAACTGTTAATGGAAATAACGGACTGTGAAGTAACAACCAAGGCGAAATATTTGGGAATTGAACTGACTGCAAAGAATATAGATCTATTCAAAAACAACTATGAAAAATTATGGACTCAGATTGAGCAAGATTTGATCAAATGGAATAGATTGAATTTGTCATGGTTGGGAAGGATTGCAGCAGTTAAGATGAATGTGTTACCAAGAGTAATGTTTTTGTTACAGACAATACCAATTATCCGAGACTCTAAGCAGTTTGAAAAATGGCAGAGGAAAATATCAGACTTTGTTTGGGCAGGCAAGAAGCCTCGAGTGAAAATGAAAGTTTTACAAGATGCAAAGCAAAGAGGCGGAATGCAACTGCCCAATCTAAGACTTTACTATGATGCAATTTGCCTAGTGTGGCTGAAAGATTGGATGACGTTGAAGAATAAGAAATTATTGGCCCTAGAGGGATATAAAAAAATATTCGGATGGCATGCATACCTATGGTACGACAAAGTAAAAGTGAACTCTATGTTCCTACATCATTACATACGGAAAAGCCTATATGCAACCTGGAAGAAGTATAGAGACTTCCTACAAGAAGGAACCCCCATGTGGGTAGTTCCGTATGAAGTAATAGATCCGAGAGCTGTCTATACTGAGCAACAGTGTTTAACATATAAGGAGATAACCCAAATAGAATCTTCCAAACTTAAAATAAAGACACAGGACGAGTTATCACCCAACTATGATTGGTTCCAGTATAGGCAGATCAGAGATCTCTACAATACGGATTGTGCAAAGAGAGGCATAAGAACAGAGAATTCGGAACTAGAGCAGACACTTTTAAAAGAGGATAAGAAGGAAATTTCCAAGGTATACCAAGTACTGTTGAAATGGTATACTGAAGATGAAATAGTTAAAGTACAAATGGTGAAGTGGGCCATAAACTTTAATAAAGAAATAACAATGGAGGCATGGGAACACTTGTGGAAAAACACAATGAAGATTACAACGTGTACTAATATTAAAGAGAACATTTACAAAATGATCTATCGTTGGTACATGACACCAAAGAAGATTGCGCTAGGGAATCTGAACACTTCTAATAAATGCTGGAAATGTAAAAAACATGAGGGCTCTTTGTACCATATGTGGTGGACGTGTGAGGTAGCCAGGCAGTACTGGGGAGAAATAATAAAAGTAATAAGTGAGATTCTACAATTTCAAATTAATAAGAACCCAGAACTCCTGCTACTGAACCTGGGAATGGAGAACATTCCAGCCCAATATAGAACACTGTTATTTTACATGACAGCAGCGGCCAGACTTTTGTATGCGCAAAAATGGAAAGTACAAGAAGTGCCAACTATTGAGGACTGGACTTACAAATTGCTGTATATGGCCGAAATGGACAAAATGACAAGAAAACTGAGAAATCTGGACCCAGGACAGTTTAACACAGACTGGGAGAAGCTGAAGCAATATGTGCTGAAGAAATGGGAGGTGGGAAGAGAACTGTGGCAGTTTGAGAACTACTGAAATATGACAAAATGTAGAGGGGGGTGACTTTACCGGAGGGTAGAGAGAGAAATGAAAATGTCTAAGCAGCTATTTTGTTAGAGTGTTATATATAGAAAAATATATAGAAAATGGATAGAAAATAATTAACTATAAGGACCGACTAATTAACATTGTTTCTGGTATAAACGTGTAACATGTTAAACTGAATGAGCCTACCTGAAGAAATATATGGATCAAATTGATTGATAACTTTTGAGGATAGTTATACAAAGCAATATACGGAATATAAGTTAAATTGGTTGACTTATACAAATGCATGGGTTATATGGTTTATATGGTATATGGTTTATAGAAATATTTGAAACCAGGAAACTATGAAATTATGTTAAAAAGGGACAAATTGTTTGTCTAATATGGAAGAAGGGACTCAAAGATAAGGTATAGAGTATTAAAAATAGTTAAAGAATTATTGCTTAGATCAAAGGGAAAGTATATGTTTGTTAGATAGATGAATTTAAAATGAGTAAGAGAAAAGGGACAAAGGGTTGGAAAACTGTTGGAAGTCAAAAGAAAAGGGGGGAAAGGGAGGGGGTTAGAAATTGGGAAACGGGAATTGATTGTAATGTGAAATTATATTATTCTAATTCCAATAAAATTTTATTAAAAAAAAAACAAAATATAGGGAGAAGTTTGGATGAGGAGAGTTTTGGAAGCTTCCCTACTTTTCACTCCTTGGCTTGAATACTGGAGAATGTTTATTTCTCATTGAGCATTTTTGCAAAATCCTCCTGCATGTTTTCCTTTTAATATCAGAGATGATTTGAATTTCTCATCCATGCTTTTTTGATGCTAAAAAACCCTGTTTTGATTTTGCTTCTCCCTTGTGTTAATCAAACCAATGAATAACGATTTCTATGACATTTTCTGTTTCCTCCCATCAGTTTTTGTATGCTTATTGTACATTAATAAATCAGAAATATATATTACATATATAAATGACATATTATATATGTTTAAATATCACATATAAATTATATATAAAAACTGAAAAACGTACATGCATGATACAATTTTAGAAAGCAAAGATATATGAAAATGACACAAATGATAATATATACCAATAGAAAAAGAAACTGAATAGGAAACATTTTGCCATTTCAATTTAATAATCACTAGAGGGGCTAGGGGAGGAGGGGGTATTTTTCTTAATTAAAGTGAAATTTCAGAAATGGTGCCAGTAGAGGATTGCCAGTGGAGCACTGTCAATTTGTGGGAGCTTTTACAGGTAGGAACTTGTAAATTGGCATTACTCCGATGTTGCAACATCACTTCTGTCATGACCTGAAAGTGACATCATCGATTCAGGGCGATGGTCTAGGACTAGAGATGGGCACGAACAGGAAAAAAACCCTGAACATGATGTTCGTTGTTCGTTGCCATCCACGAACAGGGATTCACGAACGTCGACAGACATGACATATTCACAAACATGTTTGTAGTGGGAGGTTCGTGGAAGCCAGAACGGCCCCTTGGGACTTAGCTGAACTTGAGCCGGGGAAAGAAGAGTCCATGGGTCTCTCCCCTTTCATGTCATTTTCTCTTCACAATGGCAAAAACTGGACTGTCTGCTGGAAGCTAATTGAGGAGTTACAAACTGACCTTCCCAATGTCCAATACCCACCAAAGTTGCAGGGAACATAGTCCTCATTGTCCTCTGAAGACCCCCCAAGTTTCAGAGAGATTGAACCCTGAGAAAGGCATGATCCATGGGTCCAACGAAGGCATGATCCACCCCGAGAAAGGCATGATCCATGATCCCTTTCATGTCATTTTCTCTTCACAGTGGCACAGTGAGGGGTTACAAACTGACCTTCCCAATGTCCAATACTCACTAAATCGGCAGGGGGCATAGTCTTCACTGTCCTCTGAAGACCCCCCAAATTTCAGAGAGATTGCACCCCGGGAAAGGCATGATCCATGGGTCCCCCCCTTTCATGTCATATTCTCTTCACAGTGGCAAAAACTGGACTGTCTGCTGGAATCTGCTTTGAGGGGCTACAAACTGACCTTCCCAATGTCCAATACCCACCAAATTTGCAGGGGACAGAGTTCTAACTGTCCTCTGAAGACCCCCCATGTTTTAGAGAGATTGCACCCTGGGAAAGGCATGATCCATGGGTCTCCCCCTTTCATGTCATATTCTCTTCACAGTGGCAAAAACTGGACTGTCTGCTGGAAACTACTTTGAGGGGTTACAAACTGACCTTCCCAATGTCCAATACCCACCAAATTTGCAGTGGACATAGTCCTCACTGTCCTCCAAAGACCCCCCAAGTTTCAGAGAGATTGGACCCCGGGAAAGGCATGATGCAAAGGGGAGCCCTTTGCCGTCATTTTCTCTTCACAGTAGCAAAAACCGGACTCTCTGCTGGAAGCTACTTTGAGGGGTTACAAACTGACCTTCCCAATGTCCAATATCCACAAAATTTGCCAGGGACATAGTCCTCACTGTCCTCTGAAGACCCCCAAGTTTCAGAGAGATTGGACCCTTGGAAAGCCATGATCCACGAGTCCCTCCCTTTCCTGTCATTTTCTTTTCACAGTGGCAAAAACTGGACTGTCTGCTGGAAGCTACTTTGAGGGGTTACAAGCCATAAGGAAAGCCAGAAGGAGTTCAGACACAGTTCAGACAGTCCATGCCTACATTGCCAGGGGAATTGATTGAAACGCGCCAGACTACCTGGCTTTATGAACGGCTGACGAACACCATGAAGAGGGCTTGGAACGGGGCCTCACAAACAGCTTGCTTGCAAACAGTGGATTGGGCTGTTTGTGGCTTTTTTTTTGTTTGTATTGCTGTTCATGCCCATCTCTATCTAGGACTCCCCAAAACTCTGTGGTTTTACCACAGAGTTTCAGTGGAATCCTTAAACATTGCTCTGACATAGTGACATCACTTGTGAGTTGGATCTGGAGGTAATGTCCCATTGTCAAAGCAACACCAATCCCCTCCCCATATTTCCCCTACCATCCTACCAAGCTGCAGTAGGGGTTGGAGGCTGCTAGGCAGAAGGTTTCCTGCTGAAGCAGAACACCTGGCTTATGTATACCTGTAACTTCCCTCCTACATCCTTGATACATAGCAGTTGATTTACTAGCCCTTAAGACGTCCTATGGGGAAGCACATTTGGATAAGAACTAATGCTTGATTGTAGCCAAACATTCATGTCAGTACCTTTGAAAAATGATTTGGTTTCATCTAAAACTTGAGAGCAATCTGCTCGTCTTCTCATATGATTCCGACAAATATAAATAGAGGTACCTTCCAGGCTCAGACATAAGAGGCAGAAGGGTATCAATGTGAACATTATATTTTCCTTAACATTTTCATTTCTACCGGCTGCTTTTCCTTGTAACTTTACAAGGCACTCTGGGAACTGCCATCTGTTCCAGACTCTACAAATGAACAGAAACCCTCCTCCTCTTCTTCCAGCTTTATTGAAAAAGAAGGAAAAAGGTTACCCAAAATGCTAGGCAGATCTCCTGTGAAGCACGGACTTATTTTAACTTACCATTTACAAATAATTATGCAAATCGTGCTGCAGATGCAGTGATAATTCCCAAGCTGAGCCATACCTCCCAAAAATGGTGGCAGGAAAAGATCCTGTCATTCTAAACAGAATGATTATTACTAAATTATAAAAAGAACAGTCAATTCTGGCATCTGTTTGCTGAATCCCAACCCAACTTCATGAAAAAAAAATTGCACAAGAACATAGTGCCTTTCCAATTGCTCGTCTTCTGATGGCACTTCTGAATAGTTAACATTCCATGTGGAAAAATCAAAGAGAGGGACCTAAAAGATTAAGTACCTTACTGATGCAACTGTAATGAGTTGGATTCCATGGATCCTATCCACTAGTCTTAGTGTTTTGTACCGACACAAGGAGGCTTCTTTTTGTGTCAGTGGAAGTTTCCTTGCATCAGAAGGAAGCGCCGCTACTGACACAATGGAGCTGTCCAATTGCTCCACTTCCATTCAAGCACAACCTGCACATCACTGTTAAGCCAGATCCACAGGGAAACTGCTTAACCCCACTGGGGTTTGAATCGCCACTCTGCCATGGACGCTTGCTGGGTGACCTTAGGCCTACTAGAAATAATTATATTTTGCTTGATAACAAAGCTCAAGGCAATGCATCCACCTGGACTGAATCGAGACATTGGCTCCCATCTCATTACCAATGCTGATTTCTCCATACCCCCTCTGCATACCCCACCCTATTCAATCACGCCTGCCATTGTCATTCACCAACTATTATCATTCGACTTCTGCAATCACACCACTGTCCAAGATAAAGGACAGATGGACTCACATTCTAGCTGTATCTGAAGAAGTGAGCTGTGGCTCACAAAAGTTCATACCCTACCACAAATGTTGTTGGTCTTACAGGTGCTACTGGACTCTTGTTCTTTCCTACTGCAACAGATTAGCAGAAGTGTTTTCCGCAATGTGTAGTAATTAATCTTCAGGCAATCAGTTTATTGAGGCAGATCCCAATCATGGCAATATCTTGGTGTAGAAAGATACAGCGCTGGTCTAAAAGATAATTTTGCCTATTTAGCAACAGTCAATGGCATCGAGGCTGGGTGTGAGTGTGTGGATGAGGTTATCATGACAGGAGCTCTGAGAAATACATCTTTACCCTTGGAAGGCCATGAGGCAAGAAGAAGAGAATCTCCCAAGAGGAGTCAGGAGAAGGCCTTCCCACCATAGACAAAGAGAAGTTGCTTACTATCAAGAGAGTTACACAGACACACAGAGACATGCCACACCCTCCAATGTGCAAAGTATGTTGAGTTCTCTGTTCTACCAGGGTCAAACATACCCTCTCTCGTAGCCTAACTTACCTCACAGTTTATTTTTACTTGATATTCCACTTTTCTCCTCAGCAGGGACCAAAGCAGCTGACAACTGCTGTGAAAGCGAAATGCAGGAGGGGAGCTCCATGTTGTCAGCTACTTTGGAGAGAAGTGGGATATAAATATCGAAATTTTTAAAAATCTTTTAACACTAAATTCTAACCAGAGTCACTACTATCACAATATCAAATCTTTAAACCAAAGCTGGCGGAGATGCCTGCTGTTAACCAAACAGACAATAATGAGAGACCAACAGGAATGTTATATATTCCATTCTATAGAAGTATAAAGATTATCCCTTTATTTACAGGGATATTTCAGCCTTCCCACATGACAGCATTGCACTTATCTACAAAAGCAGATATGCAATTATTGCAATGCATATCCAATTCAATGTTGCACATCAAATTCAATAGTATCATTCACAATTGGCTTAATTGTGCATCATGTTCCCCATTCAAAAGCATAAACATTCTCTAAGCAGCATAATTCAGAGCTGAATCCTCATTGGACAATGCATGTGCAATTGGCTTAATTGCACATCAGCTGATGGATCCAGATGCCAGTGTTTTCATGGTTCACGCAATATTATTCCCCAATCCACTTTCTGTTTGGAACAGATATCTTCAACAAATAATATGTGGTTTTTCTGCATTGGAGACAAAATAGCAGATACTGAAAGCATCACTCCCTGCATCTGTTCTATTTGAAATTTGTTTTTTTCTTTTCTTTTATGACTTTCCCCACTTCTTGGATTACATTTTACTCTGGTATCTTAATGCCTTTGGTTGGCTTGACAGAGGTCATAGAACAGATAGATTAGGGAAAAAAAACCTACACATTTTTTGGGGGTAGCAAAGCTGAAATCCAGCAAGTAGCCAGCAAAACAACTGTATTCTTTATTTTCTTTGTTTCATAGTGAAGCCAAAAACAGTAATTGTTGATCACAGAGCTGTAAATTCTTACAGAAACAAGCAAAAAATCAAGCATGAATGAGTCCCTTTTTTCCGATGAACTTCTCTCCAAAAACCTTAGTACTACATGCAAAACAATTAATTTCGTATTGGCTAGCACTCTTTGCTGCTCTCAACTTACTGAGATTAGGGAAAAGCCAGCCAGATCTGCAATGAAAGTTTACAAAAGTGGCTGATGGAACTTATTCATAAAGTTACCATCTTACCCTAATTTTGTGTGTATGCCATATGATCTTGTTGTGAGATCCTAAGGAGAGTTACTCCAGTCTAAGTGCATTGGTCAATGGGCTTAGACTCGAATAACTCTCCAGAGGATTGCACTGTTGGTCTCTCAAAGATAAACAAAATACGAAGATTCCTTACTTGTGCCCCATTCTGATTACGAATACAAAAATACCTACTAGTTTGGCTCACATTCTGCTTGCCAGTTTTGAGCAGGAAGCCAATTTTCCATTGAACAGCTTGGCTGCTTGTGAGCAGCTTGAACCTGTTCAATACAAGTTGTGTGCAGTACAGTTGGCAGTATTTCACACATGGACATTCTTCCACTGCTCAGTGTCAGTCCTAATCTCACCCCTCACCCCAACTTGTTTTTGCAACTTGTTGTTGCTGAGTGCTGCTTGGTAGCCAGTCATATAAATAAAGAGTGAGCAAATCAGTCAATCAGCTAGTACCCATTAACTAGCACCAAGTTCAGTAGATGGAGGGGGCAGCAGGACCATTTGACCTGGGCCTCCAGTGTAGAAAGTTCTTAATTTTTGCCATTTGCTAAATTTAACAATTTGTTTTTATGTGTATTGTGTGTCATGTTTTATTTTTATTACAGCTATGGAACTGAAAAGCGCAAAGTGGCCCAGGTGAAAAATACTGTGTTTTTTAAAAAAAGTTTTCTCATTTGGTGTTTATCTAACTCCCATGTTTTTGACATTTTTTCAAGCATTATTTCAGCATATAAGTCAGCATTATGTATTATATGCATAAATGATATACAACATATGTATAAATACCATATAAAATGTGTAAAGAAAACTGCTTAACATACACATGTCAAAATTGCTCTTAGAGATGGCCTCAGATGATACAAGAGCAGCCCTCAGGACAAGCTTTCTAACCACTCTAAAACACACACAAACAATGCAATCCTGTGCAGAGTTACTCCAGTCTAAGCCCACTGAAATAAATGGCTTAGACTGGAGTGACTCTGTATAGGATTGCACTCAAAATGAACCATAGCAGGGGAAAATGTGCTCATCCCAGTGTCAGGTTCCAGAGTATGATTTGCACACAGGACTATGAGTCTGTCTACATGAGACTGCTTACACAAGGATGTTCAAGTGTAGGGAGACGTAACGTTAACCGGGAACTGTAGTTTTAAAAGAGAGAACCAAAGCTCTGTCAATTTCACCTCTCTACACTGGGGTAGTTTTAAAAGACAGAGCTGGCAGAGCAGAGGCAAAGATGAAATTAACAAACCCTCTCTCTTTCTCTCCCCTTCTCTCTCGCCCCCATCCTTTCCCTTCTTTCCTTCCTCTGCCAACTCCCGCCAAAGGTGGAGCTTCGCCATGGCGTATTGCAGAGGGTATCAGAAATCTCAATTTGCAACTTCACATCTTGGCCAGATGTTTGGAGCAACTCAAAAGAAAGGGAGGTCAGAAAGAGAGAGAGAGAGAGAGAGAGAGAGAGAGAGAGAGCATTTCTTGGTGGAAAAGATGGAGGAAGGGGAGAAGAGGGAGAGAAGATGGAGGGGGAGGAGGAAAGCACCATTTGCCATGGTGCCTGCTTAGAACTGCTGCACAGGGGAGGCGGTGAAGAGGGGTGTGCGTCCAGCCAAGGGCTTGCCACAGCCTCGCAGCCAGCAAAGCACTCTGTGTGTGTGTGTGTGTGTGTGCATCTTTTGGACAGAACCAGCAGAGATCACTCCTCAAAGGGTTTGTTGATTTCATCTTTACCTCCAAGAAGTGATCTCTGCAGCTCTGTCTTTTAAAACTACGCTTCCCGGCTAACATTGCGTCTCCCTACACTTGAATGTTCTTGTGTAAAAAGTCTTGTGTAGAGAAACTCTGAGCTACAGGATGCTTTCAACTAACATTAAAGTAGTTGGGGGGGCAATGGGAAGAAGTACACTGATGAAACTTAAGTACTCTGAGTAAAAAGATGCAGCAATTATATTTGCGTACAGTCTTTTGCGGTGCTAACTTAGTTTCTGCTGTCTTTAATTTGGTATTCAGTTTCCATGGTTTCATGCTTGGTTGGAGATGGAATATTTAAAGCCTCCAAAATAAATTGGCCTGAACAAGTCAATGTTTTTGCAGGCTTAGCCCACGACTAACGAATGGTGAATATTCTGGTGTAAGAAAAAAGGGATGGAGTGAGAGAATGGATGGAGGTGGGGGATGGAGGGGAAGTTTCTTGTTTGTTTGTTTAAGAAGACTCCGAATGACTTGGGCTCTGATTTGCGGTGCAGTTTCCAGCTGCCTTGGCTCATATATTTGATGCCTAGTGAAAATGAAGCTTTTCAGGACAGATGTCTCCACATTTCTTTCAAGCATCTGTGTACAATAACACTAAGCCATTCCTCACATGCGAAGAGAAAGCACATCATGGATAGGTGTCATATTATTGATTCTGGAATTATGTTGGAGTCTTCTGTGCCTTCACTCCACAAATTCCCTGAGGATTGAGAATAAATTCAAGGAAGGTTCATGATTCCTCCTTGCAGCTTGATTGTTGGGTAGAGAGAACCACTGCAAACCATCTGTCTGCTGTAAAATGAAGTGAAATGATAGTTAGTTATATTACAAGGCATATATGCATTTCACTAAAGATGAAGGGCAGGGGGAAACAGAACAGAAATTTGTGCTTGAGGAAAAAATCAGTGGATCAATCATTTAGTCTAGGAGAGGGACTAATGGTTGATGCTGTTTTTGGTTAAGCACAAAAACAGCCACCCCAGAGCCTCGTTTTCCCACCCATCCCTGAAAAGAACAACATTCATTTGAGCATATGCAGCCAAAGCTCACGTAATGGACTGAAATGGGGAAAAAAAGGATCAGTTCTGAGCTGGGACCATCCCAGTGGGAACAAACTAGTAATGAAATAGGGTTGTTCCAGGACCCCTGGGACCGAAACCAAAATGGAACCTTTCTAGATGCAAACCTCTATTGCTGAGCTGGAAAAAGTACAAAGGAGGGCAACCAAAATGATCAAGGAGTTGGAGCACCTTTCCTGAAAAGAAAGGCTGAAGAGACTGGGACTTTTCTGTCTAGAAAAAGATTGCTAAGGGGAGGTTTATGAAATTTTACAGTGGTTTATAAAATGATGTGTGGTGCTGAGAAAGTAAATGGGGGAGATTTTTCTTCTTTGCCATGATACAAGAACTCAGGGGCACTCAAATGCAATTGTTAGGAAATAGGTTCGGGACAAACAAAAGGAGATGTTTCTTTACTCAGTGAGTAATTAAAGTGTGGAATTCCCTGCCAGTGGAGGTAGTGATGGCAAAAGCATAAAGAGCTTTAAAGGCGAGTTAGATGGTTTCATGGAGAAGAGCTCCATCGATGGCTACTAGCCATGGTGACTGAAGGATCCTTCAGAGGCAGCAAACCTCTGGATATCAGCACTGGGAGGCAGGATCAGTGGAAGGTTTTGGGCCCCCACTGGTTTGTTGCTCTGTGAAACAGTATGCTGGTCTGATCCAACAAGCCTTCCTTATATTCTTAGGAAAGTTCGGTTTTGTACCCACTGGCTCTACTCCACCTATATTCCTTGTTAAGAGTGGGGAGCTCTTCACTCTTTTCGCAGTAAAAGTACAAACATATTCAAGACCCGTGGGCTGAATTCTATCTCAGTCTTAAAGCACTTTATGCAAATTTTGTCAATTATGTACCAATAAAATATGCAAATTAACCATAACCCTCCAGCATATGCTACATTTCTAATCTGCTGAACAAGAGCCTCGGGGCTAAACAAGTTGCCATGCTTGCCTCAAGTGCGGGTATTGAACTTAATCCCCCTGGCAGCCCGATTAGCATGCGGAGCAGCCAGATGGGTCCACTTGGCATGCAAAGGGCAGTTCCCACCTCCTGGCCACTAGACTCCATAATTTGTTCTTCTGAAAATTCCTACCAGTGGCTACAAAGGTGGATATATCATTGCTCTGGAAGCATGATTTAACCCTGGCCCCCAACTCTCTTGTTACACAACAATAGAAGCAAACCACAAGCATTTTTTTTGTTCTTGTTCGTATTTTGTTAAGTGCTGGGAAGTTCAGGACAACCTTTTAAATGTCACTTTGTATATATAACTGGGGATCTTTTTAACATTAAGAAAGAATTGATGAGGCCATATTTCCCCCCCGCCATATACAGTAGTTGTCATTGTCAGTGGCTTTGGCCTGCTTCACTTTTGTTGCTATTGTTGATTATTCTTTTTATACCGTTCATATAAAATTTATGTGTAGTTGATGATCAAGTAATGTTGAAAAATGCGTACATTTTTATTGGGAAAATTCAGGGTGAGAAAACTGAAAGTGGCGTGACAATAATGATTCACTGGCTCGTTTCTCACATGGGAGAAGCATAATTGAAATGGGGAATATTCAAATCGTACTGACAAGCTTGCAAAATTTGGTCTTAATTCTCTTACATCGTTGATAATAATTGGCTTTAGCCTTGAGAAGTGGTAAAATAGAATTTGGGCAGAAAAAGACAAGGGTAGGGCATCCAGATCATGATGTTCCAATAACATGATGACAGGTTAAGATAACATTGATGTTTTGCTACAGGTAAGTGCCAGATAAAACCACAGATTAAGAGTGAGGAAACTGAAGAATTGTAACACGAAGGGGAGGGATTTAGGGACTGAATTGTAAAGTTTCTACAGCATAATACAGTCTTTAACTACAACTCTTTGAGGAGGCATTCCCTAGAAGTGTGCAGTGAATTGATTACACTACTTCAGTATTGCCCCAAACGTTTCAGTGTCTGTATTTGACAAGGGCCAATACATGCTTATTAGCACAACTGGCTCATCTGTTACTTTAGCAAAAACCATTATTGTGTATGACAAACATCTGTTCCACATCCACAGACATACTTCCTGCGGATAAGGTACATGAGTGCTGTGTGCTGAATTGCTCTCTGTGTTGCCAGGAGCTTAGAGCAAATGCTGCAGAGATGGGTTTTATTATGTGAGTTTAGCTGCTAATAGGAAAGTGAAAGGAAGCAAGGCCCCACATTGGATAACAGCAGCCCTTCTGTATCAGGTGCAGCATTAATGGATTTCAACAGAGCCTCATCAAGTTCCTTGCTGCTAGGCAGATGAGGAAAAAGGGATAGTAAGATAGGAGGGGAAGATGTAGTAGAACAGAGGCTGCACAAGAAACAAGAGTTTGTGGGGGCTTTTGCTAATGCCTGTTTGTTTCAATCCCTGCTTTATAACCAGGTTCAGTGCTTACATCTCAGACTTCCCCATGCTTGCTTTTCTCTCCTGCCTTCTCAGATTCAACAAATGTCAAATTCAATATCTTGGGGAGGCTCTGCTGTTTGTGCAGTCTGACAATGAAATCTATATCTTTATTCACAACATTTAGTGAATTCATAAACCAGGTCGATATCAGCCTAATTGTTATTTCATCCCTCCGAGTCGATTTTGAGTCAGCCTTCAGAATACAGATTGATGTTTGCATGGGGAACGCTGAGACCCTTGTCACCTTGCATAGCCCAGTGACAAAGGGAGAGCAAATTAATGGCTCAGCCAGCAAGACTGACCTCCAAGCAAATGGGACAAGAAAACAAAAAACCCTCTGTGAAATGTCAGATCTAGATTCTGGCTGCTCTCTGGCAGAAACAAAGACAGTGGGCAGAGAGGATGTGATGCTAAACCTCTTTTATATATCTTATCAGCTACTATCCAAAAGAGTAGGCAGTGGGCTGTGATTTCTAAAGACATGGTTGGAGGAAACAACAGGAGAAATCACACAGAGATTTGCATCACAAAACAGTGATAGGAAATGGGACAAAAGTAAACTATCGGGTTCTGGAAGGGTTACAAGCGGGGATGCTGAGAATTTGTTGACAAATATTCAGTGGGCAAATGTACCATTCTGGACAGCTGTAACCACCCAGGAGCTCAGATTTCCTTGTTTCACTGCTGTCTGACTTGAGCAGTGTGCCCAACAGTACACTGGATGTGCAGTGCTGTGGTTGCTAACTTGCCTTACTTTATGATTTGTGGCCTTTTTTGATGCTTACAAAGTAAGCAGAATCAAACTCTCCCAAGGCCATTTTTTGGGTCATGCCATTCAACAGCAGATACTACCCCATTTTCCCTTCATAAACATGCAAGAAATGCTGCCAGCCCAAAGAGATCAGCAGCCATTAAGACAGATTACACAGATTACACAGACTTAAACAGCAAATGGCAACAGAAATCACACTGACTGAAAGACTAGCTTGTTCACTGTTTAAATTGGCTGCAAAGTGACATGTATCAATAACAGGTCTGCCGGGGAGGGAGTTACTACTAGGGCATGAACAGGAAAAAAACCCCAAGCATGATGTTCATTGTTCGTTGCCATCCATGAACAGTGATTCATGAAAATCGACAAACATGACCTGTTCACAAACATGTTCGTGGTTGGATGTTCATTGGGGCCAGAATGGCCCCCTTGGGACTTAGAGAGCCCATATTCGCAGGGAGTGTTTAAAAGGCACTCCTCCAGCCATGGTACAACTGTGGTCAAGATTGCAATATGGAGCTCAGAGTTATACATTCCCAAAGCTGGTGCCCCCAGGAAACTCCCATTCGATACAATAGGAGCCATCTGTTGACTTTAGCCCCGTTTGAAGAGGTGGACCGCAGATCCCTGGTGGGCTCGGGGAGGTGGTGGCAGGCCGCCTCCCTTTCTAGGGGGCAGGGGGTTTGGCCGCATGGTACCAATAATAAATAATAGCTCGGCCCCAGAGCCTACAGCAGTCGTGGAACCAGAGGGAGGGGGTGGCACTCCCAGAAACCTGACCAGATCAGGCAGGACAGGCACTAACAATCACTGTGAGCCCTCAGCTGAGGTGCCCACTGAGCTTGGCCCCAGAGACTGGCAACAGCCCTGGAACCTGAGGGGGTAGATCCCTATCCCGCCACACACACACACACACACACATTCAAGCTCCAATGCACTCTCCCTGTCTCTCTCTCAAAATGCTGACGTTGTCACTTTAAGAGGAAAAGGATGGGAGTTTGTATATAAATAATTTGTAACAAATGGGAGGTATGCAAGAACTGATTGATCTGCGTCAACCTTCGAGCATGTTATGGAATGAAAATGAGAAGAAACCGGTCCTAATTCGGGTAAGCATAAATGTACAGGTTGTCTTTATTCATTGTAAAAACATAAATGTTTGAACATGTATCACTGTGTGTGTAAAAAACTTTTATAGGGATCCTTCGTTTGCTCCTGAGGAAGTCGGGAAACGAAATCTGGCATTGCAGCCAGCCCCCAGCTTGGGCTACCTTGTCTGCAGGGTCTCTGTTTGGAATTACCTGTGGATACAAAAAGAACAAAAGGACATGAGAACTGTTGCATGGTAGAAAGGATTGAACATTGGACTTACATGACTGGTTATCTCGCAGAGTATATCCTGTTTCCTTTGAATACACGGGATGGGAGAGTGTTGTCCTTTGTGATTGGAATATTGTTAAGATGTATATATTGGAATATTTAGCATTTGCTTTATAATAAATGTGTAAGATTTCTGAATATTGACACGGTAAGAGTTTGAAGTATTATTGCCTTTTCATTCTTCCACTTTTGTCCAGTTGTGTGTAACTGGGAATTGCCTTATATTTGTATCGAAACTGAAAGCCAGAGCGGGGAGCACGTTGCCTTTTATAACCAGAGTTCCCATAGACCAAAACAGGAAATCTGTGGTTGGCAGTCAGAACTGCCTAACAGGGTTTGGAGGGATGAGATTGCTGTTCCCATGGCTACAGAAGACCCCCTCCCCTCTGCTCTTTGCTCCCATGTAACAAATTTGGAGCTCCACACTTGGAAGGAAGACCTGCCTATTAAGCTAAATTGGGCTTAGATTGGTGTTTCCAAGGCAACAGAAGTATTTCAGACAGAGTTCAGACAGTCCCTGCCTACGTTGCCAAGGGAATTGATTGAAGGTGCCAGACTATCTGGCTTAACAAACAGCTGACAAACGCAATGAACAGGGCCAGGGGTCATTTCGAGGGGGAACACACTGGAATGCCATTCTGGTAGTTCCGCAAAGTCAGGTGGCCGTGCCATTCAGGCCTCGATTGGGGCCATTTAGGCCTCGATTGAGGCCAAAACGGCTGCAATCGGGGCCAAAACAGCCTGGATCAGTGCCAGGTGGGGGAAGCGTCCCCTGCCCTGCACCAACCTGATCCCGGCCACATTGGCCCTGATCCTGGCTGCAACAAGCCTAAAATGGCCATTTTTGGCCATTTTGGACCAATTTTGGCCTGTATGAGGACCAAAATGGCCAGGATCGGGGCTGAAACATCTGGGATCGGGTCAGTTCCAGGCAGGAGGAGCCTCCCCCACCCAGCACCGACCCGGTCTCAACCTGTTTAGGCCAGGATCAGGGCTGAAACAGCCCGGATCGGGTCGGTGCTGGGTGGGGGAAGCCTCCCCTGCCTGGTACCAATCCTGTTCCGGCTGTTTCAGCCCCAATCTGGGCTGAGACAGGCCCAAAATGGCCATTTTTGGCTGTTTGGGCCCGGATTGGGGCCAAAGGGGCCTGGATCAGGTTAGTGCTTGGCAGTGGAGGCCTCCCCCACCCAGGACCAACCCAGTCCCAGCCCCAATTCAGGATCAAATGGGCCCAAAACGGCAGTTTTTGGCACTTTTGGGTCCAGATCTGGGCTCAGGTCAGTTCTGGGCAGGGGAGGATTCTCTTGCTTGGCTCTGACCAGATCCGGTCCTTTTCGGCCCTGATCCTGACCCAAAAGGCCCCAAATGTCCACTTTTGGCCATTTGGGCCATTTTCTGCCGGGATTGGGGTCAGAACTGCCGGGATCTGGTTGGTGCCAGGTGGGGGAACCCTCCTCTGCCCAGCACTGATCTGGTCCAGGCTGTTTCAGCCATGATTTCGGACCCTTCCCCTGCCCGTCACCAACCCAATCCAGTTCTTTTTCTATGAAATGACCTCTGAACAGAGCGTGGAACGAACACATGTTCGTTCGGAATGTGGCCCCATGAACAGCTTGCTTGCAAACAGCAGAACTGGCTGTTCATGGCTTTTTCTTGTTCGTATTGCTGTTCGTGCCCATCTCTAGTTACTACACCCAGTAAGAGAGCCAGAGTGAGAATGCATATACATGAAATGCTGTTGATTGCACTATACTTTAAGGGTGTGCTTAAGAGGGAAAGCGAGCTAAAACTACACACAGAAATTGCTGGTTTGGCTCATTAAAGTAGCTTCTGGACTGGAGGAAAAAATTCTGGAAACGAGGTTGTAATGAGCCCCCACCCTTAATAACTTGTGTGTCTTGTTTTTTACTGCACAGAAGGTGTGGGGGCAAGCCAAGCAGTGGAGTGGGCCATCTGGCAGCATCTTGTATTCCTTAATGGCAAGTCTGTCTGTACTCGTCATGCAACCTGTTCAATCCAAAAGTGAGAGACTAAGCCCTTAGTTTTAATTCCATTGGTGGGAAGGTGCATGGCATGCATGAGTGCAGTTTTTCCTCAGCACTTCCTGTAAAATGGCATTGGTATTGAGTGGCTCATAAGGATCAAATTGCAAAAGGTTTGCTTCACACCAGAAAGTGGAGCAGCAGAAGGCACAGTGCTGTCAGCACCAGCATCACCATCGCCATCCCTTTCTGTGAGATTTTACCTAGAATGCAAGGAAAGGCCAGCAACATCAACAAGGATGTGCACATGTGAGTTTGAAGAGGGAGGGGTCTCCTTTGGCCTTTGAGGCCCCCTGCTGCCGCAAAGGCTCATATTATGCAGATTAGGGTGAACATTGAAAAGAAAATTGGGAAGTATAGTATAGAATCATTGAAATGGGAAAGAAAAAGTGATTATTAAAGGAGAGCTGCACTGAGGAGCTCCCAAGTATGTGGAGCTGGTTCATGCCCATTCAGTAGCCTTCTGTGGCTGCCCTTCGCTTAGGTGCCATGGTGCCAGGCAGGACCACCACTGTGACTAAAGAAGTCCTCCAAAGATAGCAGATCGAGGAGGACCAGGAGGATTTTATTCTTGCCCAGAAAGTCTTCTGATTTTTTAGGCTTTTCTGAGTAAAACAGTAAACACAGCATTAAATGATGGGGCAATAGCAGGCGTGTGCATTGCACACTTGCACATGCATGCACACCCAAGTCTTTCCAGATCAGTATTCCACATGGAAGGACCAAACTGGTCAGATATTTTCTTTTTGTTTGTCCTCCTGTGATTTCTCTTTTTTCCTTTTTATTCAACTCTGGGTTAACAATTTTAGTCAGAAAGGGAGACTGGCAGCCAACAACCTGTCTAATCTTTTGATTTATGCATAAAAAATAGGGGAGGGGGAAGGCCATCGTCCCTCTACTTCCCTTCCCGTGAAGGAAAAAACAACATCTAACCCTACCTTTCTGTGTGCTTTTATGCACAGTGCAAGAACAGGCCAGCAGCCAGCAGGTTTGTCCCGGGGCCAGCTGCTAGAAAGCAGATTAGGGTGAGTTTGCTCCTCATTGCGGAAACAAAACTACAAGGCACAGGGAAACATAGCATAACAGCAGGACTTAAATGTAATAATTTATTGGCCTTGTCATTATCATAAAGAAACAACTGCACTGTGTGGGGTGGGTTGCAATGAATCGCTGTCCTGCTTGCATGCCATGCTGGCGTGCTGTGCTGGCACACCTTTGCCACTAAGTTTTCCACCATTGTGTGTGCCTGCAAACACTTACTTTCTTTGAGGTCCACTCTTGTGTCAGTTTTCATGTGCTTGAGGATCAAAGGGTTTTTTGGATGATGCAGTTTCTGGTTAAGCGTTTCCCCAGCTCCCCTCTCCCCACAAAAACAATATGTGTGTGTTGCTGCCCTGTGCAACACTTAGAATTATAGAATCATAGGATTGGAAGGGACCCCCTAGGGCCATCTAGTCCAACTTGTTTTGATGCACACCTTCCCCAAGCATTCCTCAGATTTCATAAACACAGAACTCTGTTCTCAACTCAGTAGGTCAATGGTTTAGAAGGAGGCTTTTATTCTGTGCTAATCTGGTGCCATTGTGTGCAAAAAAAGATTCCCCAGAGCCTCACCCTCTTGAAGAGAAGAGTGTGTATTTGCACATGTACGGCCAACATGTGCAATGGGCCGACACTCATGAAAATGGCCAACATGCGCAATGGCCAAAAGTGAAAACAAACAAACAAAAAGCCCCGTCATGGAACACAATTGTTCTGGAATCTCAGGAACTGAAACAGACATGAAAATTTTCTTGGTGCACACCCCTACTGTACTGTATTCTTTGAATATCCACCAAACATCTGAACTGCCTGATTAAAAATTGGCTTCCTGCTTGTAATAGCAGAGCAGAATATGATTTGAATCAGTGGATGCTCCTGTATTCTTAGTTATATGGTGCTAAATATGGCAAAAATTTAGTTCTATTTCTTTCTCAGGTCATGTGCACATGAACCATTTGCTATGTTTATTTATTATGTACATTTTTGTGTAAATTTAATTGAAGGAGATCAGAGCAGTGAATGTGGTTTTCCCTTCCTTCATTTTACAACCCTAGAAATAGGTAAAACTGAGAATGTCTGACTGTCTAAAGATTCAGAGGAGTTAGTTACAAAATAGTAAAGAATCCAGTAGCATCTTTAAGTCTAACCAACTTTATTGTAGCATAAGCTTTCGAGAACCACAGTTCTCTTTGTCAGGTGTATGGAGGGTATGAAGAAACTGCCAGAGGTATATCGGTGGTGAGGGGAAGAGGGAGTAGATGCAAATCACTTGCAAGATTCATGAAAGAAGTGGAGTGCACAATCTAGGCTGGGTGTGACCCCTTCCCCTCCATAGCTGAATCTGAATGCATCTGATGAAGAGAGCTGTGGTTCTTGAAAGTACAATAAAGTTGGTTAGACTTACAGGTGCTACTGGACTCTACTATTTTGTGACTGTCTAAAGGTCAACCCAACAAGCTACACAGCAGACTGAGGTTTTGAAGGAGAACAACTCTTCTACCATGACACCACTACACCATCACAGCAGCAGTGCATGATATGATGTGCTTTGCTAGTGGCAGCTCCAGGACAATCAAAAGGACAATCAAAAGGACGGGGGTATTCCCAGCCCTACTGGTGATTGGATTTGAACCAGTGACCTGAGGGATGTTAAGCAGATATTTACCACCACCAGTAGCAGTTCTGAACAAAGAAGAAAAAAGCAGACAGGACAACAGCACCAGCCAAGGAAGACTAACTCTTCAAATGTCAGTATGCAAATAATATAAATAATCATAAATGGATTAACTCATTTTGAAGACGTTCATTTCCCCACAACCTACAGAAGGAATGTGAAGATTTACAGATCAAGGGGCAACAGGTGTATGAAGGTATGATAGACAGGAACAGGAAGATGTGGCAGTAGAAAGGGGCTGGAATGGCACACTGCTTATCTGGAGTCTTGTGGCCTGAACTTCTCTAAAGTTTTCCCTCTAAGCCTTTAGCAGAATTGACTTCATGCTTTCTAATTTTCCTTGAGGAGAGGACTGGATTAGAAATCTGTTGTGACGAGTGACATGGCAGCTTCCCAGAATTCCCTAGTACTTAGATTCTGAGTTTTGCATAAGAAACCCTAATGTAGCCATAGGACTTTCTAAAACCCATTATGTTCTTAAAATGCAGTATACCCTGTCCCCCTCCCCTCTGGTGGTAGAATCTCCAAAGAAAACAGTGTGAAAGTTGATCATTTTTCATTTAGAATAAACAAAACGGCCAGAAAAATGTCCATGGCTACAATTAAGTAACATACTCAGAACACTTTAGTGAAGCTATTCATACTTTAATTCCTTGCCCTCTTATATAGTCATCTTTTTATATGTCATCCCTCTCTAATAAAGTTTCATAATTCTTGCTAGTCTACTATAAGGGTTTAAAATAACCTGTATTTAGAAATGTATATATGGCAGACTACTGTATTTCTCAAAGGTGGGGGGGAAACCCATTCTTGTTTCTGTTCTTATGGGCAGGGGGGATAGCCTGCTGGGGATTTGGATCAAATTATATTTTCTTCTAAACATTCGTCCCCTCCCCCAGCCACCTTGATTTAGTAGGAATGGCACAGAGAGAAGTGTAGGAGAGTGAGAAAAGAAATATTAAGAGTTTGAATAGCAATTTTAATAGAGACATTAACTGGCAAAAGCAGACCCTTTTGTGCTTTTTATTAACACAAATTCCTAGTCATTATGTCCTTTTTCTCCCTCTCATAATATTATTCTCTTCTTTTGCTGGGTTTCCATTTTAGCGGCTAGAGCCTGACACAGTGCATTTATATTCTGCTGATAATAACAAGGTAACTTCTTTTAAACAGTCCATTTGATTACTTGTGCATTCTGGTATGCGTCAATTATTGCTGTTATAAAAGTTACAGATTAACCACTGTCTCTATAGCTGGCATGGATCAAAGCTGCCCACGCACTGCTATGTCAGTGCACCAGACTCCCACGGCAATTCCCGTTGTGTGTCTGCTTTGCTTACTGTTACATGAATTATTGCAAAACTCAATTCTGGTCTCCTACACAGGCCCTTCTGCTGAAACTTCATGGTAATTCATGAAGCTTCATTTTATGTTCATTATGGAAGGCTGCTTAGTGTGTATTTTATGCTGCTGTCATATCCTGGCTTTTTAAAATGGCATTGGCATGGGTTTTTTTAATGCTTGTGTTTTAATGGCTTTGTTTTTAATGGATGTATTTTTATTAGTTTTGTATTTATCTTAGCTGTAAGCTACCGCAAGCCTCTGGAAAGGTGGCATATATGTTTTCTAAATAAATAAATAAACCGGATCCTGGTGTTCTGAGTGCTAGTCTCAGGGCCAAGCTACAAGTGACAAATGACACTTGAACGGCAAGTGGATTGAGTGGAGGGCAAGTGAACAGGGAGAAATACACTTGCCGTTCAAGTGTCATTCGTCACTTGTAGCTTGGCCCACAGAAGGCCAGACTTGATGATACAAATACAATAACCTCAGCTGCACAGGGCCAGGCCAAGGGAGCATTTGCTTGCCCTCTCTTACCTCTTGTTCTGGCCCTACAAATATATGCTTGAGGGTTTAATATCTGAATAGATACCCAACTCCGATATTTTATATGACATTTCTGCATTTTATCTGTATATATGTGTATGCCAGATTTGAACATCAGTCCGAGTGTGGATATTTGGAAGTGGGGCAGGTGCCCAAGTAGGGTTGCCAACTCTGGATTGGGAAATTCCTGGAGATTAGGGAGTAGAGTCTGTGAAAGGCAGGGTTGGGGAAGGGGAGGAACCTCAGCAAGGAATAATTCCCTTAGAACCCACCCTCCAAAGCAGCCATTTTCTCCAGGGGAACTGATCTCTGTTGTCTGGAGAACAGTTATAATTCCAAGAGATCTCCAGGATCCACCTAGAGGTTGGCAACCCTAGGTGGGAGTGACAGGAAGGCCCTTGTTCTGCCCAACATGCAGCCCCCTGGCTTTGAACTACAGCTCTATGGTAAACCCTGGAATAAAGGCAAGCTTTTCTTCCCTAGAGAAGAGAGGACACATTAACACCGTCTCTGATTCCCAAAGAACGTTATCAATAAGTGGATGGAAGCAATGCAGATTATTTTGTCAGCAGTTTTTGAGCTCTGTCCCTAAGAAGACATAGGGTTCTAGCAGAAGGACCCACTGCCAGTGGTGGTCTGCATGCTTTGAATGCAGAAGATTTCAGGTTCAGTTCCCCTGCAACTGCAGTTAAAAGAATCCCAGGTAGGCAGGTTAGCTTCATTCAGAGTTGATAGCACCAAACTACATGACTTAGGGACCTGATTGAGGAGGCAAGTCAGGATCATGCCCACTGGGAGCTGAGTCAGTAGACACAATACTGATCCTCCCACCTCCAGCTGCCACTTAACCCTCAAATGCAAAATGAAGCCACCCACCAGACAAAATGCTTGTGCTAAAGTTGAGTGCACTAACTGCAATATAATAACATAACATTCAATTTATATACTGCCCTTCAGGACAACTTAACGCCCACTCAGAATGGTTTACAAACTATGTTATTATTATCCCTACAACAATAACCCTGTGAGGTTGGTGGGCTGAGCGAGCTCAGAGAGAACTGTGACTGACCCAAGGTCACCCAGCTGGCTTCAAGTGGAGGAGTAGAGAATCAAACCCGGTACTCCAGATTAGAGTCCCACTGTTCTTAACCACTACATCAAACTGGCTCTCACAATATGAACTCATGCCTGACCTATTTCCCAGGGAAGATACTGGAGCAGATATTAAAGGCATCAATCTGCAATCATCTGACAAACAACATGGTGATATGGGGAAGTCAGCATGGATTTGTCCCCAAAAAGTCCTGCCAGAACAACCTCATCTCCTTCTATGACCAAGTGACAGGCTTACTGGATCTTGGGAATGCTGTCGATATAGTTTATCTGAATTTCAATAAAGCTTTTGACAAGATTCCTCATGATGTTCTGATGGGTAAACTAGAGGACTGTGAACTGGAATCTAGGATGGTTAGATGGATAGGGAACTGGAAGGTTAGATGGATAAGGAACTGGAAGGTTAGATGGATAGGGAACTGGCACCCAAAGAGGAGTTGTCGATGGCATCATGTCTGATTGGAGGGAGGTATGCAGAGGAGTGCCACAGGGCTCCATTTAGGGCCCAGTGCTTTTAAATATTTTTATAAATGATCTGGATGAGGGTGTGAAGGGATTTCTCATTAAATTTGCATATGACACTAAACTGGGAGGACAGAGAGAATTCAATGAGATCTGAACACACTGGAAAAGTGGATGGATTTCAATAAAATGTGATTTAACATGGACAAGTGCTGGGTTCTCCACCTGGGTAACAAAATGCAAAGCATTCATACTGGATGAGGGATAGACTTCAGTGTGTGTGAACAAGATCTTGGGATATGGGTGGTTGGGAAGCTAAATATGAGCAGTCAGCTGCCTAGGGATGTGGTGGGTCTTCAAGGACCGGTTGGATGAATGCTTTAGGCTGTTAAGACCTCTTCCAACTCTATGACCCTATGGTTCTATGACTCTATGCTCCCTAAGAGGCTGCAGACTGAGTTTGTCAAGATTTGGCCAAACAAAGAGAGGACAGCTTTAAGCAGCCTTCTGTTCTTGGCCTTCTCATTGGCTGCCTTGCACAAGGCAGGCTTTCTTTTTTCCCACCTCCAGTGTCTGGTGCTGCCAGTTCTCTGAGGGGGATGGGTGCAAAACTGCCCCAGCTATTATTTGGGCAGAAACATGCTTGTTTATTTATTTACTTCATTTATACCCTCCTTTCTCCCCAGTGGGAGCCCAAAACAGATTCCATCATTCTCCTCTCCTCCATTTTAGTCTCACAGCTACCTTGGGAGACTGAGTGTGACTTCAGAAGGTCAGAAAGCTTCCATAGGCAGAGTGGGGATTTAAACCTGGGTCTCCCAGATCCTAGTCTTATACTCTTCCCACTAGGCAACATTGCCTCTTACGCTGGCTTGAGATAATTTACTTAGTATAAAGATTCTCAACATGTACTGAAGTGTTCTATCTAAGAATGGGCTTGAGCTGCTCTTCTAAATCTTTCACATTTAGAGGATGTAATGTCTCTCTCCTCCAGGACCAGGGCTTTGGGGGGTCCTTGGGCTTCCATAGGAGGCAACAGCCTAAAAAGACATTCACCATGGGCAGAAATCCTTGTGCCAGTGGGAACCTGGCATTGGATCTATCCCATAGTGTTATGTTTCCCACAGCATTTTGCCAAATTCTTAGAAATTTGGTTTAACTATTTTAAACTACTCCTAGTTTCTCTTTAACCTCTTTCAAATTCACAGTTGTGTGGCATCATGAGAAATGCAAACCACTTACAGGCCATCCATATTTGAAGAGATCATCAAATGTCCCATTCCTTTAATCCAAAGTGCTCTGGGCTGCACTTTGTACCTTTTAAAATTCCAATTTAACTAGGAAAATTTCAAAAATTAATTCCAGAATTGGATCATATGCAATTTACTGCAATTTTTAGCTTCATTGTTTTCACTCATATAACCAATGTGATTTTTGCATTTATAAAATGCTGCAAAATATCTTAATGTGGATCATAACAACCCTGGGAGGTAGATTAGGCTGAGAGTGTGTGACTGAGAGCCAAGCTACAAGTGACGCCTGACACAGGTTGGACACTTGTCAGCTTCCCTCAAGTTTTGATGGGAAATGTAGGCATCCTGGTCTTTCAGCTGTAATGGAGAGCCAAGCTGTTAAACCAGGATGCCTACATTTCCCATCAAAACTTGAGGGAAGCTGACAAGTGTCCAACCTGTGTAAGGTGTCACTTGTAGCTTGGCTCTGACTCAAGGTTGCCTGGCAAGCTTCCATGGCAGAGTGAGGATCAGAACCAGCGTCTCCCAGATCAAGGGGGTTTTGTGTGTGTAAAGTGTGTTATGGCTATGCACATGCACTTTGTATATTAAAACACGAACATCAAAAGGATTCTTGATATAATTGCATCACAGTTGTTTTTTTGAAGTATTTATCAGTAATATATGAGGGAGAAAGTGAGGGAACTGAAAGTTGCAGCATAATTGGTTCTCTGTATGCAGTTCAGAAATAAAAAAGGAACAATGGAGAATTCCTAATGTGTCAGTTGCCTAGAAACAAGACCAGGTAAACTGGAATTCCAAAATTAGGGGATAAATTTGGATGAGTAGAATCCTGAAGATACCTCAATGTAACATACCAAGTCTCACAAGAAACCACAAAGGACAAGGAACTATAGTTTTGCAAGGAACAATGGAACAAACTGTAGTTCATGGATCTTGGAGTACAGAAGAGCTATAAAAGAGAATGTATGGTGCGTATGGACTAGGATTGTTAAGAGAAATTCTCTTAATTCCTCTTTACTTAGTTTCTCCCTGAAATCCAACAGTCCTTTCCCCCCTCTTTTTAGGAATTTGGAGTCAATTTCTAAAAAGTTTCTTCTTTATTGAAGAGAGGAAAGGCAGGAAAGGAGTTTCTACAAGTTTCACTCTGTAGATGCTTGGAGGCAGGCAATGTCTCCTCAAGTGTTATCTTCCTGCTAGAGCACCACTCTGGGTGTTATCACATAAAACAATTGCAAGAGCTGAAGTTACAAAAGTATGCCTTGATATCTCTTCGAAGAGAAATTAAAGAGAAATCCTGCTCTTGAAAAAGGAAAAAGAGAATGAAAGGAATCCATGGCTATATCTAAAAAAAAGTGAATGTCAAAAAAAGAAAAGAAAATCCCTATCCTATAACAACCCTAGTATGCACACCAACACAACCATTGAAAATGAACAGGTGTAAGACTTTTGTTATTTCAACTTTCAATCATTAGTTCTTACAATAAATAAAAAAAGATAACAGGAGGAGTATTTGAAACATCCAGTATTATCTTAACTTTACTCCCTCAGTTCAATTTCCATATATTTTCATCTTTATGTTATTCTGTTCTGGATCCTATTTATACACAGGATAGGGTACATAAATTGCTACTTGACCATGGAGCAAAATTATGAAAGGAGACTAATCCTGGGGTACATCAAGCCATGACAGATTTCGAAAACATTTTTCTCATAATGTGAGGTGTTGATAAAATGGATGGAAGAATATTACTTATCAGTAGTAGCTATGTCTTCACCTTAAGATGCTGTAGGTCTATGCAAGAATACTTGAAACTGACAATTTATTTAGAAGTATTAACAGTTTGGCACAGAATTAGAAATAATTAGTTTTGCTGATTTTCAGGGTACTGGTTATGAATCAGAAAGTATCACAAAAAATTAGACAAATCATAAAAGAAACAGGAAAGGAATTAAACTTCAATGATCTCTAGGAAAGCTAAAGTAGTTGTTGAGGGGCCGTGGCTCAGTGGAAGAGCATCTGCTTGCATGCAAAAGTTTCCAGGATTGCCCCAGCATCTCAATTAAAAGGATCAGGTAGCAATTACTGTGAAAGACGTGAACCTGAGAAAAGTGGAGAGCTGCTGCCTGTGAGAGTTGGCAATATAGACTTTGGTAGGTCAATGGTGTGATTCAGTGTAAGGCAGCTTCATGCACTCAGTTTCTGACATTCCTTGGTTTGATTTGAACTCGATGGTTTCATTGTTTTTTTAAGGCCATGGAACATGTTCAGCTTACTGATGAACTAGAGATTGATGTTGGTGGTTCAGGGTTTGGGGATTAAGTCGCTTTTTTAAAACCTGCAACCTGGTAAATGAACATCCCTTTATTATGCTGAGAATTGAGGAGTCAGTGATTGTCACTTAGGAAATTAGACAAGATGGGGGGAAAGTTGGTGAGGGGCCATGGCTTCTTTCCCTTCCCTGAAAACTCCCATAGCCTCTCTCATTTTCCTACTTCTTTCTTTCCTTCCCTTCCACCAGCCATCCTACCATTATTTCCTCCCCTGTCTTCAGATTTCCTTCCTTCCCTTTCCCTGGCAGCCTCTTCCCGGGAAAACTCTGGCTGAGTTGCACAGTGTCAGCCACCAGTCTGGGCCCAGTTGCATGGTTTCAGCAGGACTCAGCCCAGTTGCACAGTGAAGTACCTGCAAGGATGTGAGGAGTGGGTGTAGTTCACTGTCCCCTATATCCTCTTCCCATACCATTAACTCTTTCCTTCCTCCTGGCATCTTCATCTTTCTCTGATTCCTTTTCCCCTTCCCAGCAACCAGCCAACTTTCCTTTTATCTGCTCCTCCCATCTTCACCTATGTTTATTATTTATTCAGTTCATTTAAACCCCACCTTCCTCTGCAATGGAGCTCAAACATCTCATAACATTCTCCTGACTACCATTTTGTCCTCAAAACAATCCTGTGAAGATAGGTTAGACAGTGTGTGTGAGTGGCCCAAGGGTCATCCAGGGAGCACCATGACTGAATCCGGATTGAATCTTGGGTCTCCCAGATCCTAGTCTGAATCTCTAACCACTACACCACACTGGCTTTAGTGGAGTGGCTGCTGTTGAACAGTAGCAAGCATCTGGGTCTGGGTGAGATGTGCAAGTCATGTGGTAGTGAGTCACCTGGTGGATGCTGCTGGGACTGGCCATGAAGAGTCCTCCCTCAAAGGCCAAAACAGCCTGGAAATGACACTGCCCCTCCCCCTGCCTTTTACTGACAGAAACCAAGGCTTGAAGAACAGCAATATTGTTATGGTTGCCTACCAATGGCCTCTGAGGGCATTTGTTTCTTTCAGTTTGGGGGACACAGTGTATTTTTAAAATTAATTTTGGATTTTATCTGTAAACCTGAGCTTTTCTCAGGTTTGTAGAAAGACCTGTCCATGGCCTCAGTCTTCAGATTTAAATATCCACATATTCGTCCATGTTGAGAGTGAGATATATTAATAAGAGCCTCCAGGCTGCATTCCAGTGTGGGTATGGAAGTGGAAATGTTAAGTTTATTAGCCAGCTTTGGATTTATTTATTCACTTTCTTTTCCCCAATGGATTTGATAATGAATTCTGGAACAGGCATCAGGAAACATTACAAGCCATTAGAGAAGTGTTTAATTCTAAAAATGACAGGCATAAAACAATCATAGAACAAGGATAAATATGATCTAAATTTCAGCTGAAGATCTGAATATGGATTTGGGGGGAAAGAACTATGGGAGGGAAGCAATACTTACTGAATGTTAAATAATCCCTCCTCCCACAAAAACACACACACTTCAAAACTGATAGATTTGGGTGTCCGAAGTGTTGCCTTTAAAAAACTTTGGTAACCTTTTTCAGAACTATTCAATGCTATTCTGTACTCAAGCATTTGCCCCAAACTCTATGATAAAACACATAAGAAGCCCTGCCGAGTCAGTCCAGTGGTCCATTTAGCATCACACAGTGGCCAATTAGTTGCCTGGAGAGCTAAGAAGCAGGACATAGTGGACAAGGCCTTCCACAGCTGCTGGCCCTTGCCCTAATGAGTCCTCCCCCAAAGGCAAAAAGAGCCTCAGAAAGGACCTTGCCCCTTCCCTAGCCTTTTACTGACAGAAACCAATGCTGGCAATACTGTTGTGGTTGCCTAGCAATGCCCACTGAGGGCTTTCATTTCTTAAAGCTACAGGCACTACTATCATTTAGGGTGGGGGTGTAACCTTTCCCTTTTTTAGATTTCAGGTTTTTCTGCAAAATTGGAGCTTTTCTTAAGTTTGTAGAAATATCTGTCTTGTCTGTCCATGGCTCAGATCTCTGGATTTAAGTATTCACAGATGGGGCCAAGCTGAGAATTAGATATATTGATTCAAAAGCAATGTTTTAATAAAGGTTTGATATTTAAACTTTTTATCCAAAAGGGTGTCAGACATGTTTGTAAATGCTGATAGGAGATATCAAAGAGCTTTGTGTTGGATCCTGTCAGCTTTTTCTGTAGCAAAAAAGAAATGAGGGATTCCCTTTGACCACCCAAAACAGCTATATCAAAAGCCATGGCATGGGACCTGCACCTGTCACAGAGGTTGTAATAAAGAGGGGAATTGGGTGAGATCTCCTGAGAAATCTGGCTGGATTAAAACTAATATCCTTAGATTTGGGGTCTTTATCAAACCCACTCAATCTGGTTTTAAAGTAGGGCTGTAAAAATCCATACCATTTGTGGATTTAAAATAGTGCTAGGAGGAAATGATATGAAGTATTAACCTAGAAGAAGGTGAAATCTGAGTAAAACCCCCAGTGATCGGTAGCCTTCCCCCACCCCACTCCCAAATCCTATGTGGAATTAATCTAGATAAATGAATTGATTTCCCAGATGTCTTGACTCTGGAGTAGATTGAGACCTAGTCCTTCCACATAGTAATGAAAGTGCTAATACGTTTCAGCACCTAGGGGTTTTCATCACAGTCACAACCTCAATATAGAAGGAGGGAGAGTCAGCAGTAAGGCTTACAGGAATGTCAGGACTGAAACCCTAGATGCTGTGTTGCATCAGACAAACTAGGCTTATTGAAACCACGAGAAAGGTCGTTTCTGTTATTAAATACCTCTCTAGAAGCTGTCATGAATGTGTGCTACAGCATCCAGTGGACATTAGCATTAAACATTCTGAGACTTGGGAGAAGAAAACAGATAAAATCTACTAATCACATTAAGGAGCATTCCCACTACTGCACAAAGTAGAAATGGTTTCCTTTTCACTCGATGGGATAGTTCCAAGTACATATGTTAATTTGCTTAAAATAATATTGCACTATGAATAGATACCTCTTCATTGATTAAAATACATGAGTACATCTCTAGAATTGATTCAGAAGAGGTTTATTTTCCTGTGAAATAGGATGGGGGAAATGATCTTTTAAATGCTTAAAGTGATTTTGTAGGGGCATAGGTGAATTGATCCTACAATTAATTGATTTAAATCTAGATTGTAAAATTATAAGCCAGGAAAGATCCTAGAAACTGAGTGCATTTAAAGATTGTCTAGTCCATCATTCTGTCCTAACCTGCAATATGATTTAAGAAATCTCTTATAAGCCCTGTCCACATGTTACAGTGAAAGTAAATGTAATGGTATACATCTGTTTGTAAGAAAGCCAAAGTGCATTCACTTTTTGAATGAAACTGGGGAATAGTACAGCTGTACATGAGAATTATTCAATGCACATATAATGAACCGTTTTAACAAACCAAACCGGCAAGTTCTTTGTGTATTTTCAGCTCGTATTTCCGTTATGCGCATCTCTAATGTCTCATTCCTCATTCTGAACACAGTAAGTTGCAGGGTGTACGAGTGCCTGCTTTGGTATAAAACCAGTATTATGAGTGGTGGTAAATTGTATCATGAACATATTATTGGTATATTTCATCAGCCTCACTATGAAGCATTTCAGTACTTACAGACATTCACTTTTCTCTAATGTACACATTTCACATGCTGCGATTACAATTTTTAACATCTTCATGATCTTGAATGAGGGATTTAACTTCAGTCCTACTTCCTCTCTCTCTCTCACACTTTCTCTCCCCCATTTCTGATAAATAATTCAATATCCTCCTGTCTTCTCCAAGAGATACTTTTCCTCACATAGAAACCAGTGGTTCAGTTTATGTCTGTAGTAGCTCCTGTGATCTCCAGATGAAAGGTGCTTTATCAAGGCAGAGTATTATTCTAATAAAATACTGAATCAGATGATTTAAAGAGTAAATATGCAGCAGGGGAAATGATAGAGGGTTACTGTCCGCCAACTTTCCCATTTCTCTGTAGGAGGTGAAAAGAAAGGAGCAACATAAGAAGGTAGAAACAAGTTGTATTAGATATATGCTCAACTCATTTCAAATGCTCCCCAGGAGTCCGTTCACTTATTTTGTCTGATTGTTTGGGACTTTTGCTAAGTACAGTTAAAACAAAACCCATTCACTGCCTACATTTTCAGATGGAAATAAAAACAAAGCTCTCTTGGGTCAAATCACAGCAGTAATGTTCATTTGAGGTAACAAGAAGTCCTTGCCAGAGTCAGGTGGGACCAGCACCCAGCTGGAGAGGGGCCATGGATGTCAAGGACCAAATGCCTGAAGCCAGCATGATCTTTAGCCCACCTTTCCCATAGCTTTCCTGCCAACTGGGTCTCCAGAAGGCGAGGAGTGAGCCAAGGGCTACAGAGTCAGCCATATGCTGTTGATTTGGTTCAACCAAAACCAGCAGTTGGCCATACGTCTGATCAGATTTTTGACTTATGCTCTGCATTTGATGTATTAAGGAGAAGTGATGAGATGACTTGGCTTAACTGTAGCTAACTTTCAATGGTTTATGTAAAATGTTTGAAAGTCAGGCTATAAGCAGGAGTAAGCAGACAAAAAGTAAGCAGGAGTCTTGTAGTACCTTAAAGACTATCTACATTTATTCCAGCATAAGCTTTTGAGTTTTGAGCCCATTTTGCCAGTCCATAAAAGCATAATGCTGTAGTGATTTTTTTAAAGGTACCACTATAATATTTCTGGGTCCACAGATAATAAGATTACTGGAATGAGCAACTGTAATTTGAATTGCAGCCTCTAAGCCTTGTTCTACAGCTAAGGTCCTGTGATATCAGGGCAAGTTCTCAAATAACCAATTCATTAACATAATAAAACATATGGGATTGTCTCCTGATTGTAAATTCTGCCACAGCAGCCATAGGCCACTGGTTGTTTTTGCTTCAACAGACCAATTCCTCTGGAATTATTATTACACAGAACTCTAGCTCTCTATGCATATCACACAATAGGCTGCCTACCAACCTTCTAGCAAGTATGGAACCAATCACGACTTAAATAAACTTGGGTAAGGGAGGAAGGAATTAGAATGCTGCCATTTGGAATTTCAGGACAACAGAAGGAACTCTCCTCAAGGATCAAGTGAAAAGGATCGAGTAAAGCCTAAAGGAGGAGGAAAATACCGCTATGATACTCACCATGCCAGGCCAAGGTAGCAAAAGAATAGTTTACATAGACCATGATAAGGTTATTAACTCCAGGTTGGAAAATTCCTGGAGATTGGGGGTTGTGCCTTGGGAAGAATTAGGGGAGGGAACTCAGCAGGGATGTGATGACATTGAGTCTGCCCTCAGAAGGCATCAGTTCCTGTAGGGGAATGGATCTTTAGTCTGGAGATCAGTTGCAGGGTCCCAGATTATTGGGTTTTAGTTAAGGCACGTTAACTAAACAAACTGCACGCAGAAAGCTGTCATCCATGTTAGAGAACCAATAGCTGTTTAGTTATCTAAAGAAATATATTTACATAAGTTTAGTGGAGAGAAAGAACTAGTAACTGATCTAACTAGCTAGGATGGCTTTAGATTGAAAGCAGGCCATCTCTCTCAGGAGGAGACACCATGCGGCCTCTCCTGGTGCATGCAGGGAAGAAGAGAGAGAGGAGGAGGAAAGAAGGGAAGGAAGAAGGTTCCCCTGGCAGGAAGGAGACTGATAGTAGCCTATCTATCTAACTGAGAGTGTAACTACAAGTGACAAAAGGCACAGGTTGTACACTTGTCAGCTTCCCTCAAGTTTTGTTGGGAAATGTAGGCAGCTTGGTGGAATGTTGGACAAGTGACAGTTGAAAAGTCCATTGGACAGCAGTCAGAGAGCCAAGCTGCAAGACTAGGATGCCTACATTTCCCATCAAAACTTGAGGGAAGCTGGCAAGTGTCCAACCTGTGCCTTTTGTCACTTGTAGTTCCGCTCCTACTCTATGGTTGTTGCCTTCCTTTTTTTCTGCTGGCAGTTCTGAGGCCTGAGCAAGAGGCATCACCAGTCCCTTCTTCTAACACAGATCCCCCTATCTTGAAACTAGAGTGGGGACTCCTGCTTGGCTCCTGGAGCTTTCACTACATTTGGGGATGATTCCTAAAGAATGGGCCCCTCTGAGATCCTATCGCTTCCAGTTGAAATGGAAGTGATGTTATTGGGGGTTCACACAGCATATGTGTACCATTTTGCCATGTGCTCCAGTCAGCTTCCTCACACTCCAGCCAGCTTTCCCACACTTCCACTGTGACGGATCCCCCAGCCTTATCTGGCTGACACCCTTCGATGCCACCCCTTGTGAATGATTCTGCTAGCTTAGGACGGTTCTGATTTGGGATCTCACAGCTCCTGTCACCACTTGTGAAGTATTCACTGGTCGAGGGACCCTTCTGACAGGGAATAGAAATAGGGACCACTTACACTCCAGCTCAGTAGGTGTGTTGTAGACCTCTCCTCATGAGGCTAGAACTCAGGCTGGAAGCGGGTTCACTCTCTGAACAGAATGGAATCCTCCTCAGCTCTCACAGACACAAACTGGAACTAGAATGTCACTTCGTTGCACCAGCACCTCCTCAAACTCTGCCACTTAGTCTGACAGGCTGAGAGCTGGTTCTCCTCAGGGCGTATAAGATAGGCAGGAATTATCAAACCGGACTCAGATGGTTAACAGAACAGATTAACTTTACTGAAGCACATTTTATCTTCCTCCTGCACAGCCTTAAACGGGTAAACGTTCCAGGTACCTCATTAACTAGTCCTCCTCAGAGAACTCTCTAAACACATCTGCCTTCTCTAGTTGCTAGCCCTCCACTTTCTTTTTCAGAGTCTCCCTTCACTGCCAAAACTCCCAACTAACTATTCTAAACGGTCTTAACTGCTCTTTTTTTTAAAAGATGTTTTATTTTTTTATTAACTACATTGACTAACAATACAAAGGGAGAGAAGGGGGGCAGGGGAAGGAAAGAAAAAAAACAGCAACATATAACAACACTACACTACACATAATGCTTTCCCTTCATACTGCCATTATTAAAAAATTAAAACTTTGTATAATATTGATGGAGTGGCTGACCTTGCAAAATACAAATTACAATTCAAATTAAGTCTTCCTCCCCCCCCCCCGGGCCTTGGACGCAATTCTCTCTGAGCAACTGCAGAGTCTTAACTGCTCTTCATTGCCACTCTCTCTCAACATTCTATTCAGGACCTGTCACTCAAACAGGGCCTGTCCGTCACATCCACACTTCCCCCTGCTGGCTCTGAGTAGGATATATGGACACCTTCCAGTCCCACTCTGTCTAGAGCCCCAAGTACCTGATAATGGCTGCACCTACAATCAAGGGGACAGAGTGACCAAGTAGATCTTCAAAGGGTTTATGAGAGAGGCTTGTCTCTTCTCCCTCAACAAACGATTCCTCATTTAGTCTTAGTAAAATCCTAACTGAAAAGAAGAGATGCACTATACGCACAAAAAGCAACTTTAGTACAAGGATGATACTGTTAAAGATTGGACATTTCTTACAGTCTCACAATATGTTTCTTATTTTGGAGCTCCTCAGATGGCAACTCTATTCAGAGTGCAACAAACTTGTCTTCCTTGTAGTAATAATCCCCTTCTTCCACTGTGTCAGCAGCCTGATTAGCCCAGTTTGGCCTCAGCTCATCAGGGTTTGCTACAGGAAGGATCTCTGGTCAACTCATGCCTGGAATTCCCTGTGGAAGGGGTCACCATGAGTCAGTTGAGTCTTTCACTGTGTGGCCAAACTGAATTCATATGGTAGATATGAACTAGTAACTGGATACCCCGCTCTCACCTTTTGCCCTTACTACCACTAACCTGGCTGGTGGGGGGGAGGGGGAGGGGAGGTGGGACTGATGTTATTGCACTGCCCTGTGAGCGCTCCCGTGCTTTGCAGTGGGCCAATTTAGGCCCCAAATGGGCTGAATTGGGCCTGTTTGGATCCCAAATGTGAAGTGTCTGTGCCTCCCCTGCCTTGCTTGATGACATCACTTCCTGGAAGTAACATCATCACGCCAATGCAGGGCTGTGCGTGCACTGTGCATGCACTCAAAGAGGGTGCTGAGAAGAAGAAAAAGGTAAGCACCAGGTCCCCCCACCACAACCCTACTGTCACTGCTTGCCCTGTTTCTATAATATTGTCCCATTTCTACTCATCTATTAGGGTTGTTTTGGAGATTTATAAACCAGATATAAAAAAAGTAATCCTTTAAAAGTAAATGGTGGAACTGAGGATGAAATCTGGTCATTTGCCAAAGCAACTCAGTGAAGTTTCAGATTAATGGGTAAAGTTCAAAACCATCTGCTGTTTCATGTGAACTTCCTAGGATCCTAAAAATTATCAGTAAATGTCACTGTTTACCAAGTTTCTCTCACTTATTGCTCCTACACAGGGCCAGGGTCAGCACATAGTGAGGTGGGGCAGCTGCAAGGGCCCATGGTTTCTGCTGGGGCCCACTGTTACTGATTCCCTACTCACCATCTCCTCCGATGCCTGCACTCACACCCTTCCACTGCCTGCTTGTGAGTGCTTTGTCACCTCTGCTCCCAGTGGCATATGCTGCCTAGCACTGTTGGAGGACATGTGGATAATGCCCAAAGCATCAGCATTCCTGGTGGCCATGGCAGTGGCACTCCTAGTTGCAACTCAGCACCATTGAGGAAAGAGCGTGCAGGCAGTGTGGGCAGCTGTGACTGCAAGTAGTGAGAGAGTTAGTGAGCGGACAAGGGAAAACTGCACAGGAAGATGGAGGCATGTGGGTGGGAGGGCAAGAAGGGGAGCCTGGGGGGAACATGAGCACACTCTGTCCAGGGCCCCTGGAACTGGCCCTACTACTCCTGAATCCTCACATTGATTTGTTGACAGCCAGTGGATGCATGCCATGCCCATGATTATGGCCATTCATGGGCTAAAGCTCTTAAGCTCATGTGCTCATCGCTCCATTTTTGAATTGTGTATGTCCATATTCACATGGAATGTCCCTATTAGGACTGATCTTCTGATATGTCAGCAGATGGCCTAAGAGATCTCAAGGACAATAATATGGAGAGTCTGGAAAGGGAGAGAAAAGCTAAAACCAAAGAATTCAAGCCATGTTTACAATCCAACTTTCTTTCAATTGGACCTCACTTGCTCTTGAAGGAAATAATGGCTCTTGCTGTGCTGATGAACTCCATAGAACAAATATTGGAGCGCCTCAATGCCCATCATTTTTGAAACGTCACAATTCTACTCCCAACTAACTCGGTGTTCTTTCTATGAATAGAATTGTTCTCCCCACCCCCATGGCATGGTGAATTTGCCTTACTGTCAGAAGCATTATTCATTCTTTTATTCAGTTGCAGTTCTCTCTTCAGTTAACCAATCCCATGCAATCCTCCCATTCACCAGCATTTATATCTTCATGCAGAGGCAGTTATGCCACTCCTCTAGTCAAGTTGTATAGATTTGGTTCTTTTCATCATCACAGATCTGCACCTCTATTCTCTTTTTCAAGTCATTGTTCTCTCCTATAGTGCTGTCTTCAATTGTTCTGTCATTCTATCCGTCTTACTATTCATGTTTCAAAGATTCTTGCAAATTCTAGTCCTCTTTAGTGATTGGTCTTTCTTCCCACCTCTCTTATTTTCAAGGCATTATCTTTCTTTGCTTGTTGAAACGGCAGGCTATATACAGAGACAGCCCAGTGGGGCTACCCTTTTCCACATTTTCCTTTGGCCCTGCTTAATTATTTCCTCCTCTGTTCATTGGTGTGTTTCTTTTATTAAGGAACCAAGAAGTGAAATTCTAGGTATGATCCTCCAGAGAGTCCTACAGAGGAACTTTGCTATATAGAGACATTCACAAGATTAGGGTAGCTTATTATCATTTAAGGGGTTTATCTTATGATAGGTGAAATGTGAGTTGGGTTGGGGATTCTCTCAACCCAACTCGCATTTCACATATTGTGTAAAGAGATGCGAAGACATTTTTTTTTAAAGAATTTGAGCTTCTTTACCTCAGAGACTTGAGGGGAGGAAACCTGTAAGTTCCTCTTGGAAGCTATATTTGCCATCTTTTCAGACAATCTCTTACTTTAGTTTTTAAGAGCAGCTTAATGTGTATTCATCCACAAATTATACTATTTATCCCCATCCAGTAAAGGCCTCATCTGTTGATATTTGCACATCTAGCTTCTGTGAAAGGCCAAATAACAGACCACTTTTTGTCTGTTAAGTTGTTAATTCTACCAGAATCAGAAAAAAAACTTCAATGCATATTAGAATGCTTTAAGTAGTTCTTGATTTTCAGCCATACATCACAGTACTAAAATACTGTAACCATCACATTTTTTAGAGTTCTTCCTGTTCCTGGCTTGGGATAATTTCCTTCTACTCTATTATCTTGCACTGCATCAAAGTATATCTCATTGACTGCTTCCTGTTCCTATTTCTAAGCTTTCTAAACCCCCTTTTATTACTTCTTCTTCCTTCCTGGTCTTCATAATGCCTTCCAATTTAATAACAGCTGCAAATTTCATTAATGTGCCTTATTCCAGAAGCCTAATGGATACATTAATAAAGAGAAAGTTAACTGTCAGATTCTCCCTTGTGATGAGTGCATGGAATGCTCCCATTAGCTTTGTATCAATATGCATTAATTTAGCACTACCCCTTGATTTGGGCCTGTCCTATTTGTTTTTGTCTCAAACACATGAAGCTGCCAGTGTCTACATTCTGCAAACACATGAAGCTGCTTTATACTGAATCAGATCATCAGTCCATCAGTGTCAGTATTTTTCCACTCAGACTGACACGGGCTCCCCAAAGTCTCTCGAGTGCGGGTCTTTCACATCACCTTCTACCTGACCCTTCTAACTGGAGATGCCTGGACTGAAGCGGGGACCTTCTGCATGCAAAGCAGATGCTCTGCAATTGAGTCCCAGCTCCTCCTTAGTTCTAGTGGCTGAAATGGAACTGAAAAGGAATAGTGAGAAGTCCAAAACAATGGTGCTCTGTGACTGAAAGTGATTGCTGCATAATAAATTCCCCATTACTGTATCCTTGGTAGTCCTGGGCTTTTAATGAAACCATGTTCAGGGCACATCTAGATAAGCTCTGCTTAACACATTCCCAGTGCTTTTGATGCTAAAGAGGACAAGGTTATATGGAAGAAGCACATACCGATGTTGCAATTTGTGTAGAGATGAAAACAATTTCTAAGTTGCCTACACATCCCTGCATAGTAGTCACATCATGGGTAAGAGAGTTAGCTGTGATCCAGTTCACTATTATCTGCTAATATCTCATTGTATGCTAACCTTGGTGGGCTCCACCAGGAACAGCAGACTGTTAGCTAAACCAAAAAAATACTGGGAGGTAGAAAAACAAAAATCTCTAAATATAATGAAACTAATTTTTAATATTTTTCTAATCTATTAAAGTGCAAAGTGCTAATAATGTGCCATAGCTACATATAAACAATTCATATACTTAATAATCAAGCCATGCTATAACCAGAATAAATAGTAATAGATAGCTATTAGGTCTAATAGATTAGCGCAAGGTTTTTTGCCATCTCATCAGGTGTACTTAGGGCCTCCTGAGCATGCTCCTGGGGCAGCATGATGATGTCACTCTCGTGAGTGATGTCATTGCAATGAAATGGTGGGTGCTGGGTTCCCCCTTTCCACCGAGACCTGGAAGCCCTAGGTGTGCTGTCTGCTGTGGGTATAAACCAAGCATCTATGCTACTTTCAGTTCATTAGAGGAAAAATTGAAAAATGAATAATACTTTGTGGAGATGCAGTGATGGGAAAAGCCACACCTTCTCAGTGTTCACCTCTCATGGAGTTGTTAAAGGTACAGTACATCAGATCTGCCAGTAAAAGAAGGCAACTCTATGCTTCTTTGAATTAAATTATCTTAGTACAACCTTAAAACGGAGCTTTGATTAGTTTTAATACTAAATTATGGGGAAAGGCCATGGGTCAGTGGTAGAACATCTGCTTTGCATACAGAAGATCCCAGGTTCAATCCCTGGTACCTTCAGTTGATAGGACCAGGTAGTCAGTGATGCTGCCGCCAGTCCTTTTAAGCCAGTTTGGTGTAGTGGTTAAGAGTACGGGACTCTAATCTGGAGAGCCGGGTTTGATTCCCCACTTCTCTGGTTGAAGCCAGCTGGGTGGCCTTGGGTTAGTCACAGTTCTCTGGAGCTCTCTCAGCCCCACCCACCTTACAGAGTGTTTTGTTGTGGGGATAATAATAGCATACTTTGTAAACCGCTCTGAGTGTGCATTAAGTTGTCCTGAAGGGCAGTATATAAATCGAATGTTATTATGATGATGTTATTATTCTGCCTGAAACCCTGGAGAGCTGCTGCTAGCCTGGGTAGATGATACTGACTTTGATGGACCAATGGTCTGATTCAGTATAAGGCAGCTTCATGTGTTCATGTGGTGATCTCACATTCTGTGAAATGCTTCATCTTTGATTTCTGGACATCAAGCTATTGTTAAAGGCATAAAAGTAGGCCAGGGTAGTCAGCAATTTCAGTTGAAAGATAGATTTGCTTCCTCAAAAAGACCTCTCAAGACAAGACCACTTTAGGGATGGATTGTAGTTCACTGGGAAAATGTATATTCCTTGTATTTTGGATCTAATCCTCAGTGCTTCCTGCTGGGATGGTACAATGGTCTGCTTCAGTATGAGATAGTTTCAAATGTTCTCCTGCCCCATCCCTATCTTAGCTCAGGTTTCCTTCATAGGAGGAAGAATGGGGCTGGAGGGATAATGGTTGGGATATGAGGTAATAGCCTAGCCTCATCTTTTACATGCTGATGGAGTTTCAGTCATCCATGTGGCTTAACAACATAGGAAAAAAATAACTTAATAGGGATTAATATTGAAGATTTGTTTTCCTTCACAGAAAAATCAGCTTATGCACTGATCAGACAAAGACTCCTTGACATCGAGATTCAGAATCTCAGGAGTCTTGCAATAGGCAGATGTTCACCCCTAGGTTTGGGGGTTTTACCCCATGGGTATAGGGCAGAATATCTCACTTGTTTATTGGCCCCACATTATCGCAGAGTTTATTCGTTAGCTCAGTTTAATGTGCTACCTTCTGCGATACCATAAAATGCCATATGCTAACAGGTTATGCACTTGTGCTCAGCGAGACATAGAAACCCTGGAACATGTCTTTCTGTATTGTACTTATTACTGTGATATACGTCCCACACTTATTGACCCGCTGTTGAGAGAGCAAATTGGAAAATCTGATAAATGTAAAGTTATCTTCCTATTGGCTACTCAGAACCAAAAAGTGATCGAAACTGTAGCTAAATTTTTGTATCTTGCATCTATGAGGCGAGTTGTGTAGACTGAGTTCTGGTTGCGTTGAGTGTTTTTGTTAACATGGATGTAATGCCAATAAAGGTTGCTGCTGCTGCCTGCCAGCTTATAATTCGGGTAATAGCTTAACAAGAGCACCCAGCACCCCCTGGAACTGAAACAAATTGATGCAAAGCATTCTCCCCCATAAGTTCTCACGGAGACTGTCTTCAAAATATTCTCTGGTGGCATGAACATTTATATTTTGAATCCGGCATCATATTTTGCCATGTGAAAATTGTGCAATAGAGTTCAGCGTTTTATAGCATCTCACAGCTGGCATGCAACAGCAGTCAGTATTTGAAAACCTTTGACTCGCAGCATGCAGCTGTAGTCAGTTTTTGACAAAAGCTGGCATGCTGAAACAGCTATTATCTGACAACAGGCAATCAGTAGCCACCAGCAATTCCCAGTGCTTGGTGGATGTCTTGGAACAGAATCCAATACTGCTTATGTGAGCAACATTCATTCCTGTGACCTATCAAACAACCAGACAGAGTTCTACCTGATCTGGAATTCACAGTGGTGAAATGTGCAATTTTGTCAGCTATTGAAATGGTTACACAATTTTGTCTCAGTTCTATTGTCCTTGTAGTCCAGGCATCATAAAAGGCATTGACTAGAAAAGACCCAAAGGTCACAGTCCAGTTCCCACTTTTCAAGAATTCAGAACAGGAAGAAAAACATCAATGCTGTCAAAAGAAATGGGAAAGAAGCAAAGGGGGCCTTCAGCTTCTTGCCTTCTGTGTCCTTTTCTGGCTGATATGGAGACATCATTCTCTCGTCTGCCTTTCCTTGTGCTGTTTGAAGGGCCACCATACATTACTTTTGCTTAAATATATGCTCAAATGTGTAAAAGGTAACAAATGGGATAATAAAACTTTCACATTTTGTGGTGGCTCTTTCCATTAATGATGTTCTCAATTCATTTGATTCTCTTACACAACTACAAGGCAGTTAAACATTATATACCATGTCTATGCAACTGATGGAAAAATCATTCTAAAAACTAAGTACACTTAGAGGGAAAGATTTAGGGAACAGGAAATGATACAAAAATGGAGAGCAGTGGGTTTCATTCGCACAAAGGAGAAGTAAAATTCAAATAGGGTTTTTCTTGTTGATACGGCAAGGATGAGCAACTGGAAATCATCCCTAGTGACAGACATGTTTGCAAACACTTGTGTCATACCGGTAACCTTGTCAGGAAGACATGAATTATTCCAGCTCCCAGCAGCAAACACAGGTTTGACTGTGGCCCTCCGTCATCTGTTTCTGCAAGCAGAAAATTAAAGAAATAAAGAAAACACGGGATTGTAGCTTTGGGGAGGGATATGCAGAATGATGAATTCGAAGAGGGGAGAGTTATCAATTTCTGATCCATGACAGTGTATTTAATTAATCTAGCCCCTCATCCCGTTATTTATGTTAAGACAGAAAAATTCCAATTATCTTTTTCTCACATTCCAAAATATATTCTAGAAGAATGCCCAAACTGCTTTGTTTTAATGATCAACAGAGGCAATGACAAGTACTTTTTATTATCGTGCTCTCTGTTAAAGTATGGTTATCCAATGCTACAAGTTATCTGAATTAACTGCATATATTCTCTGCACAGCCTCCTCGATGTAATCTCGCTTACAGCCTATGACTGCTGCAGTGAAAGCAGATTTTGCTGCAGTGGCAGTGAAGACAGAGGCTGGTGATGTGACAGTTCATGTGGCATTCTGTCCCAAAGTAAGGGGGACAGCTGTCAAATAGGGGCATGCATTTGGCATTAGCAAGTCAGAAAGCAAACCTAAACACCCTGCTTTTTCAGCCCTTTAACTTACCTGTGGAAATATTTACATATATGGTATTCTGGGGTTATATTCACACCCTAAGGCCAAATTCCATTGTACTCAGGTAGAAAAGTTTCCACAAAAGCAGAAATGTTCATGGTGGCAGAAGTCATTTGACAATATCAAAACATCCTGGACCTGAAAACTCACACAAGGCAGAGCTTTTCTTTTGAGTATAAGTGCTCTCTTCTTTTGCATGTCTTACTCAACTGTACTGACTCACACTGTGTAATCCTCCTTGAGTCTCAGTCTATAATCAATCTGATGAGACAGACAGATTATAAATAAATAAATAAATAAATAAATAAATAAATAAATAAATAAATAAATAAATAAAATATTGAACAACTCACACCACTTCTGTTCCTTTATAAAGCTTTAATTTTTAGAGAAATAACACCTACTGTCCTAATTTTTTAAACAAAAACACCTGCTATTGTTTGCAAAATAGTAGAGTCCAGTAGCACCGTTAAGACTAACCAACTTTATTGTAGCATAAGCTATTGTAGCAAGAGCCACAGCATAAGCTTTCGAGAGCTGTGGGTCCTCCTGAAAGCTTATGCTACAATAAAGTTGGTTAGTCTTAACGGTGCTACTGGACTCTTTGCTATTTTGCTACTACAGACGAACACGGCTAACTCCTCTGGTGCTATTGGTTGTTTTCACTTCGGGGTACTTTTCTACATCAAGATCACCCGCTTCTGTATATTCCCTCCTTAAATACGAGCATGTTATAATGCATGGTCGAAAGAAGATGTACAGCTTTGCCTTTCTTGGGGACGTATGGAACTGGTGTATTTTCTCTGTCAAAACCAAATACTAATGACAGCAGTTCTCTGGGTGAATATGGCTGCAGTTCAAGGGAGATGTATGGCTTGCTCCACCTAAGGGTGCCAATATATACCACATACCAGTATGTCAGGGCCTTATTTAACAAATCTTCTGCTGCTTCTGAAAATGTTATTCCTCACTACATTTCTTATACTAGTTACAACAGCTAATCCAAATTCTAAAAATCAGAAAAAATTGTTAAATGTTGGTGTTCTGGCAAAATTGTTAATGCAGTGGAGCTAGGAAGGAAATAAGGGAGACAGCAGGCCTGCAGACAGTGTAAGTAAGAGGGATGTTGACCAGTTGCCAAGGTTATACTAAACATATCACCAAAAATGTGTTTGTGGGAGGAGCAATTGCTAGCATCCTGGCACACTGATGACCAGAAGTGATGTAATGTCACTGGTGACACTCTAGCATTCAGTCAAAAGTCTATGATTAAACATAGTTTTGACCAAAAAATACAGTATCGCTGGCAATATCATCACATCACTTCCAGTCATGGCAAAAGTGACATCAGCATGTCACTAGTAATGTCATTACAGTACCACTGAGGGGTCCCAATAGTGAATCTCCCACCAGTTGCTCGCCTCATGTGTGCAACCCTATTGTCATGCAGGCATCCCGGCAACCAGCCAACAGGTGGGAGGGAGAATCTCTTGCTCCCACTAATTTGGATGCCCCCTCAAATGGCTTATCCAGAACTTCAGAGATACTGTACCTCGGTGAACTCTACGGAATATAATCCTTGGGGTACAATGTGCTAGAATCCAAGCATCAAGTGTTATACTCCAGTTACAGTTATAGTCGTTCAGCAGATTGCACATCAGTGTGGTGTAGCAATTAGAGGATTGGCTAGGATTAGGGAGATCCAGGTTCAAATCTCCATTCCACCATAAAGACCACTGGATGAGCATGGGCCTGTCAGTCTCTCTCAGCCTCACCTACTTAACAGAGTTCTTGTGAGGATAAAATGGAGGAGAAAACTCATAAATTTCCTTAAGGTCTTGGAGGAAGGATATGATAAATATGAAAAAAATGATGAATGATACTTTTCTCATCATGGAGACGCAGTGACTGGAAAGCCATACCTGCTGAATGTCCCCCCTTCATGATACTGGTAAAGACAACAGCAGCTCCTTGGAAAAACAGATGGATTAAAAAGTTTCAGGTGGGAAACCATGTTGGTCTGTAGTAGAAGAGCAAGATTTGGGTCCAGGAGCACATTAAAGATCAACTAGATTTCTAGGATATGAGTTTTCGAGAAGGACTGACTCTCAAAAGCTTATACTCTGGAAACCTAGTTGGTCTATAAGATACTACACGACTTGAATCTTGCTGAATTAAAAATGTAATTGATAGGACTGCCAGCTGACTAGAGAAGCCCTGGTCTGACATGCCCGCATGCATTTTAAAACAGTTTAGTGTACTGAAATCATTAACTGAAATCTTTTAAAGAAGGGATAGCAATGTAATCAATATATTGAATTCTCATCATGGCCAAATCTGTGAATACTTGAATCCAGATGTTGTAATGATTAACTGACAAGATGGATCTTTCTATTAACCTGAAAAAAACGCCCCATGTTTTCAGGAAAATCTGAAATTCTTAAAAAAAATACAAATCCCACAAAATACTAGAAGCAGCTACTGTACCTTTAAGAAACAAATGTCATCAGTGGCTATTGCTAGGCAACCACGATAGATTGCCAGCCTTCAAGCCTTGGCTCTGTGTGGAAAAGGTGGGACTTTTTTTAGGGCTGTTTTGGCCTTTGAGGGAGGACTAATCCAGGCCAAGCCCAGCAATAACTACTGAGTAACTTAATACCACACAACCGTTATAACTCAGCCAGGACTGACTGCTTGCTACTATTCAACAGCAGCCATAGTATGAACGCCAGTGTGGTGTGCCAGAGTTTCAAATTAGGATCCAGGAGAACCAGGTTCAAATCCTCACACTTCTATGGAAACTTCTTTGGCCACTTACAGTCTCACACTATCATACGTCACAGGTTTTTATGAGGTTATAATGGAGGGGTTCCTGACCTAGATAGCCCAGGTGAGTCTGATCTCGTAAGATCTCAGGAGCTAAGTAGGGTCAGTCTTGGTTGGTAACAACAACATTCGATTTATATACCACCCTTCAGGACAACTTAATGCCCACTCAGAGCAGTTTACAAAGTATGTTATTATTATCCCCACAACAAAACACCCTCTGAGGTGGGTGGGGCTGAGAGAGCTAGAAGCTGTGACTAACCCAAGGTCACCCAGTTGGCTTCAAGCATAGGGAATCAAACTATGTCCTCCAGATTAGAGTCCCACGCTCTTAACCACTACACCAAACTGGCCCTTCGTTGGATGGGAGACCTCCAACAAAGACCAAGGTTGCAGAGGCAGGCAATGGTGAACCACTTGTTAGTCTCTTGCCCAGGGTTCTCTATAAGTCAACTCTGACTTGAGGACACTCTCCACCACACAATGGAGGGGAGGAGAATGATGTCAGCTGCCTTGGGTCTCTATTGTGGAGAAAGGAGAGGGTTAACTGAAGTAAACAAATAATAAATATAGCTGAAGATGGAGTGTAGATAAAAGGTATGTTGGTGGGTGGGAAACAGGGGGAAATGAGGCTATGGGGTTTGCTAGAAGGGAAAGAGAAATTGTGTGGAAAGGGGGATACAGGGGAAAGTGAGATGCTTCCCGTAATTCCGTGTAGGTTTCCCACTGTGTAACTTGGCCATAGTTTTCCTGTATAGAGCCTGCCAGGGAGAGGAAAGGAGGAAAAGCTGGAGATGAGGGACAGATAAAGGTAGGTTTGCTGGGAAAGAAAGAAGAAAGTAGGAAAGGGAAAGAGGCTATGGGTGCTTTCAGGGAAGGAACAGAGGAAATAGTGGAGGAGGAGGAATTTGGCCCTCCCAGCCAGCTGTGTAGCTGCTTTGGGCTGGGGGCCGCCTTTTGACCCCCCCCCCCAGGAGGAAGAAGAGATGCAGTATGCTCTTCCTGACATCCAGGGATCTGGGGAGGGGGCAGAGCCAAGCGCTTGAGAGGCAGCTCTGCCCAAGCCTTCTCAGCAGTTTGCCTCATTCTTGGCCCACCTACCCACCCTGCAGTAGTGTAGATTTAGCGGGTCTCTGGTTATTAGGGCCAGGTAGGATTTTTTTCTCCTTTCTCTAATTAACTGACAGAGTTTGGAGTTTCTCGCCTACCTTGCACTTCTTGCATGGGTTGTGGTAACTGGCTTTGTGGAGGTGCCATAAACAGGTTTTCCTTAGCAGGATACGGTTTGGAAGAAATAAACAGGCTGGTGAGCACCCTTGGCACATCTCCATTTGAGGGGAACTCGGGGTCTGTCAGGATTGCTGATATTGTTTGACAGCTGCCAGCTGAGAGGGCAGACTGCCACATGGGACCTCCTGTACAAGTGTGACCCCTCATGTTTGATGGCAGGGGGGTTATTAGGCTTGGTGGAGCTTCTATATGCCTGGCTGTCCAGGTCCCAGCCATGCCTTGGATGGCTCAGGCCCGAGGCAGAAGGGCTCGCCCAGACAGGTCAGAGCAGTGGTACAGGAGTGACCCCAAGGCCTGACCTGTACCGCTAGTTAGGCCCTTGCCATATTATGTTTAATATTTTGTTGTTGCCAAACTAAAATGGCCCATTAGTTCCCAACACTTGTGTCTGCCTCTTCATTCACTGGGTGGGCAAATGAGTCCTTGTGGGTCTCCTACTTGTTTCTTACTATGCGTTCATATGAAGTTGCTGTTACGGACATAGCTGGTTAAAAAAAAATCACACATCTAAACATAAAACTGGACTCAGAATTCTAAATTTACAAAGCCTCTGGATCGGGCTGTTTGGATGATTGGAACAGCACCATAGTAACAAGTGTGAGGCATGGCTCCCATAGGCCAGAGTGGAAACTTGACTATATAATGAAAATATCAGGGAGTTTGTTTGCACCGACACTCTTGGGCCTTGTTCTGTTTGGCAGTATGAGTTTTCTTGTTGATCTTTCAGAACTACACGAAATGTTGTATTTTATTTAAGGGCAGATTAAATTAAGTTTGCTATTCTCCCGAGTGGCCATTTCTGGGAAGAAGAAATTGGTCATGAGGTTAGGAAAACTGAAGTGTAAGATTCTAGTGCTTAAAGAGAGAGTTTGAGAATTCAGAAAGGATGAGGAAAGGCAATTTAGAACAGTGAAACAGAGCTATGCTATGAATCTTTGCAGCAGAAGGAAAAGGTTGCTTTTCATGAGAAGGCTTTTGAAATATTATAAAACTGCATGTTCGCTGATAGCTAAAGTGACAGTTTCAAAACTATTATGATCAGGCGTTGCAGTCATCTCATCAATCACTTTTGTAGCTATAGCAACAGACATATATTCATGTTCTTCATGCTCAACATCTCAGTCCAATATTTAGAAAAGCTTAGTCCTCATTTAATGACACTTTTTCTTTTTAGTGTGTGTGAATGAAAAGTGACTTCTTGGTATAATCTACAGGCAGTTATCTGAACAAAAGTTGTGGAGGAAGTACATATTACCTCAGTAAATCTGTTCCCAAACCTATATTTGCTCAGGTAACTTACTTGCTCAGGTAACTGTGAGGACAGGGATGTCTGTCAACGAAAATCAACTGAAAGGAATTAGGATATCTCACACACTTAATTAGAGATGGGCACGGACAGGAAAAAAAATGAACATGATGTTCGTTGTTTGTTGCCATCCATGAACAGGGATTCACGAACATCGACGGACATGACAGGTTCACGAACATGTTCATAGTTGCAGGTTTGTAGGAGCCAGAACAGCCCCCTTGGGACTTAGCTGAACTTGAGCCGGGGAAAGGAGAGTCCATGGGTCTTCCCCTTTCATATCATGTTCTCTTCACAGTGGCAAAAACTGGTCTGTCTGCTGGAAGCTAATTGAGGAGTTACAAACTGACCTTCCCAATGTCCAATACCCACCAAATTTGCAGGGAAAATAGTCCTCACTGTCCTCTGAAGACCCCCCCCCCAAGTTTTAGAGAGATTGCACCCCGAGAAAGACATGATCCATGCATCCCTCCCTTTCCTGTCATTTTCTTTTCACAGTGGAAAAAACTGGACTGTCTGCTGGAAGCAACTTTGAGGGGTTATAAACCAGAAGGAAAGCCAGAAGGAGTTCAGACAGTTCAGACAGTCCATGCCTATGTTGCCAGGGGAATTGATTGAAAGGTGCCAGACTGTCTGGCTTTACGAATGGCTGACGAACGCCACGAAGAGGGCTTGGAATGAATACATGTTTGCCAGGAACGGGGCCTCACGAACAGCTTGCTCCTGAACAGCAGATTGGGCTGTTCATGGCTTTATTTTTGTTCGTATTGCTGTTTGTGCCCATCTCTACTCTTAATACTCACACTGCTTCTCCCCCTACAAATGCCATGTCCTTCAAGACTTTTTCCTATGCCTTATTTCTCTCAGGAACAAAAATAAAAACAAGCCAGGATCATTTTTAGGGTAAAGAGCCAGGAGGAGTTCAAGTACCCCACTTTTCTTGCCAATTCTCCCTGCAAATGCCTCAGAATTAGTATTAAAAGCTAAAAGCAGCATAGAGAACTCTAGGTTTCTACTTGTATATTTAGGAAAGGTTGAAGTTGCAAAAGTGTCGTTATAACTACAACAACAACATTCGATTTATATATTGCCCTTCACGATAACTTAACACCCACTCAGAGTAGTTTACAAAGTATGCTATTATTATGCCCACAACAATCACCTTGTGAGGTGGGTGGGGCTGAGAGAGCTCCGGAGACCTGTGACTGACCCAAGGTTGCCCAGCTGGCTTCAGGTGGAGGAGTGGGGAATCTAACCTGGTTCTCCAGATTAGAGTCCCATCACTCTTAACCACTACACCAAACTGGGGAAAGAATTCGCCTCTCCCCCTGTGCTATTGCCTTCATCAGATTTTCCACTCACACAGCTACTATAACAGATTTATTTTTAAAGGAAAGAAGTTCTGGCCTGGATCTTACAGCTTCACATCAAGTTTGGTCCTTGTGATGTATAGTTCTGTTCTCATTTGTAAGTTTTACAAGAACACCACAATGACCAAGACTGCTGTGGCCCATTCTCATTGGAGAGCAGCTGTGGCTCAATGGCAGAGCACTTGCATAGTGTGCAGAAATCCCAGGGTTAGTCCCCACCACTTGCACTTAAAGAATCAAGTCATATGTGATATGAAATACTATAGCTGAGATCTGGGATAGCTGCTGCTTTACTGAACTTGAAATAGCCTGCCCTATGGTCTGACTAAGGCACTTTCCTGCGATCATATAAAATAGGTTTACATGGCATGAGCTTTACAAGGCAACGTCATGCATAATTCAAATTTGCTTGCAAGTGCACAAAAACATATCATCCTGATTACAGTAGTTTACAATTATCCCCATTTGGGAACTCATAGGGCTTAAAATATTAGAAAACAGAGTAACAAATTTGGAAAGTTAATACTTCTTTTAAAAAATGTAAATGCAATTCATTCAGAGCTGCCTTAATTTTTTTTAAAAAGTATTACACAGTTCATGGTTTTAAAAAAACATTCCTAAATTGATTCCTTCTTTAGTAAAATGTGTTCTGCAGGCTTCCTGCTTTATTTGGATGAGGAATTTACTTATCTGGTCAAATCCCCAAGTCTCCAGACTTCAACAAGGAGATGTTGAGAAATAAAGGAATTCAAGACAACCTGGCTACTGTTCGTTTTGCCTGCACTTGCATGAATGGTAATGTTTTAATTTCTCTATTTGCATCATATTTGCTCCAGTATGCTGGAAAATATATGATCTGGGAAACTGATACACTTCCAGACATATGATCCCCAATTCACCATCCCTCTTTTCCCTCTCCGTTCAAGCTTTATTGAAACGTTTATGTATATTTCCCCAGCATGTCTGTTTGAGGCATGGGTCACTTTCCCTGTCAGACTCTATTTATTGCAGAAAACTGATGCTTTCCCTCCAACTAGATGGAGTGAAAAATGTACAGACACTTCAAGAACTAGGATGTTGGTTACTAGGAAACAGAATCTCTGGAGAGTAGGTAGGAACACCAGCAGCCTTGGACTCAGAAATTTATCATGGGAAAGATCTTGAAAAGATTTGGAATTAGAATAATGAGGTCAGCATTAATCTAAAATAATTGCTGATGTCAGAAGAGTATTTTAAAAAATCTAGCGGACTCCGGTCACCCTTTCTCCTCCTACATAAGCCTATCCTGTTTATTTCAGGAGTGGGCACAGACAAGTTCATAGGAAATACAGATCAGAGGCCCCAACAATATCTTTTCTTCTGCACGGTCAACTCATTGGCACTCTTCCTGCTTGTTATTAAACACACAGCTTTGCCACCTTTCCCAGGAGAAAAAAAATTGTCCTTGCACATCAATAAGATAAATGTAAGTCAATGCTTAGCCCTTTGCTTTAGAAAATGAGTTCCAGGTCATTGTGCGAGAAGATGTGGACCGTTTTGACTTTTCATTTGGGATGTGAAAATGTTCAAGGACATTTAGAGGTGTCCCATCATGTCTTCCATTTCTTAATTGTGTTTCAGCTCCAGCCTAGGCATTTTGTCAGAATGTGAAGTGAATTGTATATGTGATCTCCAGGTCAGCTTGGGCTGGTTCCAAACTAGCCATTTAGTCTGAATTGTCATGATTTCTTCACTCATTTCTTAATGGGCAGTTCAGATGGTGCCATAGTCAGTCATTGCATTCCATTATTTGTAATTTGTGTATGTGTGTGTGTTTTTAAATCTAATTTGTGGTCATCTTTCCCCCTTAAAATGCAATTGCACTACCTGACTGTCTCATGTGGACTGCAAAAGTGCTATTGAAGCTTCCTAGACTTTCTCTTTAAAACCCTTTCCCTTCCAACCTAATTCGTTACTTCCTGTTGTCTATTGTTGTTGTGGCTTTCATGAATAAATAGTGGGAGGAGTGGGTGTTGGGCGGGTGGGTTGAGAATAAATAGGTTTTTTTTTTACTTTGTAGTAATGCTGAATGTTTAAAAACTATTTTATGATCCATTCGTGTTCAGGGACCGCCTGGTCCTCTCTGTTCACCTCCATGGTTCCTGCTGAGACACCAAGGCCACTAAAACCCTCAGACACAGAACGGGGAGAGGTTCACTGAGACGTGTCCCTTCCCTTCTCTTCCCAAGTCTCTCCTCCATAGCTCAGGAAAGACCTAGAGCCTCCTCCTGGGCCTGCCATTTGGTCTCTTATGGGCCAGTCTTCATTTTGAATAGGCCAACCGCTTTTCCTGACTTCTCACACCGGTTCCTCCCCATTTGCCTGATAGCCTGGTTGGCCTGGCCCAGCTGCAGCAGCTGCTGGCAGCTACTTAAAGAAGTTACTTGGTGATGTATAGGAGCCCTCAGCTGAGGAATGACCTCTCTGGAATGGTTCATGTCCTGAGGACCTTTCAGGACACCACTGACCTCCACTTCTCTCATGGCCACCATGTCATTGAGGTGGGTTTGGATAGATGGGAGGCAGGGAAGGTACTTATTTAGAGCACCTGTCCCAGCTTGGATGGGAAGGCATGTGTTCGTTCTGCCACAGGCATCCCATCAGTGAGGTGGGTTTAAGCGGTGGCACCACTACCACTCAATCGAGGAGAAGACCTTTTGGTTGTTGTGGATTTTCTGGGCTGTATCGCCGTGGTCTTGGCATTGTAGTTCCTGACGTTTCACCAGCAGCTGTGACTGGCATCTTCAGAGGTGTAGCACCAAAAGACAGAGATCTCTCAGTGTCACAGTGTGGAAAAGATGTTGGCAGGTACTGTAGATCTATTCAGGAAGGTGGATAGATAGACTTACCCCCACCCCCACCCCTGGGGAATCTGAATACCCTTCCCTGATGGTGAAGAAGGTATCCTTTCCCTTTTGCTCTGTTGCAGCAACCCCGTTGAAGAGGTAAGTTCTGACAATGGCCACCTCTTCTCAATTGGTGGGGCGTCCTTACATATCCAACATGTGTCAGAGGTGGTAATGGGCCCGCATGCAAGGGGATTTAGAATAACTAGCCCTGAAGATGGGGAAGGCATCCATCTGTTCCCTTCTGTCCTCAGGGGGGGGCAGGGCTCACTTCCAGGGGAATCAGAATCGCCTTCTCCAAAGGTGGGGTGGACATCTGTCAATGGTGCCATGTCAGAGAGATGGTTTCTGGCTGTTAACACCTGGAACACTGCTCTGTCAGATCTTGTCAAGACTCAGTGGCTCAGCATTAGCACCATGGGCTGGCTAGCAGCACTCTCCAAAATGGTCCGTGTCCTGAGGAACTTTCAGGACACCACCAACCTCCTGTCATGGCCACCATGTTGGTGTGGCGGGTTATGGCTACTGACGTTTGCTGTTCTTTCCATGAGGGATGTTGCTTTCCCGTTTGTGCCTTTCTGCCTTCTCTTCCAGCAGTGGGACTTTGTTGTCCAGGGCTGAGCGACATCCCCTCCCCATTCTCTGTGAAAATGCATATGCAAGGGGGAGGCGGTCATTCTCCTTCCCCAGGTGTGGGAAGGCCTCCCTCATGGCCACCCATTTGTTGAGGTGGGTTTGGGAGGACAATGAATTCCTTGCTGTTGGAAGGCTTCCCTCATGGATATGGGCACATCCCTTGGCAATGCCCCGTTGGGCGTGCAGTGCCCCAGACACCATTGGGGAGATCTCTGTATGGAAGGCATCCATTCCATTCTGTTCTGTTGCAGGCACCCCATCGGTGAGGTGGGTCCTGCTCATGTACTCCTTTTCTCAATAGGTGGGCCGTCCGATGGTCTCTATTACATTCCTGGGGGTGGGGCGCTCCACCAAAGGAGAACTCTAACAGCTGTACCTAGTTGTGAGCTCCTGGCCTGGGTAGCAATCAAGGCCACCGTGCGGCCACACTGTTGGTAAGGTGGGTTCCTGTTACAGAACATGAATCATATGTAGAGTGATGGCCCACCCTTTTCATCCACAGTCCTTGCCCTTGCTTAAACAGGAGAAACTCTGGTTAGGATTCTCTGGTGGTGTGACTGCTACTCTTCTTCATGTCGTCCTCATGACAACCCTTTGATGCAGGTTACTTGAGGAAGGTACCCTTCTTTCCCCTTCCTTTCCATCACAGCCACCCCATTGTAGAGGTCGGTTCTATTGATAACCACCTCTTCCAAACTGGAGGGGGAGATTCATCACCATCATGTTTTCTGAGTGGGAACAGTTTCCCTCCTCTATGGGGCCTTTGAATCGACTTTCCCGATGGCGGGCAAGGCATTCATCCTCTCCTTTCCATTCCATCGCAGCTACACTGTCCTAGAGGTGGGTTCTGACAATGGCCACCCTTTCTCAACAGGAGAGGCATCCCTCCATCTCCATCTCTCCTATTGGGTGGACATAGAGTCACCTGCCTCGAATGTGGGGAAGGCAGCCATTTCTTTCCCTGATGTTAACATGGTTGTTGGCTTTTGCAGACTTCCTCACACAGTGCAAACGTACGCCCCCTTGAGGGATGTATTATTCTGCTTCCCCAGGGGTGGGGAAGGATCCTCTCATGGCCACCACGTTGTTGCAGTGGGTTCTGCCTGCCACTGGTCTACTGTATCCCAACTCTCATTTCCTCTGTACTAAAGACCCCCGCCCCCATCAAGGGGGAACTTACGAGCCTTGAGGAAGGATTACCTCGCAGACACCACCTTGGGATGTTAGATTCCTGATTGCTCTGGCAACTCATGAGGTGGACGGGCTTTCATCAATGTTGCATCCCCCATGGGTGGTGGGCCCCTATCCCCCAAGGGCTCTTAGAGTAGCCTTCTCTGAAGTTGGGGAAAGTATTCATTTCCCTTCTGTTCCATCACAGCCAACCCATCAGTGAAGTGGGTACTTCCGAGCACCACCTCTTCTCAATTGGTGGGGCTTCCTTAGTTCTCGATCATGTGCTTGGGGAGATAATAAGACCACCCTGAAAGGGGAATTAAAATTGCCTTCCCCAAACATGGGGGAAGGCATAAATCCTTTTCCTTTTCCATTGTGGGCATCGCATTAGTGAGGTGGGTTTTGGTTGATGGGAGGCGGGAAAGCTTCTTATTTTGAGCAACTGTCCTTTGCCATCCACCCAAAGACACGCTAGTCTTGGACCTTGACTGTCAGGGACAGATATCGGTGGGGAAGGAATCCGTCCATTCCTGATTGTCAACACTGAGATGGGTTTTGCTTGTGGGTGTCTTTACATCTCCATCCCTTTCCCAGGTGGAAAGGTGCCCCCCCAGAAGTCTTGAAGTAGCAGAGGGGGTCCTCCTTTCATCCACATCCATGTCCCCTTTCTGGTGGCCCCCGGGGGACTTTTAATCGCCTTCTTCCAATGGTGAGGAAGGCATCCTTTCTGTCAAAGGCAGCCTGTTGCCAAAGTGGGTTCTGTCAGTGGCACCTGCTCCTTCATGGAGGAGGGCTCCTTTAATCCATGTCCCTTTCCATGGGGGAAGATGCACTAGTCCTGGCACTACCGGAGACTGTTGGGGATAAATATTCTGAATGCTGTAATAAATCCCTTCCAGGTATGAAGTCACCTCCCCTATGGAAATTATGGCAGCATCCACCACGTTGGCAAGGTGGATGTGGATGAAAGGAGGACCCCCCCACCACAGGCAAAACCCACCTCAGTGTTGACAAAAGGGAACAGATGGCCTGAGGGGGAAGTAACGGAGGCATGTGGCACTTGACCACCTCCTGATGATGAGAAAAATGGGTGACTGCCATCAAAATAACCCATCTGGTCCAGGTGGCCACCTCCTAGGCACTGGGGGAGGTATTGTGGGCCACCCCCACCCCAAAGGCCATCACCCCCACACAGCCGACCATCAAGGTCATGACCAAGGACCAGTAGGCATCTTGCAGGGTTAGGATGGGAAGAGTGAACTGAACTGCACTGTTGTTTATCTGGTTGCAACGTACAGCTTGCTCCTCCCTCCTGAAAGTCTTCTAGGGGCCTCTTGATCCTAGAGACAGCCACTGCTCCCCCACCAGTGCAGCCTCCATATCTTCTTGCAGAGGTCTGGCTTCCTCCATTGGTGGAGCTCCTCATTATGGAATGCAATCCCAACGTTCAGTGGAGACCTGCTGATGCCCGGCTGTCCACATCTGCCCCCTCCCAATTTTGGTCTGTCCCCTGCAAAATCCTCACTTTCATCCTCCTTTCCACATCTGTCCCCTCAAGATGTCTACCCCCCCCCCCAAGAGTCTGCCTGTCTTTTAGTCTCCCCATGCCCAGGTCTGCCTCCTCATGATGATTTTTCTCCCTTCCATAGTCAGCACTTACAGCCTCCCCTTGACCAGCCCAATGGGGAGATTTCTATTCCCCCAAGGAGACTCTCCTTCCCCACAGGATTGCCTCTGTCTTGTCCTGTTCAGGGATATTCCGGTCTCCCCAAAGAACAGCCACTCCTTCTCTCCAAATTTAACCTGCTCTAATAGATTGTCTCTGTCCTCGTGTCTTTTTGGTGCTGCAAGCCAATTGCTGTTTGCGGACCCTATTCTATTGACTGGAAGTTTCCTGGGGGCAGCCACTTTGGGGGTCTGTAACTTAGATGTCCGAACTGCAATCTTGGCTAAACTTGGAAGGTGGCTGGAGGAGAACCTGCTGAAGACTCACTGCAAGTTTAACATTTCTTCAACTAAAATTTTCTTTATTTAAACTATAAACTACACACCACAAGACAATAAACAACAAACACAGAGAACAAGAAAAAACACACATTTCTAAACATAACACACTATCTGTAAAATTAAGAGGAAAAGAAAAAAGAAAGTTTAACATTTCTGAGTGTGAAGGAGATGGTCTTAGGGCCCCCAGAAATGATGGACCATGGACCAACGCACCTGGGCGGGTCCATGAAAAGTTCATGGTCTGTGGTCCATGAAACGCAGTCAATGGTTTATTCCTGGTCCATGCCTACCTCTAATCCTCATTATACAGCTAGGGAGCTGGGACTGAGAGGAGTAGCTTACCCAAGGCCACCTGCTGAGCTCATGGCAGTAGCGGGATTCAAACCAGCAGAGTGCTAACTTGCAACCAAACCCCTTAACCACTATGCTACAGCAACTCTGAATAATGCATTCATGTGTTGGTTTTAATAGCTTAATTTGTATGCTTTAAATTGTTAGCTGCCTTGGTGTCCCTGAGATAACAGAAAGGAAGGGTAATTTTTTTTTTTGTTAATTAACGACAACAATAATAAAAGTGATCCTTCAGCAACACAAAAAGATCAAGTGGAGCCACCCTTAGAAGTCAATTGGGACTGCTGATTTCATCAATTGTTTTATACTTTGTTGGCCAATTTGACCCAGAGTAAAAGTGCAACAGTCTCATGCTATGGTACCATCAAGGCCAAGCTTTGGGTTAGAACTGTGAGTAGAGGCTGAAAGCAAGCTGTAGCTTTGCGTTAACCATAAAGGGGTCCTCCTAAGACTATTGTCTAAAACTTCCTTTTGAATAAAGTAGTTTATGAGGAGATAAAAGGAAGGGTGCATTATTGGAACTGCTTCTATAAGCTAAACTTTGAATGCTAGCACAGAACATATTTTTTATTCAGGTTTCAGGGGAGACGTCTTGGACAGACAGGTCATTTTGATTCATAAATTTATGAAGCAGAAGTCATCAACTCTTCTGTGCCCTACCAACCCCATCTTTGTGACAGCAGCAATAAATCAGGAAAGAAATGGCTCCCTTCAGATTTAGCTTTGTTCACAATCTAGTGAATTGTCCTCCATGTGTCCCAAGGATTTAGTCTGGCCAGATAACTTGTCTGGTCTTACCTGCCTCTCCAGTTTTGTCCTGATTCTTCGCCAGCCTTGGTGGTACTGATGAGAATGCTTAACCCCAAATAGCAGGGATTACCTTGAAGGTCAACTGTGGTTTTTCACAACTGTCAGTATGCCCAACATCTGAGAAATCCTCAAGAAAGCATTGTCTGAGACCATGGCAGGCATGCACTTCCCCATCTCTATTACTCTGTGGAGGGAAACGTATGTCTTTGTCCACACTTTGTAGTGCAAATGGGAGATGCACTGATGATTCAGGTTTCAATGGATGGATGTAAATCACATCTAGTCTATATGTGGGATTTATAATCTCACCAAATAATGTGTGATTGGAAGTTTCATCCAAGTACAGGTTTCTTAACTCACATACCCTTTTCTAAAGCTTGCCTGTCTGGCTGCCTCTTTCCATTTCCCCTTCTTTTAGTGTGCTATCAAATTTCTCATCCCTAATGGTTTGACTTGAAAATGTCCATTTTGATTTTGATTTTCCTGTGTGTGATTCAAACCCAAGAGTCTTTATTGCTTTGGAATTGTCTGTTTCCTTGCACAAAAGTTTTCCAGTTCAGATTAATAAGTTTTCAGTGTTATTTTATTTATCAGTTATATTTAAATGATACTTAATGTAGGTAAAGGTAAAGCACCGAGTAATTACTGACCCATGGGGGGGACATTGCATCATGATGTTTTCTTGGCAGACTTTTTGTTATGAGGTGGTTTGCCATTGCCTTCCCCAGTCATCTACACTTTACTCCCAGGAAACTGGGTACTCATTTTACCGACCTTGTAAGGATGGCAGGCTGAGTCAACCTTGAGCCGGCTACCTGAAACCAGCTTCCACCAGGATCGAACTCATGTCATGAGCAGAGCTTGGGCTGCAGTACTGCAGCTTACCACTCTGCACCATGGTGCTCCTTGATACTTAATGTAAAATGGAATTAAAGAAATGAAGCAGGAAGAAAGCAGAAAAGAGAAGACACAGAAAGGCTCACACATGAAATATGAACTATACACAAATGAAGGTCTCCATCTATACATATTTGAAGGTCTCCATCTATCTGCATTTTTCTCTCTTCCTAATCTTTAAAGAAAACAACCAGTTTGAAAGAGATCCTCAGCAGCAACTGATTCTTCTTAATATAACCATTAACATTCCAGGTTATAATATCCTCTTCTTTCAGATGTTTCTCATACCATGATCTGACAATGTTTCTACGGGTGATTGATTTGATTTTGAGCTATAGTTTTAGCCAAACAGCATGCTAGATTAGTCTTTATTAACCCATTGTCATATAATCTAATTAAACCTAATCTAACGTCTCATGGTCTTTTGTCTGGCCCCTTGTAATGAGATTGAATTTGGAGAATGAAGCTTCACTTCTTCCTTGTTAATCACTTAATTCTAACACAGAAACCACTGAGGGCTTGAGAAAAGCAATATTGCTTACTCTCCACTCTCAAGACTTATTTTCATTAAATACCCTCCTCCCAAGATGGCAGGAGGAGGCAACTTTTCTGCTTATGGTACATTCTAAACATTGCAGTACATAGAAGAAAGATATTATATGGGCCAGTGGAAAAGGGCGAAGGGCAGGGCAAGCTAGGGTTATGTGTTTTGGGAATCAGGGAGCGAGACTGCAGTTATCTTGAGAAGGCTAAGATTTCTGTAGGAATTCAATTAAGTCACTTACTTGAGCCAATATCATTTGCAAACATGAGTGATGCCGTGGGTAAGTCAGCAAGATGATTCTTAGAAAAAGACCATCCGTTCCTTGCCTAGATTCCTACATTTTTTTGCATTGAACTGAGTGAAAGAAAATGTTGTGTTGACGGTGACCATGATGGAGCTCAGTAGTCCTAGATACAGGCTTGATTCAGCCAAAGTAAATGCGAATACAGTGCAAGAACTCACCATATTGTCCATCACAGAAGAAGCTCTCTTTTGATGGTGGGATAACTCAGTTAAAAGTACAGGCTTCATGGAAGATTTCTGCATGCACAACAGTCTTTGTGAGAGTAGAAGTGATAAGATGATTGCATACTTAGTGAAACGGATTGTGTCCCCAGTTTCTTTTCCATGTGTACAAGACATAGCCCAAAGTATTACTTTGGATACAATTTCAAAACCAAATCAAATACCAATGATGCAACTTGTCTGTTAGACATTCCATTGCTCTATATACATATTGCTATTTTGTTAAAAATTAGACTGAAGTGCTGTTATGTGTTGCAGCAGCCTTTGACCTCACCGAATGGTGCCAAGCCCATTTCCCATTCCAACCCTTGGGCTGTCTGTATTGTTTTCATCAGAATGTCATGTTGATAGAGATAGAAGGAATCAGCGCTACAGTGGGCATTTGCACTCCAAGCTGCAAAGACTGGGTGAGGGAATTCATCCAACATGATATCTTACTTTTTCAAGGCACACTTCCTTGGCACACAGTTTTGGCATCCCTGGGCTGAGACCTAACTCCTGGAGGCAAAGTATGAGTGATGAAGCTCTGTTTTACATTCGTAGCCACTGCAACACATTGCCTCTGCTTCATATATCTGGAAACCGAAATGCCCAGCAGTTCTGCCACTAACTTTCTGAGACTTCTTGGCAAATCTCTTAACCTCCTGTGTATTTTTGTCTCACCTCCTACTTTGAGTTTGTCTGGGCTCCAGACAGCCATCACTCCAAAGTAAACCCTGCCTCTCATTGTGTACATGAACAGCATCTAGCACAGTTGGTATCTCAAGAAGCTACTGTATAAAATATATAATTGGTGTATGCTTTTCCATCTGTTACGGAACTGAGCTAGGTCAACATGTTTTCTAGCTTCCAGTCCAAGCCCAATGTTTTGTTTCATTTTCCTCCATGTTCTTACAAAAAGATAAACATCATACAGTTCCAAAGAACTGAATTAACTGCTAGTAGTTTGCATCATTATCTCTTAGCCTGAACTAGCGGTGCTGAGGTTCAAACTAATTCTACAGAAGGGCAGGCAATTTCATGTTTTTCCATATAGCGTGTAAATTGGGGGCGGGGGGTGGAAGAGAAGTGAACGGATTTGTCTGTGACTTTCAGTCTAATACAGAAGTCTTTCTCTGATGAATATCTTCTAGGGATGTGTGAGCAGTTTTCTGTAAATGATAACAGAACACAATGAATTTTAATTTTTTTTAATGTTAAGCCAATTTTTTTTTAAAAAAAGCTTGTTATGTTGCAGCCTCCCTAGTTTTTTTGGTGGGTTGTGGCCAGTTTGGCTCTAATCTGATTGGTTTTTTCATGAGTCCTCCTGACCCTGTTCTTTGCAATGAGACCTCCGAGGTTCTTTGGGGCAGCTGTTTTTGTAGTTAACAACACCAAAATCTCATAGAACACAGTCCTCCCTCTAAACCGTCAACCCACCAAGTTTGAGAGCACACATAACAATGGGGTTTGGTGTTTATAGACCTTGAAGAATGCTTGGGGAAGGCATCAAGGCAAGGCGAGTTTTGACTGTTCTTTTGAAGGGGTGGGGGTGGGGAAATCAGGCTCTGGGGCAGCTGTTTTGATGCTTAACCAAAAACTGCATTGACCATTAGTCCACCTCCCTCTCAACCATTGATCCACCGAGTTTTTCCTCAAGTATACTACACATACATGAAACAATTGACCCCAAAGAAGGCAAGCATCAACAGCACACACATTATAGCAGGGAACTGACAAAACAGTAGTGGCGTGGCAGCAGCAGGGCGGCAGTGGCAGGCCAGTGCCTAAGCAAGAGAGCACTCCTTGACATTAAAAAAATCTTGGTTAATGTTCACTTTCCCCCTTTATCTAAGTGCTGATTAGCGCTAATAAAAGGTTACCTTTTTGTCCCGCTGTTGCCTGTTGCTGTCATGATTCCTTATGCTTTGCAGCTGGGGTTGAGAAAAAGATTGTTCCTTCTCTCATTTTGGAATGTGATACATTAGGAGTCATTCCATTTTCCTCTTTTTTCTGTCATTGCACTGATCAGTGGGAGAAGGTGCAGCTGTGCACCTCCTCCCTTTGGATATACACCAAATCTGTTCTCCTGACATGGAGCTGATCAGGAAGAGACCTGGACTATGAATACACCTGCCATCCCAACAACAACAACAACAACAACAACAACAACAACAACAACAACAACAACAACAACAACAACAACAACAACAACAACAACAACAACCCATTCAGAAGGGTGAAGAAAGTCAGTGTTGTTACTGTTATTATTCCAAGCCACTGGTTTTATTTCAAACCACTGGTCCTCCAAAAGATGGCAGAATCAAATCAGCCCTTTGTAGTTTATACACAGGTTCCAACCAGAACTGGCCAGCTGGCCTGCCACGACAACATACAGTGGGCAATCTTGGAACGTAGCTGAAAGAAATGGTCAATGTAGAGTAGAACTCAGCCCCTTACAATGTTGAGCACCCCCCAAATCAATGTCCATTAATGTTATTGTATTTGGGGAAAAACATTAAAAATTAAAAAGCATTTTCTGTCAGGAACTACAATGGCAAGACCACGGCAATACAGCCTGGAAAACCTACAATAACCATCGTTCTCCGGCCGTGAAAGCCTTCGACAATACATTTTCTGTTCTTTACTCATGGCAATATTGAGGAAGAGGAGCAAAAAACATTCATGTGTATCAGCACAACAGCAACTGTGTGCGCCCTGTCAAGTAAGACTCAGGCTGGTTTGCTAGGGAAGGAAAAATATGGCTGACTGGAGAGAGGGGTGGGTGGAGGGGGCAGAGACTGCAACCAGAGAAGGAGCAGCAGGGGCTGACCAAAGGTCTGAGGCTGGAGCTGCTTAGAAACCCTTCCTTCCAGAGGAGCTTGCAAGGACCTGATTGGAAGGGAGACAATGCCGTTGCCTAGGTAGCATCACAAAAACGGTGCACATTCCCCCTTCCCTCAAACAAAGTTAAATTAACATTTCTGAAGCTGATAGGCAGAGAAGAGTTGGTGGTCCTCTCCTTGTGATTGGTGTGATTGGCAAGGAGACAATGCCATTGCCTGGATAGGGCTGAAAAAAAATCCACTCATGCACATTGTGTAACCCCCGCCCCTTCCCACCAACAAAGTTAATTAGGTGGTATAACATAAATTCTCTCTCCCCTTGGGATCCAATTGGTAGAATGCCATTAAGGAAAACAAGATGCTGCTAGCCCAGTGCCTGCTGGCTGCTGCTGCACAGTAAGAACTGAAACAAAACTCATGAACTTTTCAGTGGGATGGTGTCATTATATAACTTGGTTTACCGGATTTGGTTTACAGAAGCTGCTTTAATGAAATGAAACAGTGATTTCCAAATTCAGGATGGCAAAGGTGCCACAACTCACTTTTCTTTGCATACATACAAAAGTCCTATTCACAAGTTATTGCAAATACATAGACAACATACATGAATATGAGTTCACCGGTTTATAAGAAAGAGCCAATGCACATGCATTGTTCAAATGAATCCAGGGTCCAGAACCCAGATAACTGTGGGGTTTAATCACTTGTACCTTTAAGGCATACTTACTGGTTCTCTGTTCTGGCCTAGCAGTCATAGTTTGGTGGCTGCAGTTAGCAGTATTCTCCAAGCCAGCCCTTCCCCGCTGGTCTTTGCTTCCTTGAAAGGAAGACCTGCCTATCAAGCTAAATTGGGCTTAGATTGGGGTTTCCAGGGCAACAGCAGGAGTTCAGACAGAGTTCAGGCAGTCCCTGCCTCCGGTTGCCAAGGGAATTCATTGCAGGTGCCAGACTGTTTGGCTTGAAGAACAGCAATGAACAGCAACGAATGAGGCTTGCAACAACCACCTGTTCATTTAGAATGGGGCCTCACAAAAAGGCTTTTTCGCAAACAGCTGATTGGGCTGTTCATGGCTTTTTTTAGTTCGTATTGCTGTTCATGCCCATCTCTAGTCCTGTATACTCCAAAAAGATGTATGAAACTGCATATTCAGTGTTTGGACAATTGAGCAACCCGTGAGCAAGCTTGCCCCCAAAGAGCTCAGGGAATCTCCTAGCCTTATATCTGAGACAGCTATGCTGTTCCTGAACTAGTTCAGAGACATCCATCTCAGAATAGTCCTCTGGCTAAAATGAGCTCAGCCAGGCTGCTCGTAGATATTCTATGTAAGCCTTCCTGTGTGACACTGAACAGGGATAGTCTACAATCATGAGCTACAATCAATGAGGATTCCTTCAACGTTGAAGAAAGTTGCTGCTGCTTTTTTCATAGAGCTGTATTTAGTGTCTCTGTGTTTGTTTGTCAGGAACTTTGTGCAGATGATCAGCATGTGAGGGTAATCAGCCCATGGCAGATGAAATAAGGTTACTCAGATTGGGCCTGCTTTCCAACCTTCACCACTGGAGGTTGGGTGTGTACAGCTTGCACCTATGTAAACTGTGCTAAAAAACCAGTCAATGTGTAGAGGTCACTATTAGAAATAGTTATATTTTATTTGGTAGCAGAGTTACCCATACAGAAGCATTTCCCCAAGTTTGCAGTGTATACTCTTCAGGCACTTAAATTGTTGAAAAAGAGAGAACTTACATTAGATTCCATTCACAGCAATTTTCTTATAGAAGAAATAATCCTTGCCTAAAGCATTGCTTTTTCTATACCACAGCCAACTAGTTCAGCATCATGACTTCAGGTGGGTATGTGGATCAGTCCTTCATGGCAGGAGCTCTGAAAAAGTACATCTTCCTCTTTGGAAAGCCATGAGGCAAGAGAGAGAATCTCTCTCAATGGAGAACGGGAGATAACAGAAGTCAGGAAGCATTCCCACTTTAGACAAGGAGAAGCAACTTGCTTATTAGGAAGGTAACACATATACACAGAGACACACATAGTATTCCCCCTCCCCAATGCCCAAGGCATGCTGAATTGCCTATCATAACAGTCACAAGGGCTAAGAAGGTACAGCACTACTCCCACTTCATCTCTGTGTCTCTTTCCATACCTAGAATGACCAGTTCTGAGAATAATAGCATACTCTGTAAACCACTCTGAGTGGGCATTAAGTTGTCCTGAAGGGTGGTATATAAATCGAATGTTACATTACGTTACGTTACGTTACGTTACGTTACGTTACGTTACGTTACGTTACGTTACGTTACGTTACGTTACGTTACGTTACGTTAACTGTGCTTTAATTAACTTCATTTTTTTCAGCATAATCGACTAATCCTTTGCTGTTCACAGCAATTTCCACTAACTTACTCTTTTTAAAATATACTTTTTGGACCTGTTGGATAACAGACACATTTACTGCCTGCTAATTTTGTGTTGGGATGAATTAATTTAGAAATGAAATTAATTAAAGGCAATGAAGTTTTACTTATCCATTATTCAGAAGCTCATTGAAACAAGAGGGAGTACATTAGCTTTATTTAGAGTATTGCTTTTCTTTAATGAACGCCTTTTTCTCTTCTTTAATGTGACTTTTAAGCAAGAGTTCAGTTTTGTATTATTGGTTTTTCTCTCTCCCCACCCCCTTGCTCTGCACAAATAATGTAATTAGCAACTTCCATTGCTCCAAAAAGAGCTGCAAACCAAAAACTCCAACAGTGATTGCATCAAAGACCAAATCTACAGGGTGTACATATATTTATTAAAATGCATGCCAACCTGCAAGAATGTTTCTTGAACTTCTCTTTTATCCTGACTTATTGCAGATAATTGGCAGGGTAAGGTGTAAATATGATGCTCTCTGATCAGACACAGAATGATTTGTACAAGTCTCATAGATAACAAATCCTATAAATTGGCGTTCAGTACTGACACACAGAGACTTACGTTGCTGCAGCTAAATCCAGATCCATTCCTGGCATGTGGGATTGCCAGCTGGCACAATCCCGAATCATCCACATCTAATACAAAAGCGGTGAGAGTTGTTATTTGGCAAGCATACCTCCAGACTGGAATATAAATGTTCAATTGTTATTGCCACCCCATTCAGAAAAGAGACGGACACCAAGTTGGATCTAAGGGCCACTTTATTAACTTAATACAAACAAAACAAGCCAAACAGCGGCAAGGACCTAAAGCGGTACAGGTCAAGCCACGGTGTCCCACCTGGACCACCGCCTTGACCTGTCTGGGCGAGCCCCGAAGCCCCAGGTGGGACCCATCCGGTGGATGGGGCGGACCCAGCCGGCCAGGCAAATTTGGTCACCCCCCCTTTAAGCTCCTGACACCTCAGCCGTATAGCAGTGAGGGAAAGGACTCGCAGGCAGGGGTTCCCGAAGGCAGCCTGCCTGTGGGCCTGGCAGCCGTCACAGCAGTACCAGCCCTTTAGGCAGGCCCCTCTTCCCACACAGGGAAGCGCCAAGGGTGCTCACCGTCCCGCACCCTACTCCTACAAACCAGCCATGACTCACCTAACAGGCACCACCTCGCACCAAATTCCTCAATCCCCATACATCGATGCAAGGTAGGCGAAAAACCCCCCTTTACCCAAGCCAATACGGAAAAGGGGGGGAAAAATTCCTACCTGGCTCCGAACGGCAGCCGGCTACTCCTGCACCAATAAATTAGGGAGAGGCGGGTGGGCCGAGCGACTGAGCTGCAATGAGCTGGGAAGGGCAGAGCTGCGTCACAAGGCTCGCTCTGCCCTCCCAGCCACTCCTTATATGGAATGGAGGGGGTGGTGCCGTCCATCCCTCAGGAGCGGCAATAAACGGCCCCTGGCTGAGCAGCATAGCTGCTTGCCAGGAAGGGGCCGAATTGCCACCCCATTCAGAAAAGAGACGGACACCAAGTTGGATCTAAGGGCCACTTTATTAACTTAATACAAACAAAACAAGCCAAACAGCGGCAAGGACCTAAAGCGGTACAGGTCAAGCCACGGTGTCCCACCTGGACCACCGCCTTGACCTGTCTGGGCGAGCCCCGAAGCCCCAGGTGGGACCCATCCGGTGGATGGGGCGGACCCAGCCGGCCAGGCAAATTTGGTCACCCCCCCTTTAAGCTCCTGACACCTCAGCCGTATAGCAGTGAGGGAAAGGACTCGCAGGCAGGGGTTCCCGAAGGCAGCCTGCCTGTGGGCCTGGCAGCCGTCACAGCAGTACCAGCCCTTTAGGCAGGCCCCTCTTCCCACACAGGGAAGCGCCAAGGGTGCTCACCGTCCCGCACCCTACTCCTACAAACCAGCCAACGCCCGGGCCAAGCCTCTGCTTAGGCCCAGGCGCCCCACTGATGGCCTAAGGCCAACTGAAGTCCTTGCCGCAGATCATCCAGAAAGATCTGGTTGCCTGTCTGAGACAAGTGCACCCCATCACCCCTGTAAAGGTTGGGGAATTCGGCCCTGATCCTGGGGTGAGGCAAATAAACGCCTAACCCCCTCCCTAAACCCTTTTGGATAGCCCGATTGGCTTTCATCCTGGCCCGCTCGATGGCCTGTCGATTTTCAGCCTCCCTCCAGACCCGCCGGGGGACCATAGCCGACCACATGATCAGCACCCCCGGCCAACGCGCTGCAATAAGGCGCATATCAGATAGCGCCTGGGAAGATAATGCCTTACCCTGCAGTAATCCTAAATCGTTCCCCCCTAAATGTATCACGAGGATGTGGGGTGGCGTGTCACACCCAACTCCAAACAACAATGGCAACAGGCCCGGCCACCGAAGGCCCCGCCGGCCACGCCATTCAACCGTAGCCCGGTCGCTAAGCCCCAGCTGGGACCCCACCGGCGTCCTGCGTGCTTGATGGGCAGCCCAGAATACAAAACTGTGCCCACATATCAAGATGCGCTGACGTCCAACCCGCGCCGCAGGACCTAAGAAAAAACCACAATTAGTAACGTTTAAACATGCTTTAACGGACGCACATAAGAGCGGTAAGCCGCAGACCGCCACCTGCCAACCTTCTGGATAACCTGACCAGAATACCCCATAGCAGCAGCTGTCGAAGCCGCTCCAATTCTAAAGGAATGAGTTCCAAAACTCACCCCCTGCAGTCCAAGCGCCGCCAGAGCTCGCTTAGTCACTGCCCAGAACTGGTAACGAGTTAAGGGGAAGCCATCCAGGTGCCGAAAAAGGCCCAGGTGCCCACTGCCCCTCACCTGCCAGTACCTCTTCAATGCACGGACTGGGCACAGCTCCGCTTCGGAGCAAGATCCCAATCGAATGCACGCCCCCTTACGCATCTGGTCCGTTTTAGACCAACGTATTGTCAGAGAAACCGAATCCCCTTTAAAGGTTAGGTCGCTAGCCATAAGAGCGCGGCCAGAGGTATCCTTACAAGATGAAGCTACCAGCTCCCCCACCCGGAGGGCCCCAAAAAAGGCAGTCAACGCCGCCGCGTGAAAGAGCCTCGCCTCATAACCAGAGGTACAAACTGTTTTCCAAACCGCACTAAGGCCCCTAAGCACAGACGGAGAAATGGGTTGACGCGGATCCTTATGGACCGCACCCTCCCTGGCCCAACCTTCGAGCATCTTCCGTACCCGGAAATCGCCCGTGGCCTCAGGCAATCCCCGAGCCTTGCTAACAAAGGCCAGGGCGGCCAGTTGCCCCTTAATGGACTTCACTGCCAGCCCCCGAGCCTTCTGGTGTACACAGAACTGAAGAATGTGCTCCACCGGAATGGGCCAAGTATCCTCGATCCCAGCTTCCCGCCTGAACCCCTCCAACTGGCCTACCGCTCTCCAATACGCCCTCCGAGTACTGGGCGCGATGGCTAGCTGGATGGCGCGGCACGCCTCGACCTCCCAAGCAGCCAAAGCTCTGGAGGCATCACTGCCGGACGAGAATCCGCCTCCGGGGCAAGCTGCCAAAAACGCTCCATCTGTTGGCGAGACAAAGCGTCCGCCACGCCGTTGCACACGCCAGGAACGTGCCTAGCCTTAAACAAAATATTGCGCCGGAGGCACAATAACGTAAATGCCCTCACCAACCGCATAACCCTGGGGGACTTTGAGGACAAGGAGTTGACAACGTGAACCACAGCCAAATTGTCACACCAAAAGTGGACAGTGTGGTTCGCCAGCTCTTCACCCCATAAATGGACTGCTACCAGAATGGGAAAAAACTCCAAAAAGGTCAAGTCTTTAACCACATCTGATGCCAGCCAATCTGCCGGCCACTGCTCAGCGCACCAGTGCCTCCGGAAGTAAACCCCGAAGCCAGTGGAGCCCGAGGCGTCAGATGTGACCTGCAGCTCAGCCTCCAGCAACAAATCATCCCGCCAAAAGGTAATACCATTAAAGTTGCTCAAAAATTCCGACCAAACCTCTAAGTCAGCATGCATGCCACCCGTCAAACGCAACCTGTGATGGGGTGCACGCAGGCCAGCCATGGCGTCACAAAAGCGACGCAAAAACGGCCTACCAGGCGCAACAGCTTTGCACGCAAAATTAAGGTGCCCAACGAGCTGCTGCAACTCAACCAAGGAAGCCTTGCGCTTACCCTTGAAGTCCCTCAGACGGGCCCTAAGGTCCTCAACTTTATCCAGAGGCAATCGTAAAGATTGCCGAACAGTGTCCAGCTCAATACCCAAGAAGGTGAGAACCGTAGAGGGGCCCTCCGTCTTCTCGTGAGCCAATGGAACCCCCAGCTCATCAGCCAACTCAATAAAGGTGGCCAAAAGCCTGGCACATTGAGACGACTGTGCCCGCCCAACGAATAAAAAATCATCTAAATAGTGGGCGGAGTCACTGCAAGCGGCACGCCTCCTCAATTCCCACTCCAGGAACGAGCTGAAGCGCTCAAAGGCTGCACAAGACACGGAGCAACCCATCGGTAGGGCACGGTCCATGTAATACTCACCTTCAAAGGCAAACCCCAAAAGCTCAAAGTCCAGCGGGTGGACCGGGAGAAGACGAAATGCAGACTTAATATCGCATTTTGCCAGCTCCGCGCCCACCCCACACCTGCGCACTACCTGCACCGCCTGATCAAAAGAGGTGTACCGGACAGAGCATAAATGCTCCGGAATGGCATCATTAACTGAAGCCCCTTTAGGATAAGAAAGGTGATGGATGAGGCGGTACTCACCCGCCACCTTCTTGGGGACCACCCCCAAAGGAGACACCCTAAAATTGGGGGTTGGAGGGGTTGTAAACGGCCCCAAAACTCTGCCCTCCGCACATTCCTTCTGGATTTTATGCCTGACAATTTCCTCCATGCCGCAAACTGAACGTAGATTCTCGGCCATAAATGGAGCCCGAGAACCCTGAACGGGGATTCTGAAACCATCCCTAAAACCTTCCAACAAATAAACTGCATCATCCTTAATAGGGTAATAACGTAACAGGCGTTCAAGGACCCTCAGCTTTACCGGGCTGGGACCCTTTTCCAGGCGGCTGCTGGCCGCCGGAACCGCCAGCACCTTGCTTTTTGCCTCCCCACCCTTGCCGGGCTTTACCGCATGCATTGTAGGGGTGCTGGCCCCCACATGATGGGCATTCATGCCGGAATCGGCAAGGCTTTCTAGGGCAGGTTCCTTTATAAGCATACTCCCAGCAGAGCAGCCGGGGTTGAACCTGCTGCCCCGCTCCGCCGCGGGTATTGGACGATTGGGTGTTACGAGAGACCACATGGCCGCTGTCCGAACGATCCCCTAGGTTAGGCTTAGCAGGGGACATCACCGACAACCACAGCTGTTGGTGAATGCGGTCCCACGGTAGGCTGGGGTTCATAGCCGCACGCATACGGAACTCCTCATCGTACTGCATCCATGCAGCACCTGAGAAGCCCGTATAACCCTTCAAAATGATATCAAGGTACTGGAACAGAGACGCAGCCCGACTGGGCTGCGCCCTGGCAATTACCCCAGCGTAAATCAAGAAGCCAGGCAGCCAATTGTTCCAGGTCCTATCGACCCTCCTCCTTTTCAGACGTTCCTTGTCTCTATCATCCATTTCGTCCTTGTCCTTCTTCTCTAACTCACGATAGAGAAGGGAAAAGACGTCCACATACTCCCCACGAAGAATTTTCTCCCTCGTGGCCTGCGCCAGATGGTCGCCTAATGGAAGGGCCGTATCACCAAAAGGCAGGGCATGAAAAGGAACCTGGCCATAGTTCAGTGCCGGGTAAGGATAATATCCCCAAGGGCCGGCCGAAAAGCCAGGCCAAGCGAAAGGAGGACCCCCCCAAACCTGAAGGGGAACCGCCTGCTGTTGCTGCGCACCTGGAGGAATGCTCTGATTGAAAGCGAGCTGCCCCCCACCTGCAAGAGCGGCTGCGGCAGTGGATGGGGCATCCTGTACTCCGCTGATGGACCCGCTGGCTGTTCCCTGCGCCCACGGGCCCCAAGGCCACGGGTAAGTGTGGTGAGGTGCATGATCCTTACCAGTCGCCTCCACTGGGTCCACGGCCACTGCCACAGGTGGTAACTCCTCCGGCACATCCACAACTTCAGCCACCGGTACCTGGTCCTCAGACGCCATCGCTGCATGGCCACCGCTGGCTCCAGCCGCCGGGGATCCAGTAGCGCCCTCCAAAGCAGCTAAACGACGCAAAATATCACGATTAGTTGCGTCCCTGGCTGCCCGCCGCACAGGCCGTACTGCTCGCCCACCTTGCTGCGCAGAGGCCTTGTCCCCTTTTGACTGCTCAAGAGCCTCTAGGCGCCTCAAAATATCCTGCTGGTCCCCCAAGGAATCATCCTCATCAGATGACGAAAGAGCTGGGGGAGGGGGCCGCTTAGACGGTGCCCTCCTAGCAGGCTGCTTCCCCTTGGAAGTTCCCTTGCCTTTCTTGGGAGCCATACTCCAGGCACGCCCGCTCGTAAGATACCAAGCACCCAACACAACTTCCACCAGGCCAAAGGCCGGGTGTAACCCCCCAACCCACTAAGCAAGACTAACCCTGCTTAGCTTCCAAGATCTGATGGGACAGATGAGACACCTATGAGGCAACAGGGAACCCAGATGTCCTTGCTCCTGTTCCGCTAACCCCTAGGCGATGCTCCCTGGCCACGTGCTAGACCAAAGGAAGGCACCGCCAAGGAGGGCCAGCAATAAAACACCAACCCAGTAGAGTAGCCCAATGCCCTTTAAGTAAGCCGCCCTACCCACTAGGCCACACTGCCTTGCCGAGCAGTAGCAGCCTAAAAGGCCAACCAAACAGGGCCACGCACAAAATGGCCGCCGGCCACTAACAGGCCCAAAATGGCGACTAGCTACAGAGGGCTATCTAACGGGTCCGCCCTCAAACGCCCCGTACGGACCCCGAGTAATATCGCTCTCCCAAGGCCAGCTGTGCGGCCGCGTTAAGGGGGACCCCAGGGGCAACTAAATGGTAGCCACCCCAGCCGCGCCGCGCCTCTAATGGCCGGCAAACTGCCGCGCTACGAAACGGCCTGCCCAGCCTCCCAAACCGTCCCGAGGCCGCTGCAGCCCTAAACACTTCGGCCAGGGAGCACTCTCACGCGTGCCCCCAGCCAACAAAATGAAGCAGCCGCGCGGCCGCGCCGCGCCTCCGCCGGCCCGGCGCACTTCCAAGATCCGGAGCGACCCTCGAGCCTCGCCAGCCGCTCCGGGACGATAAGCCTCGCCTCCGCCGCTCTCCCAGTGCAGAGGCAAGCCCCTAGGCCAAAGCCTGTGCACAGGGCCCTCAGTCGCTCTCAGGAGACGTCCTCCTCCTCCGAGCGACTGAGCTGCAATGAGCTGGGAAGGGCAGAGCTGCGTCACAAGGCTCGCTCTGCCCTCCCAGCCACTCCTTATATGGAATGGAGGGGGTGGTGCCGTCCATCCCTCAGGAGCGGCAATAAACGGCCCCTGGCTGAGCAGCATAGCTGCTTGCCAGGAAGGGGCCGAATTCTGCTTTTATAAAGTGGAAGCCCTACTGGTGTTAATGCTCTTTTAGCTGAGTGTTGCTTTGCACGGTTAACCAAAAGAACGGGAATACACAGGGTTGTAGTCAACAAAATGCTGTTTTTGGATCAGCCATTACCAGTATAGAAGATTTATATTTGGTACAGGAAAATTCATGTAATCCGCTTTAGAAGGATTACAGTGCTGTCCTAAGTCAGTCACACCCTTCTAAATCCATTGAAGTCAATGGATTTCAAAGGGTGTACCTCTTCGTCTGGAGTTGGGGAGCCCGCTGTCCCCCCTGGACTTACCTTTCCAGCACCCATGGTGGCAAAAAGTGGAGGGGGCGATGGGGGGGAGGCCCTGGCTGCCAAAAAGGCCAGCAGCAGCAACGAGGACACTGGCAGGAGAATCAGGGTGGCTGCGGACGCAGTGGGAGATGCCAGCAAGGAGACTTGTAGTTGTTGTTATTGTTTGTTTTTGTTGTTGTTATGGAGGCAATGACAGGAGACAACTCCCAGGAGCCAGAACAGCCATAAGGGCATCAGGGAGAGTAGCTGCAAGTGCAGCAGCCCTACGAAGTAGAGGCAATACCACCGCCCTTAGCAGCCACATGGACGCCACTGGGAGAGGATGTGGCAGTGACACTGCTACTGTTAGCAGCCACAAAGAGGCCACCAGGAGAAACCATGGCACGGAGAGTCGCTTCAACACAGCCCAGCCAGTCCCACCCTGCAGGGCCAGCACCTTTGGGCTGAGGCCAGGAGGGAAGTGAGGTTGGGAACACTTGGGAGCCCTCGGTTGGGTCAAGGGCCCTTCACTTCAAGCTGGGAGGAGGGCATGGGCCAGAGCCTGGGGGAAAGGTGGGTGCTACTCCAAAGCATTCCCTGTAAAGGTGGGCCTACTAGGCAGGTCAGGAAGGAAGTTGGTCAGAGAGTGTGGAGGGAGAGTGGAAAGAGCAGAAAGAGGCAGCAAGTGAGCACGTGGAGGCTTAGCAAACCTGCTGCCCAGCCAGGGGGAGAGAGGGTGCGAGGGTGCTGTATACCCCCTCTCCCCCATTCTGAGACCTGCCTTATGGTCTGCTTCAGCCTTAGGGGTCAATCTGGAGGGTGAGCACCCCCAGGCTCTGATGTCCCCGATGCAAAACCTGATACTCTCTTTAGGGTGGCACTGTTAGTGGCCAATAAGACTGCAGGAATGTGTATGCTTCTTGGAACACTTTAGGATATCTTAGCACTTTAGCTCTCAGGGATTTTTCAGCTCATTGCTGTTTCTATTTGTCAGTGTTACACATTAAGCAGGGGATCTATTAATATAATTGCTGCTAAGTACCAGTGGCCAGTGATTAACTGACAGCAACTAATTTGTTCAATAAATCTAAAACATCCGCTTCCCAATTTTCCAAGGAAACATTTATGATTCTCATGGTTTATTGTTAAGGACAGCTCATTACATTCCTGAGGTCTAACTGTACATTGTATCAGTGCTATCTTCTTGGTTTATCGTTGTATCCTTTCATGAGGAAACAAAGGTATAATGTGGTATAAGATAGCAGGTTAATATGGCAACTGATTGGCTGAGCATTTCATGAATCTTAGATAAATGATTTTTTTTTAAAAAAAGTTTTAGTAGGGTCCCCCTAGGGTATGATACCCTTGACTCTAAACAACCCATGACATGAGCAGAGTGAAAGTTAGCAATAGCTGGCACCTCTAGGGGGAAAAAAACTTCCCAGGCAGATAAATATTAGGATATTTGAAAGGTCTAATTGGTCTCTTCTACACAAGAATGTATATTCTTGCACAGGAATAATATTAAACCCAGGGATTGCTTCCTAGTCATTTGATCAAAACTTTCATCAGTGTGAAGAGCTTTCAGCCACATGGAGGCCTTCTAGGAGGTGCTACTCACAACAACCATGAATGTTGTTGTTTTGGTTGGCCCCCTGCCCTGATGATGCCATGTACCAAAGTTTGAGTGCTGTTATGTGAAATCAGATCATGTTTATATACATGCTCAGGTGTGCCCCATAAATGTTCAGGTGTTCCTCATTCTACTACTTTCCTTTTTGACAAGGAGGGGTGGAGATATGCAGCCCTGTACCCCAGAGCTGGATCTAGGGTTGCAGGCACCCAGGGCATTCCAGGTCTGGCAGCGCCCCTGCCCCCGCATGCACACAAAGCACGTGCGCACTCCCAGGAGCGCGTTGACATCACTTTCGTGGCATCATCATGTAGAGCACCCCCATGGGAGCATGCCACCTGCACTGCCGCTGGACGGCCAGGAGTGCGTGGCAAGCCGGCTGCCCCATCAGCACTACAGGCACATGGCATGGGGGGCGGCTTCCCAGCCCTCCCATGCTGCCACCTGCACTGCCACCGAAGGCTGGGAGTGTGCGTTCTCAGCCCGCTGCCTCTTTTCAGCAGTGCCGAGGGCAGGCAATCCCCCCCTCCCGCAGATCCGGCCCTGCTGTACCGACGGGGGGAGGGGGGGAGCTGAGTTTGAGTTGGTTGCTCTCTCAGCAGAAGCTGTTCTAGAGACTTAAACTGGGAATTTCGTGGGCTGCTCCTGGGATGTAGCCTACTGAATTACCTAGCTGTTTGGGCATTAAAGTCTTCTTTAGACACACAAGGGGATGAGTAATACTGACATGTGTTACTCATCCCCTTGTGTTGGACTGGCCAACCTAGGTATTTGTATTGGCCAGCCTAGGTATTTAAATAGAAACCATGTCAGCAGAGCACCATCTTCTGCCTGCTGCCTTTCAGGATTAGCCTTAGCTCCAGCAATGCATGCTAGGGCTCCCGGGTTGCGAACCTCTCCATTCCAGATGTGGATTTCGCTGTGACTAACCCTAGCCACATCCTAGCCCTTGTGCATATATAAAATCAATTCAAAGGTCCAACTAGCTCAATACTCAGACAAAAGTCTCCTGTGTGCTCTTTCCTTGTTGGGGTGCCCGAGATAATTTACTTGGAGATAACTAGGAGCCAAACTACAAGTGACGCCTGACACTAGTTGGATGCTTGTCAGCTTCCCTCAAGTTTTGATGGGAAATGTAGGCATCCTGATCTTTCAGCTTGGCTCTCCAACTGCTGTCCAATGGACTTTTCAACTGTCACTTGTCCAACATTCCACCAAGCTACCTACATTTCCCATCAAGACTTGAGGGAAGCTGACAAGTGTCCAACTAGTGTCAGGCGTAGTTTGGCTCTAGGGTGAAAAGGTTCCTCTTATTTGCAAAAGCAAGACATTCTATTGGATTGTGTCCTTGAGTTCTTGAAAAGCAAGCCTGAACATATATCCCTTTGTGATGCTGGAACACTAGTCTTACAAAACCACAGTGCTCCAGAATGACTGCAGGAAAGCAAGAGCCTGTTTTCTGTTGGAGATGGTAGGAAAGTCACCTTGCTTGGCTGTTCAGTGTTGTTTTATGATTTTCATACACTTGGGCTGAGACACAGCACAGATGAATGCTAAATCAGAAAAAATTCTGATAAATGCTAGGAGGTGGGGAACGAAATAAGAGGCACAAACCAAGTGAGAGGTTGATGCTTTTCTGATGAGGACTGAGAGCAGACAGAGGAGAGGTGATGAGGCAGAAGAGATGGGGAAGGGGCGGGAAGCTGATCTACATTGTACAAGCAACAAAGAAAAGGACTCTCTGAACAGCAATTACACAAATTGGTTTAAGACCAGAGGGAGGGACAGCAGTAGTGAGACAGAAAGAGAAGGAGAAGCAGATTAAGAGACTCCATTCAAATGGTACATTAGAGAAAGGAAACAGAAATGCAAGGTTGCTGTGCTAAGCTTGCTAAACAGAATAGGCGCTAAATATAGTTTGAGGCATTGCATGTTATTCTGCAATCTGTAGATTGTGTAATGATACTTCTTGGCTATCATCACCACCAAGTGGACAACAGCGACTTAGAATTTGTAGTGATTACAGAATACAGCAGCTAAAATGGCAATTGCCTGTCAAAGTAAAGACCTCTCTTTTGTCCCTGATGGACAGGCACTTCATATATGCCTGAAATGAACAATCCTATTTGACAAAGAGAAAGAACATAAGGCTAAATTCATGTAACAGAGCTGGATGCTATATGCTGGCTAAGATTTTTGAGATAGTATCAGTCTATATACATTATTTCCTTTGTTGTAATGAACGTATCTTCATTCACTGTAGAATATTTTTAAAGAATAGGTAGCTTGTTTTCCCTTTCATTATGGCTGCCAACTTTTTCACTTCTGTAGCTTTCACAGCTCCATGGCACAAACAAGTTACATGGGTGTGGCCGAGTTTTCCATAGAGCTTCTGTGACAGGGGAACTGAATGATATAAGGTCTTACAAGGTTTCACATTTATAGGCAGGGATTCATTGCATGCCATTTTAATATATACAGGGTGCGATTATAGCTCCCAGAGTAATTCTGAATGCTGAGGTGGTGTATTGCTACTTTTCCTTCAGGGCTCCACATAAATCTTTCCCAGGGACTTGGGGTACTAAATTTTATCCTTATGCAAACAACTTGTCTTCTGTGGCTAATCCAGAGCAGAAGGCAGAAATCCAAGACAAGGGGGTATCGTGATAGCAACCATGAGTAGATGTCTCTCATGAATGTCAGGATGGGCAGTGGTAGACAGTGGCAGATGCCACCCTCTCCTGCAGGACACTTTTAGTTCTGTGTCAGAGGTTCTGATTCTGGTGCCTTTCAACAACAGTGGACATGGTCACACAAGCACCATCTTATCCACTGCATCCAGAGGCCCTTTCTTACTTTAGAACAATAATTTTTAGCTCAGCAAATGTGAAATTGGTACAGGTGTCTTCTTTCAAGATTGCATGTTTTGTACAGAGAGACTGAAGCAGAGAGGGGAAAGGGCACTGTGTACATGCATAAATTTGTAAAGGAGAGACTTGAGGAAAGCACAGGCATTTGGGATTCTGTTGGCTCAGCCTGTAGCAAGAACACCCACACAGGCACACACATGCGCGTGCACACAGAAACACTCATTTTTCCATTGAAGACGTTTCTTACAATCTCCTTAGAAGTCCACTGTCCTCCGCTGGACTTTAACTGAGGCCTGAGTCAAAAATACAAGATGTTGAAATGGCTCATTAGGTTCCTGATTCATCCCTTGATGTACTCAGCACTTCTCAGGTGACTCAAGCTATCATTTTTAACGATGTTTTAACAATGGTCCTTTTCGCACTTACAGTTTAAACCATTTATGAGCATTCGCCTCGATCGCAGTGGCTTTGGCATGGCACTCCCATGTTCCACACTATTGAAGGCAGTACTGCGTCCCATGATTACCTTGCAAGTGTGAAACTCCTGCAAACATGGGAAGCAGAACAGATACTGAAATGCTTTAAAGTCCGGGTATGAAAAGGGCCAGTGTTTTCCAGTTCCTTTTTCAGGCCTCATGATAAACCTTCAGTCCAAAGCTGAGAACCTTCCCCTTCCTAAGGCTGGGCCTGCCATGTTCCCTTAAGTTCTTTTTCTCCTGAGAAGGCTGGGAATAAAGATACCATGAATTTTGCCATGGGCAACTTCCACTGTTATGAATACCCATGGGCCAAGCCTTGCCTCTTCCTTCCTTGCTGTTGTCTAGGGTTGCCCCCCTCCCATGTCGGAGCAGGGGATCTCCTGCCCAAATTCCCATTACCCACTTAGAGCACCAGAAGGTGAATATTTTTAGAAAGCCATCTGTGTCACACGTGCCATTACTTCACTTATGGGGTTTCCCCAGGTAGCTCTTGGAATAATCAGAAATGTTATGATTTTACTGTAGAGTTTCCAGTGATTCCTAGCACTACCCACCATCGCTTCTGGGTTTTTCCCAGAAGTGATGTTATCATGCCTGCAATGATGCTCACTATCATGTTCTGCCCCCAACCTTTCTGCTGGTTGCCTAGTATGGTTGGCCTTGAACAGCTGCCATGGCAGGAGATGAGGGAAGCATGCTGAGTGATAGTGGGTGATTGGAAGTAGTGGAACGTCTAGCAAATGACAGTAGTCAAGGGAGAAGGAGGTATACAGAGCTGATTGTGGAGGAGGGAGAGGCATTGGGGGCTGGTGAGTAGGTGAAGGCCCTCATGTTTCCCCCCTCCTATACCATTGCTGCTGATACTCAGCAGGCCCCTGAGCCTCCCCCTCCCTTGCCAAGGCAGGGGGATATGTGAGACAGGAAGCAAGAGGGGCTGCTGAGGAGCTCAACCCTTTTTTGGGGGGGCTACTCCTCACATGTAGCATGGTACAGTGCAAGAGAAACTGAAAATGAAGAGCAGCTCAATGAATAAGGTTGCCACAGGTAGCCAAAAAGTTCATCAAGGGGTAAGCTGCTTGCTTGCTACTGACAGGCAGGGAATGAGATGAACCAGTGGTTGTTCTCCCGACTTGGTAGAGGAAGACCATCCTATACTTGTCTACCACAGATGATTGGCATGGGATCCCATATTCTTCCATTTGTTATTTAGGCAAAGACATAAATCCATATTTGCATGACGCAGGATGGATATGGACCTCTTTCCATGCCTCTTTAAAAATTAGCCCTGAATATTACATTAAAAAAATTGGCCCTGGCATGACCTGTCACTTCTGGGTCACACCACGAATGACATAATCAATTGAGGACACGGGGGCATGCACCTGTTCCAGGTATGTGAGGCTGCCTGCCTGTCTCCCCTGTTCCTGGATGCCTTTCCCTCTCTGCTGGCCAGGTGAACAGCGGTGAAGGGTAGAAGCTGCTGGGGGTTAAGGGCAGGGGATCCCCCACCACAGTAGGGGGCCTGGCATCCCTGGGAGAGCAGGAACATTGCACTCCATGGGTGGAAATGGTTGTGCCCACAGAAACATTAGTCTGGATACAACTCAACATGTTTATGCAAATTATCTCTCCCCCCACCTTTTCCCTAATACAAAAAAGCCACTCTAAGGGCCAGGAAGTGATGCGTTTTAATTGTAATAAGTCAGTCTTGCTTGGTATAAACACAATACCTAAATAACTATTAAAATAAATTAGTGTGGACATTCAGATGCTCCAAGTGGTGTGCTGGTGGAGCAAGATGAAAAGCATGAAAAGTAATCACATTGAGGACAGTTCCATGACGAGAAAGCTGAATTCCCCCCATTTGAACAAATTGCTGCTTTCTCCTTTGTGAGAGTTGGCAGAAGATGAATAAAAGGTTAACTAGCTCCATGCAGAGACTTGAATTGCCAAATCAGGAGAATTGCTGGAAGCTTAACATCCACCAGGATACATCATGCCCTGGGATAAGCAACAGCTGGCCTGAAATTTAAAAGCCACAGAATGAAGTTGGGACTGCAAAAGGAATCTCTAAGTGCAGAACTTCCTGCAGATTCATACAGACCAAGTATTGGGTGGAAGGCCTCAGGAGTTCGGCCTTAGGCCTATGGAGAATCTTACATTGACAGTGAGTCTGAGAATGGGACACACAACCATGCTAGTTAAAGCCTGGAAATTTTCATCAGTTGCCTTGAGGTTTTTTACAAAGAACTTCATTTAAAACACCCTGAGTAGGGGTGCCAGGTTGGGGGACAGCAGGGTAGTAGATGCCATTTTCCAGCATGATGTGAAAGCTATGGGTCATGCCAGCTGACAAAGTTTGGGAGCAATTTTTAGTGAATTGTCCCCCAGCATGACTGTAGCTTCCATATTACCCAGGAAAATGATGTTATTTTTTGACATGATAAGGAAGCACACACATGCTTCGTGTGCCCCACCCCCTATCCCCTAACCCTGAGATCAATGGGCATGTTTTTTGCTTATAGAACAAACTTATAGAAGATAGCTAATAGATACTCTTCACGGAAAGCACTCTCTATGTGGAAAGGCAGAAGATGCTTATGATCTCCTGTCTAAAGGCTGAAATCTTGTCAATGCATTAAGTTCCATTGGTTTCATAAGGTATATCACCAACCTCTTACCATATATGAGATCTTAAGGCATACCTCCAACAGAAGTTCACGTATTGTCAGTCACTACACTTTTGCACTATAAGGTAACATTAACACAAGGAGAGTCAGGAGGACTCACTACACATTATGAAGTTCTGGGTTTGTTATTGATGAGTGATGACCTCTTAGATGCACACTAAGCCTGTTTCTGCTTGTGGCTGTGTTGAACAAGGTGTAACAGCTTCATTCTCCAACCAGTTGTGTACTCACAACTGAGCTGATGGAAGTTCCACATCATGGTCTGAGCATGCAAATAATGTCATAAGGGGAAGGCTAAAGCTGCTTCTCCCCACAAGCAATAGTCATGAGCAGAAAATGGCCAGCATAACAACAACAACAACAACAACAACAACAGTGCTTATATAGCATTCTTCTAAACAGATTAGTGCCCCACTCAGAGTAGTGAACAAAGTCAGTGTTATTATTATCCCCACAATACAGCTGGAGAGCTGAAGCTGAGAGGAGTGGCTTACTCAAGGCTACCTGAGGAGCTCATGGCAGTAGTGAGATTCGAACTGGCAGAGTGCTGACTCGCATCCCAACCACTTAACCACTGTGCTACAGTATACATCTACAAGGCACAAAATTCACATCATATGTCTGATACAAAGTCCTTGTTTCAGTCACACACAAGGACTTCGTAACGTATAGCAAGGCCCTTAATGGTGGCCCATGTTGTGCATGTGGCACAGTGAAGAGTCAGGGCCATCCTGCAAAGCTATGTTAATCACACTTATCAGAAGTCAGTTATTATTCTTACTTAATATTTTTAAAGTGCCTAAAATCACTTGGCCTGTGGAGACGATTGGGATTGTAGAGTATATATTGATTGCAATTGAATTGCAATTTATCTGAACAGGGCATTTTATCAAACTCGTCAAGAAAAACAAATAATCAGTAACAATGAAGCAAAATTAGCAGACCTGGTTGTCAAACATCCTGATTATCGGAGTCATGTGGTACCTCTCTAGGCAACAATGTGCTGGGTCCATTCAAACCTCTCAATTCAGACTCTTTGCCTACCCCTCAAATTGTTTAGAAAAAAACAAGGATGTAATGGCTTAAATTCTATCTAGACTGAGAAGAGAAGCACTTGCAAAAGTGAGTTTTCTTTGCTCCTTTGTATTGCAACCTGTTGTGTTCTCTGAAATTGGAACCTGGCATTTTGTGGACCCCTGATAAAAGTGTGTGTATGTGTAAGGGGGAGAGTGGACATCTGCAGTAGGTGGGTGAATGGCCAAAAATCCCCTTCCTTTGCTGATGAAAGTGCCTTGAGCTGGGTGGAAAACATGGTTAAGCTCTATGTCCATATTACATTTGTAATGGACCCACAGCTCCCCCCTCCCCCATCTATAAAAAGTGGCCAGGCCGAAAGAAGTCTTTGAGATATTCTCAAACAGCCTAAACTCTTTAAAGGAATAAACACTTAATTTTTTTCTTTGCTTCTTCCTGATGACCTTTGTTTCAAGAAACCTTAAGCAATCTATAACCCCAGAAATAAATATTTTTCTATAATTAATATTCTAATAACAGTATCGCCTTCAGTATTATTTACAAGGAGAATGAACGTACCAGCCTCCAGCTGCTCTCTCCAACATGAAGGACATGACTTTGTCCTTTTTAATTGCCCTTTCTGGTCTTACAAATATCATACCCACTGCCTGGAAACCCAAAGCCTCAGGATGTGTGGGAGGAGGGAATGAACTAAAGACTTCCAGAAATAAAGTTGGAGAGAAAAAGAGGGAGAGTGCTGGGTGTTGTGAGGACACGTGCCAAAAATGACCTTCTTCCCAGGACTACTCCATCATCATGAGATAACAAGAAGTGAATATTTGCCTTGCTTCCTATTTAAATTTCTAAACGTGGAATATTTTAAGGACCAGCAGTAACCCCACCCCCCACCCCAGAAAACCCACTTAGGAGTTAAACCTTGCTTTTAATTTCTGTATAAATGGAACTGAACAACAGATAATGAGGCAGATCTTCAATAACTCCCTCTCCAGCATGTGTGTGGTTTTTTAATTTTAAGAAGATGGGGGGAGAGAGAATATGCCAATAAAGTGATTGCAATGATTACCAGAGGAATATATTTTGCTAGGAGATATTTACTTTCATTTAATTAAACTGCTTTAACAAAATAAGTACCATGCAAAGCACTTTACGGAAAGTACATTAAGGTATGCAGGACTCATTTGGCAGCACTCAGGAGAAGGGAGCACAGCAGGGTGGTTATGGTTATGCCGGTGCCCAGCAATTTATATGCGTTGCCCCCACAATGAGTTTTATGCAGCGCACAGATCTTGCCAATTCTGCAAGTACCCCCCTCAGTGTGGCCCAGCCATCTTAGATGCTCCGGTTGCCCTCATTATTGCAGTAGACACAAACTGTTTCGTAATCTTTTCACATCCTTCCCCCACAGTGCCCGCTTGAAGTCAGAGAAAACAGGCAGTATCTTCAACTTCCACCTTCAGGCCTAAATCATAAAAGGGGGCTGAATGACTTGCTCAACTATATGGGGGCTGGGGCTGGGTTCAAACTGAGCTTCTGAGCAGGATTATTATACTGTGAGGGGCAGTAGACTTAAAGAAGTGTAAGAGCTCTGAATTTCAGAGATCGTATTTTAGAGACAGAAAAAACATCTGTGACTGGATCCTGCTAATCGATCCCTGTTTTATGCTTTTTATAACACATACCTTTAACATCTAATATCTGGATTAGAGTTGCCAGGTACCCTCTCCCTCAGGGCAGAAGGCCTGCCACTTGCCTTATTCAATGTTTTCATGTACGGTTGCCAGTCCCTTCCTGGGGGTGGGAGATTCCCTGCTCCCACCCTCCATCCCTCACCCCAGTTTATCTGGCTGATGGGGAAAAGGCGGAAGAACATGCCTTCCGGGGCACGCTCCTAGGCGGTGCAGCTCTCTCCATGCACCACAGTGGGCCCGTTTCAGCCTGAAACTGGCCCGATTCATGCTGAATCAGGCTGAAATTAGCCCTCTGCAGAGCACAGGATCACTCCAGTGCCCATCGCACCGCCCCTGCAGCGCTCCTATGCTCTGCAGAGGGATTATTTTGGCCTGAAATGGGCCTAATTCAGCCCCAAATGGGCTGAAATCAGCCTTCTGAGGAGTGCAGGCACACTCCAGGGCCCATTGCACTGCCCTGGGACTGCTGTGCTGAGCTCCACAGTGGGCCCCAAATCAGCCCACTGCAGAGCACAGGTATGCCCTGTGCCACCTGAGAACATGCCCTGGGAGGTGCATTCCCCCTCCTTTCCCCCTGCTGGCAAGATAAGTGGGGAAGGGGGTAGAGGGTGGGTGTGGGGGATCCCCCACTCCAACTGGGAGACTGGCAACCCTAATTTGGATGCTCCAAGCTAACCCAGTCTCATCCGATCTTGGAAGCTAAGCAGGGGCAGCCCTGGTTAGTACTTGGTTGGGAAACTACCAAGGAAGCCCAGGGTTGTTATGGAGAGACAGGGAATGACAAACCACCTCTGATTGTTTCTTGTTTTGAAAACCCTATTGGTTCTTCATAAGTTGGCTGCAGTTTGATGGCACCTTACACACACACGTATCTCATTGCAATGGGTAATACTACCATGAAAATCCAAAAGTCCACATTAGGGGGCTCCATTAGAGCTTTAGGGTCGAGGTGACGGGCATAAATGGATGTTGCATGGCATCTGGTGCCACTTCCGCCTCAAAACCCTGAGTTCTCCATGGAGTTTTAGGTAACAGTTGCCTGACAGGTTTGGAGGGTAGATGCTATGTCACACATTGTGCAACATCATTTTTGCCCCTGGGTCTTTCTTCTACTGCTCAAGGGAGGGAGGGCCTAGGATCCCACCCACCAAAAGGTGGCAATTAGAAAGACTGGGATCCATGGACCACAGTATATATTTTAAAAAAATATTTAAACGTTTTTTCAAAATAAATTTTGCAGCAGGGGCGGGGGGAAGCCCAAACTAGAACAGTTCTATCTGTGCTTGTGTAGATATCACAGGGTAGAAAAGAACCCTGATGCCTCCAGGCATTGTCTATCTGGTGACTTTGGGGGACGCTCTTGCAGCCCCAACCCACCAATGATCACCTGGCTTGTGTGGCCCCTGCTTGCCAGGTGATTGGCAGTGACTTGAAGTCGAAAGCACACAAAGCATTCTTTCATCCCTAAGCCACTGCATGTCATTTGGTGTGTGTGTGTGTGTATGTGTGGGTCTTCCATGGTGTCTTAGTCCTGGAGTTATACATGCTTTCACGTCCAAGTCATTGCTAGTCACTTGGTTAGAAGAGTGTTTGGCAGTGGCTTGGGGATAAAAGCTTGACAAAATTCAGCCCAAGCAACCTGTGACCACTGGGCTGGTAGCTGTACACAATATGCTGCTAGGGGCCTGCAGGGGAGTAAAGAATGGGAATTCCCATATCCTGCACGTCTTCATGAGTCTCTCATGTTACATACAGAAATCTTCCAGAATGTAGGATGATCTCATTGAATTTGTGTTGTGCTGGGGTGCAAGGAGTGGGATGCAAAGAATTAGGATCCTTCCCAAACAGTAAAAATGGCTAGGTAATGACACCAGGCATACGCGATTGAAAGTCACTATTTTCCTCTTTCTCCTTGATGGGTCTACAATGGAAACTCATTTAGCAACTCAGCATGGAAGGCTGTGCAGTTTCCTTTCCCAGTCCACTCCAAGACAACAGCACTGGTAAATATGTAGCTGTATTACAACACTTTCCTCTCTCCCAGTTATAGATTCTTGACTTTCAGTATAACCTCTGCAAACAATAATTTTTCTTTCCTCATTTCAGGGCCTGTATGCCTTAACTATTGGGTCTACTCTCAAGACTGCCGCATATTAAAAGCAGAGACAGCACATTTTCCTGGAATCTCTTCTTTGTTTTTAATTTGTTTTTTGGGGTATTTGATGTCTCGTTTGTTGTGTTTTATGGATTTTGCACTGTGAAAATGAAAATGAAATCCTACCCTCAAGTCATAATTGACTTACGGCGACCCCTGGTCTTATATCTTATATTAAGATATAAGAGAAAATGTGCTAACAGTTTTTGTCCAGATTGCCTAGGAAAGATTGTTAGAGAGGATGTGCAGCAGACAGGTAGGTCGGGTGGAATTACAACTGATCTCCAGACAATAGAGATCCCTAGAGAAAGAGGCTGCTGTGGAGGGTGACTATATTACATTATCCCAGGCTGAAGTCCTTTCCCTTTCTATACCGCGTCCTCCTTAGGCTCTGCCCCCACATCACCAGGATTTGGTTCGCAAACCAGAGTTGACAGCTGTAAGTCCCCCTCCCTTACACACACACCCTGGTTCCACATTGTCTGAGAATTGTTTTTAATCATTCATTTCAACCACCTTGCTGCAACTTGCCTGTGTGAAAAAATGCATCCGTTGGGACACATGCAGGATGCTTTTTTTTAGTCACTAATGACTAAGTACAATCAAACTTCTGTCTTTACTTCTCCAAAATCTGAGAGCTAAAGGGCTGAAGAGGAGTACAAACTCCAGAAACTTTCACTACAGAAAAATAAGTAGTTCACTGCCAAAAGCCAAAGAGCTGAGAAGGTTTAATATTTTGGCAGTCCTAAGCCCCACCAATTCTTCCTATGAAAAAATTGGGAGGATCTAAAAATATCTGATCTACGGATAATTCCTGCTCTGAACACCAACTAGTGGCACAATCCTATGCAGAGTTTCTCCAGGCTAAGGTCACTGAAATCAATGGGCTTAGACTGGAGTAACTCCATAGAACGGCACTGTAATTCTATGCAGAGTGCTTTCCCCCATGGTCTGGTAACCACCTCATATACCTACCTGATATGAGAGGACTGATTTCCAGGCTAGAAAGGCTGATTTTTAGGCAGGTATAAATCAAGAATCTCTCATTTTTGTAAATAAACCGCTTATTAATTGTCATCTCCCTCATCCTCAGCTCTCCCTAAAGGGTTCTGAAGTCAGCTCCCCAACATTATGCATTGCGACATGTTCTGAGAAAAGACTACTAGTACACTAATTGGCTCGAGAAAGGACTCAAAGTCTGGTTATAAGCAAATCACTTTTCTTTGGATGGCTGTTGTGAATGAGGAGCAGACTTTTCAGCAGACTTCGTCTGTTCACTGACCTATTTGTGGTTTAGTAGGTTTACTTCACCCTATTTTTTTTCCTAGTGATGCAGTTAAGGATGCTGAGCACCTGGCAGTCCTTCTTCCCCTCAGTGTGCTCTTAGTGCCCAATCAAAACAAAAATTTCTAGCTACAGGTCAGTTTGCTTCTATATTTCTTCCGAGTTGTAAGTGACTGTTTATTTGAAGGTTCTTCAAATATATATACACCTCGCCATTCTCGACAGGGTGACACCCTTACCAAGCTCTGATGGGCATTTCGTTCACTCCTATTGAGGAAGGATCCACTGCCATTAAAGAACATTCAATGCTTTGTTTTGTATAAAGCCCTGACTCCCATTAAACATCTCTTTAGGTAAAAAGCTAGAACATCCTTGAATCTTTCTTGTAACTTTGTTCTCAGGAGTGAGAAAGCAGTTCAAAGAGATTGATTCTGAGCTGGAAAATAAAAATGCCTGGAGCAGAAAGAGTTAATTTTCCTCCGTCCATCCACCCATCCTCCCTCAGCTTTGATAGATAGCCTAGCTCAGTCTAATTTTGGTTTCTATACCAAACAGAACAAAAATAAACCATGGAACTCTGCATAATGAATAGTTTGCAAAGAAGCTACTGCATGCAGCAGCCATAGAGTGCCGTGCCACCTTTTGATATTGGCATCATTATCAGTCATAGGATGGCATTCTGGAGCCATCAGATCTGCAAAGAGCTTTGCCCAAACACACGTGGCTTTTTTGGAAAACAGCATAAAATTAGCCCAGCTACAAATTCTTCCACAGCTTATTCAAGAGGGCTTTCTGAACAGTTGCTCTGTGTTCTCATTAAGCCTACAGAATACTTGTTTTTTTTTAATGTACAAAGAGATCTGGGACTTTATTTGATTTACCCTCACTATCCAGTAACTGCATTTTCAAGGCTGCCTGACAATAGGCACACAGCGATGCTCAGCAATCTAGTAATGGATAATTAGTTTGCTAAGGGCTCACTCAAACATGCATCAAATTAAAGCAAAGACACAACCTCCTCTTTCCATTTTCCCATTACAACCTTCCTCTCGTGTACGTTTCTTCTTTTGTGTCTGTCTTAATTAAATCATGCCAGTCCTAATTTGAGCATACAGATTTTAAGAATGGTCTTAATTTGAGGATACAGATTTTTCAAATGGGAGGGGGGAAACCAATCTACTAATTTTAGACTGAGAAACAGAACTTGTCAGTCCCGATCAGTAAAAAGAGACGGATGCAAAGTGAAAGCAAATGGGGACAAAATCTGTGGACAAATTGCATTCTGCAGCTGGTGCAGCCCCTCCTCCCTGGCATCTGAATTTGTTAAATTATTTCTGAATGGAGTAGTCTCTCATTTTGTGTTCAGGGACTGGTCTGCCAGGTTGCATAGCTCAGAAGCAATGGGCCCTTATCAGCTGCAGTACTTGGGTTGTGATGACATCGTGACTTGGGGAGAGGGATGTATCCAGACCTTAAGCAACTGAGCAAGAAAGAGTGAATAAAACTGCACTATTCCAATAAGGAACCTACTTAGAAACTAGGAATAATTGCTTAGAGGATTATTCCATTCTGCATGCTTCAATTATTATTTATGAGTGATATAAGAAGAACATGCATGCCCTGACAGATTAAACCAAAGATTAGAGTTGCTCAAACACCTGACAATTTGGCTCAACATTCTGTTCACCAGTCACAAACAGGGAGCCAATTCTTCACAGATGGTTTGGCTGTTAGAAGTTTGAACCTGTTAGTCAGGTTATGTAATGCCTTTTCCAGCTGTGGAGCATGGTGTAATTTGCAGGGTTTTATGCATGTCTGTTCTCACTCAGTTGAATAATAGTTGTAGTTTCCCCCCTCCCAAACAGACCTGTTTTGCTGTATACTGTTAGGCATTCAATTTTATAAATAGATAGTAAGCACATGAATCAGTCAGCAAGTAAATATAAACATTTTTTTTAAGTCTTACCATTGGGTGTTCCTTCAAGTCAGCATTATCAAGATTATTTTGTGCATGCACATTTTTGCATAGCCCTATTCCAATAAGGAACCTACTTAGAAACTGGGAATAATTGCTTAGAGGATTATTCCATTCAGCATGCTTCAATTATTATTTATGAGCGATATAAGAACATGCATGCTCTGATAGATTAAACCAAAGATTGTTCCAAGCATTTAATATTTAGATATACCGTTTCTGAACATGGAGGTTCCATTTAGCTACCATGACTAATAGCTATTGAAAAACATAAATCTCTCTCTCTCTCTCTCTCTCTCCCTCTCTCCCTCTCTAGATCTAGATCTAGATCGTAAACATCATGGGTTTTGTGAAAAAGGATTTCCTTTTCTCTGTCCTCAACAAAATGTGGGAGGGAACAACACATGGCCAATATGGAAATCAGAACGTGCCTTGGAACATTCATTCAACTTTAATTAATTTTCTCAGCCTACAGGTTCTTGCTGAGCCTGCAGCCGTTGCAAGATGTTTGGGCAATGACAGGAGTCTGGACTGTTTCTTTTTTAGCTAGTGAGGAAAGAGGACAACGCCACTGCAGTCATTCAATCATTCAACCCCCCTCCCTCCCGTGACTGTTTAATTGCAACAAGTATGGGGCTTCTTCTTCAAAGCAATTTTGCATGTCTGTTCTCACTCAGCAAAGCTGGACTTCTCTGTTCATCAAGCAGATTATTAAGAGATAAATAAAAAATCTAAGGATATGCAAATCATGATCAATAATACTTTATAAGAAGGAGAAGAGAAGAAGAGAAATCAGCATGTAAATTTTTAGCCCTTTCCCAACTCCTTTGCGTGCTTGCCTTTCACGCTTTGTCTGATTGTTTGATGCCTGTTCACTAGCTGAAGAGTATAGGAGCTGCCTCCTCAGAAAATCCTGAAGCTTATGATACGAAAGCCGTGTCTATGAAGTTTGAGCTGTCATGGCTGTTCCATACGTGGAAGCAATTCCTTTCAATATGTTTTTTTTTTAAAAAAAACTGCTGGCCAGATCTCTTTATTTGACCTTTCTTGGATTTTGCTGTAACAAAGGAAATGATACTTAAGGTGTTGCATTATCCTGAAACTTTTCAAGTCAGTATATCAGAAATAATGCCCATCCTACAAAAACAATTTTCAATGTAATGACCTTTCTAAATGGTAAATAATATTTTATCATCACCTTATGATTTGCAAAATGCCAGTTCTGTGGAACCTTTCTGCTTATGAGTGTGCCCATGTGTGTGTTTGGGGGCGGGGGGAAGGAGATTTCCTCCTGCTAACAGAACAATATAGTCTCTTTTTAAAAAAACCCTTCAGTCCAAAAGATTATTAGTAATTCCAAATCAGTAACCTTCACAATGCCCTTTAGGTTTCCTGGAAGATGTGCATGTTGGAATCATTTCTTTGTTAATGACGGAGTAATGAACAAGCACATTACGGTTTAGTTGCAGTCACAACCTTGACACTGTATAAATAACTCTTCTGGTAGCTTGGGAAATGTTACTGCCATTGTTCTCCATATCTGACCCATAAGACCCATGGGTGCTCTGAGGGCCAAGCTACACATGACGAATGACACTTGAACGGCAAGTGGATTGAGTGGAGGGCAAGTGAACAGGGAGAAATACACTTGCTGTTCAAGTGTCATTCGTCATGTGTAGCTTGGCCCTACGTCAATATGATCATAGAAAAATTGCTTTGTATTGGATGCAGAACTGAGATCACCAAGAGCCTCAATTCCCTCCCTCCCTCTCTCCCTTCCTTCTACCAAGCATACGCTTTATAACATAGCACTGAAAGTAATGGTTCCTGTGCACATCTTGATCTCTCATAGATCTGTCGACATCAGATTCAGGCCAGTACATTCAGTCCTATCCCACTTCATAATCCTCATCAACAACAATCCTGCACATCATAACAAGGCCCTTCAATTCCTTACCTGATTAAAACAAGGAAAGAACTGCCCTCCATGAGTTTGCCCTAATACAGCATCTCATTGAGACTGGCCTCTTAGAGGCTGTCTACACAAGACATCTTACGCAGGGATGCTGAAGTGACTTACTTTCTGTGTGGTCTTCTATTTAAGTGTACTCGGTCTCCCTAGCGGTGCATGTGTATTCACAATGGAAGAACAAGTGTAAGATCTTTCACTTGATCCTACTCATGAAAGAGTCTCTCTACATGAGCCATCTTACATGAGAACACTCAAGTGCAGGGAGATGCAATGCTAGCCAGAAAGCGTAGTTTAAAAAGACAGAGCCCTTTGGAGAGGCAAGGAGAAAATTAGCAGATCTCCGAAGAACGATCTTTGCTGGCTCTATAGAGAGGTGAAATGGACAGATCCTTGGGCTTTGTCTTTTTAAATTGCACTTCCTGGCTAGCATTGCGTCTCTGTACGCTTGAGCATTCTTGTGTAAGATGTCTCGTGTAGAGAGACTCTAAGATGTTTTGTGCAGAGAGACTGTAAGTCTCATGAGCATGCCTGGCACATCAAGGGTCCAAAACCTGAGATGATGTTGGCTAATTAAGCATGCATAGCCTCTTTGCATGGATTGCCGTCCAGGTGAAATGAGACCTTGTATAAAAGCAAAGTCCCACAGGTGAGATCTTTTGCCTCAAGAGTGTTACGAGTCGGGCCAGGCTACAAGTGACACCTGACACAGGTTGGACACTTCTGACGTTATGCTGTCTGCAGCCCCGAACTCCCGAGCTCAAGCGATCCGCCGGCCTCAGCCTCCCGTGGTTAGACTGGGATTAGAGGCGCGCGCCACCACGCCCAGCTCAGGAGTTCGGGACTGCAGTCAGCATAACGTCAGAAGACGACTGTATCTCTGATCCTGAAAGGGTCCAGGAGAGGTGGCCCAGCTCATTCTTGCGGAGCACGAAAAGCTCCAAGGATCATAAGGATCGCACAGGTTGGACACTTGTCAGCTTCCCTCAAGTTTTGATGGGAAATGTAGGTGTCCTGGTCTTGCAGCTTGGCTCTCCGACTGCTGTCCAATGGACTTTTCAACTGTCACTTGTCCAACATTCCGCCAAGCTGCCTACATTTCCCATCAAAACTTGAGGGAAGCTGACAAGTGTCCAACCTGTGTCATTCGTCACTTGTAGCCTGGCCGTTAGACTAGTAACTGGGAGACCCAGGTTCAAATCCCCACTCTGCCATGGAAGCTTGCTGTGAGACCATGAGACGCTCAGCCTAACCTACCCTATAGGGGTTTGTGGGGATAAAATGGAGGAGAGAAGAATTTTGTGAGCCACTTCAGGTCCCCCATCGAAGAGAAAATGGGGTATATATGAAGTTAAATAAATACATAAATAAGTACATAAAGTCTCAGTGCACTTCTTGAGATTTAGCTTGATAAGAGTAGGCCTATAATCTGATCTCTCATTTTTAAAAAACAAACCAAGAGCTAATATCAGCCATGGGTGATGGTGATTCATATTGGAGCTGTGTCATTGGGGCGGGCGGGGGGGGGGGAGGCGGATTTAGCCTGGTTCTGATTTCCGCTCTGCAGCTGTTCTCGAGTTTTTTTGGGGGGGAGGGGGGTAGAATTACTCTATAAAAACCATATGTTTTCTGCTGTGGGGCAAACAGCAGCTGGGGGTTAAATTATAAAACTGTGGAGAGAAAGGGTTACAGTATTCTTCCCTAATGCTTTGTTCTCAGCCCGACACACACACACCCTTGTAGCTGCTGCTAGCTTTTTAAAAAGCTTGCTCAGAACCATGGATCTCTCACCGCACCACCACGTCTGGAAGACAGCCCTGAAATCCTTGCTGCAGGCTCTAAATCCTGTGCATGGCTTATCCTGCTACCTGCTTGGCAACCTTTCTCTTCCTCTCATGACGTTCATTTTCTATGTACATGTGGGTTGAATCGCCAACGTTAATAACACTGGGTACCTTTGTCCCTCATAGTGGAAGTAGTTTCCAAAGCATTGATGTGCTTGGTTTTTGGTCTTCTATTCAGTATGTGTTAGGACGCCCCAGGCTTTACTGTGTATTGTTTTGCTCTGCTAACATGTGGGCTATGTTGTGTTGCAGCCGGGTGGAGAGATTCCCTGCATTTTAGTCATCTCAAGGTTATTTATCCTTGCATGTTTTAATTCTGTACAGTACCCAAGGCTCTGGAGGGAAAGTTGTTACATCTAAAGAAATAAAGTACATTTAATAGGACTTCAGTGCCTTTTTCTTTCTTTCTCTCTCTGCAGGGTTGCAAAATGCTCCCTGCCCCTTAACCCTTTCCCATCCCTTCCCAAGCAGGAAAGGAGGGTAAGCAGCTTCAGCCATCCTTCCCTTTCAGCTGCACTGAAATCTGGCTCCCTAGAAAGGACCAGCCTTTCCATTCTGCTCAGCTTGCTGCAGCTTGGCTCCTGTTTTCCTTGAATCCCTGCCAAACCTATTAAATGGGTCAGAACAGCCAGGGAAGTGGAAGAATTATGATTTCCATTTGGTTTCTTCAGCCGCTTAGTCTAATTTTCACTAGGCTTTGAAATATAGCAATTGCTTAGCTCCATTTTGGTTTTTTACATGTCACTTTTGCCCTCCCCCTTCCTACAATCTTCCTCTGAGGAACGTTAAGGGCAAAGCAAATACTCCCCCAAATAGTAGAAGACGTCCGCTTTTCAATATTAAAAGAGAACTTGGTTTGTTCTAGAGAGAAATTTCATTATCGGAAGAGTTTTGTGGTTAAGGAGGGAGGGTAATAATGAGGTTATATCTAATCAGAGCATATGGAATGTTTTATCATTAAGCTTCATTTTTCAGTGTTTTTTGAACAAAATATTATGGAGAAAGGAACAGAAGAGGCTGAGGGCAGCTGCGAGACAGGCTGTTGATGCACCATAACAAATGCTGAGGGTTGACAGGATGGTTTGTAACAAACGGAACTGATGACCTAGGGGTGGTATTGCAAGTGATCCCAGGGGTGGCTTTTAATCTGGAGTGGGTTGCATCTGAATGTTGCCAAAGCAATGCAGTTGGCAGAAGATGATCATTGTTCCATCAAATGTATGTTTTGTTACCACTGTGGGTGTAAATACATGCCACATTGTACATAGTGAAGTGTTAATTTGTGCCATACATTGTAACATATATTGGTTTTCTTTGAGCTTTTGGATGACCTTTGCTAGGATTAGGGCTTGGAAAACCATATCACTCACCAATGATGGACATGGCTTCCTGGAAGATGGTAGAGGCAGGTTCACCCATGTGATTTCATCAGTTCTTCCATACGTTTTAATGATCAGCTAAATGGCAAGTCCATACTATGCTGGATATAGGATGTGAAGGAGTGATGATGATTCAACTTGTGACTGCAGGGGCCGAGACAACGAACATAGTACCGGTGTGGGTGGGACTTTAAAAATATGCATCTGTTGTAGTTTAGGTAAATAATGGATAGAACAGATTGTACAATTCGGAAATATTGGTATAAAGTCAACACGTTTATTGAGAAGTAAAGTATAAACATAAGGTAAAGAGATGCAGAAGGAATATAAGAATTTCTTTTTATACAAGATAAGGAACAGAAATAGGTTAAAATCTCTTATAGTAATTCATATTTAAACTAAAGGTCATGGTAGTTGCATCAAAAAACAAGTAGTGATACTGCCAATAATTGTTATTGTTAAAAAGGAAAAAGATAGTATGGAGTAATAATGAAATAATGAAGTCTATTTATTATTAATAATATTAAATAATAAGCAGGAATAGGCTTGAATTGTGCTTGTGTAGTACAGATGGGAAAATATATACTAGTTAAGCTTAATAATTAATTAATAATTATATTAATCTCTATAGTCATATATTCATCTTGACTTTCCTCCCCTTCTTACCCCTTTTTTCTGTACCCCCTTTTCTTTAAATAATTTTTTTTTTAAAAAAATGCATCTATTCATCCAGATGTGTGCAAAGGCACTTTGACTGTGATCTCTTGAAAAAAGAATGTATCAAACCAAGTTTTGGGGAAAGATTATGTTGTAATAGGAGAAAATACAGATAGTGAATGGTTAGGGGATGAGAAGCTCCAAAAAATCTGCACCCATTCAGATGCCAAACCAGAGCAAAACCCTCATATGAAAGCACTGCAGGTTTGGAGAAGCCCCACTATTCACACATCATTCTCAGTCTGTCTGGGAAACTCAAATGGTTCTCTATTTCATGATATTTGGGTTTCTTTCAATAAAAAGGTGCTATAATACTGTTATGAGGAAAAGAAAGAATGATTCTTCATGGTATCTTATTAGCATTTTTGCATGGTGAAAACACACTTGCAAATCTACCTCTTGGGAACATGTTCTGGGAAGTACCTTAAATTCTCATCTCTCCCAGTATGCGCTCCATACATGTGAAACATCTGGATATATGAAGCCACCTTATACTGCATCAGCCCACTTGCCCAGTACACTCAGTGCTGTTTTCTCTGACAGGAAACAACTCCCTTGGCTCTCAAGCAGAGAAAGGTCTTTCCCAACACCTGCATCCTGAGATCTTGTACTTGGGCATGCCGGGGCTTGAACTGGGGGCCTTCTGAACACAGAGAGCCAACATGGTGTCAGGCTAAAGAGTCTGTATGTAACTGAGGAAATCCTCATTCAAGCACAAATCATATTGAATGAACTCAGACAAGCCTCTCTCTCTCAGCCTAACCCACCTCACAGGGTTGTTGTGCGGATAATCGGGAGGAGTGGAGAGTCATGCTTTCCAGCCTAACTTCCTTGGAGGAAGGTTGGAATAAAATATAGCTCTCCAGATAGAAATATGATATAGCCTCTGTTCATACACTGCTAATATTCTTAGGCAATTCAGTAAAATTATAAAAACTGCTTATTGTTCTGTCCCCCAGACAATGGTTAGGATAATAATCTGTCCATAAGATTGCAGAAGTTGGCAAGAAGGCAGAAGCTGGTCTAAGGTTGGAGATACTTGATGCTCACCATCATTGTTGATGTTGTGTCTTTGTTCAGATGAGTGGGGAAAAAATCTCCGCTTTCTCTGCAAACATAAAAATGCCAAGCACTGGTTTTATGCTATCTTCTGCCAGGGGAAGGGTGGAACAAAACTTATCCCATCCCTTCTGAACAGCCTCATAAATGTGTTTTTTGTTGTCAACATTTGACAGCTTTTAACTAGAGAGAACTCCCCCCCTCCCCGCAGCCGCCTTTTGCTGAAAAAGTGATGTTCTTTGAAGCAAAGCAGTACCAAATGTAGCAAAAGTCAGGCAAAAAAGAGAAGGAAGCACAGGCTGAAATTGCTCAGAAAATTCCATTTCCACTCACTTTTGTGTAATGCTTCAAGCAGCACAACAGCAGTTCTGGCAGCTGATTACCCTCCTTTCAGATTCTTTCCTCCTCTCTGATGGTGTGCTGTGGGAACCTGGAGAAGGCCAGCTAATTTCCTAGTATGAAAGATTGCCCATCCAAATCCAAATAGCCTTGTCACTGCACACTAAGGGTCTCCAGATCATATCAACCTTGGCCTTGATGTGAGAGCAACACACTCTTCCTTCTTTTATTTTTTCACTTTCCTAAACCTTTCCTATTTTCCTGATCTTTGAAATGTCATAAAAAGTCTCTGGCACTGAAGCCCTCTCAGGGGAAGCAACGAATCCATCCATGCTGAGTGACACATCCTATAGAAAACAGCCATGAAATTTGACCCCAGGAGCAGTTGTACATTGAGAGAAAGGCTCTACCTGTGAAGTGTCCAGCTGTCAGTCAGCTCCTCCTGCCAGAATTTATCCAAAATCTATTCCATACTGTAACTGGGCACAGTCACAGCTAATGGTTCCCTGTCTGGTCGGGACTCGGGAGAGGGGGCTATGGAGAGCTCGTGCTTTACCCACCTAACTGGGTCTGCTTCATGAGATGGTGGGAAATGAAGTGCCTGCTAGAGTGCCCCACAGGACACCTGGAATGCCAACTTTCTGGTGAGATTGTCCAGCTGTCTGTTGGAGTTGTCTGGCTGACAAAGAAGCTTGGAAGAGGCAGGCCTCCTGGTTGGGGCAGGGCCTAAACGTGGTGCTGCAGCAGAGTTGGGGGCTGCTGGTGGAAGAAGATGATGGGTAGGCCACCTGGGAGGCTAAGCGCTATTAACTTCCCTTGTTATATTGGAGGAAAGACTAAAGATGGAGCTGCATGCATGCCTGGTCTCCATGAGTTCCTTACTGGGGGGATCACATGGAGCGGCGATCCCTCCCCATCTTGCTGCAGGCCCCTTTCTTGCCAGCCCACCACTGTCAGGCAGCATGATACACACTCTTTGAAATGTTACTCTGTCATATGGACAGAGTAACAATACTCATTTTGCTGTTCACAGTGGAATTCTCTTACAAGTGAGCAGGATTCTATAGGCCTGCAACCCACACTTGGATATTCCATGAATATATTTCTGCAAAGGTGGCTTAGTGAACTCTTCTATGTCTAAGAACACTGGTGGCCAGGTGGCTGGAGAGAGGGGAGTCTTCAGTGTGGGCCATTTACATGGCTTTGGGCAGCGTTCTATTTGTTCAGCCTCAAATCCACATCTTGATGCCTTGTGTGATCATGCTCGGCACGGCTCACTGCAGCAAGCTGTTACCACAAGCTGACCCCCCACCCTCCCTATGGATAATGTGAGAGTAGCTAGTTGCCTTCGAGGATCTCCTTCAAATTGGCCAGGAAGGGGGCTTTCCCCTGCCTGCTCCACAATGCCTTGGGGAGTGGTGGTATTCTCTAATTTGCCTCGGCTTTTGACTGGTTGGGTCACAACAACTAGTTTGGGCAGGAATGATGCAGGTTGCCCTTGGTGGTTGAGCAGAATCAATAGATCTGTTAGCTGTTAGAGTGGCACATGGTGGGGAGGGAGATGAGGCTCAGCACCTCTCAGCAATGTTTTCCACGCAGGTGAGGATAAACTAAGCTGTCAGTAATGCGAGCTAAGTTTGGAGACAGGAGAGTTTTGCCCAAAATGCTCATACCTGCAGTAGGCTGCTTGTTAGCACAAGCTCACATTAATTTAGGGATATTTAATTGAAGTAGATCATTTATTGATAAAATTAGTTAGCTCACATACTAGTTGTCTTGTGTCTTTAATCAGGGGTACTGGTATGTTGTGTTTGCTGCCGTGAAAGGACTGAGATACATTCATCTTATTTACTCGGTCCCTTGGAAATTCCAAGGTAAACATGATAGTTTTGAAGATAGTAGTCCAATTTAGTAAGTCTCAGAGGTCAAGGGCTTTAGGTTGCCAGCCAGCACAGAACTAGGGATGTGCATTATGGGGGGAAAATGGTATTTTTGGCTTCAGGTCTCCATACCAGTGTTCCAGGATTTCAGGAAACCTATTTGTGCCTGTCCATTAATGATCTCCTAAGTTTCAAGTGAATTAGATCAAGAGGTCTAATTTTATAGGCCCTTGAACAAGGTGTCCCCAGCCATCCTACTTGTCTCCATTGTTTCCTGTAGGAAAAAATTCTATGATTTCTCCCAAAAAAGAAGCCAGTAATCAAATACTCAAGAACAACAAATGTATAAAAGCCTCCATATGCAAAAAGAACCATCAAGCTCAACAGAAAAAACCAGAGAATTCCAGCAGAACCATAGGCCAATATGGAAAGCCGAGCACAACCGATGTCAAACGAGAGAATCCAAACCAAATCAACTTAAGCAAGGGCTAATGTTGCAAGCCCAACTGAAGAAAAACAACCTGGGGGCCTTAAAATGCCAGCCCCTAATATTCCTGAATATTTCCATTTTTTTTTCAGAATCTGATTTCTGCTTTTCCAAAAAAATTCAGCTCTCACTCCCAATACCTGAATATGTCTGAGAAATACCAATGAGATTTTTTTTGGATATATATTTTGACCCCAAATATCCAAATGTACATACCTACACAGAACCTCTGTGTCCTGCCTCTCCATGTTTATACACACTGTCCTTTTCCCATTGGCATGTATGCATCTATGCTGAACAATATACTGTTGAACAGGGCTTTTTTTCTGGGAAAAGAGGTGGTGGAACTCAGTGGGCTGCCAGCACAGGGGGCAACTCTTGGTGGGAGATAGAGTCCCTGGTACTACATGCATGTGTGCAAAGTTACCACACACTCCCAGGACCACACAATGATGTCACTTTGGGTCAGCTGGAACAAGGGGGGAGTTTTTTAAAGTTTAAATTGCCCTTGGCGAAAATGGTCACATGGCTGGTGGCCCCATCCCCTGCCTTCTGCGGGCCGGGCCACCAGCCATGGCCGGGCCACCAGCCATGTGACCATTTTCAAGAGGTCCCGGAACTCCGTTCCACCGTGTTCCAGCTGAAAAAAAGCCCTGCTGTTGAATAATGGCTCAGCCTTCTTCTCTCATCAAGCAGAAGGTGTTTGGGAGCATTTAACTTTCTGTATTGAGCTGCCCTCGATACAGAAGTAAGATTCTTCAATTCGACATTCAAATGTGTTCTGTTATGGAAAGAATTGATGCAGAGGGAATGTAACCCTCATGTTCTCTCATTTATTACAAGCCAAAATCTTGGATGCAGCTGCTTAATTTTTCTCTAGGTAGGAAGATGCCTAAATCTTCACTGCAATTTGGCTCTGCTGAAGCAGGGCCTCCCTTGCTTCTTCCTCTAATTGATCAGAAATCAAACATTAGTGCAGTCTGGAGACCAGTTTAAAAGCATTTAGGATTTCTCCCCTTCCTCCTTACTAAGGAATGGAGGGGAGAACAGAAAAGGGGAGCTTGCCAAGCTGTATTTGTTTATCGTCTGTCTCCAGAAGCTTCATAATATGCTGTTTGTATTCAGAAGATTCCACTAGCAAATGTCAGCTGTATGAGAAACCTATGTATCCTTAACACCGATGTGTCACATAACTTGCAAGAGAGGATAAATGAAGGTGAATGTAAGTAGTCTGAATAAGCAGGTACTCTTCTAACAGGAAAACAACAACTAGAAAGCAATATAGGAAGAGATGCTGTGGGTCATATAAACTTACACGTGGCACTCATGCATAGACTTGTCCCATCCACACTTGCCCTTTGTGGCAAGTGAAGGGAATTACGAGTCCAGTTTTGGTCTGTACTTTCTACATGGGGAAGAAGTGCACACAAAGCCCTTAAACAACATTGCACCATCATTTAGTTCTTGGGAGAACTTGCAGTTTAATGCAGGTTCGTGATGTTTTCATTCATGGCTGTAATTTATGGAGAAATGCAATGGTCTTCCTGTTCCTTTCCTCCTTTTGAGAGAGAGGCTGTACCTCAGTGTAGAGCAGCAGCATAGAAGATCCCAGGCTCAGTCCCTGGCATCTCCGATTAGAGAAACCAGGTAGCAGATGACAAGGGAGACCTCTGCCTGAGACCTAGGAGAGATGCTGCCAGTTAGATTCAACAAGACCGATCCAGATAGACAAATAATCTGATTCAGCATAAGGCAGATTTATGTGCTCATGTGATTTCAGATTTCTAATACATCTGTGAGGAAAAATAAGAACTTTAATATTTGTCCAAGATATTTTGCTGTCTGAAGTGGAACACCAAATGGCAGTCCCTGTCTTTTGCCAGATATGCCTGCAGCCCAGCAAAGTAACTTTGCACTTTATTGTATTTATCAGCAACTTTGGATTCTCAGCAGAGTATTGAATGATAGAAATACATTAAAAAAATAAATGTATTTCTCATACATCCAATAAGATGTTGTCAGAATTGATACTTGAATCTGATAAAAATATAGAATGCTCTGAGTGGAGCCCTAGAAGAGAAGAAAACAAGAGATTGCACAGAGGGAGTTGTCAAAAGCTGGCATAAGGCATGCCTGAAAATCAGTATCAAAGGTAGCCTTCTACAAGGTTAAACATTTACCAGGCAGGGAAGTCATGGCAGTGATAGAAAGAAAATGAGGGCTTGGGTCCAGTGGAACATTTTGGAGGGCTGATGGATTTCCGCCTACTGAATGCAACTTTCTCACTTCCCCTTCTCACTGCAAACTGAAATGTCCCGAGATACGCTATTCCTGAGGGTTCTACAGAAATGCTTCGCTGAATCCAAGTCACAGGAAGGCTGGATCAGCAGTAGGAAAGACTGGTTCCTGAGAGGAGTAGGAGGGTGGACTGGCGTAAACAAGCAAAAATAGGCAACGGAAAATGTTGTTAGAATGCCCTTTCATGGTCTCTAAGTCAGCAACAAATTATGCATTTTCAGGTGAAGTGGGTCGGGATCAGGGGTGTAGACTTTCCAATTTCCCAGTGGAGGGGGGGCTGGGCCTGGGCCTGAGGCATTGCTATATCAAGTCCTTTAAAGAACCAGGGCCCAGTGACATCATAGGGAGGAGACAATGACACCACAGGGAGGGTCTTCCATTGCCACCATCTACAGATGTGGTGCCAGGGGGATTTAGGGAAGGGCTCCCCACAAATTTAGGGGGACTCAGGCACCCAAGGAGACCCCCTCTAACAACACCCCTGGGCTGGGCCAAACCAAGGAAAAGGTGGGAGTTGGCCAGTGGTTATATTGCTATCTCAGTGATATCCTGCTGTGTCCTGTTTATGAAATTCACTTTTAGGATAGTCACTTTAAGATCTACAAAGTTATATACCATGTGTATAGGACAAACTAATGGTCACAAATTTGACACTAAGAAAGGCAACACAGAAGACTGTAGGGGAACATTTTTAAAGTTTTCCGGGACATTCATTTGCAGGAGTCTTGATTCTGCCTTACTCATAAGGGTGACTTAGTACTGAAATTTACTATATTGTGGCACTGCAGTTGCCTTCATTTGGTAAATATGTGGTTGAAGTCTGAATCAGAGCAGAATACAAAACAGTTGCTGTGCACTCAATTTCTGAGCCATGTACAGAGTTCAGAGTAGTAGCAATCTCCTTCTCATTTCAAACTCATATCCTATAAGTGAGTACAAGCACTTTTTGAGGCAATTCAGAACAGTGCTAGTCATGACCCAAAACAAACCTCACAGTTATACTACCTAGGATTGTATATATGTTGCTTTCTTAGCACACTGCTTAAAAATTCCACCTTAAAAACATAGACATTCAGAAGACATTATTAACAAAATCACATAATTAAGTGAACATTCCTTGCCACTTTTCTCTCCAGGCTGCAATCAGGGCAAAATATTTTTTTTAAAAGGCCTCTAATCTGCATCCCAGCCCCCACAATCTTGTTCATGCAGATGGGCTTTCTCATTGCTTCAGAAAGACAGCACTCAGGCAGCCATTTCAGAAATTGTCCTTTTCTGCAATAGATACCATCTCTCCATTTAAAAATGGAATGGAAATTGAAAAAGGAGCTTAGGAGTGGCTGAAGCATCCCCCCTCCCACACTATCATGAAAAAAACTGTTTTTCTACACCCAGCCCCCCCCCAAACCACCACCAGCAAGCAAGCAAGCAAGCAAGCAAACAAACAAAGCTATTTCAACAAGGAAACATAGGTCCTACCCTTTCCCAGTGTTCCATTTCCAAAATATAATGTAATGATAACATAACTGAAAAGTAAAATAAAATAATCACTTTTTCCCTATTAAAAGGAACAGAATCTGGTCCTTAACAGAGTAGCATTGATTGGGTGGTTGGAGCATGCTGACTGGTGTGAGTGTGAAAGAGAAAGAGAAAATAATGAACTTATACTTAGTTTTAGAAAAGAAGTAAGAGTTCTTTATTATAGGAACTCCATACACTGATACGAAAGTGGAGAGGTAGATTCCTGTTTACCAATCATTCCTGAGGAGTAAGTCCTGAGATTAGCAATCTACACATCAAAGGAAAGTTCACGGCAGTATAGGAGTAAACATTAAATAGATGGCCTAAGCTGTCTAGCTTTCTAACTCTCTGGTTTCTCCCCCTCTGAAACCTGAGGAAAGGGACAGCGTTAGAAGTGAACTCTTCTTGTTGTTGTTCTTATGTGCTGACAAGTTGCCTCCAAACTATGATGACCCTATGAAGGAAAGACCTCCCAAATGTCCTATCATTAACAGACTTGCTCAGATCCTGCAAACTGGAGGACATGGCTTCTTTTATTAAGCCAAGCCATCTCGTTTTAGGTCTTCCTCTTTTCATACTACTTTCCACTTTTCCTAACATTATTGACTTTTCTGAAGAATCTTGTCTTCTCATGATGTGACCAAAGTACAATATCCTCAGTTTTGTCATTTTAACTTCTAGGAAGAATTCAGGCTTGATTTGATCTAGTACCCACTTATTTGTCTTTTTGGCTGTCCATGGTATCCGCAAAACTCTTCTCCAGCACCACATTTCAAATGAATCAATTTTCTTCCTGTCAGTTTTCTTCACTGTCCAACTTTCACATCCATAGATAGTAATGAGGAATACCACAGTTTGGATTATCTTGATCTTGGTTCCCAGAGAGACATCTTTAAGGATCTTCTCTAGCTTCCTAACAGCTGCTCTTCCAAGTTTCAATCTTCTGATTTCTTCATTGCAGTCTCCCTTTTGGTTGATGATTGAGCCAAGGACAATAGGTTGATGAGTGAGCCTTGTACAATTTCAATTTCCTCATTATCAACTTTAAAATTGTGTAATTCCTCAGTAGTCATTACTTTTGTGTTCTTGATGTTCAGTTGTAATCCTGCTTTGGCGCTTTCTCCTTTAACCTTCATCAGTAGTCATTTCAGGTCTTCACTATTTTCTGCCGGCACTGTGGTGTCACCTGCATATCTCAAATTGTTAATGTTCCTTCCACCAATTTTCACTCCACTTCTTCTAGTTCTAATCCAACTTTCCTTATGATATACTCTCCATAGAGGTTGAACAGATAGGGAGATAATATACATCCTTGTCTAACACCTTTGCCAGTTGGAAAGCGTTCTATTTCCTCATATTCTGATCTGACAGCAGCCTCTTGTCCAGAGCACAAGTTGCACATCAAAACAATCAACCCCCCATTTCTTTTAACAGTCTCCATAGCTTTTCATGATCCACACAGACAAAAGCTTTGCTGTAATCTATAAAACACAGGCTGATTTTTGAAATTCCCTGGTATGTTACATTAGCCATCAAAATTTGCAACGTGATCTCTAGTGCCTCTTCCTTTTCTGAATGCAGCTTGAACAGCTGGCATTTCTTGTCCCATATATGGTAAGAGTCTTTGCTGTAGAATTTTGAGCATCACTTTGCTTGCATGGAAATTAACGCAATAGTCCAATAGTTGCTGCACTCTTTTGTATCCCCTTTTTTGGGAACTGGAATGTAGACTGAGTGTTTCCAGTCCATGGACCATTGTTTTATTTTCCAAATGTAAATTTGAGCTAAACAATTATGTTGCAATTATTTCCAACACAGACCTTGCAATCTGACTGTTGCTACATTGAAAGTGGGTGGAGCCTGCCAGGATTAAGGACTAAGCTAATTATGGACCATAGCCATAGGCATTTTAAGGCAGTGTATAAATTCTTTTTATATAAAAGTTATTTTTATAAATATAAGCAGAACAGAAAAAAGAAAATAAAAATGATAGTTCAATTATAATAACATCAAAAGAAAAAGAAAAGAAAGAGTAAACATGTAATATAATAAACAATATAAATAACTCAGGATTGTTATATCCAGCACATATCCATCATTGATTGTGTTTGGTGTGTGTTAGAAAAGAAAGTATAGTCTCCAATATTCAGATTTTTGATTCTCCAAACATTTTCCAATTGTAACATTTCCATATAATTAAACACGTTTTTAGGAAGTTTGCCTTATTTGGTTTTTTTCACTTGTTTTTTTAAGATACATTACCCCACTCATGTCTCTGAAGATCATTATCTTCTTGAAAATCTAAAATGGATTGGAAAACATTTTCATAAAAATTTTCTCTTGCATCGTTTGGTGCATATGTTGTTGCTAGTCTGTAAATCTTGCCTTCCAGGAGCCTGAATTTCAAAATCATATATCTTCCGTCAGAGTCTCTTAATTCTTCTGTAACATTTATTTGTAAACTGTTTATATAAAAACTGCAATTCCTTTTTAAAATTATAAATTCTTAATAAACACAAAAATACATATGAGCAAAAAACAGGAACAAAGCCCCGAAGAATCATGGAAATTGTAATATGATACCACAGGAAGGGTGGACAGTCCTGTGCTTCATCTGCCATTGTAACTGAGTCCCTCGTGTGAGTTTGTCACTGGTTATCCCCCTGGCCAAATCCGGAGGGGCTTGAGCCCCTCAGCCCCCTGTAGTTCACTGGTTGCCCGGGGAGCTCAGCCTCCCAGCTGAATCCGGGGAGGGGGGGGGCTTGAACCCTTCAGCACCCCTTTAGTTTACACCTGTGGTTGGGATTGGGTCTTTAGAGTCTTCAGCTTTACTTTTCCAAGTCACAGAAGTCACTTTCATTCATGTGAGTGTTATGGTGGTATGGCTGGAAATAGACTAGCAGATGCTTGTTTTTCCTGGACTGGTTAAATGACAAGTTCCTTTCCTGTCATTTCCTTGCAAATGAACTGGTCCATCACATGAACAGCTTACCTAATGGTCGAGTTTGGGGCCCATCATTCATGTTCTACCAGTATGGTTGGGAGGCCTGTTAGTTTTCCTGCAATGTTGCCCCACTGTGATTGACAAAGAGCTTTATCTTGAAAAGCTCATACCCTGGAAATCTAGTTGGTCTCTAAGGTGCTACTGGATGCAGATCTTGCTCTGTTGCCACACTTATTTTTATGACTTTACGTTTGAAGGAACTATGCCTTCCACTGGCAACAGTAATAGGTAGAATTACAGCATCATTTTCTATTTTTGTAATGCCATTTTCTTATCTTATTCCAGGACACCAAAATACTGGACAACACTTCCAACTACTTTGTCAGACTGCACAGGGAATCCATTGAAATTCACAAGCATAAGCAAAACTTCAACAGGAAAGAAGAAACCTTAAGAATGAACAGAGCATGGTTTCCAGTTCTGAAAAACACCAGGCTAACAAAACATTCTATCCCCGACAATAGCCCTGCAGAGAAGATTAGCACATCAAGTACCAATCCATATGCAAAAGAACCTCCTCAGGATACAGTGAAGCCTCCCGCCATTAGCATTCCACACCCTGGGAAACTCTTACAGGATGACTCAGCTCAACCCCACCCCTCCTGAGTAGATACAAATGACATACATCTTTTCCACACTGTGACACTGAGAGATCTCTGTCTTTTGGTGCTACACCTCTGAAGATGCCAGCCACAGCTGCTGGCGAAACGTCAGGAACTACAATGCCAAGACCACGGCAATACAGCCTGGAAAACCCACAACAGCCATCGTTCTCCGGCCATGAAAGCCTTCGACAATACAACAATAATTGTGTTTGTGCAGATGTATTCCAGAATATGCTTTGGAGGTGAACCTGCACAAACTCTTAAGAACTGAACATTCAGTTAATTGAATAATTCACTTGTGTCAGTGTAATATGACTCTCCACTAGACATGGGCATGAACAGCATTACGAACAGAAAAAACACATGAAGAGCCCGTTCATCTGTTCGCGAACAAGCTGTTCATGAGGCTCCATTCTAAATAGGTTGTTGCAAGCCTCGTTAGTTGCCTTCGTCAGCCGTTCGTCAAGCCAGACTGTCTGGGGCCTTTCAATCAATTCCCCGGCAATGGCAGGGACTGAACTCTGTCTGAACTCCTTCTGACTTTCCTTTTGGCTTTAACTCTTCAAAGTACTTCCAGTAGGGAGTCCCATTTTTGCCACTGTGAACAGAAAATGACAACAAAGGGAAGGACCCATGGATCATGACTTTCCTGGGGTGCAATCTCTCTGAAACTTGGGGAGTCTTTAGAGGACAGTGAGGACTATGTCCCCTGCAAATTTGGTGGGTATTAGACATTGGGAAGGTCAGTTTGTAACCCCTCAAATTAGCTGCCTTCCACCAGAGAGTCCCGTTTTTGCCACTGTGAAGAGAAAATGACAACAGAGGGAAGGACCCTTGGATCATGCCTTTCCCGGGGTGCAATCTCTCTGAAACCTGGGGGGGGGGGCCTTCGGAGGACAGTGAGGACTATGTCCCCTGCAAATTTGGTGGGTATTGGGCATTGGGAAGGTCAGTTTGTAACCCCTCAAAGTAGCTTCCAGCAAAGAGCCCCGTTTTTGCCACTGTGAAGAGAAAATGACAACAAAGGGATCCTATGGATCATGCCTTTCCCGAGGTGCAATCTCTCTGAAACTTGTGTAGATTGTGGGGTGTTTAAAGGGCCCTGCCCCTTGCACTTGGCAGGAAAGGGCCCTTTAAACTATCAGCTGGCAGGCGGCGGGGGGAATTCCCCCTGCCGCCTGCCAGCTGATAGTTTAAAGGGATCTTTAAGGGGCTTCAACAACGAACAACAAACATGTTTATGTTCATTGCTGTTCGTTGTTCGTTGTTCGTGGATGGCAATGAACAACGAAAGCTTGTTCCTTTTTTTCCCCCATTCGTGCTCATGTCTACTCTCCACATGCCAAGATTTTCTCTAATGCCTGTATGAACCTCACAGGTTATTGAGGTTTTCCTTTGAGTCCCTTCTCTAGAATCGTCTATCATTTGCAGCAAGGCACGAGATGTCTACAAATAGGATTTTTTTAAAAAAACTGGCACCATGCCTCTGAAATATTTTCCCTCTGATGTCCATCTGGTGCCTTGTTTATGTGACAGACAAAGACTTTTTTATTCTCTCCAGTGTTTGGTTAAGTTGTTTTTTTTCCCCTTGATTTTTGTGAGTAAATTTTCCCCATTATTTGGTGCTGGTGATTTGCTGTCCAAGCTGCTGTTTCCACCAGTTTCCCCCTCAGGACTTAGAAAAACCCCCAAAAGGTGCCAGTTAACAGTACCAATGAGCACCAACATGAAAAAATCTTTATAAATAAACAAACTGCTTAATTTGTGCTTACATACTGTTCTTCTAGACAGATTAGTGCCACACTCAGAGCAGTTAACAAGTCAGTGTCATTATTATCCCCATAAGAGAAACTCTGTGAAGCAGGCGGGGCTGAGAGAGCTCTGGGAGAGCTGTGACTGACCCAAGGTCACCCAGCTGGCTTCAAGTGGAGGAGGGGGGAATCAAACCTCGTCCTTCAGATTAGACTCCTGCCACTCTTAACCATTGCACCAAACTATTTGTTTTCATGGGCTCCCAAAGTGATTAGGAGGACCTCCAGAATTTTGTCCCTAGTCCACCATTCAGAAACTCCACTTGGTGATGGTGTTGTGATGTAGTTTGTATAAGCTTTTATTATAATTTTAGGTTTTTTTATTTTATCAAAATAAGAAAAGATACAGAAAGAAAAAAGGAGAGGGGAGGAAATAATAAGGTCAAGAAGATTTTACAACTGTTCACTACAAGAGTTGTTCGAATAGAGTGCACAAAAAGTCTTTTTCAATGTTTGTCGATCTAACAATGGAGATTAAATCTGATTACTATATATAGTAATATATATAGTATACATAGTATAGTAATATAATATAGTATATATATTATCCCTCTATACTACACATACTTAATGCATTTCAGTTTTCTATTGTTGGCCATTATTAATACTTTTTGATTATTAGCTGCTTTGAGCCATCTGACTTTTTGAAAAGAAGAATTAAAAGTAATTTTAAATAAACAAAATGTAACAAATATTGGCATAGATTTTCAGTTGGTTATGGAATAATTTAGATAACCATAAATATACTTGTGTGTTCTTCAGGGAGCAGGAAAAGTTCTGTATATAAATAAATTGTAAAGAACAATATTCAGTTAAGAAGCTTATCTTTGGTGGGGGCTTATTCTGTACTTCACAATCAAGGTGTTTTTGTTTGTGGAAATACTGAAAAAGCAACATCAATATGAAGTTCCTCCACAAATTTCCATGTGCTTATTGGAATTTCTAGGTCCATCATTTGACTGATAACCCCAGAAGTAAGGCTATATTTTGTCAGAGAGTTTTATTTCTCCAGTGATATCAAGATTTGCCTACAGCCGTATGATTTATACCCCCGAGAGGCGTTGCTTGTAATGTTTACTTCCAGCAATATATCATAACATAACCCTACATGTAAGTTTGAAGCCACACATTTTTCTAGCAAGACTCTTTGCATTGATCTATGTTGTGGCACCATGGTACCTACCAGAATGCTATCTGCTTTCAGTTAGGACTAGCATAGTATACTCCCCAGCCTGGTATCAGGCAGCTTTACTCTCTCCACTTGACTTTCTCAACATGAAACCCTCAGCAGTTTCTCTGTAAAATAGGATGTTACAACAAGCTCCCTTAGAACTGTGTATCAGTGAAGGGGTAAAGAGAACAAAGTATAGATCAAGTGTCCTCATTCTTGATGAGTCTGTGGACTCATTTTTGAAATTCGGAGAATGGGAAGTGAGTATCAACACAAAATAAATTGTTAATGTTGTAGTTATGTGGCATTGTGTGGCGTTGAGTGATGCCTAGCCCTACCCCTGCCGCAAAGCTAGCAACTCTATGTCACCTGGTATCTACTATAGTAATCCTCATTTCTTCTAGCTTTAAATATATATATATATATTTGGTGATTTTGGCTTCTGTTATATCATAGATAATCAGAAATTCTCAGAAGCATTCTCTAATATTCACTAATCATTATTGCTGAAATCCACTCATGTTTATATGTTAATCATACTTTTACCTCATATTTCCTTGAAAGAGTTTAGGCAGTGTATAAGATTATGATTCTTTCCTTCTTTCGTCACAGCCATGATCTGAGGAAAGTCAGGCTGAGAGAAAATAACTGGCTCAGGGTAACTGAGAAATCTTCAGACTAAGAGAGTTTCATGATGCATGAGGATTTTCATTTTCTGCATTTTTCTGATTAGGTTTTTAAATGTGTTGATATCTTAATTTGCCGATTGGGTCATCATTTGGGTTTTAAGTCTTATACACGACTTTGAAATTTTTTTTATTGAAAAACAGCACACACATACATATATACGTACCTTTTCAGAACAGTTTGCCAGCACTGTCTCAAGATGCAATCTTTTCTTAATTCTCATCCGTTGTTGTCTTTATCCTTAGCCTCATCCTGGGCTGTTTCCAGATAGGACCATTAGTGAGATTTCATTTTCTCAAGACTTTTCAAATATCTGGCTGCTTTCTCCAGTCTTTCATTTAATCCAAACAATGACACATTATTGGTTTGGAAGAGCTTGCAAGAGATATAATACATGGCATCATGGGCCTTTCACTTCATGATCCTTGACCCCAGGGGATAATTCGGATAGCAATGCATGCAATGAATGAGTCTTCTCTCTGTTTTTTTTTCCTTTTGCAAATATTGAGTTTGAAAATTGAAGTTATCTTTCTCACAACAGCAATTTTTTCTTAAATTGGAACAAATTCAAAAGAAGGAGTATTTTGAAAGGTTTTGAAGCTATTTTATGTATTTATTTTTATTTACTTCATTTCGAGTCTGCCTTTCTGAGACTCAAGGTAGATTACATAGTGTAAGTCAATGCAATCAATAGGATGAGATGGCTAATAAGCAACATAATAAGACTAGGATTTCAGAAATCTGAAGCAAAAAAGTATTAGACATTAGGCAAAAAATATTACACAAGTAGAAACCAAAGCAGTGACAGCAAGATAATATATACAGCAAACAGCTTTTATGTACTAAACACAGTATAGTATGTGATTCACATTACCAGTCCCTTCCTGAACCATTTCATTACCATATAACACTGTTTCTTTATCGAATTGCCCTCCTTAACAATATTGTTTTTACACAGCTTGAGGAATGACAAAAATGTCCTCCTAGGGCAGGCAGGCATCCATGTAGTTGGTGGCATTCAACATGGTTGCTGTTGCTATTGGTGCATGCTTTCAATTTACTGACATTTTTGGATGACATCTACTCAACATGGGCAAGCCATGCATCATTTAAAAATAAGCTGCTTTTTGAGTGTATGTGCTGCCTTTGTGTTTGCATTGTTGGTGGCATTCATTAGTCAGTGGCATTCATCATGATGGCCCATATTCAAAACTTGTAGGATGAGCTACAGTTCTCAGTTGACAGTATAAGAACTGAAAAAGTCTTTGTGATTTAGTTGAGAACTCTTGGCTCTGTGAGTCAGGTAAGAAAAATATGCAAAGCTGGAATACAACAGAGATGGGCTATAGAGCTTTCTTTCACCTAACCCTCAGAACAGCAAGATTAAAATATCTAAACATTTCTTTAGTAAATTTAAAATTTTGTGTCTTGGAAAGGATTGGAGCAGAAGATGGAGGAGGGCAGATATGGAAAATCACTCTGAGAACATGTACACATGAAACATTTTGAATAGTTATGGATATTCAAATTTGAAACAAGTCGCAGTTCCAGTAACTGCATATTACTGCTTTCTGACTGAAGCTTCTCTTATGAATGTCCTTTGGAAACTTCCAAACTTTCAATTGTTGTGGACCATTTAGTACAATGAGATATCTCAGATTATTGCACACATCAACCTACCACCCTGACTCCTATAGAATTCCTGGACTAAAATTAATAGCATCTCACAAAGACCTGTTTTGCTCTCTTCACCAGAGAGATGAATAGTTACATCTATCAGAGAAGTCAATGGGGATGCAGTAGTTGTCAGTCTGGCTGGCCAGAAGAAATGCAATTGTCCCTCTCTAAACTTCAGAGATAAAAATTCACTTTGAACTTCTGCATTTACAAATCTCAGGAGCCCTGCTTTTGCTTAGACTAAAAAATCCTGCTTGGCTGACCTCATTTTTTTAATGTGGAACAAGAAAGGTGTTTTCTTCCATCTGAAATGGCTGCTGCAGCACTACTTGATGAAAGTAGAAATTGAGATTGTGACACAATTTTGACTATCTGAAATCAGTAAAACAGGCAATTGCATTGACAGTTCATTTGAGGAGCAGTAATTGAAACCGCCGATGTTTTACAAATGTTTCCAGTCAATAAAGAGGACACCTGTTCCAACCCTTCTCAGAACTCATTCAAATCCCAAACTGCTCCAAATGCAGAAAACACAAAGCATGATGGCCACCCGGCTTTCTAGACAGACGTCATGACGAAACCTAGACTTGCTGTTTTCACCGATGCAGGAACACAGGCAACTATTGGCGCTCCCCAACACATAATAAAAACGAACAAGTGTGGAGCCATCTGGCGCTGTCATTATGAATGTATGTTGTATTGCACATTAAACAAAACAGAGTTTGAACATCAAATCCCTCCAAGCTTTCCTGGTGAAATAACTTTGCAGAATATCTTTATGCTGATTCACTTCTACAGCAGCTCTTTCTGTGCTCTATTAGCAATTAAAATAGAGAAAATGTGCATTAATAAACTCAGGCCTAGAAGGGGGTGGATACAATGATCTGCCACGTTGCTTCCTCCAGGGATGGTCTTGCAGCCCTTCGACTTGAAAATCCTCGGGGGGATTTTTTTCAGTCTTATGTGAAAAATAGTTGAGTCCTTATTTTCATGCCATTTGCTGTTCCCTTCCATTTCTCCCCTATTAAATTTACACAATCCTAACATTGTTTTTTTATTGTTTGACAGGCCAATGGTGCGTAACATATGAATGGGGTAAAAATGGTATAAAATGCAGTAAACATGCCATAAACATGAAATAAATGAATTGGGACCACCAACAATGAAAAAGGGTCAAAATAAAAAGGCTCAAGTGATTTTAATTGGAAACACCAGCAATGGATAAGTTTGACCTGTGTGCAGCACCTTGTAGTCATGTGGATAGCTCAATAGACTTAGAAGGGTGTAACTGTACTTAAAATTGCATTGCCAGTCTACCAGCTCACATATACGTAAGCCACAAACTGAGCAACAGTTTATGTATTAGCAGGCCACCAAGTGGTTATAAAACAGACATGATGTTGAAACATGGGACTCACAGAAGTAGGGTTGCCAAGTCTGGCAACAGGCAGGAGGTTGTGGGTGGGGATTTGGTGAGAGTGGTGACTAGACATGGGCACGAACCAAAAAAATTACACAACCAGAGGATCGTGGTTGGGTGCAGACCACAATCCCGAATTCCCGAACAGCAACGAACATGTCCCGGTCCCGAACCCGGATCGTGTATCGTGAAGTGTGAAACCTGGCCTGGGAGCCCATGGCTATTTATAAGCATGGGTCCCATTCAGCAACACAGGAGGTCTGTGTTTGGCCATCAGAGCTGCCTATCAGGGTTTGCAGGGATGAGATTGGAGTGCCCATGGCTACAGAACACCCCCTTCCCCCTCTCTCCCCTGGGTGTCTTCTCCCAACTTGTGACTGCTTTGCTGCTCCGTGGTTGGAAGGAAGCCCTGATCAAGGAAAGCTGGGCTTCCATTCGGGTTTCCAGGGCAACAGAAGGAGGGCAAAAAGAGCTCAGGCATTCCCTTGGCTCCGTTGCCAGGGGAATAGATTGCTGGCACCTGAGTGTCTGGATCCCCGAATCGAGCCCGAACTCCACTATCCAGGCCTCTCCCGACTGCTGAATCGTTGGCCGTGGACGATCACGATCCGCTGGGTCATGATCATGCAATCGCCATTTTCATGGGTTTTTTACGTTCGTAATGCAGATCGTGCCCATCTCTAGTGGTGACATTGTGGGCATGACAATATTACTTTGGGGGAAACCCCGAAGTGACAGCAGGAAGCACTACAAATCACCACTATGGTAAAAGCATGGAGTTTCCAGTGATTTCTAGAACTACCCACCATCACTTCTGGGTTTTCCTCTTTGTCATATCTGTTGTCATGCCTACAACACTGCTTTTTAAAATTCCCCCTCCCTGGGCCACCATTAGAGTGGCAATGGGTCACAGGGTCTTTCCTAGCACCTATTGCCTAATCCTTTATATGCAGATGTGGGGTACAGAACCTGGGTCTTTCAGTATGAGAAGCATTTGCAAGGCCAAACAGGGATTGAGGGGTAAGGGAGAGACAAAGCTATATCAGGGCCCAGAACCTGGTGGGGTAGGGCAGACGCAGCCTGAAGTTCATCATAATGATATTATCAATAATCACTTCAGATATAAAATAGAAACTTTTATTTCATGACTCAGGAGAGCATTGTATGTTGTGATGCCCCCCCAAAAAAGAATGCTTGAGCTCTGCTCTTGTGTTATATAAAAACATAATAATAATAATAACATTTGATTTATATACCGCCCTCCAGGACAACTTAATGGCCACTCAGAGTGGTTTACAAAGTATGTTATCATTATCTCCACAACAAAACACCCTGTGAGATTGGTGGGGCTGAGAGAGCTCCGGAGAACTGTGACTAGCCCAAGGCCACCCAGCTGGCTTCAAGTGGAGGAGTGGGGAATCAAACCTGGCTCTCCAGATTAGAGTCCTGCTCTCTTAACCACTACACCAAACTGGCTCTCTGAGTCATGCCTCCTCCCATGTAACGTGCTAACTTAGCTAAACAGTAGATCTTGATAGGTATTTACTAGCCTGCCCCTTCTTCACTATTTCTCTCATGCAGGGCTGAAATAGGCCAGGCACAAAATACCCATGGCCAGATCTTCAGGTGCCTTGTGATTTTCTCAGAAATACTGTGCCATGGCACTGAAGCAGAGGTTGGGTTACCTCTTCACTCTGTATCTTTTCCCAGGTAGATGAGCCCCTCATTGATATTTGTCCTGGTTGCTTGTGTGACAGGATGCTGGACTAAGATGGACCACTGGTCTGATCCAGCAGGCTCTACTTATGTTCTGTTTAGGGAATGGTGCCAGGAAGTAGCATTAATAAGACATCCCAATCCAAATCTCCTTTCTGCTGCTTAAAGACAATAAAGATATCTAGAGATCTGATCACAGATTTCCAGAATCTTGAGTAGCTAATGAAGAATATATTTTTTTAAAAAAAACAACCTTGAAGTGAAATTGCTTGGCAAAAAAAGAGGAAGAAATGTAAGTCAGACTTCAGGAATTTTCACTTTCTGAATTAAATCTGTTGGTGCGGAGAAGGCTATTTGTAGGGCAGCAAAGAAATGATTTTTATGCTCCCCAAATGAATTGGACCAATCTTTGCAATAGCATCTTCCCTGACCAGTATCATTACAAGGCAGCTATTGGACACAACATAAGGGATGGACTGCACACACATTCCACATCCTGAAAATCACAATCAGCAATCGAATTGTTTTCCATTGCTGAAAAATGCCTCATTTTTCAAAAATATCTTGACTCAACTGAATGATGTTTTCAATCTGCTCAGAACGCTGTTTGCCGGAAATATATGTTGTGTGTTCCTAATTCTACCACCAGAGAAAACCAACACTAATACTTTAAATGGCTTGGCAGCCCTTGAGCATTATTTTTGATGGAAAGGGGACCAGTAAGTTCTAGAACTAAACTACAAAGGCTTTAGCCACAAATTCAGATTGATTGGCTCAATAATAACCAATCAGAATAGACTGCCTTTCCCTGCTTTGTTATCATGATGACCTGTCTACATATATCAGGCATCTGAAAACATTGTTTTTAGTGTAAAGATTCCATTTCCAGGCAAAGGAGAGCCTCAGCAACAATTATTTTAGAAACAACCACCACAACAAACAACAGTGTGCTTATATACTGCTCTTCTGGACAGATTAGTGCCACTCTCAGAGCAATGAACAAAGTCAGTGTTATTATCCCCACAATACAGCTAGGGAGCTGGGGCTGAAAGGAGTGGCTTACCCAAGGCCACCTGCTGAGTTTATGGCAGTAGTGGGATTCAAACCAGAAGAGAGCTGATTTGCATCCTAGCCACCTAACCACTATGATACATCAGCTGACTATTATGCTGAATATCTATTTATTAAAAGGTGTGATACCACTGAGGGGTAGGATTAACTACACAATACATATAGATCCAGAGGAGTTACCCGTGTTAGTCTGTAGTAGCAAAATCAAAAAGAGTCCAGTAGCACCTTTAAGACTAACCAATTTTATTTTATTGTAGCATAAGCTTTCGAGAATCAAGTTCTCTTCATCAGATGCCTGACCAGTTCGGATCAGGCATCTGATGAAGAGAACTTGATTCTCGAAAGCTTATGCTACAATAAAATAAAATTGGTTAGTCTTAAAGGTGCTACTGGACTCTTTTTGACAATACATATAGAGTCTGATAGTAAGCAGTAAACAAAATATTGTAGAATAGAACTTAGGAACTGGCTGGAGTGAGATGTCACCTTTGGAATATTCATTAAATAGAGTTTTGTTAAGAGTTCTTCCAAGCCATAAGAACTCTTTGGTGCAATAACTGAGCAGGAATGTGATTTATATCTAAAGGGGCCCCAGCACAAAAAGATGGAGCACCTTAACAGTCAAACCTCTGATTCAAGGCTGCTCAGCTGTTCTGTGTTACTGCTGAGATTTCAAATGAAAGAATAATAGCTTAGGAAATAATAGTTTCCCTTGAGGTTTGAATTGAATTTATTTGCACTGCTATAAAGCTTTGCAGGTTTGAAGAGTACTATGATCCTGTGAGGGTTCAGGACATCCTGACCCGACCTTAGACTCAAAAGTGCTTCGTTATGTCTGAGGGATATCAAGAATCATTCTGTTTGACAGTAGCAGGCCTCTTTTCTCCTGAGCTTCCGCATTTTGTTGTGCCAAAGTAAACCTCAGAGATGAAGTTCAGAAAACTGTAGCCTCCCAGTTCATTCCAGTTCCTGAGGGAGAATAATTAGGCCATTTTCCAGGGAGCTTGCCGTGTTGTTAGGGCTACTAGCTGCCGCTGGCAATCCACTTGGAGATCCTGCAGGGCCCTCTGGGAGATTCTGGGGTCAGGTACAGTCACACTGCCATCGGCACAATGCTCTACTTCTCTTCCACCACAAAACTGGATGTGGTGCATAGTGCTGACACCAGCAAGCCTCTGGCCCAGTATTTCCCCCTCTGGCCTGAGAAGAGGTGTCAGGAAATGGGAGCCAATTGTGGGAGATCTAAAGGAGGCCTGTAGCAGAAGACTTGCCCCCCCAGCCCCAGTGTCTTCCATATGAAGGGAATGTAACAGGGGCCACTCCTAGCTCCAAAACGCTGGCTAGTTCCTGTAACTTCTCGTTTGGTGTCTGAGGCTGAACCCACACTTACCGGCACAGCGCTAAGCAGGCAGAGTGAGAGCGTCTTTCCGGTGCGTTTTATAATGTCATCGCGCCACGAGAGCGGCATCATGACATGATGACATCATAAAATGCACCAGAAAGATGCTCTCACTCTGCCTGTTTAGCGCTGTGCCAGTAAGTGTGGATTCAGCCTCAGTCTTGCTGCTCTGAGGGCTGGTAGCCAGTAGCAAGAGCTTTCAGCCCTGCCAGTTCTGTCAGGCTTTAGAGTGTTGCTCTGAACTGGCCTGGTCTAGCTTTCTGTGATCCCTCATAACAAGGGACACAAGGACTTAATGACACAATGCATAATGGATTTGATTTCTTAGCCTCATCTTTGTGCTGTTCCTTGTTCATTTCAGTAGTGAAAATTCATTTGACAAGTAAATGCATGATCTGGGTTCAATGGGGAAAAGAAGATGAAAAAGCTGAATTATTGAAATAGTGGAAATTCAGAGGAGATAAAATGCATTATAAATTTTATTTCTGTTTGTAGTACATTAGTATATGAACTAGAAAACAGGAGGTCCCATTACAAGGTTCCCTTTTAAGCCACATTTTAGAAAATTACACACTGCCATAAAGTATACAGTGTGTACTATATGCTTTTTTAAATTAAATGTAATTGGTTGCTCTAATTTGAAACACAAGAATTATACTACCAAGACCCACATAGCTAAGTTGGCTCTTTTGCTCAGTTTTTTTTTTTTTAAAGCAGCCTCTCTGTCTCTGGGCTATACGGGGAAACTACTGATGAAATTCAGCAGAGTGTTAAAAAGCAGTTTTTGATGCAGCATTGCCAGAATACAGTTCAAAGAAAATGTGAAATTCCTCTTGGGCATGCAAACCTTTTGCCATACCTAAAAGAGCTTTCTGGAATGTGATGCACAGCTGCAAAATGCCTCTTGTTTTTGCAGTTCACCTGGCAACCTGAATCCAGTCAACCCAATTTAGATGAATAAGTAGTATAGCTTTAAGAAAGTCCACAGTTAATCACATTGCAGAGATTTATTTATCTGGGGTTTTGGCAGGAATTGGAATTTGTTTATAAAAAGTACTGGGATAAATTTGATGGTTATAGGTAGAACTGGACTTTCTTTCTTTCTTTCTTTCTTTCTTTCTTTCTTTCTTTCTTTCTTTCTTTCTTTCTTTCTTTCTTTCTTTCTTTCTTTCTTTCTTTCTTTCTTTCTTTCTTTCTTTCTTTCTTTCTCTCATTTTATAAAATCTTACTGAACCTTTAGTTGTTGGCATTTCCTGCATCAGACATCTTATTAAAGAACACCTATAGATTTGCTATGCGTACTCTGAACAGAAAGCTCCAATTTCTCCCCATAGTGTTGCCAAATTTTATGGAAGGGACTGTTATCCAGTGGTAGAGCATTTGTTTCAAATGCAAAAAGGCCCAGGCTCTAGCATCTCCAGCTGAAAGGATCTGATAGTAAGTGATGTGAAGTACCTCAGACTCTGGAGCCAAAGTAGATAATTTTGACCTAGATAGACCCATAGTCACTCTTCTATTTCGAGTTCTCCGTGGATCCAACCTGTGCTCTGTCCAGACCCACATCACCTCGGGGACTGGCTTCTATTTAAAAAAAAAACCCAGCATGCAAATGGGCTCAGAAAGCTGCCAACAGGGGAGGAAAACTTCTGCCTTTATCCCAAACCTTTTTCCCCATGCAAAAACAGTGCAGGGAAGGACAGTTTCCCCCTTTCTGCTTCTGCACTTGCACACAATATCTTCACGTGGAGCAGCAGAAATGGGGAAATGTCTCCCCTTCACACTATTTTTGTACGAGGAAAAGAGCTTGGGAGAAAGGCAGGAGCTTTTCTTCCCCCAGCAGCAGCTTTCTGAGCCCATTTGCGTGCTGGTTCTCTTCGTTAAGCAGTCTTGGGATATTGCTGGCTCAAAAAAAACAACTGGAATGAGGTTCCATGACTGGCTGTGGCAACCATCAGAATTGCCAAGTATGTGTCACACTAGCCCTCTATCCATATGATTTCAATGTGTGAAGGCAGGGAACAAGGCCATACATATTGTTACCATTGCTTAGCATTAGCATGTTAACCTGAAGTTCTGAACAGAGTGTTTGGGCATACAATTGTACTCCCTCTGCACTACTGGTACTGATTCTCTTTTAAGGTTCCCGTTTATACAGAGAGCCCTCTGTGCATTCAGACCTTAAAAGCAATGCATGGAGATCAGTTGTGGAGGACGCATGCTCATTCCTGCTCTTCTCTGCTGGTTTGCACATGCAGGAGAATAAGGTGGGGATGAAGTGGAAAAGGAATAGAATAGAGGTGATGGATTCTAGCTCTGGGATTTATGTTGCATAAAAATCTCCATGCAAATAGAAAACAAGCAGAAAAGCTCTGCCCCTTTCTTTTTGCTTTCTGTGTTGGTTTTCTGTGTGCAGGGAGTTTTAAGACAGCGGAGGAACCCAAATACATGACCATCAGGTGCACTCTAAAGTGGTACAGTCAATTCTATAGCCAGCACAGTATAGTGATTAGAGTATCAGACGAAGCTCTGGGAGACCCAGGTACAATTCCCACCCAGCCATGGAAGCTTGCTGTGTGACCTTGAGCCAGTTACACGGTCACAGCCAGTTACACGGTCACCTTGTGAGGCCAAAATGGAGAAAGGAAAGCCAGTGTGGGTCACCATTGAGGAGAAAAGTGTGGTATAAACAAATAATTACATTCTACCATCACAGCACCCTTCCAGGGTCCATTTTAGCACCATACTTATTTAATTTATATATAAATAACTTCCAAATTTGCAGTGCATGAAGATCAGTTGTGCAGGATGCTCATTCCTGCTCCAAATTTGCAACATAATATTCACATACCATTTTTAACAAATTAATCACTATCAATGCTTCTATATGCTGATGACTTAGTTCTCCTCAGCCAAACTCCAATCGGCCTGAAGAAACTTGTGAATGATTTCTGTATCTTTTGTGCCCGAGAATCGCTGACAATAAATTTTGCCAAAACAAAGATCTTGAGATTTTCTAAGTCAAGACGTTTAAAGGAACATCCCTGGCAAATTTATGGAGAAACCATCGAAGAAGTTAGACAGTTCAAATATCTCGGTGTGATGTTTAGTTACAACTTGACCTGGCACTCCCAGATAAAATCCATCATAGGAAAAACCCAAATGGCAGTAACAATTCTTAAGAAATTCTTTTATACCAAAGGTGGTCAACTGATCTCGCTTTTGTTAATCCTACTATATAATTCTCTAAGCGGGTTTCAGACAACACACATTTTTTTTCCTGCGCATGGGCTCGTGTGGGGATAAATAGCGTGTCTCAGCAGCACGGCTTGCCTTCTGCCACCATTACAGCTTCCTCGGAGGCCGCTCCCTGTGCCGTTCTCCAGCAGCCGGGAGCCAAGCGGGCAGAGCGCCCCAAGCAGTGGGGTTCCAGGACGAGCTGCTGAATGGGAGCCTCCAGCAGCGGCCCCTCAGAAGCCTCGCAAGTGGTGGCGCTACCCCTGCAAGTGAGGAAGCCGACTGGGAGCTTGCGGCGCTTCAGGTTGCAGGGCCTTAGCATAAACTGGGGATGGGGGGGGGGAGTGTACTAAAAGGAATAACAGGATTGCCCGTTGGAAATAATGAGAGAGGCTTGAAGGCCCATTGGAGAGAATGAGAGCCAAAAATTCCAATTTACTTGCATGGACTCCATTGAGTCCATTGAAATACATTACAAGGTGAAGTCTCTAGTCAAAGAATGCTTCTGCTACTTCCAGGTGCTGTCATTCCATTCAGAGGGCTGTCATTCCAGTCCCAGGATGCTTCTGCTACTCCCAGGGGCTGTCATTCCACTCTGGGGGCTGTCATTCCAGTCAAAGAATGCTTCTGCTACTCCCAAGGACTGTCATTCCATTCAGGGGGCTGTCAATCCAGTCCCAGAATAGGCTATCTGGGGCCAGAGACCTTAATGGGAAATCCATTCCACATTTTCTTTGTAACTTTTATTGTGCTGTAACGTGTTTCAATGGAACCTGTGCAAGTAAATTGGCTCCCATTATCTCCATTGGGTCTTCAAGCCTCTCAAATTAATTCCAGTGTCATTCCTTTTAGTACATCCCCATACTGGGACCCAATGACAGCTCAGCTGCAGAAGGGCCAGGCCAAAGGGGTTGCTTCCCTCCCCAACTCTGGGGCAGCCAGAGCTTGAGACTTGCATGGAGTTGAGCATGGATATATTCATTACATGTTTTATTGAAATTGTCTTTGATATTGACTGTATTGACCCACACTGTGTAATCTGCCTTTAGTCCCAGTGAGAAAGGTGGACTACAAATATCCTACTATATAAAAGGCAAGCCGTATCAGGCCGGTATAAGGCGCAGGAACACTACTGGGGCCCTGGAGTGCTCTGGTGCTCTGTACCAGTCTGATTTCCACCTGTTTGAGGCCAAGTCAGGCTGGTGCAGGCCCAGTTTGAGCCTGTTGTATTGTTAAACACAACGGGCTTTGTTGCTAGTGTTATATAAAGCCATCATTCTTCCCAAATTGCTCTACACTGCCCCAATCTAGGTCAATGGACTGCTGGATCCTCTGGATAAGCTCCAGTAAACTTCCTTTCATAAGATTCCTTCTCTTCCACCCAGTGTACCTTCAGCAGTGGAGCGGCTAGAAATCAGACTTCCTCAGAGTACCAATCCATTCAGATTATCCCTCTGTGAATCTAATGCTTTACCATCTTTACTGCAACTAGTAATAGCTAATTCCTGGTTCAAAATTTAGCTTAGCCTAATCTATTCAAAGCTTGCTGTATTAAATCCAAGCTTTGTTCATAGGGTTTCACTGAAAAAATCTTTGCAAGAAGTATGAAACCGATTATTTAAAAAAGACTGGGCTATATTAAAATTCAAAGCTGATCAATAATGCTCCCCTAATTATTTTCATCCATCCTATCCGAAAATTGAACTGGCTAAATATTTGAGCTGGCTAAATATTTGAACTGGCTAAATATTTTTTTCTTTTTAAAAGTTCCAAAATATCAACATTCCTTCACGTTACTCAGATGCGATGCATTCCTTTTCCTTCCACTGAGATGAAGGGCCATTTTAGTAGAATTCCCCCTAAGAAGCACTATTGTATTCATTGTATGGATCAAGTTGATTCAATTGCCCATATCCTTTTTAGCTGCCCCCATTACAATTTACTTCACAATCAGTATATTACTCCCTCGATTGAACATCTACAGAATATTTCTGAACAACAGAAACTAAAAATCTTGCTGCTAGGCAAGATTTAAAAAAAATGTACATGTGATCTAGCCATATTTATCTATGGAGTTACAAATTACTTGACATATGGCTTGTAAGCTGTTAAGTTACAGGGAAAGGGATAACAGCACCCTTCTACCTCATTGTGTTGCATGTATACTAAACCAGCTCCCTGCAATAATGCTTTTTAGCATTATTTTCAGGTCCCATTATGTATATAATTAATGGGCTCCTCTGTGAATCTTTCCTAAAGGATGATACAGAAACTTGAGCTGAATGTCTACTATGATTACTGCATGAAGAACAAGTCCAGCTCCTCCTGTTTCTAAGTTGGTAGAAAAACTTTCCAATATGACATAATGCAGTAAAATGGCTGTGAGTGCATAGATCTCGCCAGATTAAATTAAAGTTTCATCATTTCAAAATTAATTGTACTTTTTGAGTTAGCTAAATGTATGTTATCTTCTCTTGTCCACTCTGAATTTTGGCCTGAAGCCGCCTTACCCATTCTGTTGATTAAAGACAATAGCTTTATTAAGTTTGTTTTTTCTATATGTCTTTAATTATATGTGATGTAACTCCTTTCATCTGGCTTTTAGATGTAGTCTCTCTCTATCTGAATTTTCTAATTCTGGAAGTAATAACATTATATCAGTCAGATGGTATATAAACTCCTTGAAAAAAAATCACTGTTGAAATAGGGTACATTTGACATTCATATTACAAGATGAGGACCTTCCATTTTACTTTGTCCATGACCTTGCCCTGAACATGCTGAAAAGATTAAAAAGAAAGTCGTTCATTGGAACCTGAGCTGTCCAAAGTAGTGTACAAATAAAATAAAACACAATTCTTAGGTACGCCAACCTGAGGCTGGCAACTGCAGGAGACTTCCTTGGGTGGAGCCCCTAGCCAGCTACATTATGATGTCACATGTGAAATGGTGACATCATTTATGGAGTGATCCAGAAGTGACATCATGACAAAGGAGACAACATTCTATTCTAGCATTCTCCCAAAGCTCTGTGATTATGTTACTTCCAGGTTGTGCTGGAAGTGATGTCATAGCCGGCAATTTCCCCAGGAATGTCCCCCCTGCTGCTCAGATTAGCAATGATGGGGAGAGCCAGTAAAGGTGGAAGATCTGCTACTGAAGTAGGAAACCTGGTCTCCTTGCTCCTGGGTTACTAATGTGATGTTAATAGAAAGTTAATAAGTAATACTTCGACCCACAATATTCTTTTTACAAACTGCACATGATATTTCAGCACCCTCAGATACAATAAACAGACTCAACCTGCTCCTATCCTGAACAAAGTGCCGTTTAGCATACTAATTTCAATAGTTTCACCTGTGCTCAATTCTGCATAGTAGAATCATGCAATTCTGCACAATATGACCTGAATACACATGAATAGAGATGGGCACGAACCTAAATACAAACCAAAAAAACCCACAAACAAGCCCGGTTCAGGGTTCGTGAACCAGGGTTTGTGGAAGCTTGTTTCCATGTACTTCCATGAACTGGACTACTGGTTCGTTTGGTTCGTATTAAAGGGTCAGTTTAAATGGCCATTTCTCCGGGGGTTTGGGGAGTTTAAAGGGATTCCCCCGCTTGCCAGCTGATAGTTTAAAGGGTCCTGCCCCTTGTAAGCAGCAGGAAAGGGCCCTTTAAATGATTAAATGCTCCTTTCCCTGCCAGAAAGAGGCATTTAAACCCCACGAACCATGAACTGGTTCGAAACTGGGCCAGTTCCGTACCAGTTTGTGGTTCGTGGTTTGTGGAAACCCCACGAACCACGAACCCAATGGTTCGGGTTTTCTTCTGGTTCGTGCCCATGTCTACTGGTGAGTGGTGACAGAATATAGCAATTTGCCATATTGTTAGGCATGTGAATTGTTCTGGATAAAAACTTGTTCTTGTGTTATTGGAAGAAATGGGGATAGTTGATGTCATAAACATACTATAGACATAAATTGATTTAATAGCAATTATTATCTCTACCAAGAAGAATAAGGCAGTGCAATACTATGAAGAGACAGAACCAAAGCTTTCTTATACAGAATTCTTAGCAGTCCCACCAAGCTGTAATTTCCACAATTTTGAGGAGGAAGTTAAGCACTGGTAACTTTGTGGTAAGGAAATGTGCGAAGCCTTCACAGATCTCAGAACAAGGGCAGCTGCTGAGTTGCTATGTCTTTCTTACAAACACACACTGTGTATTAAAATCCATGATTCAAGAAAGCTGTGTTTTATTTTGTGTCCTCTTTTGGAAAGATCAAGTTCAAAAGATTCCTCTTTTTAATCTTCCACAAATGCTTTAAACAGTTCTAGGGGGAAATGGAAAGCAGGGTCATGGACAAAGGAAAATAGGAAGGCCCTCTTCCTGGATATGAAATGCCACACAATAAACAAAATGTCAAATGTACTCTATTTTAAATGTTTTTCTCAGAGATTTTATATAAAATGTGGTTGGTACAATGTTATTATTTCCAGACTTGAAAATTCAGATAGAAAAAGGCTACAACTTGTAGCCAAATTAAATGAATTACAAGAACAAGATTTATATCCTTCCTTCATTTATAGTACACCTTTCTCTGAGATTAAAGGTGGATTACAAGACAAAACAAGGTAGAGTGCTACTGTCTTTACTGTGGATTTAAATACGTATGTTGTTAATGTTTTACTAAACAGTTGTTTGAAACATCTTTTGCTGACTGTGTAGTTTCTTTGTCTGAAACAGCAGCTCTGAGATGTGGGAAATGGCCCATATAATTTGAATTGGTTGTTCAGTTGATGTAATGTTAGGGACCTATATTGATGCTCATTGAGACCACTATTATGAACTTGCATATATGCTTTAGAATGATCCTTTCACATTCTGAATAGGGAGGGAACAAATCTGATGTAGTGGTATTACGGTGATGGCTACACAGGCCTCCTGATTTTAACTGTACAGGAAAGGAAATTTCAAGAGGTGCATTTTCTGCTCATTATTGCAGCAGCCTGACAAGCTGCTCTGCTGAAATCTGCTCATTTGCACAGCTAGAAAGGCAGGAACTTGGTTATCTCTTCAGTATGTTCACTCTAGATGATGGGATTAGGATGCTGGCCAGTGCGGTACTCCCTCTGTTCAATCTGAAGACTTCACAGCTCCTTTTTTTTGTGTTCCATTTCATGCTGATTGTGCCCATCAGACAAACTGGAGATAGCAGCTTTTTATGTCTAACAAATCTGTGTAGAATGCTGTTTTCCTGCATGATTCCGTAGTTTGAAACGTGCTGTGTTGTATATCAGTTTGGCATCAAATCACAATCACACACCATGATACTTGCCTTTTGCATCTTCCAAAATAAGCTGTCTTGCTTATTTTGAGGGCACTGCAGACAGTTTATTAAGTGCAAATTTTGAAGCCCTAAAGTAGCCAAGGCGTTTGGAAACCAATACTATATTGGGTCTCTGTGACTACCTCTCAATTTGGTTCTGTATTTCTAAGAATTGCTTGTCATAATTCTAAAACTCTTTGCACCAGTGCTAATCTGAATACATGCCCAGTTATTTAACAGGTTAAAATTAAGAGGTGGGCACAAACCGGGAAAATACCAAACCATGCTGTTCTTGGTTCGTCGCATTCACAAACCACAAACCATGAACTTTCACAAACTTGCCTCAGTTTGGTTGTTGTGGGTTTTCCGGGCTGTATTGCCGTGGTCTTAGCATTGTAGTTCCTGACGTTTCGCCAGCAGCTGTGGCTGGCATCTTCAGAGGTGTAGCACCGAAAGACAGAGATCTCTCAGTGTCACAGTGTGGAAAAGGTGTTGGCAGGTCGTTTCTATCTACTCAGGAGATATGACCTGTTTATGACCTGTTTATGACCTGCCAACACCTTTTCCACACTGTGACACTGAGAGATCTCTGTCTTTTGGTGCTACACCTCTGAAGATGCCAGCCACAGCTGCTGGCGAAACGTCAGGAACTACAATGCCAAGACCACGGCAATACAGCCCGGAAAACCCACAACAACCATCGTTCTCCGGCCGTGAAAGCCTTCGACAATACATTGCCTCAGTTTGCAAACCAGTTCATTCGGTTCATGAAAATGTCACTTCCAGGGCAGCAGAAGTTCACTTCCGGGGCTGCAGAAAGCCCATCCTCCATTGCCTAGGAAACTGATTAATCAGCGCCAGGCTGTCTGCAGTGATGAACCAAAAAACAAACCAAATGAACCGGCTTAAAGTTCGTGGCAGTTTGTCAGAAATAGGTTCTGTTGAACCACCACTTTGCGACCCACGAACCATCCTGGTTCATGACGAATTTTGGTTCGTATTTTGGTTCATGCCCACCTCTACAGTACAAAACAGAGCAACCATATTCTCAAGTAACAGAATATTATGTGTAATTCTGGGTAATCTCTGAGAGCACCCTCGCTGAGAGCACCATTGCAGTTTCACTGGCAATCGTGTAATTATAAAGATTTCTAATTTGCTCATCTTGGACCAGTGGTATTCAGTTTGTTTTCTGGATATCCCTGTAATTCCTCCGTAGCTTATCTGATATTCTTCAGTAGATAATGATTATGAGTGCTCAAGCACCCACCAATTCAGCTCATATTCTGTTTATGATGATTCATGAACAGGGAGCCAGTTTTCAACAGAGTTTGTCAACACATTTGTGTCTGTTTGGTGAGTTGCTTCAGCTATTCCTTCCCAACAGTACAGTTTTTCACAGAGAGTTATATTCCCCAGCCCCCCCAGCTGTGACACTGCTCTGCTTGGCAGGCATTTGCTTAAAAAGACAGTTTAATCGGTCACGAATCATATAAATCAATGATAAATAAACCCTGAGTGTTTTTTTTAATAAATTCCTTGTTCATCTAAGTTATCCTCAGAAACATTATTTCCATGCATATGCAGAGTTTTGCAAAAACTCAATTCAAACCTGTTTGGCAGGTTTGAAAACTGAACAGAGCCAGTAATGGTCCTGACAAAGTGAAATACGGTAAATTCATCTGACAAACATGCTCACTGCAGAATTCGTGGAGTCCCTAAGAGATAGTTAAGCTTCCTTGAAAGATAGCTTGTCTGCTATCACCAATCTTTCCTTGCACTGCTGTAGAAGATGTTGTGGCTGCATTCCTAGAAGGTGAAGCTAAATTAGCCTGGGCAGCAAGCAGCACCCTACATTTATTGAATGCGGAATATGTTCCAGGCTGCACCACCCTCTGCAACACACAGGGCTACTCTTGGCAAATAAGTCAATGTAGAGAAGGTTCCCTAAAGGCAGAAACTTTGAAAACCATTATTCAGAACCATACAAAACAGGAGGGACACGGTTTTCTGGGCCCCAGGAAAGCCTTTCCAGAACAAAAGCTTGATTCTTAATACTGACACATTCTGCAATGCTTCTTACTACAGCATTTTGAATTTTAGAGGCAGCATAAAATAAGCTTAATTTAATTCCTAAATCAATAACACAGAAGCTACTGAGTGTATTATTCCTTTTTCTTATTTAATTTACTAAAAACATACAATTTTATTTTTTAGCCAAGTCGTATATGAAAAATAAAAATAAGAACTACTTTCTGCTGTGCTGAGAATTGCATGGGGTTCTGGTATGTGGCTATAGAATTTGCTGGACAACTTCCATCTTTTCTTATATTCTGTTTTTATCATGGAATTAAGATGATGTATATTGGGTTCCCAGGAGTTTTCCTATCCAGCACTGGAAGGACCTATACCTGCACAGCTTCAGCAAGGTTGCTCTGTCATTTGCCCTACAGAATTTGCAAGACAACTTGTAATTTATTATTTTTAATTATAATTTTCAACATATAGCGACATGAGTCAGATATGGATTAAATAAAACCCAAGCAGTAAAATGTCACATCACCCTGAAATCCTTGAAGGGAAAAAAAGCTCTCAGTCTGGGGTCAACATGAAAATAATGTAGGGACTACATTATGTTATTACCTCAGAAGAGTTACCTCAGAAGGGTAACCTATAAATGGTAGGCCACCACTGGAAATGCTGTCTCACTTACCATCTGTGTGGACTGTGAGCTTTCTCCCACCCTGCCCTCCAAGGGGTCTGGTCACCAACAGCCACTCAGGTCTTTGCCTGGCAACTGTGCTGTTCTCCTGGCTTTCCTCAACCCTTGGGGGGGGGGGTTTTGCTCCTTGACCCTGATACCCACCACCACCACTTGGCCTTTGTGGGAATTGGCCACTAAGACAACCAAGTCTCTCTGCTCCCCTGTGCAGGCTTGCCACTCTAAGGCCCCACCTTGTGTGTAAGCCTCCTGCTACCAGCACCTGATTACCAAAGGGACTGCTTGACACACCTGCACACCACTGGAGGGCTAGCAATTTGCCAACAGACTACTCCTTTTCTGTGGTACCCTGTTTAAAATAGCATCTTCAAGCAATGGAAGTCTATGTGGTACAGATAATTCAAAAGCATTTTTTCAAAAAAAAATTCACCCTCATACTTTCAAGCACAGCAACAGAATGAGCAAGGGAAGGGATCTCAAAAGAAACGTACAAATTTGCTTCCTTTGCCTCTCACTCTCCACATGCCCTAGCTAGATCTCATCCTAAGGAGGGCTCTTTAACTTAGGAGGTTACAGTTTACTGAAAAACTCCCATAACTTTGCAGTCCTGGTTCAGGTCTCCAGCCCCAACATGGCTAATTGTCACCACTTGCAAAGAGGCCAAGTGTGCTCCAGATGAAATCAGCCCCAAAGAGCCTTTCCATTCTGTACTTTGGGATTTTATTTTAATCAAGAGACTGCAGTTCCCCCTCAAGGTCTGCTTTGCTGTGACAATCAACAAGTCCCAGGGGCAGACACTGAAGGTGGCAGGAATTGACTTGAGGGAGGACTGCTTCTCACATGGGCAGTTCTAGGTGGCCTGCTTCAGAGTGAGCTTACCCAGCAGCCTGGAGATCCAAGAACCTGAGGGGAAAACCACCTATGTGGTCTACAAAGAGGTCCTTCAGTAGAAAAAAAAAGGTTGTACATATTTTTCACTTTATTTATTGCACTACAATCTTTTCCTTTTAAAACCTCTTCAATAAATGTCCCATTTTGAAATTCATTTCATCAGTTTTTGGCACCAACACACTTCACCTTACTGAAACACCTTTATCAAGCTTGGGTACTGTGCTATTATACTACAAAACCAACACATCAATTTATACAGTTAAAAACCACGAATAGATTGATAAAAAACATAGTATATTATAACACATTTCACATATAAAAATATAAAAATATATTCAGATATATATTTAGATGGTGGCAATCGATAGCAGCAGATACAACTCAACACGATAAGGTGGTGGACAACCTTAGTAGGGAGGGATTCAGATTATATTTTCATAATTTCCTCCATTTTTCAGCCAGTGGAGGCCAAGCCTGACCTCAACCTTAGGCTGGTTTGTTTGATTCGGTTTTTTGTTCATCACTGCAGACAGCCTGGCACCAATCAATCAGTTTCCTAGGCAACAGGGGATGGACTTCCTGCAGAGCTTCTGCTGACCCAGAAGTGGCCTTCTGCTGGCATGGAAGTGACCTTCTGCTGACCCGGAAGTGATGATTTGTTGACCTGGATGTGATGTTTTCATGAGCCAAACAAACTGGTTCATGAACTTGGGAAGGTTTGTGAAAACTCATGGTTCATGAAATGTGATGAACCACGAACCACACGGTTCATTTTTTTCCAGTTAATGCCCATCTCTACATACAAATAAAGCAATAGGTGGCTCCCTTCTGAGTAGGTGAAATGGCCGCCCATATCTAGCTTAGGGTCTGCTGAATTTCTCTTTTGCCCATGTAGTAATGCACCTGAAGTGCTCCAGAAATGAAATGTAAGTTGTTATAGGGTCTGTTTACTTTAGACTTCATGGCCCAGGATAATCCCTGCATCCTGCCATCTTCCAAAATGGCAACATTCCCTCCTGAAGCTGTTGCAAACTCTTCATTACCCCTGGTGCTTTGCTAATTAATATGTTGGATTCACAGACATCACCAAATATCTCACAAGGAAGTTCATTCCATTAATCAGCTGAGCCTTGCATGGGTCTTCGTTAATGTTGCTCTTGCACCAAGTGGAATGACTCAGGAAAACACTGATTAGTGGCAAGAAATCATTTTGTTTCAAACCCTTTTCATGCCAGTGTGCTAATGAAAGCAGAGGAACTAGCAAACACTGTCTGTCACCTTTCCAGTTTTCTTCTTGCTTCTCTCTGGTTCTACTTCCACGACTCTCTTGGATGGGTTCCAAGGAGTGGGGGTTGTTTTGTTTTCTGCAAATCCAATTACAATATACAGCAGGCAGGGAAACTGACTTTCAGTTGTCCAGTTTGTTTTGTTTGCTTGTTTGAATGAAAGAACTCATTCAAGGTATATCATCTTTGGATTCAAGCAGTATTCTTATGGGCTTGACAATGGCACAAGGTTTCACTTTTCTCTGTTTACATAAAGGAATGATTCTTTACATTCCATAAACCACAGATGCATTGACATTTTCTTAGATTAAAATAATGATAGAGGCATTGCCACTTCTTGGTATAACTTTTGTGGGTGAGAAAAGGAAGAAAAGTTGCAAATTAGAACTGTTGATCCTAATGTTAGCAGTCAAGCCACTCACTCACCCTCAGGGAAGTTTATGAATATAGTTATATCATAAACCCCTCTCTGCATGTGCTTGAAGCATATGGCACATTGCCTAGCTAGGCAGAACAGTTCCCAATCCAGCTGGAAACAGCAAAACTAGCTAGCAGCCCCATACCCTGGAGATGTGCATAAACTTTGGACAATAGAGTTCTTCCAGGAATTCCTGAGTTAATCTTCCGATCTTTCCTCACCCACCTTCCTAATCAAGGCTACTCAGGGATCTGATGGCCCTTCCCATCCAACAATTGTGGGTCATCAATCACCTGTCTTACCTTTAGTAACATCCAGAAAGGTTTAATCAAGCCTTTCCCATTTTATTATCTCACCTCCGTAAACAGCCATTAAGCTATTGTTTTTAGGGCAGAGGACACAATCCTGCCCCTGCCACAGTGTAATTGGGCTGCCCAGCCATAGCTCTGTGTGTGTTCCTGGGACCCCATGCTCAGATGCATGTCTGAGTCTTCTCTTCCTCTTGCCGTGAAGCACTGGTCGCTCAGCTGCTACACTACAAACATCCTCTATCTCCTAGACTGGTAAATATTACCAGACCCTGATTTCTCTCTCCTCCTGTCCCTTCCTGTTTTCTAGTCAGCTCTGTGCACATGCAGTGTGTGTTTACTTGTGTGTTTATTTTTGCTGCCCTTTAATAAAACCATTCCTATTGAACACCTGCATGGTTCTTTCAGAACGCTCTCAATGGGAATGATCCTGGTATACATTGGTGGAGATCCTGCTAGTTATCCCCTCTTTCTGTGTATCCTTGAATAATAATTCCCCAAACTCGCAAGGAGATCCCCCCTTTTAGGGTAACACTAACTGATTAGAAAGATGACAGATTAATGCTAAGAGTTGCTTATTTTGGATTTGTCAGGCATCTTATGTTTAACTCTTGTTTCCAAATATTGATAGATTAGCCGTGTGTTGTCTCAGCTGATGTCTATGCATGTTGGTTTATTTGTGTATATATGTATTTAGAAGACATGTATGGCGCCTCTCCTACTCAAGTCGACTGACAACTAAAACTGTACAATAAAACCAACCAGCCATTGAAAATCAGCCAGGCCATAAAAACAGCATAAAACTAAAACTGGGTAGCCTAAAACAATAGTGATAATAACACAGTCCTCAGATCAGCAGACCATAAAACAGTTTTTCATTAATGAAACAAAAATTAGATCTCTATGCTTGTTTTCAAATTTTCTGTTACCATACCCTATTGTTTCTGTCCACTGAATGTCCTAGCTGTGGATTACATTGTACTTCACTTGCACTGTGTAATCCACCATGGATCTCAGTGAGAAAGGTGGACTATAAATAAATAAAATAGATGAACTCTTAGTTGAAAGCCCAGGTTAAAAGAAATGTTTTGGACTGGCTTCAAGTTCTGAATGAAAGTATGTGACAGGTGAGCACTGAGAGGAGGGCATTCCAAAAGTAAGGTTCCACCACTAAAAAGCCCGGTCTTTGGTCACCGTCTGTCTTATCTCTGTAGGTAGGGGCAGGGGCAGGGAACAGCAGGATTTAAGAAGATTATTGTAAATGGTGTGCTGGACAATATGGGATTAAAACAGGTTTTTTTATACTGTGGCTGAAATAGCAACACATCTTGGTTTCTCTTTCAGAGTACTTCTCTGAGATGTGAATGACATGGTCAAGTTGTTCATGCTTCCTTCCCTTTGTGTCAGCCTGTCTAAAGAGTATTTGTTTTCTGGAAGGGATCTAAACTTCCATCTACAGAGCTCCCAGGATCATGGAAGCTGTAGGGCTTCTGTTGGTCCTCCACAGTCTTCCATACAATAGAGACGCTGAGGTTCCTTTGTTCCTTCCATTGTTCAGTTCAGTTTGGGGGGGGGAGAAGGTGATGTCAGGGAAACAGGCTGCTAGTGTCACCATGCATTACTTGGCCTTTTCGTTATATGGCTGGTAATAATGGTGTTGTTGTCATGCTACTGCTTGATTGGTGGATGTGGGTGAAGTCACTACGATCTCCAGGGTAGGAGTTATGATCTCAGCCCATTGCTTTTCTTTACTGGTTTTTTTTAATGATTTAGCATTTTCTTTGGTGAGATTGTCGGAAACTCTGCTACAGGTTCTTTCTTGTAGGAATAAGGAATGAGGGCTGTGATGTAGCAGAGTTTCTTCATTTTACCATTTTCTATTGCTTGACAATATGAACATACAAAATAAATAACCAATGAAATCTCAAAATTCAGTGATTTTTTCTTGCCATCTGCATTGTTTTATTTTTGAAGTTGAATGCCAAGACCCGAGGCTTGTATAACAATATGCATTTTTTTTTCATTTTCTTCCAATCAGACACAATGTATTTTTCCTCTACTCTACTTACATCTGGAAGAGTATTTTGGCATCCTTCCCTCAAGACTGTACTGAAGTTTGATGTTGGTGGAACATGATCTGAGTTTACAAGTTATCAATACAACTTAAAGAACCATTTGGATTTGCTCATGAAATTTTATGGAGCTTCTCTGGGCTGTGATATAAACAACACCCAGAAACCAAAGCAGCCAAATTCTCCTTGAATTCAAATGTGACACACAAAGCTAGTACTCAGTGAGTGTTTTCACTGGTATTGGTTTTAAATCTTTTCGCTTGTACTGTCTGTTCTTATTATTATGAAGTCTTGGTCTGATGAGGAATCCACCCATCACTATTATACATAAACCTTCCTTATCACACCACTGGTCCATCCGGTTCAGCAGCACAGTCTGTGACTGGCAGAAGTTCTCCAGGGACACCGGAATACTTGAACTGGAGACCTTCTGCATGCAAACCACATGTCCTACTAATAGAGCCACAGCGTTCTAGGTGCTGGCAGCTAAGTTGACTTGAGCAGGGCATGTCCTTTGTCAATTCAAGCATGAGAAGTTCCAGAGGAAGGCTGGCAAAGACCAAGTCCAAGTCAAGGACAAAGTTCTGTGGCAGGTATAGATGGTGCAGGCATTGCCCAGAGTGCCCACAAAATGAGAATGTCAATGCAGTTTATGCCGTGGACCCTCAGACTTGGCCATCAGCAGCAATGCTGGCCAATGGGCATGTCTTTGGCTTCCCTCATTCTGGTTGGATTCAAGCCTAATGGAATCTACAGGGCTACCAGTTCTTCTGAAGGCCAATGGGTCCCCAGGACGACCCAGTAGGAATATTCCCTGTAAGTTTGTCATTCCACCACTGGTGAGCAGAGGAGAGTGAGAAAGAGATTAGGATGCATTAAGATGTTTTATTATAGTATTTATGATGTTTCCCAGAGTTTTTACTGTATATTTTATTATATGTATTTATTATGTTGTTTATCTGCTCTGAGCCTGCTTCCAGAGTGAACTACAAACAAACAAACAAACAAACAAACAAACAAACAAACAAACAAACAAACAAACAAACAAACAAACAAACAAACAAACAAACAAACAAACAAACAAACAAACAAACAAACAAACAAACAAACAAACAAACAAACAAACAAACAAACAAACAAACAAACAAACAAACAAACAAACAAACAGTAATTAAAAATATTTAGCTTATTAAGGCATTTCTTTGCAACTTTTCTCCACGAAAGGACACAAAGCAACTTAGCTACCAGTCTCAGGGCCCAGAAGTCGTGCAATCTGGGGTGGAACCACATATTATAAGGAATACCAGGCTGCCACCAGAACATGCATCCCTATCTCAAATTCACCCACTCCATAACAGAAGAGTAGAGCTTAGCTCACACGCTTAAATTGTTATGCTGTGTGCTTCCCCATCTCCATTCTACATCAGTGGCTGCAGTTTGTAAGGGTCAGGAAATGCTTAATATAGTGTGTTCAATATATGGGCTACGTAACTAATAGCCATTACTATATCTTCTGGTGATTAGTATCTCAATTTAATTATGTGACATGTGTACAGTCCCACTGGAGTCGTTGGTTAAACCGAAAGAACTGTGTACATAGCAGAGTCCAATGGTTAACTAGGAAAAGTGAAGCAGTGTGAATTAATCCTAGTGATGGATGAAATTTCTTTGGCTCACCTCATTGTTCTCAGAGAAGTCTTGGAAAAGTCTCAATATTTTTTAAAGAACTGGGAGTTCTCCAAGGACTGCAATGTTGGCACATCTTGGGGGGAGGAAGCCATTTCAGTTGGCCCCTTTCTAATGCATCCTTTACAAAGTATAAGGGAAGGACTAGAAGAATGAAGAACCTTATAAACCATTTCTTATAGACCTCAGCAATATTTACTGTAGCATGGATGCAAGGGAATTGAAACTACAATACATCCCGTGCACAGCCCCCTCATTTCCCCAAAATCTGCTCCCCAAATACCATCCCCAGTTCTCCAGGAATTCCCCAACATAAAAGCATACCAAACCCCCAGCATAAAACAGGAAGTACACCGGTCTAGAATTCATAAAAAATATTAAAACAACCAATTAAAATGTGGACTAAATCCCCAAAGTATGGATAAACAAGAATTTTTTGGGCCTAAATGTCAATGGACTCTGTACCAGGCAAGCCTCTAGAGGCAAGTTTTCCACAAATGGAGTACCACCACTGAAAATACTTTGTTGACACCTACCGCACATCTGTGGATTGGGGCACAAAGATCAGCACTAGTCATGGGCATGAACAGGAAAAAAACAAACATGGTGTTTGTTGTTCATTGCCATCCACAAACAACGAACAATGAACATTGACAAACATGACCTGTTCATGAACATGTTGGTTGTTTGTTGGGGCCAGCAGGCTCTCCTCCAGCCATCAAGATCCCTACCACACCACTCCCAGAAACCCTACCTGAGCAGGCAGCAGGAAATGTACCAATAATAAATAATAGCTTGGCCCCAGAGCCTGGCAGCAGCCCTGGAACCTGAAGGGGTAGATCCCTACCGCACCACTCCCAGAAACCTTACCTGAGCAGGCAGCATGAAAGGTACCAGTAATAAATAATAGCTTGGCCCAGAGCCTGGCAGCAGCCCTGAAACTTGAAGAGGTAGATCCCTATCCCACCACACACAAAGAAAATTCAAGTTCCAACGCACTCTTCCTGTCTCTTTCTCAAAATGTCAACAGCAACTCACTGTCTGCAAAACCAAAGCTGGGAGCCCCCCTCCCCCCTGCTCTTTGCTTCCTTATAACAAATTTGGAGCTCCACACTTGAAAGGAAGACCTGCCTATCAAGCTAAATTGGGCTTAGATTGGGGTTTCCAGGGCAACAGCAGGAGTTCAGACAGAGTTTAGGCAGTCCCTGCTTCTGGTTGCCAACAGAATTGATTGCAGGTGCCAGATTGTCTGGCTTGATGAACAGCAATGAGAACGAGGCTTGCAATGACCACCTGTTGGTTTAGAATGGGGCCTCACGAACAGCTTGTTCGCTAACAGCTGATTGGGCTGTTCATGGCTTTTTTTTGTTCGTTTTGCTGTTCGTGCCCATCTCTAATCAGCACTTGAGATAAAGATCTTAACTGGTGAGCAAGACAGTACTGGAGGAGGCAGTTCTTCAGGCACCTTGATACCTGGCACTAAGGACTTTAAAGTTGGCTTCACTCTTGAAACTCACTCACTGGCTCATTACTGTTAGCTTTATTTATGCTTCCTGGCTTAAAGTGCTTGTTCTTTGAGCTTTCCCTTGAAGCTATTTGATTAATGCATGCTATATTTAATCACAGAATTAAATTTGCAGAACTGTGATGATATAGTCAAGTTTTCTTACCTGATAAAAACAAATGTGTTTGTTTATTAAAAGGGGAAGCAAGATATATGATGTCCTTAGCCAGTCATTTCCTCACTTTAAAATGCTTAGCATTTGCAAATGACAACTTATTAAAAAATGTAAAGTCCCTTAATGATAACTATTTTTCTTCAAATGTGGGGGTGATTTCCAGGGAATGGAATTCTACTAAAAGGAGGAAAGTTGTTTTGAGCCAGACGGAGAGAAATCTATGAAAATGTCACTTCATAGGTTGCTAAAACTAGAATGTACAAATAAGATTTTTAAAGCAATTATTTTAATTTTCATGTGGGGTTGGGAAGGCTATTTTCATCCTGCTTCTTTTCTTTGGCACCTTTCCAATTTGTGGTTGCTTTTTTGTGGCATTTTTATCTGTAGTGACAGAGAAACAGTTTTCAAGAGTAGTATTTCTATTGAATTTCATTCCTGTGTTTAGGAAAAAGCTAAAAAAAATCCTGAACAATTTATTTATTTATTTACAGTATCCATAAACCAACTGTTTTCTCAACAACTTGGACCCACACATTATAAATAAAACAAAGTAAACAGTAAGTAAATGAACACCTAACATTTAAAAGTCCCCCACAGGTCTTTGAAGAATTCAGATTCAGATTAGAAACCCCTTTAGTAGTATCATCAAGTTGCGGACCTTCCTCGTCTCTTCCAGAAGACTGTTCAATTAAACAGGGGCAGCCACTGAAAAAGTCTGTGAATACTTGCAGAGTGACAGCACAGAGTACAGAGAATTTATTTTTTTAACAAGAACCTGAACTTTTGAATGGAACTCTGATACGTTCATGAAACTTGGTTACTTTTCTCATGAAAACTGGTACATGTAAAGCAGACTTTGCAATGTTTCCTTGGTAGAATCCATATTCTCTAATGAAAAACAGAGGTGAATCCTAAGAGAAGGTTTGCATTTTAAAACTATTCATTGGTTTTCTCCATTAATCAGACTGGGAGACATCTTGTTATTCTTGGTTTTCTTTCAGATATGAGATGGCCAAAGTCTGCTAAGAGAGATACAAGCTGAGAAGAAAGGGAAAACAGGGCAGGGAATGAGGCTAATCAGCACACAGGTGGTTGCTTTTGACTAGCGTTAAGATTCCATTGTAGCTTTCCACTTTCAGAATCTCACATATCCCTTAAATATGTGAAGTTTGGAAGCTGAAATATTCCAGATTTGATGTCTGCCCCAAGGATAGCTATTTTATGCCTATAAATTTATTAAAGAGCCCTGAAATGTCCAAGGACTTCAGTCAACATTCGAGGCACATGTTGGTGATTTAACTGGAACAAGTTACTGCACTGCAGAATGATGTTTTTAAAATAGAGCATGAAAGAAAAATGCCTCACCAAAAATATTCACCAAAATAAGAAAAACAGCCTTCGAAGATCAGACCAAGGTTTTTATTTCCAACAAGCCAATCTTAAGCTATTGGAAGCTTCCCAAAATGCCTGAAGAGAATACCCAGCCCTCAGTTGTTCATCCCCCACTGCGGGTAGTCAGAGACGTGCTGCTGCTGAACACGGAGGTTCCATTATGCTTCAAATCCCTGGGAGAAAATGCCTGCTTTGAGGATGAACTGTATGGTATTATACGGCATTATATAGCCACTGAGGTTCCTGCCCTTCAAAAGGTCCACCCCAAATTTCCAACCTTGAGTTGGCAACCCTATCCTGGCAGCATATGATCTGTGTACAAGTGCACATCTTCATGTCAGCTGCAGTGTTTGCTAGGCCGAGGAAGGCACACTAGGATGTCAATCAGGGCCAAGTCTGGTTTGAATGAGACCAAAGTTCCTGCCTCACACAGCTGCAAGTTCAGTGGCATAGAGCATGGATCGAAAAAGAAAAGAAACCTTTTACAGCCCACTCAAGCAAGACAGGCTTGTGTGAAGCAAGGGATGCAATAACCACACAGATGATTTAGACTTTGTCTGTGCTAGACTTGAGTCTCCTTGCAGTTATTATCCACTTAAAGCTACATCGCCCTTCAGTGATGAGGTCACTGGAATTTCTTAAAGATAAATCCTGACAACCTGAGTACACTGATTTCAGGTCAAGCGCTACACCTACAAAAAGAGATGTGACAGGGGTTAAAGGTGGAGACCGTGTGCTTAAAGGCAAGTTCCTTGCAGGGAGCAAGGGAAGGTGTGAAAGTAAAAGAGATGGGGGTGGGGGAAGAAATAATCTGGCTAGATCAGGAGCCCTCTCATCCCCAAAAGGGAAGCCTTGAAACAGCTGTGTACTCCTGCGAAACCTTCCGCTAGACTTCCAGCTCCAGTTATCAGCCAAGCACTGCTGCCTACGAATGAAAAATCCATGAGAGGCAAAGGGAGGAAAAGTTAATGTAATATTAAAACTAGAAATATCCATTCTGTCAAATGGAAATGCCCTGCTGTTTGATCCCATTTACTGGAGTAAGGCTTTATATCAAGGCATCTTGGGTTTTTAAATTACACGTCAGATGTAATTTTGCAGTGTGAACATGAAATGCAGGGCTGTCCTTTAAAAGGGAAGAAAATAACAGCTCAGCTTCATATGTCTGACTTGACTAAACAGCAAATCCTACTCACACACGGGATCCCAATTTGGCAGCAGGCCAGAAAAGTGAAAGTTGGAATGGACAGTTCCTGTGGGGTTGCTGTTAATATTCAGCATTGCTTGTGCTGTCTCTGCTCTCGTTCTTTGATGCTGGTTTTTCTGTTGATATGCGGGGGGGGGGGGGCGTCACATGGGCCATGCTTCTTCATGTTGAGAAGGGCTTGCTTGCACTTGTAGTGAAAAACATGGGCATTTGCAAGGAGGGAGTCACTAGTTGTGTTTTTAGGAACCCTACAGACTAGGTTAGCAAGAGAACATTTGGGGGCGATAGCACTGTGATGGGAAGAACAGAGGTGCTAAGTGTCTCTTATAGAAAATTCTCAGTATCCTTCTCAAATGGCTATACCCAGGATTCCTTGGATAAACCCTGATAGTTAAACTGGAGCAAAATGGACAATAATAACAACAACAACAACAACAACAACAACATCCAATTTATACACCGCCCTTCAGGACAAATTAATGCTTACTCAGAGTGGTTTACAAAGTATGTTATCATTATTCCCACAACAAAACACCCTGTGAGGTGAGTGAGGCTGAGAGAGCTCCAGAGAACTGTGACTGACCCAAGGCCACCCAACTGGCTTCAAGTGGGGGAGTGGGGAATCAAACCTGGCTCTCCAGATTAGAGTCCTGCGTTCATAACCACGACACCAAACTGGCTCGCATGTGCAGCCTACAGATATCCACAGACAAAAATGTGCAGCCTACAGACATCCACAGACAATATTCTGACCACTAAAACTCTCTTCCAAAGAAAAGCAGTTTCACTTAATGATGAAAACGCAATTTAAAATTGGGCCTTTGGGACTCTTGCATCTTCTGGTTCATGCATTGTCACAGCTACCCAGCCCCACTGTCTCTGCCCAGCCAAGGAGGAGAGCCCACACAGAGCCTGGCAACCGGTTATGCAAAGCTTACAAAACTGGCAATGAGAGAAAAGCTCTTCAATTGCCCTGGTTGCTGCTGCCAGTCTTTTTGTCTATCCCAAGAGACAGGTGTAATAGGACAAATCTCCAAGCCTATCCAGGAACTAAAACAGAATGTCTACCTTGCAAGGTTGGCTTGCAAGCAGAGTTCTCAGAACAAAGTTTACTTCAGTAGGTGGTCCAAGAGGTACACAAAGTGGGATCAACAGAGGGATTGAGACTGAGGTTTCAGAGTCAAGAACCACAGCAGAAGTAAAAATATAATTATTTATTTAAGGTGCAAAGATACTCAAAATTGACAAAGACAGACTGTGGGGATTAAAATAACAAAACCTATAGCATGTAAGCACTTGTTAATACATACCACGGTATTTCAGAAGGCCAAACAAGTTTAGCAATAGTTGCAGAAATCAGAGTCTCTTTCCAAGAGGCATACAGTTAGGCGACACAGTAGAACAAAAGATGGTTGCAGGCAGGCTTCCGTCTACAGAATCAGAGCCGGGAGTGAAGCCATAGCAGAATTACAGCTGAGGTTGCTGAAACTCAACTACTAGCCTAAAGCTCCATGATGGTTAGCTATTTTTATGGACTTTTGGGAATCTAAGTGGCTCAGGCCTGTTAGCCCATCAGGTGCCCAAAAACTGATGCCACCAAAGCGTACAGGAGAAAGGAAGAGTGAGACCAAATCTGCAGCTTTTGGTTCCACCCACCAATCTCACAGGTGCAAAATGTGCTGATTGTTCAGGAATTTTAATTGGCTCAGAAAACCATACCACGGAGGCTCTTTCTAGCAAGCTATCTTATCTCCAAGAGAACTGAGAGCTATTGGGAAGCTCAATAACTTTCTCAAGCAGGGCCGTTTCCGTACGGCTTACCTCAACCTGGAACGCTGCACAACATGCCAAAAAAACCGCGGAAGATTGCGCAACGTCGCGCAAAACTTGCACGAGAAAACACGATTTTCCGTGGGTTTTTTGGCATGTTGAGCAGCATTCTGGGTTGAGGTAAGCTGTACGGAAACGGCCCAGGTTTGTCAAAGAGGCCTCTCAGGCTTGACCAAAGTTTCAAAAAACACGGCAATAGGATATGGATTGCAGAAATTTGAAAACAAGCACAACTCCAAATACAGAGATGAAAGATTGCTGCAACAAAAACGTAAGTAATGTGACACGACATATTAAATGACACAGAAACTACCCAGTAAAAATGTATCTAATATCAACAGACTAATATCAACAGCTACAATAAAATTGGTTAGTCTTAAAGGTGCTACTGGACTCTTTTTGATTATCAACAGACTGTATCCATTAGTTTACTTTGTAGTCATATAGTTAACCGTTATAAATCTGATATAATTCCCTATATAATTGTATCTCTGTATAACAACAACAACAACATTCAATTAATATACTGCCCTTCAGGGCAACTTAATGCCACACTCAGGGCCAAGCTACACATGACGAATGACACTTGAACAGCAAGTGGATTGAGTGGAGGGCAAGTGAACAGGGAGAAATACACTTGCTGTTCAAGTGTCATTCGTCACTTGTAGCTTGGCCCTCTGAGCCGTTTACAAAGTGTGTTATTATTATCCTCAGGACAATCACCCTGTGAGGTGGGTGGGGCTGAGAGAGCTCTGTGACTGACCCAAGGTCACCCAGCTTGCTTCAAGCAGAGGAAAGGGGAATCAAACTTGGTTCGCCAGATTACAGTCCCATGGCTCTTAACAACTACACCTAACCACCACCACCACCTCAATGAAATGTTACATTTGTTAAAACTGGGTTTCTTAATTCCATCCATTTCTTGACAAGCAAAAAGGAACATGTGAAGTTGTCCACTGTGTCATTAGGTATACAGCTGCTTCATATCAAAGGTGTTTTATCTCAAACTTTCTAGCCAACAATTCTCCAGACATAGATAGAAAGGAGGGGAATATTACACTCCAAAATGAGTCGCCAGTAGTGATGCTGTGAACACTGTAACAAACATGGTATGTTCATGTATCAAATATTTTCAACTACCACAGTCATCCATGAGTTGATCCATTTGCCTGTCCACGCACACAGCTGTCGAGCAGCTTTTTAGCCCAGCAGTACCTGGGTGGGGACCATTTGCCTTGCCTTGTAGAAGCTTTTGCATCTGTGCACTAGGTGATATGATTCTATTCAGGGGCATGAATGGTCAGGTCCGGCATCTAAAGTATGTGAGGGGACAGCTGCACCTTCTATACAGTGTGCAAAAATGTGCATGCATGAAATAAATTCAGTAACAAATGTCCAACAACTTTAAAAAAAATTGCACTAACTTACTGATCTGCTCATTCCTTATTTATATCATTTGCAGCAGAATTAAGTTTAATAACAAGCAATCTGTGAGGGAGGGGGAAAGTAGGATTCCCATAGGCCTATGTGAAACACTGCCGATTGCACTGTACCTCTCTATACTATATGAATACATATATGTGAACTGCCAAAGTGTTTGATGAAAAATCAGCACACTGTTTGCCAGTGATGAATAGATTGTAGGCCAGACTGGTGGGTGTCTGAGAGCTCTTAGTTGCTGCATGTGTTAGATGGCACTCTAGCAGGGATGCTCTAATAAGCATGTTTCTTATGTGGACCTGAAAAAAGTTAATTCACTTTGAAATGCAGTTTGACTTGGAAACTGACGGATCAGTAGCTGGGCCATAACAAACTTCTTTGAGTTTATGTTGGCAGCACAATAGAATGAATGATTTCCCTAATAATAGACCCTAGGTGGGCAACTCTGTGTCCATTGACTAGGGCTTCATTGATGCCCTGCAAGACATACAGCCAACAGTTCTAAGATAGCAGTGTTGCATCTATTATTTTTTAAAAAGAACCGTGTCTGCTTTAAAAGAACCATGTCTGCTTTATTTTAACATCTCTCCTACCGCATGCTAAAAATGAGAGGAGGGATAAAATCTAATTTGCCAGCCTTACATGGAGAAACAGCATTCTCCTAGTGCCGCAACACGGAGGCTTCCTTCTGTGCACGCCTGGCTGCAGACTTTAATTAACTTCCCTGGCTGAGCAGAGCTGTTGCTAATGAAGCAGCTAATTCTGAGAGCAGGGGGCATGTGCTACCCATTTAGTGCATTTGTGTGCTTCCAGCACCCCATAAGTCACCAGATTTCCCCATGAGTTAGCCCTCTTTGATTATTATTAAGATTTAAAGAGTAATTACTTCCTTTCTCTTCTAGGTCTGCTCATTCTGAGATCAAGTGTACTTCATGTCCCTCACTCCCCCTAATGTCTTTATGCGGGGCACTAACACTGCTATTCAGGACCTCCCAGAATCAAATTTAATGTGAACTCGGTAGGGGATGGTGGAGCAAAGAAAATGGCATCGAAGCTTGGATTCCTAAATTAGATTTTCCTTTTCTTTTTACCTTGCATGAATTTTGGCTGCAAATGCTGAGGAGATTTGAACAGACTGGTGACTGGCTGCAACAAGCTGCAGTGGCTACTTTTGCTACAGAAACAGGGCCATCCAAAGCAGATTTACAACGGGCTAATTCAATTAGAAGGGTGCAGTAAGCAGCCTTATTGGCCCATGTAAAATCCAGCGCAAGGAACAAAATCAATGTAATATCTTTTATTGGGGCCCACCAAAACAAAACAAAGTAGTGTTCAAGCACATCACTCAGCTGAAGTCAGTGGGCTTAGAAGGGTGTAACTCTGTTTGGGATGAACCTCAGTTTTTTTCTGCCAACCAGATGCTCTTCTAGGAGCCGAACCAGAAGAGATGAGTTTCACACGGTGGGTCAGCGCAAGTTTACGTGGGAAATGTAGGAGACTCCTTTCCCTCTCTTTCCCCTCTCTGTGAGAGCCGCCTGCCAGCTTCAGGCTCCCCTTGCTTGCTGAAGAGCCGGAAGGAGCCAATAGCAGCATACTTTTTCCAGGCACAAGCCCGCCAGATGTGAGGGCCTCCAAAGACCATTCCGGGCAGGCAGCTGCTGCTCTTTCCTAGGGTGTCCTGCATCTGGCAGGCTGCCTGCCCACCCCCCAGGGAGCAGCTCCAGAGACAGCTGCCACATTGGCAAAATGAGGGCATGACAGAGCAGCAGCAGTAGCAGATCCCTTGACTGGAGCTTCACCGATGTGGTGGCTGTCTCTGGAGCAACTCCCCGGGACCAGGCAGGCAGCCCATTGGATACAGGTTGTCCTGGGAGAGAGCAGCAGCTGCCTGCCTGGAACAGTCTTTGGGGGCCCTCACATTCAGTGGGCTTGAGCCTGGACAAAGCATCCTGCTGCTGGCTTCCTTCCGCTCTTCAGCAAGCAAGGGGAGCCTGAAGCTGGCAAGCAGCTCTCACAGAGAGGGGAAAGAGAGGGGAAGGAGTCTCCTACACTTCCCAGGTAAACTTGCACTGACCCGCTGCATGAAACTCATCTCTTCTGGTTCAGCTCTAGAAAAGGGCCCTTTTGTATCTCACTTGAGTGCAGTGGCCAGGAGCAGTTTGGCATGCAGTCTCTCATAATGCCTTCTTCTTCTTTTTTTTTGCAAAGTCCCATATGATCCTCATCTCAGTATCTTTCTCCTTAGTAAAATGATGACATAGACTCTTCAAACATGGCTACTCAAATCTTTTAAACACAGCCAGATGTTGCAAACAACAAAAATTTCAGCTTGTGTACACTCATACCTACTACAAAACAATGTTTCCCCTTTGCATTTGTCTCCAGATTGTTTGTTGTCTGAAGCATTTCCCCCCAGGCAACTGCCTGCATGACACACAGCAGAAAGGACAAGACATGTGTTTTGTTCTTTTCCCAAACTTCCAGGACACCCCAAAGGATTCTTTTCCAGAGTGACATCCTAGCTGAGAGTCATGATAAAGTCTCTGAACCCCTGAACTGCTGCCTCTTCTGCAGCATCCCAATCAACTTGGCAAGATCACTGTTAACCTCAAGGCTTTCGTAAACCTGAATGACTCGACCTTGGGGCTCTTGTGTGCTCCCCTTGAGAAGACAGTACAAAACAAGAAGCTGTCACTTACCAGAACACCCGCTGCTTTCCTTGCAATGACTGATATTTCTGGAACTGCATTGCAAAGAGGTTTAATCAAAGATCCTCTTTCTACTCTTAGTAGGGTAAGTTCTGATTCTTATTCTGATTCATGGACAGGAGGTTGTGGCAGCCCACAGCCTATCTGTCAAAGAGATTCTCATACAGTTCCTGGCTTCCAGGAAGCTGACAGACCTGTTGCCACATGATGGTTATCAACATAAAGAGCTGAAAACTGTGGAGTAGGGAGTGTGGGGAAAAGATCAGGGAGCACACGGGCTGAGCCTTGAAACCTCCCTGCCACGCCATAGTCAGCCGTGGGCAGCTGCTGAATTGTAAGTGGCGAGCTTGTGGGTGAAGGAGGAAATATGGGATCAGCTGCACCCGAACAATGATGGAGGAGGCACCGTGGGAGCCACACGGGTGCTGCCAATAGGGGTCTGTGGGGCAGTACGGGCAGGGCAGCTTTGGAGTGATCACTGTTAGTGAATGGTCTTTGCAAGAGAGTTCCAAGGGGGTGCTGCCAGTGATGGTAAGTTAGTGCCAGAGTGTAGAGGCCAAAATGATGCTGCCAGTGGCTGTAGCAGCAGGTCTGTGCATGTAGCAACAGGTCTCATGGACAGGGTCAGACTCAGGACTCATACGAGAGTCCCAGCTGCCCCTTGAAGACTTTGTTCTGTGCTTGCCACCAGTGGGCAGGCTGTCAGCTGAGCCAGTGGGCATTCAGGCATCCCTAGTAATAACTAGACTTGTGCATGGGAGTTTATTTCATTTCTTTCATTTTTGTTATTAATTCCAAAAGGGACTGTTTTGTTTGGTTTTTTTTTGTTATTTTTTGTTCAATATTCATAATTCTATTTTGCTACTATTTCTCATTGGTTTCAATGGAAGACACCCTGCCCCCCCTCGGCTGCTTTTCGTCTGTGCCATCATGGTTTTCCATCTAAATTGAACAAAACTCAGCCTTATGTGTCTGTCCTCCTAGTGGCTAGAGTGTGCAGTTATTCAAGAAAGCCCAGAGCCTCCCTCCCGCCTCCCCCTAAGGAACACTGTGGTTGCTGCGTGGCCTTATTAGAACAACGCTGTCTGCCTTGTGAAAATAAAACCAATAGAAGCAGAGGCGGCAATAACAAAAGAAGCCAGAAAAAAACTACAGAAAATCATGAGTCTTTTTTTTTCATTGTAGGATATGTAGATGGGGAATTTGTTTCATTTTCATTACAATAATAATGCCAAAACACCCCATTTTTGTAATTATTATTAATAACACACACACGCACAAGTCTAGTAATAACCAGGACCTTGAATTGAACCTTGAAACACAAATGCAAACATTGTAAAGATCTCAAGATTAGCACGGTGGGCATGTGGCAGTTAGTTCCAGATAGTAAACAGGCTGCTGCGCTTGGGGAGTTTGTTTGTCTTCAAGGACAGCCTCACATGCGGAATGTTACAGCAGTTGAAACTTGAGGTTAGTGTTGATCAGAGTGGCTAAGGCTGAGTCTCAGTAAGGGGATCATTTCCATGATAAATTTAGTTTAAAAGAGCTCCTTTGCCATTGCCACCCCATTAATGTTTTTTCCCCATAGCAAGGGTTAATGCAATAAGACATCAGATTTACTCCATCCACAGTTGGTAGACTAGTCCCCTCTAATACATCAGTCTTACCAGCCAATACTACTTACATCTGAGTGGGAGGGGACCACCTCCTTAATCAATGACCCAATCCTATTGTTTTCAGCCTCATTGTTCATCCGTACATTAAGCCAAGGCCCATTGGACAGTCTTCACCCCAAACTGCCGGGGTGGGAATATATCTTCAAAGCATATGCAAAGATGAAAATTCAGAATCTATGGACTTGTGGATTTTTCAGCAAAGAAGGAGAGTTTGATTGTCTGTGCCTTTTCAGAGCTTGAATATTACCTTTTGGTTATATTGCTTTATGCATAGTATACTTAGTTTTGTTTTAATAGCATATGCAACAGTTATTACATTTATGCACACTAGATTAAAATGTGTACAATAGCATTACAATGTTTTTCTGCTACATAACAAATAAGATCAACTCTATTAAAATAAGAACAGTAGCAGGTTGAGTTGGCAACAATTGCCATAATTTGGTTATCTTTCAGATATTGTAGAGTCCTCCAGCAATTGTGCCTCTGTATTCTAGTGGCTAATGAATTTTGAGCCAACTCTGGATCAGTTTGAAAGCTTAAGTGCCTCTTATGGTTTCTCCATATTTGTTAATCTTTTAATTAAACACCATTATTATCACAAGTGACTGGCAACTTCTTGAGTACCCTTCAAACCTGAAAGCAGAGACTGGGTGGACACAAGCCTCTGCAAAAAGACCATGACAAATTCTCATGTTGTCCTATTTCCTTAGAGCATTAACAAAATTTGATAGAAATAATGCTGTTAAAATCAATGCCATCAATGTCTTGTTTTTGTATTAAAAGATGTAATTGCATGAAAAGGTGTAAAAAAGCATTAAGAAGACATTAAGTAGGAAAGTTCCAAAGATAAAAGGCAGAATGAACATTATGATGTATTGCTTGAGTAGGAACAAAGACTACTGAGGCCTACAAGATGATTGGTCTTTTGTGCTGGTAATAACCAATCATAACTGTGCCTTATAGTCCAATCACTGTGCTGCAAGTAGTTACTTTGTATATAGTTCGTGCAAATGAAACATTCTAGCTGCTTACCTTGTATTGGTGGTTGTTAAAAGTGGGTGTGGTTTCTGCAAGTACGAATTAGTTACTGTTGAGCCTGTCTGCTGTCTGTCTGCTTCCAGCTTCCAATAAAGATGTTTACTATAATAAAGAGCTGTTAATCTCAATATATAATAAACATGGTCTTCAAATCCAGGCAAGAAAATTCAAAGCAACAACAACATACATATTTGTTCATCCTTGCTCAATTTCACAAGGATTATTCATACATGGAAACATTTTTTTTCATGTGGATGCTCTTCTAGAGCCAATTAGAGCAAAATTCAAAGCAGATGTGGGTGTTTCCTCAGCAAAAAAATCTAAAGGGATCTGAAAGGAGCCAAAAGATTTGCAAACACCAGTGGATTTTTTTTTCAAAGTAAGTCCACATATTCTTTCTTAGGTTGTCTCTAGATTTTCCTTAAAGCAAAATTCAAAGTAAATTGGAAGGTTCCTTCTCAGGGAAAATCTGAGGATTTGTAAGTGAAGGCCAAAGAAGTTTTGATATAAGCTAGCAATATTTTTAGGTGGATTTCTCACATCTCAGGATTGGGTATTCTATGCAAATAATAGTATTGCACCAGTAGTTCTCTTTGCCATATACCTTCATTAAGCAGTTAGGGGTGAGTGAATGGTTACGTTTACTGGCTAAGAGCTGCCTTGAGTAAGCCAGCTTGAGTGTATTGAAGAAAGGATGGATATAAATGCAATAAATAGATGTCCTCATCACCCCAACTGATCATGTGATTTCTAGCAGTGCCAATTTTCTCTGGGAGTTGTATGTAGGGGGTAGCGAATCTAGAGGCTCTTTCATCACAACAGCTTATTGGCACAATCAAAACTCATAGTGCCAACCATCTGTTCAATCTCCACGCTCAAAGATCTGGATCTGGAGACACATATGAGTAGTGTTTTAATTATGGAGCAACCTCTCAATATGAAGGAGTAACCTCTTTCATAGCAATGTCAGCCGAACTTCTTCCAAGTACATAAAATTACCTTGTATATTTAAAACTTGAAAATGTTACAGCATAAAACAAATCAGAGAAATTGATGAGCTGAGTTTTATGTTGTGGTAATCCCAAGGGTTTACTGTTGACAAAATAATATACATTTCTTGTCAAGCTGTAGCAGGTAATAAAAATGTACACCTGAAAATTCTTGCTCTAAATCTCACTATGACTCTGTCTGAACAATATGTCTGAATGATAAGGCTGGAACCAACATCATAGACAACGTTGTCAGTGGTGTCAATATTGTCAGCATTGACATCTACTAGCATTACACATACTTCACTTTTGGTGCAATGTTTGCACACACTTTTTATGACTTTCTGCCCAGTCATGCTTTCACAGATTGATGCTGGCATGGTGCTAAAATTGCCTTTAGGAAGATTTATTTTACTAACTGCATAAGGGCTTTGCAAGTTTTATGGTAATTTCCCCCTAGTGCAAATATTTAGTTAGATACTCCAAGAACTTTCCATGTACATATATCTCTAAGGAGAATTAAGTGAGCAAAGTAGATGGGTTATACATATATTCCATTGTCAGTGTCAGATTGCATTCTAAAATGTATTCCCAGATCTTTTTGCCTACAGTTTTACCACCACCACCCTTGAGAAAAGGTTGTAAAGACTAATAAATGGTACAATACTGCAATTCAAGGAGACCTTTTATTAGAAGGGGATGCAAGGATTACTTGTGCATACCAAGATTTCTCTCTTCCTCTACCCTCTCAGGAGTTCAGAGGGTTGTATCAAATAATATTTTTGAACTTTCTTCAAATTAGCCAACTTGAGTGTGAGGAAATAAGGTGGGATAGAATTTTTAAAAGTTTTTAGTGTGCTGTTGGAAAGGGAGGTCTCAGAAACACTGTGGTTGATATATTGTTTAAGGCAGGTCTATCTGGGTCAGGGTACCCCATGTTTGAAATTATGTGTGAAGTGGGGGGACTACTAGGGCAATTTGGAGGAAATAATTATGTGCTCTTTAAGCTGTTGCTCTATCTTAAATCCTCTCAGTCCTAAATCTCTTCTTTCCAAAGCAGTTTTTTAAAAAGATATTAGTATAATGTAGCAATTATCAGCATTCGTGATGAATGAAGACAATCATTTGTGTTTCTTTTCTGTATGTTGTCATTGCCACTGTTTTTGCTTTTCCTCATTTTCATGCCAGCACTGATGATTCTTTTATATATCTTATGCCATTCTTATGCTTCTGACACCCTCCTGCGGTTTATAGGGGTCTCAGAATTGGCTTACTTGCTTACTTATTCTTTTTTCATGTGAGATAGGGGCCTTTTTTGCATGAATTATTTCTGCCACTTTGGGCCCTCTACCTCTTTGGGTTTTCTTCCGAATTCCATACAATTAACTCCCCCTTTAGATTTCAGTGCAGCATTTCTGCTTCCATTTTTTGTGCATATGCAGAAAATTCTAAAGAGAACCCTTGAAACGCTGCATTGAAATCTGAAGGGGGAGTTCATCATCCAGAATTCAGAAGAAAGCCCAAAGAGGTATGGGGCCAAAAGTAGCAAAAATTGCCTGTGCAAAAAAGGCCCAGGGATTACTTATACATGTCATCGGCTAGTTTGCCAAGTTTGTGTAGACTGACTCACATATATAATATTCAAAGAACAGCATTCATTATTCACAGAAAAGTGGAGTCATTCTGCTAACAATATCTCTTGTTTCTTTTAGGTTGTTTTAGGGTACCCTCTGCATTGAATATCTCCTTGGGAGCCTTGTTCATCATTCCCATTTTGCACTGTTCATTCATTCATTCATTCATTCATTCATTCATTCATTCATTCATTCATTCATTCATTCATTCCCTCTCTTTTCTCCAATGTAGACTTAACACGGCTAACATTATGGTTCTCTCCCCATCTGTGTTTATCCTCATGGCAATAATCCTGTAAAATACGTTAGGCTTAAGGGTATACTCTGATAAAAAATCATTATAACTTTGGATCTGGGATTGGGAGGAAGGGGATGTTACTGTGATTGCTGATTTTCATGTAAGACATTACCAGTTTGGGATTCTAATGTATGAGCTTTTGGGGGGGTTCTGGCATTTTGGAACCATTATTTTCAATTGGGAATATATCTGAGGATCTGAGGCAGCTATTTAAAAGAATGGTGGTGGTGGAGAGTGCCCTCAAGTCATAGTTAACTTATGGTGACCCCTGGTGGAGTTTTCATGTAGTTCTGTACTTCTCTCTACTATGGTGGAAAAATGGTGTCAATCAGCAGCCTACCAGGATAGCACTGACCAGCCACCTGCATTTTAAAAAAACCCTGTCTGCATTCATTTTATTTTCCTACTCTTACAGTGACTGGCAGACATTTTTTTTTTAACCTTTCCACTGAAAACTGTGTTTGCTGCCCTTCCTTGTTGTGCTCCCTTTTCCAGGGTTTTTTTTTTTTTTTGAAAAATAAAATTATGCACAGGATGGAGAGATTAGACAGAAAGAACTTTTCTCTGTCCCCCAAAATACTGGAACTTGAGGTCATCCAATGAAGCAGATGGGCAGTTGATTCAGGACAGACAAAAGGAAATACTTCTTTACACAATGAGTGATTAAGATGCAGAATTCATGGCCAGAGGATGTAGTGATGGCTACAGGTACAGACAGCTTTAAAGGGGAATTAGACAAGGAGGATAGGTCTATCAGCAGGTACTAGCCATGGCGAGGGGACCTCCATGTTCCAAAGCAGTAAACCTTTCACACCAGTGCCAGGAGGCAATTTCAAGGGAACAGCCTCTGTTCCAGCTGCTGGCCTTCCAGAGTGACTGGCTGGCCACTGTGTGAGATAAGATGCTGGACTAAAAGGACCACTGGTCTGGGTTCTTCTTATGTTCTTATGAACAATGGGGAGCATTATCCTATTACATTTCCTGGCTCTCTTGGGGTCTTTTGATATCATCAATTATGGTGTCCTTCTGGACTGCCTTTCACAGTTGGGACTCAAACTGCCAAGGATGAGAAATTCAATTACATCCCTATCCATTTCTGATTCCACAGTTCAGGTCACTTGTAGAGATAAAACTAACAGCAAGTTGCTTAAAAAGATCATAAAACTCCATCCTCTGAACTATGTTAACGTCAACTTGCAATATTCTATGACAAGGTCAAGAAACTGCTGCTTGCTACAGTTGCCTGACAACAATTTAGGAGTAAATCCTGTCTCGACTGAAAAAGCAGCTAAGTTTTCTTAGGAAGATAATCATTCCAGTGAGATGCCATTGTTAGTCTGTTGCAGCAAAAATAAGGTGCCCACATGTCTCTGTGGCTTTTTACAAAGTGGGCATTAGTCCATGAAAGCTTGTGCTAAAATAACAACTTGTTCCTTTTCAAAACAACACAAGACTCATTTATTTTTGTTTCAAAAGACTTGACCATGTTTCTGCATTGCTATTGCATCCTGAAATCTCACACGCCAATGGCAGAAACTTTTGACAGCTTGATCCCTATATGTTATTCAGCTAACGTTTAGTAGATGCTAGCAGTGGAATTAAAGATAGGGTATTTTTTTTTTCTTGAGTCATAATCTTGCAGATAGCAGCAAGGTAGGACAGCTCTGTGAAATGTGTGGACTTTTTGCTGAGCTAGGAGAAAAAGAATTTTGGAAACAGGAAAATTAGGTTTATCAAATAGAAATAACTTTATTTATTTGAAATATTTAGACACCTTTCTGCCGTACAGTGCTCAAGGTGGCTGACAGCAGACAAAAAAATACATAGACATCTCAACTTTAAATAATGTACAAAACTATCAATAAATAGTAAAGTTAACTGAATGCAGTTCTAAATAAAACTATCTTCAGCTGCCACCTGAAGATACAGAGTGAAGGGACCAGGTGCATGTTCCTGGGGAGATTGCTCTAAATTATGGAGTTGCCACCAAAAAGGCCCTCTTCCATTTACCCATCAACCAAGCTTCTTCATCTGACGGGACAGCCAAGAGGTCTCTCCTTGTTAACTTAAGGTTGCCAGATCTCCTTGGCAACAGATGGGAGGGGCAGTACTAACTAGCCTCAGTCTTCACACTTGCGAGCACCATACACACACTCCTGGCCAAGGCACGGTGATGTTTCTTCTGAGCATTACTTCTTTAAGAATTAGTCTATTGGGGGCCAAAATCACCCCTACAGAAATTGTGGGAGCACTCCCATGGTCAGCATGATGATGTCACTTCTGGGAGTGACATCATTGTGCCTGGCCAGGAACATGTGTGCCGTCCAATTGCCTGGGTTGTCTGCTGGTGGTGGGTGATCTCCAGGCAGCTTGCCCCCTCCCACCAGTCGCTGGTGATTGGCAGGCAGAGGGGCAAACCACAGGAAGTTTGTACACCACCGGAAGGCACCTAGCACCCCTATCTTAACCCCTGGGTAGGAACATAGGGCAGCAGATGGTCCTTCACATAACCTGATCCCAACTAATGTAAGGCTATAACTTTATATAGAATATTAGTGACTGTTCTTTATGCTCTGAGTGAAGACGCTCAAACACCAACCATTCAACTTATGTTTTGCTTCACTGATAGTGCACAGGTAGCACTTCAGCTCTTTGTGAGTGGCTTAAACCAATTTGCTGGGTGTCCAGGGTGGTGGTCCCACTCCCTCACTCACCTACTCCAGAAGAACCTTGCAGACCCAGTGCATATCTCAGAAGGGAGGCAGTGCTCAGGCAACAGACTACATTTGGGAAAAGACAAGAGAAGTACTCCCCAGCCATGGGCCCTCTTGGAGCTTGTGGACAGGCAGAGCAGCTTCTTAAAACTTTAGAGGAGGGTGGAGAAACAGAAGGAGCGTCCTAGTCAGGGAGACCATTGACCCAGATTTTTTCCACTCACCTTGGGCCCTCCCCAGGATGGCATTGGGGAGTCCAGGGTCAGCCCACTCCTAGGAAATCCTTTATTAGGCCAAGAGCTCAAGCAGAAAGTGACAGACCACTCTCAAAGAGCTTTTAGAGAAGCTGCTGGAGAGGAGGGGAAGCAGGGTGCTGCAATAACCCTCCTTTTCTCCAGATTCTGAGGCGTCCCTGGCTGGGCTAAAAAAAGGGGGGGTGCTGGAGGGTACCAGAGCCCTGGACTCTGACCTGGTGCAGGGGGAGTCTGCCACTGGGTTTATTTAAATATTTTTGCCTGTTTAAATTATGAATTTATTTGAAACTGTATTTTGGCATTGTAACTGAGTCCCATCGAAAGGGAATAAGCAGGGTAAACATTCTAAAATTGCTGCACATCACTCAGCAGTTTTTAGTACCTGTTTTTTCTCTGATTCTTCCAATTATCATATGGCTTTTTCTTTACATAAACTCACACACTTTGCCAATCTCCTCAGCTTTAAGCTCCAATAAGTCTGAAACACTCTGAAGAGATCATCTCCTAACAATTAGCTTCCATTCAGGAAATAACCACAGCCACTGAAGAGTATTAACATTCTTTTTGTCAAGACCCCCGACTTATCCAAAGAGACTTTCAGCAACCATTCACAGAAAATTATCATCTGTTGGCATTTGGTTTTCAAAACTAGAATTGAATCTCCATCAAAATCCTGGTAATGTACCTTTAGAAATAATCATAAAGGGATTAAATGAGATACTGCACAGTTGACCAGTCTAATGAGCTAAGCTGGTTCTATGATAAGTCAGCCAAGTAAGGAATCTCATGGAAAACCAAAAGGCAGCAGCAATGGTAAGCTTTTGCTAGCCTCCATTTGCTTTGTTCTAAATAAAATACTTCCTTCCTACAACTGCATGAGTCTCATTTAGCTCTGATGCAGAAATCACATAGTACAAGCATACTTACAACTGCAGACAGAACATGGTAGTCTACAGACCCTGTTCCTTTACCAAAGCATCTTCTTTAACCATTTCATTGTGGGCAAAAAAGCTCTCCTGAATAATACATTTTTGCATAGTTTGTGGAAAGCCAGGAGAGTTCGACCCTTCCATTTACAGGGTGGCACCTGCAGAAGGCCCTGCTCAGATGAATGAAGCTATTGTGCCAGAGCATAAGGAGAATCTATACTCAGCTGCCTGGGCTAGGTACCTCCTGCTCTGGGTTGGCCAGGCAGGCACTCCTTCCTTCTTTGGTGGGTGGGTTGGGCTGTGCTGTGAGTACGTCCCTCCCCCATTTCTCCCCCCTCCCAAAACAACCCAGAGTAAGCTCCTGGGTTTTCCTTAGTAAGGGGTTGGTTACATTCCCCCTCCAGGCTTTCCTTCTTCCCAAGAGGTGTAAGGAGAGAGGTATTTCATTTGCCTCCTCCTACTGTGGTTGCCATTTTACGTTTGGCTCTGCCTTTCATGGCAGTCATTTTGACGTGGTGCTCTCCACCCCCCTTCAAAATTCCAAAGTTGTCTGCAGGCTTGAAAGGTTGGGGACCCTTGGGTTAGAGTGTCTTAGGGGTAGGGAAACCCAGTTCAGCCCCTAATTCTGCCTTGACAGCATGGTTGCCAGCTGTGACTTGGGAAATTCCTGGAGATTTGGGTGTGGTGCTGGGCACTGTGGAGTTTGGGGGAGGGAAGGAGCTCAGTGGGGTTTGGTGCCATGGAATCTAGCCTCCAAAGCTGCCATTTCCTGCAGGGGACATGCCCTGGGCCGATTCCAGATGGCCAGAAATTGAGGTTTTTCTGCGGAAATAATCGCTTACTGGCCACGCGTTCACTTTTGTCTCCATCCGCTTTGTCTCGCAGCGTGCCGTGCTGTCCCGCTTCCGGATGTTCGCACGGCCAACTGAGGTACCTGGGATTGGTTGTTTCCTCCCCGTCACAGTTGACGTCGGGGGCCTTCATTGGTTCGCATTTCGGTTTTTTTTAAAAAATTTTTTTACGTGTTTTGCGCAAATGCGCAAACGTGCAGGTATGCGAATATGCAGCATTGACTTTTGTGTGTTTGTGCATTTGTGCACATTTGCGCAGTTCGATGTGCGCAAACGTGCGACTGCGCAAATGGCACCCGGTTTTTTAAAAAAAATTAAGGGAATATTGTTGCCAGCTGGCCGGCAAAGGAAGGAGGGAAAGGGGAGGGCCTCTCTGCGGCGACGAAGCGTCCAGAAGTGTGCAAACCCGCAATACCGCGTTCACAACGTCCACTTATAGAGTGCAACTGAGCGCCATGGACCGCAGGTAAGCCGGGACGGGAAATTGCGGGTTTTTACGAGTGAGGTCGCTGAAAAAGCGAAAGCACTCGCTCTATTTGTGCCCATCTGGAATCGGCCCTGTAGTACTCTGCAGTTTGGAGATCAGTTATAAATCTGGGAGAATTCCAGAACCCACTGGAGGTTGGCTGATGCTGCCCTGTATAATGCCAACCTCAGTGCAATCACTCTCAGCCTGTCCTGCTGTCAGGCTCCACTGCGGGGGTGTCAGAGCCTAGGGGACACACCTTCCATGTTGGCCCCTTTACCTCATAGCTGGCCATAGGGCAGGCCTCTGAATGAGGGAGGAGGGGGTTACAGCATCCTCACACCCTCTCTCCCCCATTGTGTCGCCAACTGCTCACATGTGCACTCTCTCTCTTTGTCTCTCTTTCTCCTCTCAAAAGACTCCACAACTTCCTCCTCCATAGCCTGCCCTGGTGGCTCACCTTTATAGGGGTCACCCTAGTAGAGCACCGAACCCTCCCTCAGGCTCCATCCCATGGCCTCCCTCCACCCCAGCTGGATGGGTGGCCAGTCCAACTAGGGACCTTTGGGTCATCCCACCCACATCCCTGGATCTTCTGTCACCCAATGGGGCATTTGCCGCAGGGTGGGGCTGGAAGGGGCCATGCCAGGCACTGTGTGGCCTAGGTTGCCCTGCAGGCGTCCTTCTCACTTCCAGCTTGGCTGCTAATGGTGGTGGCACCCCTCAGGCCAGAGCTGCACTTGTTAGAGGCCGGGAGCTGTGGCTGCTGGTGTGGAAGCCCCAGGAGTGCCTCCACAGCTCTGTGTGGCTGGGGGGCTTGGAGCAGCCACTTTGGCCATGCCACGCTTTTGAAGATTCAGGATGCTGCTGTGGCTTCATCTGCCACCCTCCACTGGCTTGTCAGGCCCACTCAGCAACTCTGCAGGCCCACCTGGCTCTGGGAGGAGCCCCCCCAGCAGCGTTCATCCTACCAGCCAAGATAAGTCTGGAGAGAGGGGTCCTGTGTCCCCAGACACCTGCATCACAGAGCTGCTGTGAGAACAGAAGAAAGAATAAGGTTGTCAACTGGCCAGGAAAAATGTCCTGACTCTTTAATAAAAGTTTATATGCAGAAATGGGTAAAGCTTTTCATGGCATGGAGCTAAGAATATTGCCTGATAGTTCCTGCAGATCAAACTGATGTTAAAAGGATGCTATAGGGACTGGTTTAAATGTTGATAAACCTCAAGAAGAACCATGTATGGCATCTCCTTGGAGGGTAAGTTGGATATAAATGCACTTGATAGATAGCAAGAGACAGAGAGAGATCAGGGAAACAGCGAGATTTAATTCTCTGAGATTAGAGACACTAGTTGCTATCTTGTGCCAGTGATTCATTGTAAATACTAAAGCCTTATATTTAATTAAAGTTTAAAGCCTTTAAGTTTAATTCTATACAATCACCGGTAGAGAAAGGTTATTTGTTACTGGCTGGAGCTTTAAAAAGATAGCTCTATCTGTACCAAAATTCAGTGCATTTAATGAGAAATTGAGATTGCCAACTGTGGTGTCCAAGGATCAATTATTAGGGTCATCAAACATGGAGAACCAGATTGCTTGCCATAAATCACTATTAATTATTTTTGTGTGTAAGTACCAGATGTTTAAGTACCAGTGCAACTTTTTTTTAGTTTATAAGTTTCAGTTTAGCATTTTTGGTTGAAAATTTGTTAGCTTCCTACATTTTATCAAACAGCTTTTGTATCAGATGATAAATTAAGGTCCATTGGAACCACGGAGACCCATTGGTCTTCTGTGTGAAAGAGTTAGGGAAGCCTTCCTTCATCACAGGTAAATGCTGGTTTGCAGCTGGCAGAACCTCTGTTGTGCAGAAGTGATTCCTCGGCTTCAGTATTAGTCACCACTTGATAAGCTCTCCTCATCCAGATTCCAGCGATAATCTTGCAGTCTACTATCAATAATACTGTGGGGGAGGAAATTAGAGGTTCGATAGACCAGTTGCCTAAACAGGGTGCAATAACCTGTTCAAACAGGGAGAATTAGATTGGTTTGTATTTTATTTGCTGCTGATTTGTTTTCATATCAAAATGATTTTGTGAAAAAAATGGGGTAAAAATGCAAAGGTTTTATTTATGAATAAAATAATGAGACTCCTTAATACAAATCAATTTATAAAGCCCCTTCAGCACTGGGGACATCTCCCAACTATCTCAGAAGTCAAGCCATAAGGCATGGAATCAGCTTGTCTGGGCCCTTTTGCACCTCTCATGTTTGGTCAGAGTGGTGCCGCTCTTTTTAGTCTGCACTGTGTCAAAATGTATCGGGATTGATCAATGCTGGCGCTTTCATCATTGGTGATATCATAGCTTCAGCCCTTTCCTCTTCCTCCTTTTTTTGCACATGTGATGAATCAATGCATCTCTGGAACACTGAATAAATCTATTTCCTGGATTTCTCCCTCTCAGCCCATCAGTGCATTGATCCTACACTGGATTTATTTAAAAAAAAAAGAGTGGGAGAGGAAAGAGGGGAGGGAGAGGAATGGAAAGGAGGGAGTGGCTGGATAGACAACAGTAGCCAATTACAATGAAGTGGGCTGGTAGAGGGTGGGAAGGGGGCAGAAGAGGGTGGAATGCTAAAAGACAAAATAGAGTGTGCGCTGGGAAACAGATGGCTGGAGAACAGATTTTTTTAAAGAAGTCAGAGTATAAGCACTCTCAGGAAAGCTGCAGAAAAGCTGCATAGTAACCGGAGTGACAACTCATGGCAGCAAATCAGGTGCAGATGGTCATAAAAAAAATGCTGTAATATGAGAACTGAACCAGTGAAATTGGCCTACACAGAAGGGGTTATGGTGTGGTGTCTTTATTGTATGCATTACAATATAACAGATTGCTTCCCGATCCTGATATTTGTAAGCATTGGTTTAAGAGCATAAGAGCCCCGTGGTGCAGAGTGGTAAGCTGCAGTATTGCAGCCCAAGCTCTGCTCATGACCTGAATTTGATCCTGGCAGAAGCTGGGTTCAGGTAGCCGGCTCAAGGTTAACTCAGCCTTCCATCCTTCCGAGGTCGGTAAAATGAGTACCAGTTTCCTGGGGGTAAAGTGTAGATGACTGGGGAAGGCAATGGCAAACCACTCCGTAACAAAAAGTCTGCCAAGAAAGCATCGTGATGTGATGTCCCTGCATGGGTCAGTAATGACTCAGTGCTTGCACAGGGGACTACCTTTACCTTTTACCTATGCATTGGTTTAGTTTCCAGGGGTGGCATTTCTGCTCAGTTATTTCTGTTTATTAGCTATAAGTGGAAACTGCATGAGCTTCCCTGTCCTGAAATCAGTTATTCCTATCCTTATATCTTTTTGCTGAAAAATGGGTGTTGTTTTGAACACACTCATCTCTTCTGTGTGAACCTAAGAGCAGGATTTTGAGTGAATACCTTATTTCTGATTTGCAAGTAAAAGGGAACATTGCACATGGGATTACTGTTATTGTCTCAGCCTCATCTAGATTCCAAATGCGATATAGGACCTGACTAGTTAGGACAGTTAATTGCTCAGAGGACAGTTAATTGTCCAGCCTAGAGGGAAATGCAGTGGGGAACCCATTAAAGGGACTTCCAACCTTCTCCCATGCAGGCATTTGCAATGTGCTGGCAAATTAGAACTAGCTGATCACTTCAGGGCTGAGCAAGAATTTTGGAGCCTCCTATGACTAGCATTTTAGGTAATGATTTTTGCCTGCTTCATGTTGTCACAGGAGAGATGGGGAAAATAAGCCTACCTATTGGACTGGTTAGGCCATAGCTAGTTTTGGCAAGAATGGGGGAAATTGGCAACCGCCCTAACACATCATGTGATGATGAAATTCCATTCCTGACGCAGCTCACTCTTTGTTGTACAAGACAGTGGATCAGAGGGAAAGCCCCTGATGCTGAGCAGAATCAACCAAACATTGGGGAAGGGGAATGAGGCACAGCCCCTCTTGGCACAGTTAATGTGCATGCTGGGTTAAACAAAGTGAGCAAAAAATTGCTCACTAAGTTTGGAGTGGCCTAAATGGTCATATCTACAGTCTGCCTAGCACATCCTGGCCTTAAATATGCTAATTACTTATGATGTAGATCAGCCATTTAAATAAGCTCATTCAACCCAAGCATGGTTGTTAAGGAATGGTGCTGGGACAATGCCCTCTCTCAAGCCTTTATCGCAGCATGCAAAATGCATTATGTTGTCCATGCTGGCCGTTACACTTGACTGGCTAACCACAAGTAAGGAGTCATTGCTCAAAGGAGTTCCAAGCGGCTGCCCTGTGCCCCAGACTTGTCATGCAAATTGGCCTGCAATTGCCCTACCATCGTCTCCCCGTCATCTCCGACATTTACAATAGTTGCGTGAGAAATAATAAAGACATAGTAACATCTTGCATTTAGATGCTTTTTTTCCTTGGGTTTTAATAGATGCCTAATGCCTTTTTTATGTTCAGCAAGACTTCATTAGTTTAAAAATTAGCATCCTGAAGTGGATGTTTGCCACCAGTGACTGACTTTCAATTGCCAGCGATACGCCTGTTTACTGATCCTTTTAAAAAATATTTTATTTATCTTTGTTTTTTGGGGGGATTTAGTGCTTATGGAATATAAGCATGATGATTTACTGTGCCACTTATAATTTAAATCCTCCTTGGATAATTTAATTCTCTTGTGGGGGGGGGGGTCGTTGCATTTCCAGCACAAAGACTCCCTACCCCCACACCTATTTCTCTGCTGCCGGGAGGCAAATGCTGTGTCTCTTCATCCATGTCAGTAAGGCATAGTTAGGGAATCAATTGGACTTGAGAGAGAGTGATCTGGTAATAACACTGTATACCTTGCACAATGTTAGACTCAATAGGGAGCATCTAAAGTCAGAGGGATTACTGCATGCCTCAGGTACATGGGGAGGTAATAGTCTGTAGGATCAATGTCTTTAGCCACCAGAGCAGTGAAATGATCCCACGGAAACACAATGCCCCGGAGAGAAAATCAGATGGAGTTTTTTCTAATGACGTAAAAAGAATGTCAGCAAAACAAATGAGACTATCATGTGCATTTACGAAGCATTATAAATAGAGCTGTTCAGATGCTTTATGGGGTGGATTTTGATTCAATTTGGTATCGGATGCAGATTTAAATAGCTTAGAACTTCATTTTTAAAAGGAAACATTCTAGTCCTCATAGCTCTGATCTCTATCCTCTATGTTCAAAACCTGTTCCTTTACTTGACCTGGGAATACTTGCTTCCAGGTTTAGGTTACTTTATTATTACCCCGTCCTTCCTCCAGACCTTTCCTGGTAGGGTACATAGACCTTTACCATTTTATCTACCCAACAAACCAGTTAAGTATGTTATGTCGAAAGGCAGTGAATAGCCCAAGCTGCTCTTTGTGACTGAATATGGATTTGAATTTGGGTGACATCTAACATTCTAACCACTATACAACACTGGCTTACAATAAATTCCAGTCACACCTATTGTGGCAAATACCAGAATGCCCATTTGTCAGCTGAGAGGCCCTGCTATCTAATTCCAAACATTCCTCAATTCTTCAGTGTCTTGCTGTCTCCTAGAAGAGAAGGACAGAATATATAAAAGTCAAAGCAAAAGCCAGGAACCACAGACATTAACAGAATCTTGAGATGGAGAAATTATAGCCAAGGAAGAAGCTGTTTCTCAGGCAAAAGCTGAAACCTAGGCTCCTGTTGTCAGGCCTGGCTAGAGGACTCACTCAGACTCTCCACTTCATCAGACACAGCTGTATGAGTTAAAGGTCTTTATTATAGGATTTCTCCTAGTAGAACACTGTACAGAGCAATTGCCTAGAATGCCAAAGTGAAACCTTTTCAGAAGAGTTATACCCCCAGTCTCCTCCCCTCTAGGTTGAAAGAAAGTCAGTTGAAGTCAGTGTGTAGCTGCTAAGAGATGCAGAGCTGAGTCCTCAAGGCCGGTCAGTTCCCAGGCGCTCATTCCCACCTGCACTGATAACACAGCTCTGCAGAGACAGCCACAGAAACTCAGCAAAGGAAAAGCAAAGCAGCGAAGGTGACTAGTTTACTTCCCATCCCACTCAATAGTTAGACACCCCCATGTATGTCAGGCAGGCTGGCTTGCTAGCCTGTCTGACAACTGTATTTTATTCCAGGCTCAGCTAATCCAAAATGCCTGCCAATCACAGAAAAAAAAAACACTTTTTCTATGTTTATTTAGTGTTATTGTTCTCTGTACGTGCTGCAGTATTTTGCACAGATTATTGTTTCTTTTTCCTTCCTTGAGTAGTCACATGATACAAGTGTATTGCCAATGAGGGGATCATATTGTGACTGAAATGATGTCAGAGTAACTATGTAGCCAATTATATTTCACCCCATGATGACACACTGGAATGCAAATTCAGACAATTGAGAGTGAAGAAAGGATTAGGATGAAGCCACAGGGCTCATGATCAAAGATCATGCAGAAAATGGGGAAAAGTCGTTATACGATGTACTTCATTCCATACAGATAAGTAATGACATTGAAGGCAATTAAAAAATCAGTTGTGTGAGACAGCAAAAAAGGGACAAATGAAGGCTTTCTCTGCATGTGTGATTTACTACTTTTTGAGTGTTCGATCCTCAAGGATCAAATTTGTTCTGACCACCTATCTTTCTGCATGCTGCTTTTAATCCCAGCATGGGTGCCATCTTTTTTTGTCTGCATTGCCATGAAATAAAAAGGGTTATGCGGTGAGGTGTGGACATCATCACTGCATCACAAGTGCCATCACATAACCATCATCCCTTTTTTATTTTCATGTATGCCCAATCACATTATTATATTATGACTAGAGATGGGCACAAACAGAAAAAAACGAATATGATGTTCGTTGTTCATTGCCATCCACGAACAGGGACTCACGAACAACCACGAACATGGCCCTGTTCATGAACATGTTCATGATTGGCTGTTCATAGGGGCCAGCAGGCTCTCCTCCAGCCATCATCCAAGTTTGGTCAAGATCCCTACTGCACCACTCCCAGAAATCTGACCTGAGCAGGCACCAGGAAAGGTACCAATAAAAAATAATAGCTTGGCCTAGAGCCTGCCAGCAGCCCTGGAACTTGAAGGGGTAGATCCCTATTCCACCACACACAAAGAAAATTCAGCTCCAATGCACTCTCTCAAAATGCCAACATCAGCTGTCTCTCCCTCTCCAAAGCCAGAGCTGGGAGCCCCCCTCCCCCCTGCTCTTTGCTCCCTTGTAACAAATTTGGAGCTCCACACTTGAAAGGAAGACCTGCCTATCAAGCTAAATTGGGCTTAGATTGAGGTTTCCAGGACAACAGCAGGAGTTCAGACAGAGTTCAGACAATCCCTGCCTAAGTTGCTAAGGTGCCAGACTGTCTGGCTTGACAAACAGCCATGAACAGCAGTGAACAAGGCTTGCAATGACCACCTGTTCGTTTAGAATGGGGCCTCATGAACAGCTTGTTCGCAAACAGCAGATTGGGCTGTTCGTGGCTTTTTTTTGTTCGTATTGCTGTTCATGCCCATCTCTAATTATGACATTATGATGTTACAATGACTAAAGATGCCCAGCACTAAAGTGTTAGCATGGGGGGGGGGGAGAGAGAGAAATAAAAGCAAAAAGAAACCCAATATGGTGCGTGTGGTGTTGGCGCAGAGCAAGCCCGAACATTTTTACCCCCAAATCATAGATAATCTTTGAAAACCTAAAAGAGATCCATGTAACTATAACACAAATTGACCCTGTCATTATATCGTAATTATGAGTCTTTTTTGGGAAGAAAACTTCATGACGTTATACCATCATAATGTCATTGTTATTGCATTGTGTTGTGCTGTTGGGTTTTTTTTAAAATTCCTCAATACACAACAGCCATTCTCTGAGTAGACATTGTTGTTAAGGATTTATGACCTCCTTCCCCCTCTGCAGTTCAAACCGGACAGCCCCGCCTGGGCTGGCCCAGAGCTGGGAGGCAGAAGCTAGCACCAGGGGGGCAAAATGACACAATGCAATAAAAATGACATTACAATGTTATAAAGTTATATTCATTTTAAAAAAAGATGTATCTTGGGAAAGGAGGGAATGAAGGGAAGGAGGAAGGGAGAGAGAAGAGCTGAGAGGAGGATGGAAAGACCAATCAGCAAGAAATGGCCTATAGATGGAGGGCAGGAGGGTGGAACAGAGGATGGGGGGGGGAAGAGAAAAGGAAAATTCTTCATAATTGAAAAAGCCAACTCAATACTGTATTGAGAAAAACATCTGAGAATAAGCACATGCAGAAAATTCAAAGAAAAACCTTGAAAACACTGCATTGAAATCTGAAGGGAGAATTAAGTATGTGGAGTTCAGAAGAAAGCCCGAAGTGGTATGGAGCCAGAACTGATGAAAATTGTCCATGCAGAAAAGGCTGAACAAAGAAACTTTTTTGGAAATGATGTCAAAAATCATTGGAAAAAAGGAGGATTTTTTTACTATGCTAGGAAATAGTGGGTCACTTTTGTTCGGCCCTACATGTGACTCTCAGCATTTAAAGGGTGCATCAAACATAAAGGAAAAAAAAACTCACAATGCATGCATGAGGCTGTTGATTCTATGGCTAACTCAGGAGTGAATGCAGTCCAATTTTCTGTTCACAGTTCCACTCTGGATTTCAAATACAGATGACACAAAAAGTTAGCATGATACGAATAAAAACAGTTTTCATAAATATGAGAGTGGCATAAAAGAAAAAAAGTTCTTCAGGGCTTATTTGTGTAACTTGCAATTCTTCTGTCAAAGCTTTCTTTTAGAATTTATCTTCTGCTCTTCTGGTATAATCTTGTGTGTGTGTGTGTGTGTGTGTGTGTGTGTGTGTGTGTGTGAGAGAGAGAGAGAGAGAGAGAGAGAGAGAGAGAGAGAAATCTTCCATAGTAGATCAGCAGAATTTGAATCCAGTGGTACCTTAGAGACCAACAAAGTTTTCAGTGTATAAGCTTCCAAGAATCAAAGCCCCCTTCTTCAGATGTAGGGAGGAGTGGAGGTCCCTGAGCTACTAGACTTGCACCTTAAAAACCAACAAGATTTCTAAGGGATAAGCTTTTGAGAGTCAAAGCTCTTTTCATCATGATAAAAAAAAGGTTTTCTCTGCTGATTTTTGATTAATTTTGATTACACAGAAATATAACTATGCTTCTGAAATTCTCCTCCTCTGAATGTCTTTCTGGATGTGTGAGTTTTGAATTACCTGATTGTGTTTTCAAACTGATGTATAGGAACATCATTTTTTTTATTTCCAAATTTGATACGCAGCACTTTGCATGTACAGCCTTTCTGTTCCCTGATGTCTCTTTCTCCTTCTCTATATTACAGTTGACTCATGTGCAATGAGAAAACATTTTTAAAATTTTGGTTTCATGTATGATGAATGCATTAAGATTTGTTTGTGTGTGCTGCTTTACAGAAGTGCAAGTATGCCTCAGTAAAACCCTATATGAAAAGAATCTCAACACAATCATCATATAAGTCACATCAAGCTGGCTTTTTGCAGTGTTTTAGCATTGCACATGAGTGTGTATTTGGTATAGAAAGTGGTGGGGATATATGGGCAAGTTGAAAGCTGTGCCAAAATGTACACTTGCCAATTCCAAAAGTAATTTTAGAAATCCTCTTAGTTAAATTGTATTTGAGGAGGATTGGAATGCAGTAAAAACATCTCTAGCATTACAGAGGCAAGGACCAGTCAAGGAGTGTTGCTTGTGGTCAGTGCCAGCCTGCCGCTACCTATACCCCAGGGCTTACGGCTCGGGGTTAGGGGATCTGCTTGGTATACAGAAGGCCCTAGGTTCAATCTCTGGCACCTCCAGTTAAAAGGACAAGGCAGTAGATGATGTGAAAGACCTCTCCCTGAGACCCTGGAGATCTGCTGCCAGGCAGTAGGTGATGTGAAAGACCTCTCCCTGAGACCTTGGAGATCTGCTGCCAGTCTAAGTAGACAATTCTGACAGATGCACAGATGGTCTGATTCACGTGTGTTGATGTGCATGCCCCACATCTCTTGCTGCCTCTGTCCAGGAGCAGCCAATGTTCCTTTCCTCTTGATTCATTTAAACACAATGAGACTAGCAATGCAACATTTAATACAAATAAGGGAAGGAGCTTCAGGGGTGAAACAGCAGTGAGGTCAATGATGGGAGCAAGATCAAGGTCATGAGTGTGGAGGCTTTACAGTATTCCATTTCACAGCCTCATCTTGCCCTGATACTACACCAGCCATGTATCTTCTCCACTTATACTAATTTTATTTATTTATTTATGTCATTTATGGTTCGCATTTCTCACTGAGACTCCAGGTGGATTACACAGTGTGAGAGTAGTACCATCAGTATCAAGGAAAATTTCATAAACAATCCCGTAGGGTAAATAAATACTAGTTTACAAAGACATAACATTAGCAAGAATCCAATACAGAGTTGAAGAAATGCTGAAACACAACATAAGCAATTCCAGGACTGACACAGGAGTACATAAGGCAACATAGTGGTAAAGTCTATGGGTGAAGTCTATGGTCCCTAACTCATTAGTGGAGCATCTGAGACTCCTCCTTACAAAAACCTTTTTGAATAATTCGGCTTTGCATCATTTTTGGAAAGCTAGGAGACTACAGGCTCTCCTGGGCCGATTCCAGACGGGCACAAATAAAGCGAGTGCTTTCGCTTTTCAAGCGACAGCACTCGTAAAAACCCGCAATTTCCTGTCCCAGCTTACCTGCGGTCCATGGCGCTCGGTCGCGCTATAAAAGCGGACGGTGTGAACATGGTATGGCGGGTATGGCCACTTCATGATGATTCGTCGCGGCGGAGAGGCACTCCCCTTTCCAGACCTTTGCCGGGTGGCCGGCCACAATATCGCCATTTAAAAAATTTAAAAAAAAACAGGCGCCATTTGTGCACTCGCGCGTCTGTGAACATAGAACTGTGCAAATGCGCACAGATGCATAATCAGCATCAGGACGCGTGGCCAAGGTTTTTTTCGATCCCTTTTCCGCATGTGCGCAATTGCATTTGTGTGGCCCTCCTGAAATGCGCACTTGAGGCTTTACTATCGGCCGCCATTTTGTCACCCTCAGAGAATCCAACCCTGAGATGTATCACTGACCTTTGCCCTGCAGACTTGTTCGCCGATTTCAGGGGCGTTGGGGGGGGCAATCTCGGTTGCCGAGAAATCACAGCACGCAGGCACAGGCATACACGCTTGTGCTCGTGCAATATCGGCTTGTCGGGAGCAGCATGGCTGGCAGAGGGAAGGTGGCTGGGAAGTGGGGGGTGTCCTGGCGGCATAGAGAGATATGGATCTGCTACACTTCTGGGGGGAGGAGAAGATACAGGAAGCTCTCCGAAGCACCCATAGGAACCTGGACTACTTCCAAAAAATCTCGAGGCAGATGGCTGAGAGGGGCCACACCGTCAACCAATGTACCTTGCGAGACGCTCCCGACCAATCATCAAGAGCATCGTCGACGCCACGTTTTCGCACACATGCGCATTTGCGCATTTGCGCAAAACAAGAAAAAAGACCAAAAAAAAACAAACACCCAAGATGTGAACCAATGAAGGCCCCCGACGTCAGTTGTGGCGGGGAGGAAAGAACCAATGCCGGGTCCCTCAGTTGGCTGTGCGAACATCCGGAAGCAGGACGGCACGGCACAAAGCGGATGGAGACGAGACAAAGCGGATGGAGGCGAAAATACACGCGTGGCCAGTAAGCGATTATTCCCGTGGAAAAAACGCTATTTCTGGCCGTCTGGAATCGGCCCTCAGGCAAGTTGTTCCGCAGGCTTTTCAATTTATCACAACTCAGACCAAGACTTTCTACTGATTCACACACCTTCAAGAATGTTTTCTGCAGTTGTAATGCCTTTCAAACTCTGCAGTGCACACAACTCTTCTGTAATTCTGAAGCTGGAATCTATTCCCCTGATAAATACTAGTAGTTGAGCAGTGTCTATAATGTCATTGCTCTCATCTAGTGCCAAAGGGAAAAAATCAAAACTTTTTGCCTTGGCAATTAGTGACATATGCAGCTCTTCTCCTAGTTCTTCAACACGCCTGTGATTGTAGATGCAGATAAACTGATAACTAATGCAAAATACCTTATCAGGACACATTTCCTCCATTACTTTAACCATGCACTTTTTAACAAGTTCACCATCAGTGAATGGTCTACCACTCTCAGCAATACATTTACCAACATGATAGCTGGTCCTCACAGTAGATAGGTTCTCCTCAATGTGGAGACAAAACATTGTCTCAAAGGCAAAACATTTGCCTCAACGAGGAGGCAAAACCATTGATTTTTTAAAGAGAATTTATCTTTTTCACCAGTACCTCTCCTTGATATATTGAGTAGTTCTTGTGACAGGATTCAAAATGCCTTCTAATGTACTTCTTTAATACTGAGACAGTTTCAAAACATATCAGGCAAACTGTTTTAACTTGTTTAAAACAAAGTACTCAGTAATCCATTTGTCATTAAAGACACAGTGCTCATCTGCAATTTTTCATTTCTTTGAAACAGCACTTCCTTTTGCAGACATCTTACAAATTTAAAGCAGAGCAGCAGTTGCAGAGTTTCAATATTATCCTTGAATAAATAAAAATATGAAAAATATAGTTTTAGGGGTCTAACTCTTTCCTTTCCCATCAAACTCACCCCACTCTAGCTGCTGTTAGCTGGGGGATTTCATTTCGACTGTGGTAAAGAGAAGAGACCTCTGCCTCTACTGTTCTCAGAAGCACTGGGCCATATGCACAGGCTAGGAAGAATTTTTTTAAAAAATGGATTATGAATCTGACCTACTAGATGGCAGAGTGGCAATCCTAAGTACATTGAATACTATGAGAGTTATTTCTTAATAAACACGCTGTTTTGTTTAAATCTACACATTCTAATACTTTGGGGATCCTCCAAAAAAGGACAGATAGAGAGAAAGAGCGAATGAAAGGGAAGCCCCACCACCTGGAGCAGAAGACATGCCATTAAGTTGTCTTTAAATGGTATATACATCACTGCCTGCTAGCCAAGCCTCAATCATGAGAAGTAAAATGGCAGCTGGGCAGAGGGGCACTTGGCTGGAGGAAGATGTGGGAAAGGGGATCCCATAAGCTTCCCTGCTAAGGGAATACTACTTACCACTCAACCCAAGGGGCCACTCACCAGCTCCTGCAATCACTGATGCATGAGAAAACTCCTAGCTGGAGTGGGTGGGGGAGGAGAGGCAGAAGCAAGCAAGGCAAAAAGTCAGAGCAACCAGCTCTTGTTGAGGAAGGAAGAATGCTTTTGCCTGCAACAGCAACCTCACCAGTAACCTTGGAAGCCACTTGGAAGAGCCTTGATGAGTGGGGCCTCTAGAAAAGTTCAGTATACAAAACACTTTGTATCCTTTTTTTTTTTTTGCAAAAATACCAGCCCTTTTACTGTTCTTTTCACATCTTTTTTTGCAAAAGACATCTCCTGTACCCTTTCACACAGCTGCTTTATATACATATATTGCCTTCAACATGTAATGCATAGAGAGGGGGAGTGCAAAAGCTGAGCAGGACAGGTAGCCAGCAAAGCACGCAAAATGGCCAAAATGCTAGTATGGAGGATAAGACCAAGAGGGGGCAGGCAGAAGGAACCATGGAGACCAGAAGAAACAACATTGCTATTGGGTTTTTTGCAAGAAAGGGACATGAAGAACAGCAGTAGATGGTGCCTCTTGAAGCAAGAAAAATAGTGTGGGTCTGAGGGAAAATGCCTTGAGGGTGATAGCAGCAAAGAAGCAGGTTGGAGGGTTGCACAGAAAGAGCTTGGGGGCCGCATGTGGCCCACGGGCCGCAAGTTGAAGACCCCTGGTCTAGAGCACTAGAGTTTTCCAAGAAGATCTGGAGTTGGTCAGCTATCACTCTCTCAATTACTTTGCCCAGAAAGGACAGATTAGAGACTGGGTGATAATTGGCTGCATCATTTTTGTCTAGGGGTGTTAATTAGCAGACAGATAACCACCTGTTTGAGCAGCTGGGGGAAGATGCCCTAGGTTAGTGATTGATTTACAATAGACCTCAGTGGTTCAGTTATATGGTCCTTACTTGATTTTAGCAGTCAAGATGGGCAAGAATCGAGCACGCAAGTAGCAGCTTTCATAAATGTCAGGATCCTGTTAAGATCTGTCATTGTAATTGGTTCAAGGCAGTCCAGATGTAAACCAGATAGTGCATTAAGCATGTCTTCCATCTCGTTTGCACCGCAGCTGGTATCTAAATCAGAGCATATTCATGCTAGTTGATCCGCAGCTGGTATCTAAATCAGAGCATATTCATGCTAGTTGATCTGCAAAAAACTTAGCAAAGGCCTCACAGCTGATTGTCTGTTCTTGGGACTGTAAAGGCTCAGATTTAGGGGTTAGGAGGTGTGGATATCTTAAACAATTGGGATCATCGTGAAGTAGCCAATGCCATGGTTGTCGAGAACGAAGAGAACTTGATTCTCGAAAGCTTATGCTAAAATAAAATTGGTTAGTCTTAAAGGTGCTACTGGACTCTTTTTGACATTGAATGTTTTGTTTCTTTAATTTAAAGTAAATATTGAACATTGATCTAAAGAGGGATGGTCCAGTGTTCCCTATTTTGTTTCTTTTTATATTTGCTGATGTTTTTCTCCAGTTATGATTTTTTGCTTTTGCAGTTGCCTTTGTAGATTATTTGCCCTGTATCCCAGAACTCCATTAAGCAACATCAAAAAGGACTCTTCCTCCAACTTATGTGGCCCTTCTTCCAACAGAATAGCCACTTGTTGCAGGAAGGCTCTTTCAGCTAGAGGAACTTCAGCCTAAAATAGGATATCACCCTTTGTATTCTGTACTTGTATGGTTGCTTTGTTATGCAATTTGCATATACAATGCATAAAACGTATGTGTATAAATGTATAATGTATGTGCATATAATGTATAAATCTGACCTATACACACAAAGAGAGTTGACAAACATCCTTTTCTGGAGAAAATTTGGTGCAAGAAGCAGAATATGGTGCAAAAACAAAGCATCGTAGATTCAATTCACATCAGACAGAAACAAAATCAAAACAAGGACTTGAGGGATGAAACAGCAGGGATGAGATATCTGAAATTACTCCTAATGCAAACTGAGTAGCTGTTCTCTTCCCTCTTCAAGAGCAAACAAAGCTCCACTGATAGGACTTAGATCAGTGGCATACCAAAAATACAGCTCAGTTATCACACCTTGAGCAGATAGATAAGATACTGGACTCTTTTGAAACACTATTGCCTTTGCCAAAACTTTTGAAGGTGACTGAAAAATTCTTACAACGGTCCACTTTTGAGTTTATTTCTGACTGTACTGCAGGATATGCTGCAGTGTGTGTGTGCGCATGTGTGTGTGTGTGTGTGTGTGTGTGTGTGAGAGAGAGAGAGAGAGAGAGGGAGGGAGGGAGGGAGGGAGGGAGGGACTCTTTGTATGCTCCATCACCTCAGGGGGTGTTTCAGGCAGAAGGGAGATGAAGTGACTTCTGCTTCATAAAATGAAACAGTTTCCAGCTTGCCAAGCCTTACTGTGGTTCTGACATAAGAAATTGTTTTTGATTTTTTTAAAAAAGTGTGAGAATATAAACCTACTAAAGCTGTGTTTGACTGCCAAAAGCCAGGGGTCTCAATCTATGTTCGTCTGGGAACAGATGCTGGTTCCCTTTCTGCTTATCATCCTGGATGACAGTAGGCCAGAGGAGGGAATTGCAACATACTTGAGCAAGAAGTTGGTTCTGCGGGAAGCTTGGGAACTGATCTACTTAGTCCAGAACTCAGGCAGTTGACAGAGGCTAATAATGTTTTAGTTGTTCTTTAATTTCTTGGGACTAGAGGTGGGCATGGTCCAGAAAATGGACCAAAATTTTGCAGGGTCCGGCCTGCCTTGTGGTTCGCGAACACATAGTTAGTGGCACTCACTTTTTTCACGAATTTTGGTCCATTTGGGCCGGTCCATTGGTCCGCGGTCCATGAATCCAGACATCCTAGTGCCAATATTTCAATTCCCTAGGCAATGGAGAAGATGTCCGCAGACCTTTTGCAGCCCTTAAAAACTTAATAGGCAGCTCTGCCTGCTGAGCAGAGAGCTCCCATTCTGCTCTATGAAGCAAGGAGCATGAATGAATTCAGGCAATGGAGGAGTGGATGTTCTGCAGCCAATCTTAGCCCTCAAAACCTTGATAGAGAGCTCTGCCTGCCAACCAGAGAGCTCTCATTCTGCAAGAGAGGAGTGGATGTTCTGCAGCCAATCTTAGCCCTCAAAATGTAGATAGGCAGCTCTGCCTGCCAACCAGACAGCTCCTATTCTTCTCTATGCAAGCAAGAAGAAAGAATTAATTCTCTAGCAATGGAGGGGTGGATGTTCTGCAGCTATGGAAGCACCAATCTTAGCCTTAAAAACCTTGATAGGCAGCTCTGTCTGCCAACCAGAGAGCTCCCATTCTTCTCTATGCGAGCAAAGAGCAAGAATAAATTCCCTAGGCAACGGCTGGGGAGTTGTCTGTGTGGTGAGTGGGGGAGCTCTTCCCCCCCTTTTCTATTTGATTTTGCCTCATTGCAATTTTTTGGCGCTGCTAGCCAATGCAAGTCAATTGGCATTTGCGACTCCAGTATCTACTGGAAGTTTCCTGGGGTCGGCCAATTTGGGGGTCTGTAATTCGGACATCCAAAATGCAATCTTGACCAAACTTGGAGGGTGGCTGGAGGAGAGGCGGCTGAAAAGTCTCTGTGAGTTTGGGCTCTCTGGGTGTGAAAGGGGCAGAGCCAGGGCTGCTGGAAGTGACATACTATGGGCCAACAAACCAGTCCATGAACAGGACTGGTCCATGAAAAGTTCGTGTTCCATGTTCTATAAAAATCAATGGACCACAGGCCGGTGGTCCATGGGGTTTTCCCAGTCCATGCCCACCTCTACTTGGGACTCTTCAGTTCTCCATCCTTGTGTAACCTTTGACTTGAAGTCAATGGGTTTAGAAGGGTGCAGTGTCTAGACTATCTTAGAGTCCCTTCCTTTGTCCCCATTTCTGTTTTGTCTGGTTGTTGTGACTTCAGTATACCGGACAGATTGATTACTGTCCAGGGTCAGCTCCCCCCTCCCTGGATTTCCCAGCCCCCTCCCCTGCTGGTACAGGGGCCGCGGCAGCCCAAACTCACCCGGGGGAAGCCAGAGGCGCAAGAAGAGGAGCCAGAAGAAACAACCATGTGGGGAGCACCACCCTGTGACCCACTGTTGCCGCCATGCCGGCCCTGGAGCCGCCGAGGGCCAGAGGGCCAGCCCGGGGGCAAGAGGCCATGCCAGGACAAGGGAACACCCAGCCCCAGCTGGTGAGGAGGGCCAAGGCCAGGGAGGAGGGAAGTGCTCCTGCCAGCCATGGGCCAAGGGAGTGCCTAACACTGGCGCAGGCACAGGCAGGCCATTCCAATCCGACGTGGCAGGGAGGTGGCCAGACGCTGGGGAGGCAGCTGCCACCCCGCCCCAGCATGGCAGGATGTCCTAAGGCCCCGCAGGCCTGGGATTGGGCAAGGCCACCACCACTCCAGGATGGAGAGGGCAGGGGGGAGGAGGAGAGGAAGCAGACGGGCAGAGGGGCCAATAGAGGCAAGCAGCCAGGGTGGGGCACGAGGGTGTGGCCCCAGCTGGCTACGGTGATGGGGAACACCGTGGGAGTGGGCATGTGGGAGGCTGGGAGGAGTTGGTAACAAGGGAGGGTATATCAGGAAGGCTCCAGGCCATGGCCGAGGTGGAACAGACAGGCTGGCTGACCCTGCAGTAAGGGCAGCCGTCTGCTGGGGAAATAGCTTGCCCAAGGTGAAGCAACCTAGGCAGCTCGCCCCTTTCTGAGGCCTACCGGAGAGCCCCGCCCAGGCGCCCACTGACGCAGGGGGGGAACAGGCCAGGACCTGACACTGGTCGTAGGCAAGGGAGCAAAGTAGGGGGGGTCGGCAGGAAGACGGACTCGAGCGACACCCCCCAGCTGGACTCGAGCGACACCCGCCAACGCCCGCAGGGGGCATCAGAAGACGTAACAATTACTCATTGCAAAAAATCCTACAGCATCCATATAAGTGGATAGAGGGGACCAAAGGGAATGGAGCAGTCAAAGAACAGTATGATCTGAGTTCCTGATCTTTGATGGCCACATATGAAGTAGCTGCATTTCAAGAGAGCAAGAGAACACCTCTCATAAAATGGTACCAATCAGTTGACAACATTTTAATCTCACCTTCCTTCAAGGCAGCATACCTCGTTCTTGCCTATTGCATTTTATCCTCACAACAACATAGAGAATTAGAGACAAAGTGACTGAGTCAAGACTACTCGGAGATTGTTGTAGATTTTCCAGGTTGTATGGCCGTGGTCTTGGCATTGCAGTTCCTAAGCCTTTGACAATATATCGAACCACTCGGAGAGTTTCTCTGCTTGGTGTGGAGCTGAATCAGCATACCCCCTGTCCATTTCTTTCATGTGAGTTATAGAGTCGGCACAGACTTTTTTGCCTGTACTGAAAACTGAGGCAAATTTGGAGAGGCTTGTTCATCAGGCTCAGCTCCAGAGGACTGCAAAGTTCAGCATTTGCTGTAGTCCAAGATGGGCAAACTGCCTGTTCACTTTGCATGAAGCAAACAAGAAGGTCAGAGTCTGTGTGAGAGAATTTTTGGCTTGCACGTGCCAACTTTTCCAGGTTAAGGGGCCAATTTTAGATGCCTCATCTATTAGTCCCCATCCTAAACAAGTAAGTCCCATGTTAGCAAATAGGGCTTATTCCAGGAAAGTGACCTTAAGATTGCAGCCATAAGCAGTTAAAGGAATTTCAATGAGATTGGCTACATTTTTCAGGAAGACTCCACACATCTCTAGTGAGCCACACATCCAGATGTATCACAGGCAACATCAGCTGTGTCTCCTGCAGAGATAAATAATACACCATTTCGTAGAGCCATTTATCTGGGTCTTTTGCAGGCGCTCATAGATCTTACTTTGCTACTTACATTGCATTTCCTCCTCTTTTTTTGTTATCACCCCTGCTACTACAACAAGTAAAAATGAAAGCTGAAGTCCTGGAGGGCCAAATAGCTACTATACTTTCCCATCATACATAGACCATTTACAGATGCCATCTCTGCATCATACCATTCATGCCGGGGCTGTGATTTAGCCATTGCTCTGCATCACAATCCCTGCATGTGCTGAATCAATCTGCCTTTCAGGTAATGGCCATTTCAGCCCTGGTCTCTTGCGTTCATGATTTACCATCTGTGCACTTCTGCCTAATAGGGTTGCCAGTTTGGGAAGTAAAAATTTCTGGTCCCTTGTCCACAGCCGAGGCCAGGGTATAAAGGGAATGGACAAGAACTAGATGGGCAAGGAAAGAGTAAGGGGGGTAAGATGGGGTAGAAGCTTGTGGGTCAGTGGGAAGTTAAGACAGAATCTGGTAATTCATGGCCAAACAAAATTGAAATCAAAATCAAATATGGAATGAACAGGCATTTCATGCTAGGAATGATTTCAAATTTCTCATCTCTGTCATCTCATCCTGAAACCTCTGTTTCCATTTTGCTTCTTATGCAAACTGAACCCATAATTCTTCATTTTCATCTTTCTTTTTCTCTTTCCAAATTTGTCCCAAAACATGCATGCATTTTCAATTGCATTTGTAGGTGAGTAAATCCAAATTATGGGTTATACCATATTATTTAAGTGACATATAAGCATAAATATATTTTAAAAATTGTATTAAAAACGTATGACATGTGTACACAACACAGATTTGCAAAACCAAGAATGGAAAGCCAAGAACATTGACAAAAATGTATGCACATATAAAAGGAAACAAACCAGGGAATATTTGCAAGTTCCTATTTGTTACCTATTTGTTTCTTATTGTTATTGCTTGGGCTGCTAATACACTGGCTGGTTGGCTCATATAATCTCTGCACTCATTGGGTCATATAATCTTAACTATGATAATGTTACCATTTGAAAATCTAGCATATCATGAACAATGCAAAAACTCTGCCTTCCTTTAAAGGAGTGGGATGGGGTTAATCACAAACTTTGCACATAATTCCACTACCTAATAAAGAAAAATATTTATGACTAAATGTTACTGCAACCTGGGCCGATTCCAGACGGCCAGAAATAGCGTTTTGCCCGCGCTATTAATCGCTTACCGGCCACGCGGGTATTTTCGCCTCCATCCGACTTGTCCCGTCTTCATCCGTCTTCATCCGTTCTGAGCCATGCCGTTCCGCCTCCGCATGTTCGCATGGCCAAGAGAGGGACCCAGGGATTGGTTCTCTTCTCCCCGGCACAACTGACGTGGGGGGCCTTCATTTGTTCGCGTCTCGAAGTTTTTTTTTTAATTTCTTTCCCCCCGTTTTGCGCAAACGCGCAAACGCGCACATGCGCGAAGCCGCGGCATCGACGATGCGGTCAATGATTGGTCCGGGAGATTCTCGCGAAGTACATTGGTCGATGGTTCCACTCTAGATTCTCAATTGCTAATCTGGTACGTGCTGACTGTTGGATCCTGAAATGGCGCCCGGGAGAGAGCTTTTACTCATGATGGCGCAAGTGGTGATTCTCCTGCTGCAGAACACGGTCACACTTTGCCATGCGCATCTGCGGCACATTCTGAGGCGCAGAAGGGCTGCTCAGCTGATTTTCCACAGCGAAAGATTGGGTGCAGCTTCACGTAGGTCAACTTTGCGAGGGATCCGTCTGCGGCAGCGATGGTATGTGCTGGCGGACACCAGAGAGCACAGAGACTGCTGGGTATACCCCCGGAGCCAGGACTGGTGGGAGCGCATAGCCCTGCGTGTATGGGACGACACCCATTGGATTCAGTGTTTCCGGATGACCAGGGGGACCTTCAATGAGCTGGTGGATGCCCTGAGGCCGACCCTGGCACGCCAGTCCACCAACATGCATGAGTCCGTGTCCGTGGAGAAGAGGGTGGCGGTGACGTTGTGGTGCCTTGCCACTGGGGCATGCTACCGCGTTGCAGCGGATCACTTCGGCCTGGGGCTGTCCACCGTTTCAGATGCTGTGCTGGAGGTCTGCTTCGCAATTGAGAAACAGCTACTCTCGAAGACAGTGTGTCTCGGGGACGAGGTCGGGAAGGTGAGTGATGGCTGCAGGAGGGGCAGGCGGTTTGCGCAGGCTGGAACAAAGGTGGTTTGTGTTGTTCTCCGTGTCCCCGATGTTGCGTGACTGCGCATTTCCAATCATGCGTGTTTCTGGTCTCTGTTTCAGATAATGGATGGGTTTGCAGCGCTGGGGTTCCCTCATTGTGTTGGGGCGATTGATGGCACTCACATCCGCATCGGTCAGCCCCGTGGGAAGCCGGACCAATATGGTAACCGAAAGAACTACTCCTCCATCTTGCTGCAGGGTACAGTCGATCACACCGGCCGTTTTGTCGATGCAGAGGTGGGTTGGAGTGGCAAGAACCACGACGCCTTCGTCTTCCGCAACTCGGCTCTCTGTGCTGCAATGGACAATGGGGCTTTTGTGCCTGGGAATCCCTCCCTGACAGTGAATGGTGTTTCAGTGCCACCGCTGATGATCTCGGATGGTGCTTATCCAATGCGCCGGTGGTTGATGAAGCCGTACGGAAAATTTGCTGTCACACCACAACAGAAATACTTCGACCGCTGCCTGGCACGGGCCAGGAACCGGGTGGAATGCAGTTTTGGTTGTCTGAAGGGACGCTGGCAGTGCCTCCTCCATCGGCTGAAGGCCAGAGAGGAGAACGTGGTGACCATTGTTACCGCGTGTGTGATCCTGCACAACTTGTGCGAGGCCAAAGGACAAGCAGTGCTCGGGTCACTGACGGATCCCACGCCCTTGACAATGCCCGGGGATGGACTGGAGTATGGGGAGAACGACAGGGGGATGCTTGATGAGGGGAAGAGGGTTCGTGACGCGATGGCTGAATTCATGTATTCAAGATGCGGACGGTGATGCCCTGGCTTTCTTTGGGGGGAGGGAAAACTCATATCCCCAAAGTGCCAATATTGCAAGGAAAAGTTTGTCCTGCCAATAAATGCTTGTTATTGCACTCGAACAGTTGTCGTTTTCCTTGTCCGTTCCTGGGTGCGGGGGGGGGGGGAATGCAGACCCGGCAGGTTTTGGTATTGCCGCATTTGCGCACTAAGTGGCGATCATCTGCAACTGCGCAATAGCAGCCGAATGCGCAGTCCGTGCCACCGCACGTTTTCTGGTGGGCCCCGCTATGACCGCTCCTGCCTTGGGGGTAGTGTTAGGGGGTGGCTTTATACGGGTCACCGGCACATCTAAGCCGGTGACTACAGAAAGTGGCAAAGCCGTGTCGGTCACCCCCTTCTCAGAGTCGCTTGAGTGTTCTGCTTTGCGGAGATGCGCAAATGCGGCGATACACTCGTGTTGGCAACCCTTGGGTGAACACTCTCGGGGAGTGTGGGGGTGATCGGGAAAACATTAACGAGAAATACTGTGGGCTGCTGCACTATGGGGGGGTGCTGCCGCGGCCCTCGGTGGACGGGAATGCTGGGTGGCCGGCAGCAGCTGCCCAGCTAAGCGGGGCAACGGGTGCCTGCACGGATTGCCGCTTCTAAAGTTGCGCATGCGCAGTTGCACTTTCGCGCGTTAGCGCATATCCTTACACTCGCAGCTGAAAAAATGGCCGCCAGTAAGGGCCGCTACTGGCGGGATCTGGAGGTCGAGGCCCTGCTTGACCTCCTTCTGCAGAGTGGGCGTGCCAGCCGCATAATGGGCAGCCACCACCTGCCCACAAAGGCCATTTTCGCCAGGGTTGCCCGACAGCTGGCTGCGAAGGGTTGGCCCAGGACCGCGGACCAGTGCAGGTCCAAGTTCAAGCGGGTCAAGGCCGACTTCTTTGCAGCCATGGAGCAGTGGCAGGGCATCCCTAGAATGAGCGCCAGGCCGCCGTTCTTTGCGGACATGCGACGGCTCTGGGAGGCGGCTGGCAGGCCTAGCTGGGAGGACCGGAGGCAGGCAGGTAGGTGGAAGGGGGGTGGTGGATTGATCTCAGCCTGGTTGCAGTCTTGCCCTCCCGTTGGCGTTCTTTGCCCTGCCACAGATTAGGGTATCAGTGGTGCTCTGTTGAGGCCCCCAGCACTGCCATCAATCCCCGGTGGCCATTCCTGAGAGGCCAATGATGCCCAGGTTGCAGGCAGACTTCCAGGTGGCACGCAGACAAAGTCACAAGCCCTCCCCCCCCTGTCTGCCACAGCGGCCCTGTGAAGAGTGCTCCAAAGAGTGTTTTTTTAAGAAATAGCTGCCCCGGGGTCAAGTAGTTCTTATCTCTAGTAAGCGTTTTTGGGATTGCACCTGCAGTACTGTGCCCACATACTTGGAATTAGGACCCATTGAACGCAGTAAGCCTTGTGCAAAAATGCACACAACTGCAGTCTGAAGACAAGGTCACAACCCCCCCCTCCCGCGTCTGCCACAGCGACAGGGTGCCTTGAGGGGCGGAACACCATTGTGCCACTGCATGCCAGCTGGGCACCAGAGATACCAACAACCCTCCCCAATCTCTTGCAGCTGCGTTGAGGGCGAGGGCACGCCCCAGAACTGCGGGGCAGCCCGAGGAGCCGGCAGAGGCGGAGGAGGAGGAGGCAGGAGAAGCCGTGGAGGAGGAGGCTGGTGAGCGTGGGCCCAGGATCCGCGAGGAAGAGGCGGAAACTACGGAGGAGGCGCATGGAGGTGAGAGGTGCAGCAAACATGAAGGCGGTGAGTGCTGCCAGGTTGAGGGGGGTGGGGTCTCTGGCCGGTTCACTGATCCATCACGCCCCAATCTCTTGCAGCAGGGCAGGGGGAGCAAGGGATTCCGCCAGCCGAGCCACCAGCAGGCGAGGAGGAGGCACAGGAATGGGAGGCGCCACCTCCACAGGGAGAGGAGTGGCTGGTGGAGGTGGAGTTGGAGGAACCCGCAGGTGAGCGGTGAGCGGTCGTGCCGACATCGCCGCGGCTGTCCCGCAGCACGGCACAGTGCTGCGGCAAAACGTGCGCCAAGATGGCGTGGTGGGGGTTGAATGGGGGGAAAGGAAAGAAAAGCGTGTGTGGTGTGGTGGATCGGGCCCACGTTCTCACCCTCACATTGCCCCCTTTCCCGTCTTGAGTGCAGATGCACGGGGGCGCGAAGGCCGTGGTGTTCCCGAGGAAGCACTGGAGGGGGCGGCCAGGGGCTCTTTCGTTGCCGGGCAGAGCGGGCAAGCACCTTCCGCCGCGAGGCGGCCGGCAGAAGAACCGGGTAAGAGCAGCTCCCGGCGCACCCTCCAGCCACCTACGCAGCACCAGAAATGGCCGTAATGTGCATTGTGCGCATTTGTGCGCAGCTGGTGTGGACCAACTGTTCTTATGTGCTGTTAACAACAACATATGTTTCAAATCTATTTATTTAAACGAAAGAACACTAGAGTACAGAGGCCCGCCCCCAATGCTGGATTAACAGCTGTTACCATCTTCTCGCCGTCCACAGTGTTGGCCCCTGGCGAGGGGACTCCCGCCACCATGGAGGAGCCAACGACGAGCCGAGCGGCGGCCCGTGCACCGGCTTCCCAAGAGGGGGACGGCACCATCCTTGAAGCCATCAAGGGCCTGGAGGGGCGGATGATGCTCTCCCGTGAGTGAGTCCATGACTGCCTTTCAGGGAGGCCTGAACTCACACTGAGGCATTCCTCACCTCTACCACCGAGCGACAGAGAATTCCGCACGCAGCTCTCCCCAAACCCCTGTGGTGTTGAAGGAGCAGCCACAGGCTGGCAGGTTCCTCCCATCATCTGCCAACTCCACTTGTGTTGACAAGGGACAGACCGCTCCCTGACAGTGTGTGGCTTTATTAACCACTGGACAACAAATTAGACACATGTGGCTGCATTTGTCCATGTCCCTGGCTTGTTTGCAATCTTAGGTTTTCCCCGGCTCCCATTTCAATTGAAATCCCCCCCCCCCGGTGATGGGAGGCCTTCACCTGTGAAGAGAGGGGCAACGAATTCCAGGCATGATGGGGATGTGGGGGGGGGGGATGCGTGAGAGTCCCAGGCATAAGAGGCAGTGATGGACTCTGGCAGGAACAAAGGACAGCAAGGGAGAATGGCCGGGAGTTCCAGGCATCAGGGGGAGTGGGGAGCGTGGGAGGGAGGCCAACACATGAGGGGCTGTGAGGAGACCGGTGGGAAGTTCCAGACGTGAGGGGCAGAGAGGGGCACGTGCAAGAGTCCCAGGCAGATAAGGGAGTGAGATTTGAACCGCAGCATATCTTTGTTTTGTCCACAGTGAACACGCTGCAGGGCAGGATGGACACGGTCGAGCGCCTCCTGCTCTACCAGGGACGGAAACACCGGGCACTCGAGAGACGTGTGCGGGCCTTGGAGGGACAACTGTCCGCACTACTGCCAGCAGCCACCGAGCAGTGATGGGACTTTGGGGGGGGGGTGGGAGGTTTCTGTTAATGTTGAGTTCACTAAAAGTTAAAGTTGAAAACATCGGTTTGAGTGTCCGTGTTTTCTCGATAGGTGGTGGTGTGTCTGGGGTGGTGGGGCTTTGCGGTCTTCTGTCCGGGGGGGGGGGGCTGGGGAAAGGTTGGGCAGAGCTAAGGAAAAGGGCAAGACTCGTCTACAGGGTTAGCCGATCCCTGGACCTGCCCACACAGGACCGCTTGGGGACACCCTGCCTTGGCTGAGGACGGGGGGAAGGTGGTCGGATGATCGCCCCCTCATCCACCTCCCCCTCATTCAGCGCTGGAGCTGTGGGGGCATTGGATTCAACCACCAGGGGCGGCCGCTCTGGAGCTGCTGCTAGCGGTTGCTGCATCCGGAGCATGGCCTGTCCAAGTGTTTGCAGCGTGCTGACGGCGGCACGCATCACCTCCAGGTTCTGGCCCCAAGCATTCTGAAACATCGCCTGCTCCTGACGGGTCACCTCCATGAACTCTTGGCGCCACCTCTGTGCCTCGGAATGCTGCCTCTGCCGTTCGGTGATATCCTCGCGGTGCTGAGTGTCTGCCTGGCTCATCATCCTGTCCGCAGCCTCAGCGCCACCGTGGGCCCTCCGCTTGCGGTTCCTTATTGCTGAAAGTCGTGTCCCAGGGGACAGCTGGGCCGGATTTTGCGTAGGGCTGCCTGGGGGGGGGTGGAGAAACAGCCAAGAGGTGAACACAAGGCCCCACCATTCCCCAGCCATGGTCCCCCCATCAAGCCCTCGGAACCCGAATTTCCCAGGCGTGCGGCATTGCATGTGTGCGGTACCTGAGACGCCGACGCCTGGCGAGGGCGGGCTGTTCTCCTTATCCAGATTGTCCTCCGTGCTGCTTCCCGAGGCGGACTCGTGCTCATCTGCGAAGAAGGCAACATTGTCAGAATGCACTTTGGGTTACCGGCAGAGGGCATAGGGGGATAGGGGGAACAGCTTGCTGGTTTAAGGATGCAACCTTCCTTAGGAATAAATGTGTCCCCTTGTAGCATGCATAGAATCAAGCTGCATGCCTGCTATCCGAGGCTCAGCAGGCCATCCTCCGAGTAACCTGGATTGCACTAAAGTGCTGCAATTTGATGCCCTTGAGTTAATACTGCTGCCACCCTGCCTGCCCTACAACAGTAGTGTTTACTCCCCTGCCTCTGTGCATATGATTTAGGACCCATGGAAAAATTACATTACATTACAATGTGAGATTGCTGAACTTGAGTTTATTCACAAATTCACAACAACAAACCCCTTAGAATGCTACAGGGATGTAGCATTCCTGTCTCACTACAGATGCTAGTTTTCTGCTTTTCCTCCCCTGCTCTAAGCAAGCTGATTACATTTTGTATTGTCCCTTTACATCCTGACTCTTTTCTTTGCAACATTCCTCCCACCTTCTAACTGGGATATAAGGGCTCAGAGATCTCCATTCCTACTTGCATCTGACGGAGGAAGCTTGAGAGTGTATTCTCTGGAAAATCTAGTTGGAGTGATCCCAGCCCTGGTGCACCTGACCTTGCTCAACTCTGGCAATCGAAAACCAACATCCCTGTTTTTGCCATCCCAGCAGGGTTTTTGGTTCCATCCCCCCCCCAGGACCCCCTGCAATGGTCTCCCGAAAAGCCGGCAGCAGCACGAGCACAAGCGTGTGTGACTGTGCCTGCGTGCTGTGGTGGCTTGGCCGACGTTCCCCCCCCCCCCCAAACGCCCGTCCAATCGGGACACCAGTCTGCGGGGCAAAGGTCAGCGAGACCTCCCGGGGTTGGATTCTCTGGGAGACAAAATGGCGGTCGATAATAAGGCCTCAAGTATTCAGTTCAGGAGGGTGGCACCAATGCAATTGCGCAGATGCGGAAAATGGGGCTGGACACCGCTGCACGCCTTGAGGTCGATTATGCATCTGCGCGCATTTGTGCATTTGCGCGGTTGCGCAAATGGTGCCAGCCCCTTCTCTTAGGCCACATGTGGCCTCAGAGAATCCAAGGGCTGTGTGCCTGACCGGCGGACTTCTCGGTGCCCCCCCCCGGACCCCCAGCAAGGGACTGACTGGCCTGTGCCCTGAGCCAATGAACAGAGCACCCACGCCCCACAAAATCGCAGGGTGCATAACCCTACCCAGCAGAGCTGCAGGCGCGCCCCCCTGCCCCCCTGCCTGGGAAAGCACGGACCATTATTGCGGCGGATTCCCAGACCAGCCCAAGCGAATCCCGCGCCCCCCTTGCCGGTCCCCCCCCCCCACGTACCCGGTCCCGCCAGTCCACTCAGGGTCACATCATGATCTCCACTGCTGTGCAAGTGGTCATCGTCCACGAAGCCACCGTGCCCTGGGAACAGAAGTAGGGCCAGCCTCGTCATATTGCATGCTTTGATTACACCCCCGAAGCACCACCCCGGCAGCAACCGCGCTTGGACCAGGGCCCCCACCGACCTGATGGAAAGGGTGTCGATGTCCTGAGATCTTCCGCATTGATGGTGACGAGGTCATGGCTGAAGAGCTCCTCCGACCCCTCCTGAAGCTCCAGAGGGCCTTCCCAGGCCCTGCCCTCCACCTGCAGCACTATACTCCGAGCCAGCCTCTTGGGGTTAACGCTTGCATCCCCCCTCAAAATGCTGTCCAGCTCTCTGAAGTACGGACAGGTTGTTGGCGCGTTCCCTGAACGGCCGTTGTGGGCCATAACCTTTTTGTACTCCAGCCGCATGGTTTTGGTCTTGGTGCGGCACTCTGTAGCCGACCGCTTGTGGCCCCGCTCAGCCATCTGCATCGAGATTTTTTGCAAGTAGTCCATGTTCCTGTGGGTGCTTCGGAGAGCTTCCTGTATCTTTTCTTCCCCCCAGAAGTGTAGCAGATCCACAATCTCTCTATGCCGCCAGGACACCCCCCGCTTCCCGGCCACATCCCCTCCACCGGCCATACTGCCCCCGACAAGGCGATATTGCTCTAGCACAAGCGTGTGTGACTGTGCTCGAGTGCTGTGGTTTCTCAGCCACCGAGATTCCCCCCACCCGCCCGATCACCCGTCCAATCGGCACGCAAGTCTGCGGGGCAAAGGTCAGCGACACTTCCCAGGTTTAGATTCTCTGGCAGACAAAATGCCGGCCGGTAATGAACGCTCAGTTCGCATTTCATGAGGGATGCAGTAATGCAATTGCGCGTATGCGCAAAATGATTCGAAAAACCACGCACCATGATCATGGTTATACTTTTGCGCATTGGTGTAAATTCATGCCCGCAGACGCGCGATTGCGCAAATCGCTCCTGCATTTAAAAAAAAAATGGCGATATTGTGGCCGGCTGGCCGGCTGGCCGGAAAAAGGGGAGTTCCTCTTCCCCCATGATGGATCGCCATGCTGCGGCAAAACCCGCCATACCGTGTTCCCACTGTCCGCTTATATAGCGCAACGGAGCGCCATGAACCGCAGGTAAGCAGGGACGGCAACTTGCGGGTTTTAACGGGTCTTCCCGCTTCAAAAGCAAAATCACTCGCTTTAATTTTGCCCATCTGGAATCGGCCCTGCTTTAAAAATGCAACATTGGGCCTTTTACTTGTTATATTGTTTGTCGTCCTGTCCCCTTATACTGTTTTTGATGTTTTTCTTCATTACATTTTGCAGTCAAACAGCAATCGTTCAGAAGCACATTTAAGATTCTTTACTGATGCTTCAAGAGAATCTTAAAATCAGGGTAAAAGGAAATTTAAAAGTGAGCACGAGAAGTAAAGCAGAGAGTGGAATAACTGTCAGCAGTATAAAGTAAAATTAGTCAAAATAATCCTCCACTCGGCTTTTGAACAGAAAGTATTTTCTTTGGAAGTGGCAGAAAAATTTTCCTCCCAAACCCTTCATTAAGAAAATGGTCACTTTCCCCCCAATACAGTTCATTACCATTATTTCACCTATCTGCTGCTGCTAATTTGGGGGGGGGGGTTCTTACTGAGCATATCTCCATCCTAGAAAGATGTTACCCAGTTAATGGTGATGATATGAATAAGATGATGTCATAGTGTTACATAACCAGAAGAATACGGGCAATGCTTTCTGAATATGCAAAAAAAAATTGATCTCCAATCAAAGCTATTATCAAACATATATGAACATGTGAAGCTACCTGAGACCATCTCTGGCCATTGGTCTATTAAACTCAGTGACTGGAGGAGGATGTCAGAGATCAAATCCTCATTCAGCCATGGAGGTCACTGTGTGATCTTGGGCCAGTCATCCTCCACCACAACCAAACACCCCTTACAGGAATTTTGTGAGGATAAAATGGAAGGAAGAACCATGTGTATCATCATGACCTCTTTGAAGGAGAGGTGAGATAAAAATATGATTGGCAGTCTACTCTGACGAGAAGCAGCCCCCCAAGTTCTTGGGCAAGTGAAAGTCTTTCTTGTCATGTGCTATCTGAGATCGTTTACCTGGAGATGCCAGAGAACTGGAACCTTCTGCATGCACAGCATGCACTGAACATTGAGTCATGGACTAAAGCAGTCATCACACAACTACTAAAGGCAATTTGAGAATGACAATTCTCATCTTTCAATTTATTTATTTACTTGATTTAAAACCTGGTTTTCTCCCCAGTGGGAACCTAAAGTGGTTTACATTGTTCTCCTCCGCTTCATAACTTAATGTCAGTTCTAGGGACGACAGTCCATGGCAGATAGACTCCCAAACCTCTCACAGCAAGCACTCCAGTGCATTGGATGAACAGGTTTTTATTTAGAGAGCCATTAAGTTCATGGGTACATCCATAGATGAGTAAGTTGGCAGGAATGGTTATACAAGCATATGCACTATTGATATATGGAGCACAATTCCCCCCTCCCCTTGAGTAGTTAGCAATTAGGCACAAAAATCCTAAAAAGTCCCATGAGAACACAATAGCTTTGTCTGGACAGAGAAAGGCAGAAGATTACATGGAATCAAACTCAATCTTCCCCTGTGAAGAGTTGAGATGGGCACAAACAGCAATACGAACAAAAAAAAAGCCACAAACTGCTGTTCGCGAACAAACTGTTCATAAGGCCCCATTCTAAACAAACAGGTGGTCGTTGTAAGCCTTGTTTGTTGCGGTTCGTTGCTGTTTGTCTAGCCAGACACTCTGGCACCTGCAATCAATTCCCTTGGCAACTTAGGCAGGGATTGTCTGAACTCTGTCTGAACTCCTGCAGTTGCCTAAAACCCCAATCTAAGCCCAATTTAGCATGATAAGTAGGTCTTCCTTTCAAGTGTGGAGTTCCAAATTTGTTACAAGGTAGCAAAGAGTGGGGGGAGGGGGGCTCCCAGCTCTGGCTCAGTTTGCAGACAGTGGAGAGACAGCTGCTGTTGGCATTTTGATAGAGAGAGTGCATTGGAGCTTAAATTTTCTTTGTGTGTGGTGGGATACGGATCTACCCCTTCAAGTTCCAGGGCTGCTGCCAGGCTCTGAGCCAAGCTATTATTTATTATTGGTACCTTTCCTGGTGCCTGCTCAGGTCAGGTTTCTGGGAGTGGTGCAGTAGGGATCTTGACTTGGATGATGGCTGGAGGAGAGCCTGCTGGCCCCTACGAACAGCCAACCACAAACATGTTCGTGAACAGGGCCATGTTTGTGGTTGTTCATGAGTAGACATGGGCACGAACAGAATTACAAACAGAAAAAACGCATGAACAGCCCATTCGTCTGTTCGCGAACAAGCCGTTCGTGAGGCCCCATTCTAAACAAACAAGTGGTTCTTGCAAGCCTCGTTCATTGCCTTCGTCAGCCGTTCATCAAGCCAGACAGTCTGGCGCCTTTCAGTCAATTCCCCTGGCAACGCAGGCAGAGACTGAACTCTGTCTGAACTCCTTTTGGCTTTCCTTCTGGCTTTAACTCTTCAAAGTACTTCCAGCAGAGAGTCCTGTTTTTTCCACTGTGAAGAGAAAATGACAACAAAGCAACAAAGACTCATGCATCATGCCTTTCCTGGGGTGCAATCTCACTGAACCTTGCGGGCGGGTGGTCTTCAGAGGACAGTGAGGACTATGTCCCCTGCAAATTTGATGGGTATTGGACATTGGGAAGGTCAGTTTGTAACCCCTCAAATTAGCTGCCTTCCAACAGGCAGTCCCGGTTTTGCCACTGTGAAGAGAAAATGACAGCAAACAGGGAGGATCCATGGATCATGCCTTTCCTGGGGTGCAATCTCTCTGAAACTTGGGGAGGGGGTCTTTGGAGGACAGTGAGGACTATGTCCCCTGCAAATTTGGTGGGTATTGGACATTTGGAAGGTCAGTTTGTTGGGTGTTTAAAAGGCCCTGCCATCTGCCAGCTGATAGTTTAAAGAGATCTTTAAAGGGCCACAAACAATGAACAACGAACATGTTTGTGAACAGGGTCATGTTTGTTACTGTTTGTTGTTTGTTGTTCGTGGATGGCAACAAACCACGAACATCATGTTCGGGGTTTTTTTTCTGTTCATGCCCATTTCTAGTGAAGAGTTACCGGACAGCTGCAAGGTCAGCAAGCATACTTTTAAAAATAACAGGCTGGCTACTTTCTCTTTTTGAGGCGGATATTTTTGTAGGCGCTGTGTCACCACTAAAGAGGCTCTTGGTGTTCTTTGCTTTTCAGGCTGTCTTTGTATTGTGACTCCTGAGGAAGAGAAATTGAAACAAGTTCTTTGCCAGCTCCTTGTAGAGTTGTTGGGGTCCTGGTACTACCCTTCTTCTGTCTGGACACCTGCAGATTAAGAGAATCAAAAGGATACATCAACAGTCAAAACTTTGGTTGTTGTGGATTTTCCGGGCTGTATTGCCGTGGTCTTGGCATTGTAGTTCCTGACGTTTCGCCAGCAGCTGTGACTGGCATCTTCAGAGGTGTAGCACTGAAAGACAGGGATCTCTCTGGAATCTCTGAGAGTTTGACACTGACAGTTTGGCACTGAGAGATCCCTGTCTTTCGGTGCTACACCTCTGATGATGCCAGTCACAGCTGCTGGCGAAACGTCAGGAACTACAATGCCAAGACCACGGCAATACAGCCCAGAAAATCCACAACAACCATCATTCTCCGGTCGTGAAAGCCTTCGACAATATATCGAGTCAAAACTTTCTTGGACTCAAGAAACGGCACTTTGCACTTTATTATACTGCTTGGTTGCAACTGTCACCGCTGCCGTGTTTGTCTCTCCTTGTGGAGACATATATTGACTGCTCTTTACATTTTTATGATGCATAAAATTATTGCTTTATATTATTGACTTTTTTTTTCATTGTCCTGCCCTTGTATCGTTGCGGTTTGGCTACTTTCTCTCAGCATTAGTACTTTCGTTTTTAGGCAGGCCAAGGATGGCATGATTATAATGGTTACATTATATGAGCATGACATGAAAGCACACAGGATATCAATACATTGGTCAGATCAGTACAGAGAGCAGAGAATACATGAATGGCATGGATGAATGAAATGGAGACATGACACTTACTTACTTTTCTTTCTTTCTTTCACAGTTTCCTAACTGGAAACATGATAGTTATAGAGAGGGAAGGATGTTGAATCTCAACCTGCCATTTGAAAACCCCTGAGTTAGCATACTCTCATTATATATTGGCCTACTAGTACTTGTTCAATATGATTTAATTTTGAAATGCACAGCCAGATAAATAATACCTAGAGAAAAAATGATCATCTTTACTTTGACCTTTAATAAGCCAAGAAAATCACCAGTGCAGGATATGTAAGGGGTGGCATGTTATCTAGCATTGTTATGAAGAGAGGAAATTCTTTTTCCAAAATTCACTTTTTTTAGAGATAGCCATTGATTCCTCTTATTCTCTCTCTCTTCCTCTTTCATTTCCCTTTGAAGAAAGATCAATGCATCCTGTTGGAACTTCAGCCCTTGCACCTGTTTTACATTATATTCCAAGTGTGGTGCTCTAACAGGAGGATAAAAAAGTTTGGGGAAACTTAGACATTGCCTGCCTCTGAGCATCTATAGATTGCAATTCTCAAATTTTGCAGGACCTCCCTTCCTGCCCTTCCTCTCTTCAAAGTTCTCTTAGATCAAAATGGAATTTATCAGAAATGGACTCCAAATTCCTAGAAAGAGAAAAGAAATAGAGTTTTAGATTTGAGGGAGAAATTAGGTAAAGAAGAATTAAGAGAATTTCAGAGAAATTCATATTATTCACAGCAGGGAAGGTATAGCCTGATCTTGTCAGACCTTGGAAGTTAAGCAGGGTCAGTACTTGGATGGGAGACCACCAAGGAAAACACTGCAGAAGAAGGCACTGGCAGACCACCTCTGTTTCTCACTTGCCTTAAAAACCATTTGCTGGGTGTCCAAACTCAAAGAACAATTATCCAAAGAAGATGGCTGATTAAGACAGAAAACAGTGTTTGAACAGCTAAGTGGGGTTGCAAAGCACGTATTAGGAGAAGTATATAAACTTCTACTGCAGTATGTAACAGAATTGGAAAAAGTTAAAATTTGTATGATAAAATGGATGCAGAACCTTAGAGAAAGTGTCTATCTGAGTCAATGGCAAAACTTATGGACAAAAGAAAGCAAATTTATAGACTATTAAATGCTAAGAGAGAATTGGTACAAAATGTTTTTTAGATGGTATATCATTCCCTAGGATCTTGGAAGAACAAATAAGGATTATAGTGGAAGGTGTTGGAAATGCCAATATATGGATGTGATGTTCTATTATATTTGGTGGACATGTAAGAAAGAGAGGTTATAGGATAAAAATTCATGAAGAGATATTAACAGATATTAAAGTTTTGCTTTGTGCTGAAGCCTAAAAATATGTTATTAAATATCTTACCCAGTAATATTACAAAAGTTTACAGCAAACTTTTAAAATATATGGTCACGGTGGCAAGGCTAGTTGAAACAAATTGGAAGGCAGATTCTTGTTCAGACATGTCTGGCTGGATGAACAAATTATGTGAATATGCATCTATGGTTAAATTAACTTCCTATATACATAATAGACCAATCTTAGAATTTCAGGAAAAATGCAAAGTCCTGTTTGACTACATAGCTGGTAATTAAGAAAAATGAAGAATAACTTTTATGGAAGTAGACTAATTAGAAAATTAATATTCTAAAATGTTGAATATAAAATATTGAGTATAATGTTGAATATAATGTGCTGAGTAAAAAAAAGTAAGGAGATGGAGAAGAGCAATATTTTCTAGCTTAAATGTACTATCATGTAATCCATTTCTGTCTTTTATATGTACTGTTATTGTCTTTTTCTTTTCCAATACATTTTTTATCTGGGAAAAAAAAGCTCCTTGCAAGGGTTGCTGTAAGTCAGTTGTGACTTGATGGCACTTTACACGGATACACACAAGCATATTATCCATGTGCCACATAACATAAAATATGAGCAAGCATGTATATATAAACTGGGGAGTTCAGAAGAGGCCAAAATGCCTTACTGAGAGCAGAACCACAAGTGACAAAAGGCACAGATTGGACACTTGTCAGCTTCCCTCAAGTTTTGATGGGAAATGTAGGCAGCTTGGCGGAATGTTGGACAAGTGACAGTTGAAAAGTCCATTGGACAGCAGTCGGAGAACCAAGATGCAAGACTAGGATGCCTACATTTCCCATCAAAACTTGAGGGAAGCTGACAAGTGTCCAATCTGTGCCTTTTGTCACTTGTGGTTCTGCTCTCAATTCCATTGAGTTGGATTACTTCCCTTTCATTTGTTCAGTTATAGCAAAGAAAAGGCATGCATCTGAGGAAGTGGATTCTATCCTATTCTATCCTGTTAATTTTTAAGGTGCCACAAAATTCTCTTTTTTAAAAAATGTATCAAACTAATAGCCTCTGTAAAATTATATACAGTTTGTGGCTGTCTAGAAGTTGCTACATGCTCAGGACCTCAAACATAAACCCATTTCTGCTTCTCCAATCCAGCAACAGAAAAAAAAATCGGATAGTTGGCTTTGAAAAACAAAATCCTACCTCACAGGACGTACTTCAGGGCATGCTTGAGTTCAGTTTTCATGTTTGTAGCAGCTAAATGATACTGGATTGTGGCTAATGTGAGGATTACCAGATATTACTTCATGTCTGGACCTCAGACCTGGAACCAGACAGACAGGGCAGTATAACAGTTTGAGGGTCAGTTGAAGATCTGGGAGATTCAGAATCAGGTTTGAACCCTCAACCCTTCCAAGGAAGCTCATAGGATGACCTTGAGGAAGTCACTGTCTCCCAGACTGTTGTGAGGATAAAATTAAGGAAAGGAGAACGATGTTGTGAACCACATTGGGTCCTCATTAGGGAGAAAAGCAGGATCTCCATAAATAAATAAATAAATAAATAAATAAATAAATAAATAAATAAATAAATAAATAAATAAATAAATAAATAAATAAATAAATAAATAAATAAAAATTCTACCTGCTCTCCAGTAACAGCAAATCTAGACAACTGGTTTCAGAAAGCCCCATTTCAGGCTTTTGAGTTAATTGAGTAAGGGGACAACCCCAATTATGCTGAACCAATGGAATGATGCGAAATCATATGTACACGTAACTAACTCAACCAATAACTTACTGAATACATAATGAACCCAAGGTGATAAAAGTTGATGTAATGTTTCTCAGACCTCTGAAGAACGGTTGGTTTTACTGGGCTTTTATTGCCTTTGTATCCACGGTCTTCCCCCTATTCGAATAAAGTAACTCAGTTTCCTCTCCTCATCGGACTCTATCTGTCTGCTTATTCTGAATTGGGCCTGAGGCAGAACAGGCCACGAATTTGTGTGGTTCAGGATCTACTATTTGAATCTCATTTCATTTTCCACTTTAGAGGTAGTGAAATTGTATAGGGTGTGCTAATGTTTTTGCTAGTTCTGAGAACTGTGACTAATGCTTAATTAACATGCATTTTGCAAGCAGTTTGAAAGAGATATTATTATTGTTATTATTATTAATTAGCACGTAACCATTTTTTGACTTCTTGATTGGCTTATTTCAGCTGTTTTAATTCTTAGAGATTAAGCTTCACTTCTGTGAAATCTTCTCTTCAATCTTCATCATTAAACTTCATTTAAATATTTTGGTCACTTTCATGAACTAATTAACATGAATTACCATCGAGCAGGCATTTTAATCCCTGGCCTTTATTGCAGAACTTTCAAAATAACCTTTTCAGAGAAAAGATGCCCTTTTGAGGATTAGAAAATTTACAATCACATCCTTACCTTTTATTTGCTAAGTATTCCCATTTCTATCAATAAAACATTCCTCGGTAATTGATTGCTGGATAACAACTCTCCCTCCCCACTCCTCAAAACACCTGTTGCAGTGTGGTTCTTTTTTAAAAAGATGTTTCCTTTTTTTCTTTTGTGCAAAGTGCGGTGAGACAACTATGGTCCTGCTCCAAAATTGTTTTCCTTCTCATCTCATGCTACCTACACAGCATGAGCCTGGGGACAGAACTTCTTTTGATTCACTAGTTTGGTGACCTGTCCCTGCACCTTGCCAACCAAACCAGAGTGAGGCAGGCTATGGGGATCAGAGAGGCTAGGAAATAGTAATCGAGTTCAAGCCACTGCGATCTGTGATGCATGCACTTTGATTAGTTCTTACTTTTCGATTGCCAGACTTTGCTGTTGGTCTCATCTGAGAACTCACCACTCCCAGTGTTCATCACTGAAAACTGCAAGGTATGTGTGATACAACTCCCTATTCGGGCATTTGAAGATGGTTGCCAGCTAAGGGCCAGAAGACTGAAGTGGAGGCAGGATTTACCCAAACAGCATCCCAAAACTCTATGGTAAAAAACATACAGTTTCAGATGCCCTGCAATGTATTGACACCAGTTCCAGTTATGTAGCTATTGCAGTGTCATGGGACACTGTTTTGCCCTTCCCACCTCCACACCCCACTGTATCAAACAATAGTATGGAATGAAGATTGTTGGCAGGAGCCTGCATTTGAAGATCCGGTGAGGTAGCATAGCCACATAAACCAGACTCATCCCATGTCAGCCAAAAGCAAAGAATGGAAGGTGAAAAGTGGCCTTTGCAAATGTTTGGTTTGATTAGTGCAGGAGCCTATCTGAAATGAACATAATTTGTGACTGGGTGAACTCTGCTTGGCTCAGCTTGGAATTTTGAGCTTTCCCAGAGAATGCCCAGAAAACAGGTCAATTTCAAAGAATTCTCCTCATGCTGCTGACACACTAGCACTAATGGTATTGTGGCCATGTGCTTTATTTTATCATTTCATGGAGACTGTAGTTCACAGCACCAGCCATGGCTGAAAGCTGTTTGGAACTTCAACTATTCCTCCTATATACATGCATTGCCAAATTGAAAATATCTGGGAACATAATAGGTTTAAAAGTTGACTTAGGTTTGCCAACTCTAGTTTGGAAAATTCTGGAGATTTGGCAGCAGTGCCTAGGGAAGGACAAGTGGATTTGTGATGTCATAAAGTCCACCTGCTGAAGCAGCCATTTTCTTTAGGGAATATTGTAGTCTGTAATATGGAGGTCGTTCATAATTCTGGGAGGTCCTGTACTTCGAAGCTGGTCATCCTAGCTGGACAGCAACCTCATAAAATGTTCACAAGAAAACACTAACAAAACAACATTCAAGAATACTGATATAAATAGAGAAGATTCTCACCAATACTGATATAAATAGAGAAGACAAGTGGGGCCCTGCAAGGGCTTGTGGGGGCATCTCATGCCCCCTCCCCACCATCTCCTCTTTATCTTCCTTGACCCCCAGAGTCTCTCCCCCTTTTCCTGCTTCCTTCTCTCCTTCCCATCCACCTTTTCTCTGCCCCTGTCTTCATCTTCCCCACTTCCCCTTCCCCCTCCCCCCCACAGCAGCCTCTCCCCTATGACCCAGTTGCATGCTGCCAGCTGAGCCAGACACAGTTGATGATGGGGAACCTGCAATGGCTTATGGAGGTACTTCACTTTTCCTTGTATCCCCTTCCCACACTATTTCCTCTTTTCCTTCTCTTGGTAGCCCCCATATGCTCACCTTTCCCTACATCCTTCTCTCCTTCAAACCCACTAAAAACTTGCCTTTATCTGCTCCTGATCATAATCTATATGGATTAATTTACTTCTTTTATATACTGCCTTTCTCCACAATGGGGACCCAAAGCAGCTCACACCATTCTCATTGCCTTCATATTATCCTCACAACAACAGCCCTGTGAGGTAGGTTAGGCTGAGCGTGTGTGACTGGATCAAAGTCACCCAGTCAGCTTCCACAGCAGAGTGAAGATTCAAATCTGGATCTCCCAGATTATACTCTGAAATTTGAACCACTACACTACACTGGTTTTGTGGGGGTGAGGGATGCTGTTGAACTGTAGCAAGCAGCCAGGCCTGGATGAGTCATGCATGTCATATGGTATCAAGTTGTCCAGTAAATGCTTCTGGTTCTGAACCCAATGAATCCTCCCTCAAAGTCCAAAACAGCCCTCCCTGCCCCTCCCCTGCCTTTTACTGACAGAAACCAAGCCTGGAATACTGGCTAAATGTTATGGTTGCCTAGCAACAGACACTATAGGTGCTCCTTTGATAATTTTGGGTTCCTCCCCATTTATTATTATTATTATTTAGATTTCAGATTTTTCTGTAAACCTGGGGCATTTTCCAGGTGTGTAGGAAGATCTGTCTTGTCCGTTCATGGCTCCAGTCATCGGGTTTAAGTATCCTCAGACCAGGGTCACTTGGCTATTACTATGTAAGTTTCTCATCAAAAAAAGAAGGCTGATTACTTAGGTTATCTGCAAGGCAATCGTAAATATAGTTACATGTGAAGCCTCAATATGTTTAGAAGGGTTTAATTCTGCTTAGGATGGTACTGCTAGTCATATAGTTTCACTACAAGAAAAGGAGTTTCAAGGATGATGTAGTTCAGGAAGAGTTAATGTTTGGGGCAGAAGTAGGTTTTCCATGCTGAGACTGGCTATCAGTGTGGGGGCGGAGGGCAGTGGGAGAAAAATAAATAAAAATAAGGCTCTGGTCTAGTTACCAGCATGTCACTTCTGAGTATAACCAGGAAGTGACAATGGGTAGCTCTAGGAATCACTGGAATCTCTAAGGCAAAACCATAGAGATTTGCAATAGAGTTTTGCAATTCCTCAAGCTACCCATTGTGACTTCAGGATTGTACCCTGGAAGTGACATACTGGCAACTACACCAGAGACTTATTTTTATTTATTTTTCTCCCACTGCTGCTTGTATCACCTGGAGATTGTCCACCATAAGCAAACAAATCATACGCTTATGGAGAAGCTGTCTGCCTCTTGGTAGTAAGTGGGTAAAAAGAGTTGTGTTGTTAAGACAGCTGCTGGAGTTGTTGCAATTAGCTCTTTTATGCCCAAGTTGTATTATATATAAATAAATCTGGTGAGTTCCTTCACAAGTAGTAGAGATAATTCTTGTAGGAACTGGGAGGATCTTCCTGCTTTCCCATTACAACAAGAGGAAATTAGGCAAGTAAGAACTCTGTGTGGCTTTCCTGAGAGTTCTAAGTCTTCAGGGGTTGAAGGCTGACCTGATGCAAAAATGGATCCCCAACCAGGAGGAACAGAACCTTGTTTAGATTAATTCCTAACTGGTTTCAGGCTTGTTTGTGTGTGGAGAGTGCCCTCAAGTTATAGTTGACTTATGGCGAACTCTGGTGGAGTTTTCATGGCAAGAGACTAACAGAAGTGGTTTGCCATTGCCTGCCTCTGCAGCCCTGGTCTTTGTTGGAGGTCTCCCATCCAATTACTAACCAAGGCTGACCCTGCTTAGCTTCTGAGATCTGATGAGATCAGGCTTACCTGGGCTATCCAAGTCAGGGACTTAAATTGCCTTGGTCGCCCTGCTGGATGACGAGCATTGAGGGATGGACAGAGGGACTGCAACTCTGTTAATTCTCCTGGACTTTTACTAAATTGGCCCCTGGCACAACCCGCACTTCCACATCTTGCTGGGAATGACATCATTCCCAGAGTGATGTGGAAGTGCTTCGGAGTAGGCAGGAGCACACTGTGGGGTTCCTGGGTTATCTCCTGTTCTGGATGACATTGTACTTCCCCTAAAGGAGCAGGTTCGTAGCTTGGAAATAATACTGGATCCGGATCTCCTATTGGGTAAACTGGTAGCGCCAGTGGCTGGGGTGCCTTTCAATAGCTTCAGATGAGAAAGATCTTGCCTCTGTGGTCCATTAGATTACTGCAATGTGCTCTACATGAGGGAGACCTTGAAACTACAGAAACTACAGTTGGTATAGAATGCTTCAGCCAGAATGCTGACTGGAGTGGCTTATAAAGATCACATCACGTAGATTTCTTCCATCTACACTGGCTTCCAATTTGCTTTTGGGCCCAATTCAAGGTGCTGGTATTAACCTTTACAGCCATATATGGCTTAGGGTCAGCATACCATAAGGACTGCCTTCTCCCATATGAACCTACCCATCCACTCCAGCCATCTTGCAGACCCTACTTTGGGTGCCCCCTCCATCTGAGGCTGGACAGGTGGTGTGGAAATCCAAGAAAGGACCTTCTGAGTTGTGGCACCAAAAATTGGACCTCCCTTTCTAAAGAGATTGATCTGTCTCCCTCTATCATTGTCTTCTCCCAGTAGGTTAGAGTTTCTTGTTTGGTTTAGTATTCCCCCACTATCTGTTATTGGCCCTCCCCCTGGTTATATTATGTGTGTTTGCATTTATATATTTTATTAATTTTAATTGTGTTATATATACTTTATTTTAAAGGATGCTTTAATGTTAAAATGCTTTAGTATTTTAATGTTTGCCTCCTTGGGGACACTATGTTGGGGGAAAGGAGATATAGAAATGTTTTAAACGAAGAAAGAAAAATAAAAAACATATTTATATGCTTCACTGCCGTCTTTATAATCCACATAGTTCTACAACTATGGAAGTTTCAATTAATTTCATAAAGAGTTAAGGACTAGCATTCTAGACTTGTTGCAAATTTAGATTTTTCAGTCCCTCAACACTGATTGCACATGTACAGAATTTCATTGTACATTCCAGTCCACAGAAGAACTTCTGAGGAAAATGATGCTTCACACATAACACAGCCGAGTGTGGACAAATTCATATTCTGCTACAGATAATACACATGTGTATGACATTTGCAATAATGAGAATAAACTATAAGTTGCAGTGCAGCAGTTGTAATCAAGGGCAATTTCAAGGTCTAGGGTTTTCTTTTCCTAAACTACTCCGCTTCGTGCTCACACACCTTGGTATAAGTACAACTGCATTTATCATGACAGAGATAAACAGAACATGTAATGCCGGAGACAGCACTACCACCCCCAAAGTCCCAGAGTCCCAGGATGAAAGTTCTATCAAACTATGGCCTTACTCTCAGTCCCCTAACAGTGCAGGACTCCTGAAGTGCACTTCAGTTCCTGAGTTCCAGGCCACCAATCTGGAGAGCAGATCTCAGAGCCAGTGAATTCACTTCCCAGGGAGTGAATTCAGCCAGCAGAGTAGGAGGGCCCACACCAGACACAATCAGTTCTAAATCCGAAAAGACAGTCTGGGGATCAACCTCCTTCCCAGGAAGTGAGTTCAGCAAAGAAAGGCATGAAGAAAATGCCTCTACCAGAATAAATGAGTGCAGCAGAAAGTCCTAAAGAAGAGTCGAGTAGAACTTGCTTGTGTTGTAGCTCCTACCTGCAGCTTCTTCAATCAAGGCCTTTCCAGCAATATAACAGTTGCTTGGAGGAAGCACAAGGGCTTCCAAATGGCTTCCCCTGATCCTTTTTTCTCAGTCAAAACAAACAACCCTCCAAATGTACAGTGAATAAAGTAGCTACACCCATACACTCCTCCAAGCATGCAAATTAAGTAGTTGCTTTGCTCCACCCAACAGCCTACCTTTCCAAAGCTCTACATATACATGGTTTCCATGATGCTATATGAAAGCAACCTAAAGGGACTTCTAGCACTGATGTCACCTTTTAAATGGGACAATGTTCTGGGATTGTTGAGTAAAATACTCTGTATTTTTCCCAATCTTGCTTCATCATGATTTTTTAAAAGAGTTAAAGTTATATAGATTTGGAAGTTGTAGTTTGGAAACAAAGTAAGAGTTTAGTGAAAAATGGAATGTAAGGGCATGGACTGTTAGACTGCCGTGTTAGAGAATGTGAAACATAACTAGACTGGTTTAGAGGAATGTTAGCTTCCCACTTTTAGCCACTGAAAGGAGTCTGGGGGTTATTAACCAAGGATATATAATCTGTCTTCTGAACAGGTCTTCTGTCAAGTTTGTGATAAGATTTGTGAATCCTTAGCTCTCCTTGGAGAGCCCAGCCAATCCTTGCCAGCTCAGTTTGATTAAGTAACTGTCTAAATGTGTTCATTGGCCACAATAACAGAAGGAAAGAATTACATATGGTAGTTCCACCCCTTGAGACCCCATTATAACTCTCTGTGGAGGTACAAACGTGATCCCAGTGTCTGAGAGGCAGCCGTTCCTGCTTGCTGGCTGGAGGGGAAATCCATCTATGTTGTCTCTGCTAATGTCATCCTCCAGGAGGAATTGTGTGTGTGTGTGTGTGGGGGGGGGCTGCAGTCTCTCTCAGGCTGTCACCCTTGCCTTGTTTCATTTCTGGCTTTCTTAACTTGAAACTCGCCTTTAAATTACATAAAAGAAACAGAACGAGCCGTTGCTTTCCCTGTTTTGCCTCCAAGCTAAAAGCTTTCTCCTTTCTATACCAAGCCTGTTAAATGCAATAAAGTGAAAGCTTCATAAATCATAAGCAAGAAGAAGGCCTAAATAAAAAGTCATTGTGAGTGGGAAAAAGGGGAGGCCTGGCAATCAGACTGAGGGTCAGAATCAAACACAGGGTGCTTATTTTAAAGCAGACGGGCAGGAGGCAAAGGGCAGCTTGGCTTTGTGTCTAAGCAGGAAATAAAGTAATTGGAGCAACTAGGCTTTGAAAAACAGCTCTAGGAAAGAAAAGCTAAATGCGGCATGTGTCTGCTTTCTGTCCAGTTCCCTGCTGTATACTCATTGATGGACCTATTGAGCTTGGCCAGGGTGCCTGAGAATGATATGTGGGGCTTTGGTCTACAAATCAAAATGGAGAGGAGGAGCCACTTGGTTTTGCCAGAATGGAGGTGGGTCCGGTCTGTTGTGGCTGCAGGAGTTGGCTATGAATGCACAGGTTGAAGGAGAGGCAGGGGCATTGTGAAGCACAGCTTAGGTGTAATTTTAATGAGCTGCTTGTAAGCACTTGCCTGTGGCATTTCGCACTCTCACAGCAACATGGTTAAACTAGGTTGCCACCTGTGCAAAGCAGTAACATGTGCTGAGAAGCATGCCAGAGATCTATGGCCGGGGCAGGTCTTATGCTGTCATGCTAATTAAACATGCTTAGCTGCTTGACATGGGCACTGCCCCAGTTTACTTGAGACTCTGGGTGCATGTATAACCTCTGCTTGAGTTCTACAGGGCTAGTTCAGGATCAAAACTTGCAAGATAATTCAACTTAAACAACCTTTCTTTAACTCAAAATCCTCCAACATACAGTACGTACAAGAATTATATAGTTAAACCCAAAGATGTAACCATGAACAGAAACTTGCCACAAGTTATAAATTTAGTTCTTGCATGCTATGACTTTGTAGTGAGCTAAGTCCAACTTCTCTAGTCCACCAAGTACCAGAGCCTTCTGAGGCTCTACTTTTGCAAGAAGAAATGCATTGGACGTCACAGAAACCAGGCTACAATCTTCAGCTTGAGAAATACTAAGCTGCTGCAATAACAATAGTATTCCAAATGATACCAATCAAACTAAATTTAATACACGCTCACTCCAGCAGAACTTTTAGCATATATAATTTTCCGTAATTTTATACAGGGTGATAAATGCCCAGAGAATCGTATCTAGCTCTCCAATAGATAGTCTCTTCCTCTGCATACAACCTTCATTCACTGATTCCACCCCTCCTTGGCTAAGGCAACTAGATCCTGGGGTTACACATGCACAGTCACATGGGTAAGTTCTTTTGTCACTCCAGCATCATATGCAAATCAGGCCTAAGAGAGCTTCGCAGTGCCTCTCCTTTGACCTGCACTTTTATACCCATGCCTCAGAATGATAATGCAAATTGGAGCATCCAGGAACTGTCCCTGTTGAAGAGGCATCTTGAAACAGGATGGCAAAAAGTATTGCATGGGGTAGGCCACAGCCTGGAGAGAGGTACTGATGAAAACACATGGCTGGATACTTCATTGGATTCTGTCAGCAAGCAAGTTTCTGCCACATGGAATTTCCAGGAGCCCATTCCTAATATTTATTCTTTATTCACTGTGTACCTATTTTCCTCTATTGGATGTTGGTTGGAATAACTCTTTTATCCATGCAAAATGTCGTTCTGGGACCTATGTTGGACTAAATTGTGTGTCCCGCTTGTATAACCCCCATGAGCTAATTGGTTTAGCCCAGTAGGGCAGAGTCAGTATCTGGAGTCAGGCAGCTGAGGAAGAGGCTGGTTGCTGGGAGCTTGATAACATTTTACGTGCTCTTATCACCTTGAATAAGGGCTGTAATTCCCAAGCATTATGGTGCTTTAATTGTGGATTAAAAGGACATTTTATGCGTGACTGTGTCAATCAGTCTAATCCAACATTAGTTCATAAAATTTTAATGAGAACCACAGAAATTCAAGAGCAAACTAGTTCAAAGGAAACAACTAAAACAAAATAGTCAATGAGCATCCAGAAAGGAGATTCTAGCCCTGGGAGAAAAAGAAATATTGCAAGATTTGGTGGGCCCTGTGTGTAATGATTATGAGTATCTGGATGGAGTAAAATGCCTATGTTTAATAGACATGGGTTCACAAGTAACTTGTATTTGTGGAAAATTTATAAAAAACAATTATCTCATAGAAAGTTGCAGCCTATTGGGAATGTATTTGAAATAGAGGGAGCTGGAAGACAGACAGTGGGATTTAGGATTCGTAGTCTTGGAATTGCAAATCCTGCATGATGCAGAAGGGATGGAGGATGCATATGAGATTCGAACTCTTGTGCGTCCAGATCAGCACATGAATCAAGAAATCTCAGTGATTATCAGAACAATTGTGTTTAAATGCATCATGGATGCCAATACAAATCAAGATGGATCTTGTTCTTTGAATAGGATGGCCTGGCCACACTGCTGGAAGGAAGCTTGCAGATATCACCTGGAAAGTCAGAGGGAAAAGGTTGAAGCTGAAGATGAGAGTGAAATAAAAATGCAGTGGGGAAGACCTGTCAATGTTCCAGCTGGGGGATCTTGCACAGTAATGAGTATGTTGCAGGAAAGAGATGAAGGACTACGGTTCTTTTGGAAGATCCAAAAGTTATTGCTGGGCCAGGTGGGTTGGCTGTCTTTCCACAGATAGTGAAGTTTACTGAAACTAACATGATAATAGGGGATGCACATTAAGAACTTGACACAAAGGGATATTGTGTTGAATCCTCACACTGTATTTGCAAGGGCTTGTGAGGTAGACAAAAGAAAATGATTTACCACTTCTAAATTTTGAAGTTTCACCATTGAGTGTATCAGAACAAAGAAGGATCTCTCAACTTATAGCAAGGGAAGCACCAGGAGTTTTTGCAGCACAGGATTTATACCTTGGCAGAGTCTCACATGGGACTCCCAGGATTGATATAACCAGTGATGTTCCTTTCAGAGAAAGTAGTTACACTTGCAGATTTTGAAGATTTATGGCAACATTTGTGGGAACTAGCTGCATTAGGTGTAATTGAAGAAACTATTAGCTCCATAGAAACCCTCCCTCCAAAAAAGAGGTTATACTTGCTGATAATAAACCAAACAGAAAACAAGATTTTCAGTGCACAATTTTAAATTATTAATAGTTGAAAATAATGTTGAACTTTGAAAACTTGTTGCATATTTGTGCAAGTGGGTTCATTGCATTTGGGTTCATTGCAGGTTGTCACATTCATATATGGAGGGGAGGCCCATAACGGCTGCTTCTAGGGTAAGATAAAGATGAAATGAAAAGTTCTGCTCCTATTTTCTGCCAAGGCAACACAGGTTTTTCCTCTCCTCTCTGCAGGGAAGCCTTTACCTCCAACCACAAAAAATGATGAAGCCATTGGCTTTGGTGGAATGTGGATTACGATATCTCTTTAAAATTTCTTCCAGAAAACCTTTGCCTGCATCATCACAGTATGCTTTCTAGTCTAAAGGACTCCGCTGGCAAACCCAAGTACGAAACAGAAGCTTCATCTGAAACTGGAGTCTGCATCTGAGTTGAGATTTCCTAGGCAATTTTAAAAAAGAATAAAGCAGCTGAACTCTGCTGCAACTTCAGTCTCTCTCTCTCTGCAGTGTTTCAGTCATTTCATCAGGAGGAAGGAAACCATTGCTTCCCATGTCCTCAAATGAACCAGGACATATGGTTGGTGTGCTCCCCCTTTTACCATGTCTGAAGCAGTCCTACTTTGTTTAAGAGTAACCAAAGCATGTGTTTCTGCCTCCAGTCAATCTGAAGAAGTCCCTCCAGGTCAGTTGAGGATTTTGCCCCAGTCTCACCTCTGCAGACATAGCCCTGCCCTTTCCTCTGCACCACAAAGACAGCCAAGGGTGCTGGAAGGAAAAAGAAACAGCTGAAAGGAATGGCAGACATGCATTGAATGTCTCTGGTTTTGCCCACAGTGGAGAGCTACCCAAGCGTGAATAATGACCGCAGCAGAGAAGACAAGATAAGCACAATAAATAAGATTGAAGCAGACACGCAGCATATAAAAACGTCATCTGCACAATGCTGGCTGCTAAATTCATTCATTAAACAGTGATGAAAATGCTGTTTAAATAGAGAGAAAAGCAATGCAGAGTTTAATAACCTGCACACACACCCAGCCAGACCCTCTCATTCTCCCATGGGCATGCATGTGCGTTTTATACAAACACCCAAGACGATAATGTAGTGTACATTTCAAACCTTGGCTTTGCCACCAACAGATAAATTATGTTCCCCAGCATTTACCAGGGAAAAGAGGTAGACTTGGCAATGAGTGAAGCAATTGCTTTATTGCAGAAGGGTAAAAGAGGAACATCTGGCAGCATGCCTTTTCTCTTTTATTAAACAAACAAACATGTTAAAAAATAGAAACAATCAAATAATAATAGAGATGTCAAAAATAATACTCTTTTCACCCTGGCCACCCAAGAGAAGAAAGGGATGGGGAGGCAGTAGCTACCAGCACAAACAGCTATAGTAGGAGATAAGAAAGGATATAGAAGCAGCGGCAGCCACATAACACTGTCTTTATCTCTAGTTGGATTGTTTGTGACGGATTAACTTCAACTAGATGAGATGATACCTCTTCTTCGATCAATTATGTTGTTAAAACAGAACTCTCTTCCTCCAACTGCAGGAAAAGTTGCTAATTTCCAGATATTTCTTCTTTATAAAAGGGCAAAACCAAGTCATTTTGCAGCAGCTATCACTATGCTAAAAAAAAAAGAAAAGAAAGACACTAAAATCATGATACTTAGATTTTTTTTCCCATAAAGAAATTTCTGCAGACAAGTGGGGACCTGTATGACTTGTGGGGGGGAATCCCATCCCCCCTGGGCCAGCCACCTCTGAGGCAGGTTACCCCTCCATCTTCCCTTCATAATCTTCCTTTTAAGCAGAACTCCTAGTTTGATTTCCTTCCGCATATCTGAGGAAATGAGTTGTGAGTCACAAATGCTCATATTGAAATGAATGTTGTTACTGTTTAAGGTTCCACTGGACTTTTGTTTTGTCTCCAAGCCAGCCTATGATGAGCATGTACAGCATCAACTAAATCCTTTATTGGTTGAATAACTTATTATGGGACCAGGGCGAGACTTAGAAGCTCTGTTATAATTTAAAATGCAGGCCAGGGTAAACAAACTTGGCAGTAATGCAGGCCAAGTCTGAAGCCAGAATGGAGTTGCTAGAAATGCCGATAGCCAGTGTATTGTCTGTTAAATACAACCTGTATTTAAAAGTTAGAATGAAATGTGGATGGTGCAGCTTAACTGCGTCCATATTCTGGTATCCCTTCCTGTGTCTACATTTGGGATTGTGGATACAACTGGCAACACAGTTCTTTTAATGGAAAGGATGGTGTCTTAGCGGTAGGAAACACACTTTGCCTACAGAAGGTTCAAACCCAGGTATTTCCTCTGAATTTTTTTGGGTAGCAAGTGTCACAACTGAGAACAGGAAAAACACACATTCCATCTTAGGAAGGCTGACATTTATGTAGGTGAACCAGTGTTTATAGAGACAGTGAGGCTGGGAAAACCTCATCTCTCTATTTTTTTGCATCCTGTGGGGAAGATAAGAAATCCCTCTGATATGAGGAGCATCTGACTATTGGCTACTGAATTCTTGTGGGCTTGTATATCAAAATCCAGAACCCAGATTGCTTAGGACCTTCTACACATCTATTGGGAGAGGGGGTGGAAGGGTTCTTTCTTGTGCGTGTCTGTGTGTGTGTCCATGTGAGTAACTTTGTATGCAAATATGACCCAAATCCATACCAGGCCTTCTCTCTCCTTTTCTCAGGGACTTCACCACCAGACAGGCAGCTATCTCCCTCAGTTCACTACTCCTCACTAAGGGCTGTTTGAGAAAAGGAACTAAGTTTTTCAATTCCTTATACATTCCCAACATTTAGATTAGATATATTGCCTGTGGCCAGAAAGATGTGTGTGTGTGTATTTTACTTTTCCTGAGACCCTAGACATCCAGTCACCGGGGTTTGATCAGAAAGAAAGGAGTCAAACTTTATTTACAACTTCCACAAAATTTAGATCAACAAAGATATACATTGTTTCCAATATTTGAACTTTCGACCACTGTTCATTCCAGCAGTCAATAATCCCAAGTAATCAGTTCTCAGCAGTCAGCTCTATTCAGGCTGCTCCTTTAACAAACTCAGATAATCCTCCTCTCAGACTGTCTCCTTGGTCCTGACTCCTGTAATGGATCTCAACTGTCTTCAGCTGTCCCCAGCCCCTGTATTCTAGCAGCTGTCACTGGCTGTTCCCTGGGAGAGATGGAGCTGAAACTGGACCTGTTCACCACAGCATATACCTATTTGCATCTTCCAGATGAGGGGCAGAGAGAACAAATGCCAAGTAACTGCAGTTTCTAAGTTAGATCAGTCAGCTTTCTCTGTTTTCATTTTCTTTATTAGTACCTGCACCATAATTTATGCAGCCTCCCTAGAAATACTAATAGTAGAATAATGCTTTGCACTTGTTTAAGAGATAAAGAGATTGATGGATTCCTACCTGTGATCCTTGCTGGGGTGCTAGCATTATTGAACAACCCCTTTGATGCTCCTCCTGACATCAGACTGGTAAGGGGGTAAATACTATGAGGTGATGGCTATGAACAAAGGGAAAGCCTCTTCCCCCCAAGCTCTTAAGGAAAAGTTTGAGAGTAGCAAGGGATCCTTACTGGGAAGGCTGAGTTTCCTCAGTAAAATGGATTCCACCCTGGCTTCGGGGCAGGGTTGCATCTCACTTGCCTGCTTGTTGGATCATTGCACAAGCCAGGAGTGAGAATGCCCTGACAGACAATGGGGTGGGAAATGTTACAGCAAGTATTGAGAAAGACCTTTCTCAGCCTGAGGAACTGTTGCTAATCAGAGCTGCTGAGCTAGGTGGGCTAAGAACTTGACTCAGGATAAGGCAGCTTCATTTTTAGTGCCATTATGGTTTCTATCTCACAAACTTTCAATACATTAGTCAGCCTTCAAGGTGCCACAAAATTCTCTGTTATTTTTAGTGAGTTTCCAATATTATTTGTAATTATTGTTGTCATTTGATACCTTGTACTTCCCTTTAAGTGTGACCCTTTTGATAGACTTCACAATAATTATCACTCTGTACTTGTTCTCCTATGTAGAAATGAGCACGAACAGAAAAAAAAACCATGATGTTCATTGTTCGTTGCCATCCACGAACAGGGCCTCACGAACAACCACGAAAATGGCCCTATTCATGAATATGTTTGTGGTTGGCTGTTCATGGGGGCCAGCAGGCTCTCCTTCAGCCATCATCCAAGTTTGGTCAAGATCCCTACTGCACCACTCCCAGAAACCTGACCTGAGCAGGTACCAGGAAAGGTACCAATAATAAATAATAGCTTGGTCCCAGAGCCTGGCAGCAGCCCTGGAACCTGAGAATGGGTAGATCCCTACCACACCACTCCTGAAAACCTTACCTGAGCAGGCAGCAGGAAAGGTACCAATAATAAATAATAGCTTGGCCCAGAGCCTGGCAGCAGCCCTGGAACTATCCCACCACACACAAAGAAAATTCAAGCTCCATTGCACTCTCTCTATCAAAATGCCAGCAGCAACTCTCTCCCTCTCCACTGTCTGCAAACTAAGCCAGAGCTGGGAGCCCCCCTCCCCCTACTCTTTGCTTCCTTGTAACAACTTTGGAGCTCCACACTTGAAAGGAAGTCCTGCCTATCAAGCTAAATTGGGCTTAGATTGGGGTTTCCAGGGCAACAGCAGGAGTTCAGACAGAGTTCAGACAATCCCTGCCTAAGTTGCCAAGGGAATTGATTGCAGGCGTCAGTCTGGCTTGATGAACAGCAACGAACAGCAATGAATGAGACTTGCAATGACCACCTGTTCGTTTAGAATGGGGCCTCATGAACAGCTTGTTCGCGAACAGCAGATTGGGCTGTTCGTGGCTTTTTTTTGTTTGTATTGCTGTTCATGCCCATCTCTACTCCTGTGTCCTGGCTGCTATTTTGCAGATGACTAACAGCTGTTTTAACATACCCTGAAAACTGTATGCAGTATGGCAGCCCATCCATTGTACAATTGTAAAGCTTTGAGTCCCAGTGAAATAAAAATGCTTAAGCAATTGGTTTTGGCCTCTATGATCACTTTTGAATTTCTTCCTATTATGTACAATGTCCCAAAAGAATGCATTCAAAATCAATAGACTTGGCTAGTCTGTTTTAACTCCAGCTTAGATGTAAGCAATAGATATCAAGTTTTCTCAAGAGGATGGCTAACTGGGCTCTTACTTATATGATGGCAGGTTTTTTTAAAAAAAGATACAGCAGTACAGAAAATGCTAGCATATAAATGCACACTGAAAATGTTTTACATATATTTGCTAGCTCCCGTTTTTTAAGAAGCTGTAATGATGCTGTGTCTTTCTTCATGGTGCAATGCTCCAAGGCAATGGCACTCATGAGCACCATAAGAAATGAACACCTTATATGGTTGATATCTTTTTTGCGCTCAACCGTATAAGGGTAGATTTAAGGTGATTTCTTCTCACCCAATTTTTTTTCGTTCCACTTATAAGATACAGGGAATTCAGCTTTCCTCTTTTAACTGCACTTCTATAGTACTTTTGGTAATTAATCTGTGCTCCATTAGTCGTCAAATGGGATAAGGTGGGCATAGAATTATGTAAGACAAATCTTACAAGAACTACTCTGCTGCTGATCACCCTTGTAGGAAGGTCATGAACAGTGTAGGAAGGAAAACAGTGGGAAGTGCGCCCCATAAAAATGTTAATGATTATAGATAGTAACGAGATTCGTTTTAGAGTGTAGCTATTTTCTGACTTGGTGAACATGCTTGAGCAAGGAATGATGCTGATCAGTGAAGGAAGCCATTAGATTCAATGTTGTGGTTTATGGCTCCAGATAATGCATTACTTGAACACTGAGCTCTATAAGGAATAAAAGGAAGGTTTCTGGATATATCAGAGGTGTTGTAGAGGTGTCTATACAGATGCTAGGAAATCCTTCATAGAAAATGTTTTATAATTCTCCCCCACTCAGAATATTTACAAATTGTGTTCGTGTTCCCAACACCAAAGGAAAAATTCTGTCAGTCCCAGTCTGGTTCAGGTTGTTGCCCATGGAACAAAGTTGGAAAGGAAGAATAATCAGATATATAGAGAGCTCATTTCAAGGAGGAACGTGCAGGAACGCAGTTCTGGCAGTTCCCCAAAGAGGTCACATGACAGGTGACCCCACCCACCTGACTCTCAGCCATTTTGGGCCCGTTTTGGCCTGGATTGGGCTTCTGACAGGTGGTGGATCACTCTTCCGCTCAGCAGTGGCCCAATCCTGACCATTTTGGGTCCCCTTTCAGCCATTTACAGCCCCCTTTTGCCATTTTGGGCCCAATTTTGGCCCAGAACGGCCAGGATTGAGTCCAAAACAGCCAGGATAGGTGATGTCAGGGGGTGTGGCATATGCAAATCAATTATGCTAATGACACACTTCTGGTGCTGTCGAGGGGCATGACATATGCTAATGAGTTATGCTAATGAGTTCCTCCAGCTCTTTTTCTACAAAATGACCCCTGATATATATCATATATTTGTGTAATTGTGTTGATGGAGTAGCTATGCCATTTATTCATGTTTTTGCCAAATTTGTGACTTACAAGCACATATTTCAATTCAACGTATCCTGGACTATTTTTAGTTTTTAAGCAGAACCTGAACGTGCTGAGCTGGCCACAGTATGGTGCATTTCCAACGTCAGCCATTGTGACAGAAAGTTTAAGGTGGGTAGCCATGTTGGTCAGCAGTAGAACAGTAAGATTCAAGTCCATTTAGCACCTTAAAGACCAACAAGATTTTCAAGGTATAAGCTTTGAGAGTTAAAGCTCTGTGACTCAAAAGATTAAACCCTGAAAATCTTGTTGGTCTTTAAGGTGCTACTGGACTTGAATCTTACTGTGTCAAAAAGTAGTTCATTATTGCAGATGCTGCGTCACCATCAAACTGAATTAGCTATTAATTAATTGATTCTTATGAGGAATTTTGAGTGCAGACTACCAAGGGGAAGTGCAACAGGGTGATGAAAAGGAATGTAAGTGACAACTGATATTGGAGACCTGCATAACACAAGCAAGTGGAACTTTGTTCAGAAAGCAACATCAAGAATTCTCCAGCCAAAATTAGTTAGCTTTTCATAAATGGTCTGGAGTCAAATATGACAGTGAGACTGCAAAGTCTGCATAGTACAGCAAATTATTTAGGGGAATAGAAAATCCCAAACTGTTGCAATTCTTCCTTTCCTACAAGTGTAGATCTCTTTCCAAATTATTGTAAAACCTTATCACAATAATTAGTGGGTTGTGTTACTCCAACTGTTAATACCATTGAGAAACATTCTGACATGATGGACATAACAAAGCAATGGACGGCAAGCAAAGCTGGAGGTTAGAAAAAAGATACTTTTAATACCAAAGCCATGAAAAATATGAGCCAATATTAACATCTGCATTTTTCATCAAAGTTTATCCAAGAGATGAACATGTTCATTGGCTGTGTTAAGACTACTTTTGAATCATCCCAGTTAAACCAGCAAGCTTCTTCTGTATCCCCAGTGCTGAAGACTGAGACCTGGGACTGAAAATAGGCTTGGAGAACTGGGCTACACTTTCATAAGCTATGGCGGGGAGAAACAACAATCTTTACGGAGAAAAATGTACTTTAAAAGAACAAATCTTGAGGGTTTCACTGAGCTTATACCAACACCATGAATGGGCGGAGGGGTTAGATGAGTCAGAGAATAGCTATGAAAACTATAAGTACACTTCAGCAAAGCATTTTCAGCACAAATGGCTAGTAATTCAATCGGGAAATCAGTTTAATCAGGCCATCTCTTAGAGCAAATTAAAATGTAAGCCTGGTGCTATTTAATGGCAATAAAGGCCACTTAGCAGGACTGGTAATAGTATAAAATTGGGATGGCTTCAAGTCATGTACCACTGCTTAAGCCTTTGCATGTGTATCACAAATTGCTATTTCCTCAGCTGGCTACATAAAGACAGACAGCAAAAGAAGGACTGCAATCCTATACTGCTGCCTGCTTCTGGCACTTATAATGGCACACTCATTTCATGCCAACCATATGCCCTGAATACCTAACAGCTGGCACCGTCAGCTAGCAGCCTTGGGCTGTCAACGTATTTGATTCGTATCCTGGTATTATGGCACCTCTTCTTTTCTGAACTCGGTGCACAGAAGCAAATTGCAACTTCCTTCATAATAAGCTTACCAAGATAATATAGAGATAGTTCTGTTTCACTGAGGGGGGTGGAGCCGAATCACAGGGCAGATCCAAGAAAAAGCAGATTCTAAACAATTTGAACCACATCATTTCTTTTTCATGAAACAAATAATCGGATACTTATCTTTGTTAACGGAGGACGTGAGGAGCAAATGAGAGGTCCGGAATGAGAGCAGAGAAGCCTCTTCATTAGAGCAAATTATCAGTATCCAACCCAGTGTCCTTGTTCACCCTTCACAACCCATTTCACTGCTTTATAAGAGATACACAACCAGCCACTAAGCTTTGTTTGATGATGGCAGCTGCCATCACACCAATCATCACATGCCATCACGCCAGCATGTTACACATACAGGGGCTATAACATGCAAAGAGTTCTTCACACTGTTCTGGATTACTCTGGTCAGGACTGATTTAGATATAGATGTGCACTTAAGAATCCTTAAGCATCTAGTTAGTTTTCCTGTATTAATTCATTTAACTCCTGGCAAGAGGTATACCACAGATTACGTTCCAGGTTCATACCAGATATTGTACACAAGTAATACAGTTATGGAGTTTATGCTTCCATTTTAAGCCTTTATTATTATAAAATAATTTTTCAGTATTCTTGATATCAACTCAATCAACAGTATATCATACCATCCATTATAACTACATTGACCATTAAAATAGAACAATTACACGAGTCCAAAAAAGTGTCTTACCCAAAGACACAAAAGTCACAGGCAAGGAGCCCCTTCTAAGAAGAAGCTCTCTATCAGTTTAGTTTGTCATATTTATAGGATATCAGAACCTTCTCTTAATAATAACTGTTTCAAAGACTCAAATTCTTGGCTCGCTTATTATCTTATGACTTCATACACCAGATACGGCTATCCATATTTGACACATCTTCTTGAAACATATAACAATATTGAGTTAATTCTTGGTACTTCTTGTCTTAACAAAGTCTATGTAGAATTAGTGATTACAAGTTTCTCATACACCCTAATATCTTTTGGCCCTCTGCCAATGTAACTACCCTCAAATAATGTTGCCAGCCTCTGTGAAGTTAGACATTCCTGTCATTTTCTGATACTCCCTGCACCTGGGCCTTGGTACATTGTATATATTGATATGAGTTAGGTGGTTCTTCTAATCTACACATGGCAATATAACTGTATAACTCCATTGTTTTATGTTCCTTTCCAAGATTATTCTGTTCTAGGCTTCTAAACTCCCTTTGCAGTATATCTAGTTACGGGGCATAGCTAGCCTTGTTTCAGTGTGCAAAGGTATCTTGAATGACTTTCTTGGTCATATTCAGCAACTGTTTCATGACAACACTCATCACCTGGGCAATTGACTTTGGGATCATCTGCCTATGTGTTCCAGAGTCCTAATTTGGGGGAGAACTCCAAAAGATTGAGTGAGAAAATAGCTCTTTGAGATCTTTATTCCCCTAGCCAGAATAGAAAAAAATGAATGGCAAGAATAGCAAAAAGAAACAGTACAATAAAGAAATGCAGAAGAATTACATAAGCCTGCCTGCCTATGAGATATTGTTTGTTGGGGGGAAACCTGGAAAAAGACTAGCTAGCTGTAAGGTAAGAGGAGCAAGGGTACAGTACAGGACCCAGTAAGGAAAAGCTGGTCTGGATATCAAGTTCCAACATTCAAAAGGGTAGAAAGCGCAGTGATTTCAGCCAAAGAATGGGAGTCCAGAAAGTGAGCCAGCCATAAGTTTTGGGAAATAGGCTTGGATCCAGAAAACAAGCTATGAAGTGTGAGGGATGAGGTTCAAGGCAGGAACATTTAGTGATATCAGCAAGAGTAAAGAAGTAGACCAACTGTGAGGTTGTGGTAATGGATACAATGCAGAAACCAGCTATAAAAGTCCAAAATTTGGAGGGTGATTTTTATATACCTTTAATTATATCAACCAGGAGGCAGTGGTTTTTCTGGGGCAGGTTTGGACTTAGGGCTGAAACTTGAAATCTACTGGAGAGTTTGAAAAGAACTGCTCAAGTTGTCCCACGGGGGAATCTTGGAGGATCAGACCAGCGCTTGAGTTATTTTTAAAAGGCTGGGATGTCCATGGGATGTACTCAGGCTGACAATGGCCAGGGATTCTGCCTAGGATTGTCACTGAATCAAGTTGTGGAGGGGAGGGGATATGGCAGAGTCCAGATCCTCAGTTTTTGTTATGAGTCGATTATTCACAGCCAGGTATGCAGGACCTCTAGAAGTTTGTGACAAATCGTTTTTTTTAACAGTGTAATCTATAGAGCATTTCAGCAGGTCGGCTACTCCATTGTAGTGTCCAAGGGAATTCCTGTCACTTTCAGAGGGTCCCAGTTTAATATGAGGGATATTTTATCCAGGCCTCTTGCAGTCTAGAGGGAAGATCTTTCATTGTTAAAAACTATGGGGTTCCCTGGGTTGAGGGAGTCCTGCAGCTATCAAGCATAGCAAAGGAGATGCCTTCAAAAATCATCAGCATTTGGTTTGGATATAATGGCTCTGTTGACTCGGATTACCCCCAGTTGGGGGAGGGCAGATTCATCAAAATTCAGCAAATTCTTTCCATCAAATCAAGGCAGCCACAAGTTTATCCAGGAAATTTCTAATGTTTCAACAGTCATTCTAGATAAGTGGAAGACCTCATCTCTACGTCATCCTCCTGGCAATACGATCTCAATTTTCCCTTCCTGCCACAGTGCCCACAGCTTCTCCCCTTTCCCTGCTTCCTTCCTTCCCTCCTGCCTACCTTTCTTAGTTTTCCCCTGTCACACTTGGGTTCAACGGTACCGTAGAACACAGGGGCGCCCATCACACAAAGTTCCCCCCTTTGCCCACCCTCATCATCAGCTACTGTGAGCCCTTTACTTCCTTCCGTCCACACCCAACTTGAGAGGGCTGTTCCTTTAACTTGAGTGTGCAGTCCCTCCCTTCCCTAGGTTTGGAGCCTGCTTGCTGGGCCTGCCTCTCCTAGAGAGTAGCTCTGCCTGGTGCTGCTGGTTCTCTGTCTCCAGTCCCAGAGCCTTTCCTCTCCCTTCCTCAAGAGCTGTCTCTGCTCTTCCTTTGAGCAAGCTGCCTGCAAGAAAGTCATCCCTCACCCTGCCTTGGGCAACCTTCTTTCTCTGCAGTCTACCCTGCTTTCTCCCAGCTGGGCCTTGCCTGCTGCATCCCTGCCCTGCCTCCACCCTGTCTGCTTCTAAAATCTGCTGGGCTGGTGGTGGGGCAGGATCTGTGTGCAGCTGTTGTGGCTTTCTTCTCTTATTCGGCCCCTTCCTGGCAAGCAGCGATGCTGCTCAGCCAGGGGCCGTTTATTGCTGCACCGGAGGGATGGACGGCACCACCCCCTCCCTCCATATAAGGAGTTGCTGGGAGGGCTGAGCGAGCGTTAGTGACGCAGCTCTGCCCTCCCAGCTCAATGCAGCTCAGTCGCTCGGAGGAGACAGACGTCTCCAGCGAGCGATTGGGGGCCTAGAGCACAGGCGTTTGCTGGTCTCTGGGCGGGACGGGCGAGGCACGGCGCAGCGGAGCAGCTTCTGGGCAGCATCGGAGGCGTCGTTGTCGTCCCGCGGCTTCGGAGTGCGCTGGACGGCTGAGGCGCGGCGCGGCTGCGCGGCCTCCTCTTTCTCCATCGGCGGCATCAGGCCGGCGAGGAGCAGCAGAGCAGTAGGGGGTTTTTGTGGCCCGTGTTCCGCGGCCCGCGGCTGGGCGGCCTCTTACTTGCCGTTCAAGGCACAGGGAGGCAGGCTACCTGGGAGGGGTGGTTATTGGGGCGTGGGTTGGAAGTTGGCCCAGCCCCCCCCCTTCCTTTTTGCAGCGCAGTTTTGGGGCAGGAGGTAAGCCCTGGTGTGGGCCTCCCTGTGCAGGCGTCGCCCTCGTGGAACGAGCCTAGAGGGCCACGTATTAGCTAGCCCCTGGGGCCGGCCGCCATTTTGTCATCAAGGTCCGGCAGCCATTTTGTGTGGGCCTTGTGGAGTCAGCCATTTTGACCGCTCCTGTTGAGCAGCGGGCAGTGTGACCTAGTGGGAAGGGCGGTGCTGCACGTTGGCTGGGTCTGCCAAGTGGGTGCTCAGAGGGGTTGGTGCTCATTCATGTTTGGGCCCCCCCTTTTTTAGAATAAGGTGCGGCCAAGGCAGTCTTGCCTAGTAATTACTGCGGCCCGGTGAGGGAAATTTTTTCCTGGTTACCCTTTGGTGGCTCGTCCATACTCATCAGATCTTGGAAGCTAAGCAAGGTTAGCCTTGTTTGGTGTTGGGGGGGCCTGACTCAGCCTAAGGCCTAAGGAAGTGACGCCAGAGGTTGTGGTATTGTACTATAGGTGGGACTCGCTATGGCTCCCAAGAAAGGTAAAGGAGTTTCTAAAGGGAAGCAGCCTGCTAGGAGGGCGCCATCTAAACGGCCCCCTCCCCCGGCTATTTCGTCTTCTGATGAAGATGACTCCTTGGGGGACCAACTGAGTATCTTAAGGCGCCTGGAGGCTCTTGAACAGGCTAAAGGGGACATGGGCTCTGCACAACAAGGGGTGCGAGCAATACGGCCTGTGTGGCGCGCAGCTAGGGACGCTACTAATCGTGACATTTTGCGTCGTTTATCAGTTTTGGAGGGCGCTTCTGGATCCCCGGCGGCTGGAACCAGCAGTGGCCGTGCAGTGACGGTGTCGGATGTCCAGGAACCGGCGGCTGAAGTGGTTGACTTGCCCGAGGAGTTACCGCCTGTGGCAGTGGCTGTGGACCCAGTGGAGCCGGCTGGTAAGGACACTGCACCACATTACACTTATCCGTGGCCTTGGGGCCCGTGGGCGCAGGGCACAGCCAGTGGGTTGGTTAGTAGTGCGCTGGATGCCCCCTCCAACACGACGGCTGCTCTTGCAGGCCCGGTGCAGCCCGTCCTTACTCAGGGCATTCCAACTGGCGCTCAGCAGCAGGCGGTTCCTTTTCAGGCTTGGGGGTGTTCCCCCTTTGGTTGGCCGGGATTGTCAGCCGGCCCCTGGGGTTATTATCCCTATCAAGCATTGAACTATGGCCAGGTCCCTTTCCATGCTCTGCCGTTTGGTGACACGGCCCTTCCTTTAGGTGATCACTTGGCGCAGGCCACGAGGGATAAAATCCTTCGTGGGGAGTATGTTGACGTCTTTTCCCTTCTCTACCGTGAGTTAGAGAAGAAGGATAAAGACGAGATGGACGACAGGGACAAGGAGCGTTTGAAACGGAGATGGGTCGATAGGACCTGGAACAATTGGCTGCCTGGTTTTTTGATTTATGCCGGGGTGATTGCCAGGGCACAGCCCGGTCGGGCTTCATCACTGTTTCAGTATTTGGACATCATACTGAAAGGTTATACGGGCTTCTCAGGGGCTGCATGGATGCAGTACGATGAGGAGTTCCGTATGCGGGCAGCTATGAACCCTGGCCTTCCGTGGGACCGCATTCACCAACAGCTGTGGTTGTCGGTGATGTCCCCTGCTAAGCCGAACTTAGGGGATCGTTCGGATAGCGGCCATGTAGTTTCACGCAGCGCCCAAGCAACCAATACCCGCGGTGGGGCGGGGCAGCAGGTTCAACCCCGGCTGCTCTGCTGGGAGTATGCGTATAAAGGTACCTGCCCTAGAAAACCTTGCCGTTTCCGGCATGAATGCCCATCTTGTGCGGGCCAGCACCCCTACAATGCCTGTGGGAAAGCCCGGCAGGGTTGGGGAGGCAAAAAGCAGGGAGGTGGTGGTCCCAGTGGCCAGCAGCCTCCTGGAAAAGGGCCCCAGCCCGGTAAGGCTGAGGGTCCTTGAACGCCTGTTACGTTATTATCCTCTCAAGGAGGATGCAGTTTATTTGTTGGCAGGTTTCAGGGATGGTTTCAGAATCCCCGTTCAAGGTTCTAGGGCCCCGTTCATGGCCGAGAATTTACGTTCTGTTCAAGGCAGGGAGGATATAGTTAGACAAAAAATCCGGAAAGAATGTGCGGAAGGCAGAGTTTTGGGGCCGTTTGCGACCCCTCCAACCCCCAATTTTCGGGTGTCTCCTTTGGGGGTGGTGCCGAAGAAGGCGGCGGGTGAGTATCGCCTTATCCATCACCTTTCCTATCCGAAAGGGGGTTCAGTTAACGATGCCATTCCAGACCACTTATGTTCAGTACGGTACACCTCTTTCGACCAGGCTGTGCAGGTGGTGCGCCGGTGTGGGGTGGGCGCGGAGATGGCGAAATGCGACATCAAGTCTGCATTTCGTCTTCTTCCGGTCCACCCACTGGATTTTGAGCTCTTGGGGTTTGCCTTCGAAGGTGAGTATTACATGGACCGTGCCCTGCCAATGGGTTGCTCCGTGTCTTGTGCAGCCTTTGAGCGCTTCAGCTCATTCCTGGAGTGGGAATTGAGGAGGCGTGCCGCTTGCAGTGACTCCGCCCACTATTTAGATGATTGTTTATTCGTTGGGCGGGCACAGTCATCTCAATGTGCCAGGCTCTTGGCTACCTTTAAGGAGATGGCAGCGGAGCTGGGGGTTCCATTGGCTCACGAGAAGACGGAGGGTCCATCTACGGTACTCACCTTCTTGGGTATTGAGTTGGACACTGTTCAGCAATCCTTGCGATTGCCTTGGGATAAAATTGAGGAGCTCAGGGCCCGTTTGCGGGACTTCAAGGGTAAGCACAAGGCTTCCTTGGTCGAGCTGCAACAGCTCGTGGGGCACCTTAATTTTGCATGCAAAGCTATTGCCCCTGGGAGGCCGTTTTTGCGTCGTTTTTGTGACGCCATGGCTCGCCTGCGTGCACCCCATCACAGGTTGCGGGTTACGGGTGGCATGCACGCTGATTTGGAGGTGTGGATGGAATTCTTGAGTGACTTTAATGGCGTTACCTTTTGGCGGGAGGACTTGTTGCTCGAGGCGGAGCTGCAAGTCACATCTGACGCCTCGGGTTCCACTGGCTTCGGAGTTTGTTTCCGGAGGCACTGGTGTGCTGAACAGTGGCCCGCTGATTGGCTGGCATCAGACGTGGTTAAGGACTTAACCTTTTTAGAGTTTTTTCCTATTCTGGTAGCAGTTCATCTGTGGGGGGAGGAGCTGGCGAACCACACTGTCCACTTTTGGTGTGACAATTTGGCTGTGGTTCATGTTGTCAACTCCTTGACCTCTAAGTCCCCCAGGGTCATGCGATTGGTGAGGGCATTTACATTATTGTGCCTGCGGCACAATATATTGTTTAAAGCTAGACACGTTCCTGGTGTGTGCAACGGTGTGGCGGACGCTTTGTCTCGCCAACAGATGGAGCGTTTCTGGCAGCTTGCCCCGGAGGCGGATTATCGTCCAGCAGCGATGCCTCCAGAGCTTTGGCTGCTTGGGAGGTCGAGGCGTGCCGCGCCATCCAGCTAGCCATCGCACCCAGTACACGGAGGGCGTATTTTAGAGCGATAGGCCAGTTGGAGGGGTTCAGACGGGATGCTGGGATTGGTAACACCTGGCCCATTCCGGTCGAGCACATTATTCAGTTTTGTGTCCACCAGAAGGTTCGGGGGCTGGCGGTGAAGTCCATTAAGGGGCAACTGGCCGCCCTGGCCCTCATTAGCAAAGCTCGGGGATTTCCTGAGGCCACGGGCGATTTCCGGGTGCGGAAGATGCTCGAAGGTTGGTCCAGGGAGTGTGCGGTCCACAAGGATCCGCGTCAGCCCATTTCCCCGTCCGTTCTTAAGGGTCTTGGTGCGGTATGGAAGAAGGTTTGTGCATCAGGCTATGAGGCACGGCTCTTTCACGCGGCTGCGTTGACAGCCTTTTTTGGGGCCCTCCGGGTTGGGGAGCTGGTGGTTTCCTCCTGTAAGGATAGGTCTGGCCGCGCTCTTATGGCAAGTGACCTGGCTTTTGAGGGTGATACAGTTTCCCTGACGATACGCTGGTCCAAGACGGACCAGATGCGTAAAGGGGCTTGTATTCGGTTGGGCTCTTGTTCTGAGGTGGAGCTGTGCCCAGTCCGTGCATTGAAGAGGTATTGGCATGTGCGGGGAAGTGAGCAGGGGTACCTTTTTCGGCACCTGGATGGTTTTCCCTTAACCCGATACCAGTTCTGGGCAGTGACTAAGCGTGCTCTGGCGACGCTGGGGCTGCAAGGTGTGAGTTTTGGAACTCATTCCTTTCGGATTGGAGCGGCTTCGACGGCCGCTGCTATGGGTTATTCAGGTCAGGCTATTCAAAAGGTGGGTAGGTGGCGGTCAGTTGCCTACCAGTCCTATGTGCGTCCGCTTAAGCATGTTTGAATGTTACTAATTGTTGTTTTTCTTAGGTCCTGCGTCGCGGGTTGGACGTCAACGCATCTTGATTTGTGGGCACAGTTTTGTCTTCTGGGCTGCCCATCAAGCACGTAGGACGCCGGTTGGGTCCCAGCTCGGGCTAAGCGACCGGGCTACGGTTGAATGGCGGGGCCGTCGAGGTCTTCGGTGGCCGGGCCTGTTGCCATTGCTGTTTGGAGTTGGGTATGACCCGCCACCCCACATCCTTGTTGTGCATTTAGGGGGAAACGATTTGGGTTTGATGTGGGGTAAGGCGCTATCTTCCCAGGCGCTATCTGATATGCGCCTTATTGCGGCACGGTGGCCAGGAGTGCTGATCATGTGGTCGGCTATGATTCCTTGGCGAGTCTGGAGGGAGGCGGAAGATCGCCAGGCCATTGAGCGGGCCAGGATGAAGGCCAATAGGGCCATCCAGAAGGGTTTGGGGGAGGGGTTAGGCGTTTATTTGCCTCACCCCAGGATCAGGGCCGAATTCCCCGACCTCTACAGGGGTGATGGGGTGCACTTGTCCGTGACAGGCAACCGGATATTCCTTGATGATTTGCGGCAAGGACTGCAGTTGGCTTTAGGCTACCAGTGGGGCGCCAGGGCCTAAGCAGAGGCTTGGCCCTGACGTTGGCTGGTTTGTAGGAGTAGGGTGCGGGACGGTGAGCACCCTTGGCGCTTCCCTATGTGGGAAGAGGGGCCTGCCTAAAGGGCTGGTACTGCTGTGACGGCTGCCAGGCCCACAGGCAGGCTGCCTTCGGGAACCCCAGCCTGCGAGTCCTTTCCCTCACTGCTATACGGCTGAGGTGTCAGGAGCTTAAAGGGGGGGTGACCAAATTTGCCTGGCCGGCTGGGTCCGCCCCATCTACTGGATGGGTCCCACCTGGGGCTTCGGGGCTCGCCCAGACAGGTCAAGGCGGTGGTCCAGTGTGGGACACCGTGGCTTGACCTGTACCGCTTTAGGTCCTTGCCGCTGTTTGGCTTGTGTTGTTTGTATATAGTTAATAAAGTGGCCCTTAGATCCAACATGGTGTCCGTCTCTTTTCTGACTGGTGTGGCAATACCCCTCTCTCATCTGCCCTGGCATTCTTCCCCCTTGCAGTTTATCCCCTTTTCCTGTTTCCTTCCTTTTCTCCCACCTACTTTTATCAGTGTTTCCCCTCATCTGTCCTTCTTCTCCCTTGTAGCATCTTCTCTTTTCCTGCTCTCTCCCCTCCCTCCAGTCTTCATCTCCCCGTCTTGCCTTTTCTTTCCTTTCTCTCTCTGCCCCCTTTTCCTTCTCTTTCTTTTCCACCCACTCTTGTAATCTTACAAGACTGTAAAAAAAAATTAAAACATTTTATTTCTTCCTTTTAAAAATCTTTTTTCCTGCAAACTTGTACCAGGTCCCATTGTATAGATTTTTTTTTTAATTTGCACTCTGGTTCCAACTTTAGAATGAGATATATAGATGCTTACAGTATCTACACTGTCACAATATTTTTAAAGGCATACATCATAATGATAAATTTGTTCACCATCACTAATCCCATGATGCAAATTAATCAATCAAATAAATATGCATAACAAGCAGGCAAGCACAATAATGATTAGTGGCTTTGCATCCTTAAGTGCTACAAATTCTCATGCAGCGCAAGCCTTGTACATGAAATACACACCTGCAACAAATTTATATGCACAGGTAATGAATTCAACACATTTCAGCACAGAGCTCAAATATTTTGATGGAAACCTGTTTTCAAAAAGGCACTCCTTTTATGGAACAGAGCCGCTCTCAAAATAAATATCCTTGAGCAAAGCATCAACTCCTGTTTCTAAGGGTTACCCTGTTTCGGCACCCTTGTAAATGGAATTCATCTGTGTGAACATTCATTATTACTTTGTCAGTCAATTTTGATTACTTATGGAATTTCTTTGGGGTTGGGTTTCTGTTTCTATTTTCTTCCTGAATACCAGGAAATTGACATTTATTGATAAGAATCTAATCCCTCCAAGCCTGCTTGTACACCAAACAGAGAAGAAATATCCACAAAGGATTCCAGTTAGTGTTTCAATGTGCATCTGTCATTTGAATGTCACAGTTTGTTTGCAAGTAAAATCTGTTGTAACAGAACGTTAGCATTCTCTCCCTCTCCCCAGCCCCAACCCCACCCTTTAGGTTTCTTACATCAAGATGGCGCCAGTGAAAGGAAGAAAGGATGAAACAAAGGAAAATAACAGAACAAAACAACAGGCAAGAGCGAGCATGGACTGATGCTTATTAAAGTCACTGGGAATATTCTCACCACCATCAGGAAAATTCTTGTAGCACCCCAGTCTAAGTGATGGCAGTTCGGCAGCCTTATTCCTGCTTAGGGTGGTTTACAGCTATGACAGTGCAGGTAGCCTGGCCAGTGTGTTGGTCATACATGGGCGCTTTACCTTACTGGAAAAGATTCTGTAGTAAGCTAAGCCCAGTTGCTCTGCAGTGTTGGCAGTATGGCAGGGTCTTCTCAGATGCAACCTGTACCACTATGACAATAATCACAACTCCCTTTTGCATTTGTCAGGTTCCACCAAGGGAGTGTCAGAGCCTGGGAGAACTCACCCCCCCAGGATAGCCCTCTCATGTTGGCTGGCCATCAGAAGTGGGGAGGGGGTTTCACAATACCCTGGCTCCCTCTCTCCCCTCCAAGTAGCCTGTCGTCCTCTCTGGCTGTCTGTGGCTACTCGGCTCTTTATCCCTAGCATCCCTGAGGCCTTTTATAAGGCCTCCTGGGATGGAATCCTGCCCTTCCCCTAGGCTCTGTTCAGTCCACCCTTCCCCCAGTTGACAGGCAGGACCAAAGGCCCATGCAGGGTCTCGCCCTGTTCCCACCCCTTCTCTGGTCCTTTAGGGCTTCCTTGCAGGATGGGGCTGGCAGGCCCCCTCCAGGCAGCGTGGACGGGCTACCGCACCAGCAGGCTGTCTGGCCACCCTCCCCCAGCCAGTTGCAGAGGCCTTGTTCTTGGGAGCGATTCTTTGCTGTGCCCACCGCTGGGGAGGCGGCCCCAGTTGGTGGCAGAGCATTTCAGGAGGCCCCAGCCTGGCCGCGGGGTTTGGAGCCCTGTTTGTCAGGAGGCTCCTCTGCTGCCAGCCTCAGACGTGGCCCTGGCATGGCAGTGGCATGGCTCTGGACTTCAGGGTCCTGCTTGTGGGCTGGCTTTGCCTGCAGCCACCTCCTCCTCGATGTAGCGGCATTTGCCTCCATCCCTGTTTCCTCCTCTACTACTGCTGGGCTCTTCAGCGGCAGCAGTAGTTCTGGGGAGGGAGAGTCCTGCACCTCCAGCCAGCATTGCTCAACCACACTGGGTCCCACTACGTTTCCAGGACCAATTCAAAGATCAGGTGCTGACCTTTACAGCCCTAAATGGCCTTGGACCTGAGGTTCCACCTGTGCTCATATGAACCTGCCCATAGCCTTAGGTATGAAAGGAGAGTCTTACAGTTACCATGGAGCATGCCCCCTCTTAAATGGGTTCTAGATCAAATCAGGCATGAATTCTCCCTAGAAGCTAAAATGATTAAACTGAGGCTATTGTACTATGATCAGATCATGAGATGACAACACTAACTGAAAAAGTCGAATGCAGTAGCAAAAGAAGACCCAACATGGGACGGACTGAGTCAATAAAAGAAGCCATGGCCTTCAGTTTGCAAGACCTGAACAAGGCTGTTAATGATATGCCATTTTGGAGGTCATTAGTGCATAAAGTCACCATAAGGCAGAAGCTACCCTGACCTGGATAGCCCTGGTGAGCCTGATCTCATTGGATCTCAGAAGATATGCAGGGTCAGCCTTGGTTAGTAATTGGACAGGAGATCTCCAACAAAGATTAGGGTTGCAGAGGCAGGCAATGGCAAACCACCTCTGTTAGTCTTTTGCTATGAGAACCTCACTAAGGGTCTCCATGAGTCAGCTATGGCTTGAGGGCATTCTCCACTCCAAGTCAGAAGCAACTCGAGGGCACGTGACACACACATAGCCCAAGCTTTTTTGGAGTTGGCCTCCTCCATGTGCCAGCTCTGCAGCAGCAAGCCTAGAAAAAAGCCTTCTACGCATTTGACCCCAGGCTTTGCATTGGAGCTCCCTCCCTCTGGAGATTTGAAGAGCTTAAGGCAGTTCTTTCCCAGGGTTTAAGTTAGATTTGGTTGGGATGTGGGATGGTTTTTAACTGCTGCTCTTTACTTTATTTCATTCATTTTGTTATATTGCTTGTATAAACTTAGTTTTAATGAATTGCTGTTTTATTTATCTGATGATATTGTTTTATTTTTCTCTTGTAAGTTGTCCAGAATGCTTATCTAAGTAGAAAGGCTGGATATAATTCTTATAAATTAATAAATGAATTATCACTGAAGGAGAAAAGACAAAGGCCCTAGGCCGTATTCATACTAGTAAGGTTGCACACTAAAGGATGCATACTAGTAAGGAAGCAACAGGGATCTTTCAACATCCCATAAAGGTGACTTTGGGGAGGGAGACATAGCCAAGTGACAGAGCATCTGCTTTGCAAGCAGAAGTTCCCCAGTTCAGTCTTTGGCATCTATTTGAGACTTGGAGTGCTCCTGCCAACCTCAGTAGACAATACCAACAATACCAACCTTGATAAGCAAGTGGTCTGATTCTGTATATGGCAGCATCATGTGTTCATGTGTGCTCAAGTTTCTAGACACTATCATTTGCTTATTACTATCCTCTATTGGGTACACCTGAATTCTGTGCTACATTACCAGTTTTCTGCCAGCAGAGGCACCATTTCAAGTTTTAGTGGAGCTGCTTACTTGTCATTCCACTACAAGCCTCTTTAGGCAGGCAGTAAGATTCACAGACCAGCTTTCAGAGGCATTCAAAGCTCCAGCCTTTCAAACAACTGGAAACCCCAACTGCTTCCAGCCTTCTAAATAACATGCCATTAATATAATGATACTATTATTTGTGGCCACCTCAAAACCAATGAGGCCACTCCATTTGTACCAGGCGGCAACATTGCAATTATTAGCTCCAGCTTCCATAATTGACTAAGCATCATCGGAGCCCAAAGAGTTACGCTTCTCATTGTCCTTATAGCTGAGGACAAGGTGTGTGCCCAAGAATATTGGCATTTCTTACCTGAGAGAAGAGCAGCTATGTGTTCTTCCTTTGAGCTATAAGCTCATTGCAACATAAAAAAATGCAACTCAAAAGAAATAAAGTTCTTTTGGATTGGTAGAATAGCAGGATTGTTTCAAATGCTATCACTCTGCTTTTGGAGCAGTGCTTCTGTCCAAAGACAACATTTATCGTTGCAGAACTGTGTGGATGTAAAGGTCAAAAGTAGGATATTAATAGTGAGCATTTGAAGGCATATGAATAGGTGCAATGAAGCTTCATGCCCATGTGACAGAATGGCTCAAAGAGAAGTGGGGAAGGGACTCTCTCCGGCCCTGGCATCATAACTGAACCCCAAGGCATGCTGGCCCATGGGAATGCTATGTTGCTTGGACCTTCTTGGCACACCTTAGGTGTACATGCAAGGAACACAGGTACAGTACCCAAAGCTCAGCCAAGGCTTGTCAGAATGGGACTTCCAGGACAAGGGAGGCTGTAGGGGATAGTCTCTGAAAGGTTCTTTAGAGTGTGAGCTAATCCACACTGGGTTTAGGAAGGAAGAATTTAATTACAAATTTGCTGAAGACCACTCATTTAATAAAGCTGTGCCCTTTCTTTAAACCAATATCTGAGTCTTATTGGGGGCATGGATTCTCAGCAGGGGAGTGCATATTTTGGGTGGTATTTGTTTAGCTTTTCACCTTTATTTTCATTATGACATGAGATGAATATATCCATTATTCTCTGTTTCAACATGAACCAGCTGTAACTTGTTTTCATTCAGCTGGCATGAAATTCTAAGGGACTCTACCCCTCACCAAAGGGATCCTTCAGCCAAATATTGTGACAATAGGAGAAAACGTCCCTGGTTTTGGGCACCCGAAGGGTTCCGTGCAGAGAACCCAGGAAAGCAGATAAAGGGCATGAATAGTGGAGGGATAGTTATACAGAAGCAGACCCATTCATATTGATCATCAATCTGTTTCTAGGCACATTCAAAGTTCAGGTTCTTATATATAACACCCTGAGACTGGTCACTCTTGTCTTGAAGTGGGGAGTGGTGCATCCACTACTAAAGAAACCTACTTTGGATCCAGGAGACTTGAATAACTACTGTCCAGTCTCAAACGTACCACTCTTGAGCAAGGTGATTGAACAAGTGGTAGCTAGTCATCTCCAGGGATTCCTGGACGAAGCAGATTGTTTGGATCCATTCCAATCTGCTTCCTGGTAATGGGACTAGGGGTGTGCATTGAGAATGTTTCCATTTCAGTTCTGGTTCCAGGAGTTCTGGAATCATCCCATTTCATTGCTAGTTTGTTTTGGTCCAGCCAGTCCCAGTTCAGAACTGATCTGTTTGGTTTGTTTCAGTCCATTGCGCATGCACATGCACAAATGCACAATGTTATTGGGGGGGGGAGGGTGGACGAGGCTCTAGGGCAGCTGTTTTTGTGCTTAACCCAAAACAGCATCAAGTATTAGTCCCCCTCCTAGTCTAAACTGTTCATCTACTGAGTTTTTCCTCAAGCACGATAACACACACACAACAACGGGCCTGCAGAAGGCGAATGTTGGTGGGTGGAATAGTGGGGCATTTCCAAGTAGGAGAGCGCTCCACCCAGTGCAGTCTAGCAACATTAAAAACAAGCCTACTTCATGTTCACTTTTTTCTTTTTTCTATAATGCCAATAGCTTATTACCTTTGCATTCTGCTGTTGCCTGTTGGTTTCATGTTTCCTTGTCCTAGATTACTGCAAAATGCTGCATTTGGGGCTGCCCTTGAACACTGTCTGGAAGCTACAGTTGGTACAGAATGCTGTGGCCAAAATTCTGACTAGAGTGAGTTGTAGGCACCATATCCCTCCAGTCTTGTTCCATCTACACTAAATATAAATACGATAAAATAAAATAAAATAAATACATTAGCATCCAGTTTGTTTCTCAGCCCAGTTCAGGGCACAAGTTGACTTTCAAACCCCTATACAGCTTTGGCCAATATACCTTAATGACTACCTTTTCCCATATGAACCTATCTGTTCATTCCAATCTTCTGTGGAGGCCATGCTTTGGGTGACCCTGACATTTGGCAACCTTCTTGGATGTGGCACCAAAACATTGGCACACTGTATCCAGGGAAATTTGGCTGTCCCCCTCTAGAGCTGTCTCCAGCCAGCATATGAAGATTTTTTTTTGTCTCACTTAGCATACCACCCCCCAACAACTCTTATTGTCTTTCCTCCCTGTTCTTGGTGTTGTGTGTTTCTGTGTGTGTTTAATGATTCTAAACTATTTAAAAAAAAATTTTTTTAATTTAAATTGTTTAACATTTGTTTTAATTTTTTTAATGTTTGCTTCCTTGGTAGAAAAGTGACATACAAATGTTGTAAATAAATAAATGGCAGCTTGGGGCCATGGTACTTCAAGGGCTGCCTCATCCAACATGGTCCAACCCACCAGTTAAGATCCTTTTCTAATGCCTTGCTCTCTGTGACCTCACCTGCGGAGGTGAGGTGGGTGTCGACTGGAGACAAGCTGGTAACACCTCATCTTTGGAATGCCCTCCCCTTTGACAATCATGTGGCACCTACTTTACTTTTCTTTAGGCACCAGGCCAAAATGTTTCTCTTTACTCAGGCTTTTAACTAAGAGGTTCCATCTTTTTAGCTGCTTTTTTACACGTTCTAGCTTTGTCATCATAATTTTAGATGGCTTTGTTTTATGTGCTTTATACTTCGGCTTGATTTTATTGTTTTTTTTTAACTGGCGTATTTTTATTGATTTCTGTTTTACTATTTCAGTTGTGGGCCGCCTCAAGCAGGTTTGAACAGGCAGCATACATCTTTTCTAAATGAATAAATAAACCCGGAAGTTTATTTATAAATCTCTTTTGATTCGGCCAGCAGTCCATCAGTCCCACTCCCTCCCCCTCTCTCTGCATTGCTGATTAGAGTATGCCCTGAGAGAAATTGGTATGGAAAATACCATCTATCATGAGGAATGGGGTGGGGTGTAGCATTAGCTAGGCTCTGTCTACTTCCCTGACCACCACCACCTCTCCCGCCTACTGTACTGAAGGTGTATTCTACATAAACAAACAAAACAGTTGCTCGAATTTCTGTACCAGAAAAGTAGAACAGCAGGAAAATAGGAGGAGCCACTGCTTCTTACACAGAATAAAATTTTAAAAAACAACAGTGTGATGGGCATAAACAACTATGTGGAAACCTTTCAGCACAATCCTCTTGGTGGCAAGAACTGCATGTAGCTTTTTGCCAAGGCTGACTGGGAAACACTGCAGGCTGCAGCCCCATCCATATCTTCGAGTCACACTTTTTTCACTCTCCTTCCTCCCACTGACTTTCTTGAATCCCAAGCCAGCTGCTGTGTGCTAGTATAACAGCCAGAACTCCACATTTTTTAATATTACTGACAATTCCTTCCATTCAAATTAGATAGCTATATTAACAAACAAGGCATTTTGGATTCAGGTTTTGCTTGGTTAATATCCCAACTAATATTTCTAATTCTTATTGTTAGGAATGGTTTTGTTCTAGTCCAGTTAATGAATACAAATGTGTGTGGAAAAAAAGGAAATCTTTTGTCGGAAATTGTATAGATTTAAAGACAGATATAATGCAGAACAGGCAACTTGGAGAAAATGGGAATACTGAAGATCTGTCTTTAAGTTCATGTTTCTTTCTTCATCCCCCATGAAGAAAAACCAGAAATAACACGTCTTTATGCAGTGCTTCAAAAATCACTGTAACTAAGTACCATCCTTCCCTTTCAAGCTCCTGTGGCTGGAAAAGCACAGGCAAGGGAAGTCAAAGGTTCTAAGAAGTCAACTAGGGTCAGAAACTCTCTTAGTTCCCTGTCAAAGAGCAACTAAAGTTCAGGATAGCAAGCAGTGATTGGAACCATGGCTAGGTCATTGTGAAGGCAGAACACTAGATCACTGACAAACGCTGCTCTAGCACTAGTCAGGAGAAGACCGAAAATGTGATCAGTACTACAGGGAGGTATGTGTCTTAAGCTTTGCCTCCCTGGAAGCTTTTGTTGAAACTGAGAAAGGGGGCAGTTGAGTGAACAAAGGTTACTTCTTCTCACTGCCATCACCACTCACAGATATATGTTGAGCAGAAGCAGCAGTGATGGAACAGGGGTGAATGGTGGGTCCCTTTGGATCACTGGGGCTTTGGCAGCTATCTGAAGATAACAGCCCTAGACACTAAGGTGTGGAAAATGAAATTATATGATACAAGTGGGGCCCCTGCAAAAACTGCAGGGTGTGGGGATTCCAAAGAGCTGTGCAGAGCTTCTGGAGCCTCTCCCTCACAGACAGCCATCCCTTTTGGCACCTCCTTCCAAAGGAGAAAAATCTTGGGTGAAAAGGTCCTTGAGAGGGAGAGGTCAAAGGGAAAGGTGTTTGTGAGGGGGTGGTGCAAAAGTTTGAACAGCAGCTGTGTCTCCTTGTTCATCCTCAGCTTTGGCTTCTGCCGAGCTGAGCTGGAGAAAGCAGCTCCCAGCATCAGCAGTAGCCATGGAGGGCCTCGTGGCTTCTTCGGCAGATGGGAGAAGGCCATGGTTGGCATTGTCAACAGCCATGGAGGACTGCCCAGCCTCGTTGGCAGTCAACAAGGGGCCAGCAGTCAACTGCTTTGGCAGTCCCAGTGGTTTAGATGGCCTAGCTTTGTGCCGAGGCCAGAAGAAGGCTGCCCAGAGTCTGCCACAGCTGCAAAAGGACCATGTGGGTTTTGGCACCTCCTCCCCACCATCCTCTGCACACCCGAGGGCAGAAGCCTAGCAGGCAGGCGCTACTATCCATCCTTGTGTTTTCTACATATGTGCAGAAAATGCATGTTTGGGGAAGGATTTAAACCCCACCAATGTAATCTTTGAAACTGTTCTCTGGCATGCTGGACTGACTCCCCTTCTGGAGCTTTTACCCTCCACTATGACGAACACTTACCGACACTTGACGAACACGTGCCCAGGTACAGTCTTACATATGGTGGGTTGAGAAGGGTTCTTAGGATTACATTGTGAAACATTGTCTTAATATTATAATGGAAGATCTGGTCTAGGAAAATCATATCCACCTCAACAGGAAGATAAGGTTTTTCCTTCCGATATATTTTTACCCTTCTGTCAAATGAGATGCCTTGTCAGCCAAAGGAAACCTGTCCACACATGTTAACAGAACAATTCCTTAGTGAGACAAAAATTATGGCAGATCATACAACTTTTCTTTTGTGCTCTGAATACTAAAGTTGTAAAAATGCTAGTGGTTACTAGTAGGGATGGGAATGGACTTAAAAGCTATCTTGCTTGATTCAAATATATCCCTTTTGATTTTCTTTGTGAGAAACAAAGCCATGAGTTTTATTTTTTCATCAGTGTCTCTTTCCTTGTATCATAACTCATTAAAATTAATGTATTTGTGAATGTTATTTTTGTCATCAATTGTATGTGGCATAATGGTCACAAACAAATCATCAACAGCAACAAAAACAAGGTGAAATGATAACATGCAGATAAAATGTATCTACATTTTATTTAACAATTCATGTATGTTTGTGTGTGTGTTTGTGTGAGATCTCCTATATTAACTATGGAAAAGTCTTTCAGAGGCTCTCAGAAAAAGATGCACAATAAGGCTTCCTCATGGCACCGTTCTTATTCAACCTCTACATTAATAGAGTGATGGATGGTCTGAAAAGGAATCAATACCACCTTCCACAAGGTATGTTTTAGTTGGCACAGATATTATTATACACTGATGATATGATTATATTGTCTCAGTCTACTATAGGATTGAAGTTTTTGCTCTAATGATTGATCACCAGAAGACCAAAATGTTATCATTTGGTCATTTACCCTCCCCACCAAAGTACAACTGAGAAACAGCTAATTGAAAAAATTCATCTAAATAATGTGAGGGTGGTAGTATCACTTTTTTCATCAAATGAACCAGGTACATAAAATATTAAGAATGTTGGTTCTTTTCGGTACAGTATAGTGCCAACTTAGTTCACCTGCTGGGTGGTTAAAATAAACGTTGTGTTCGTTTATTTAGACATTTATATTGTATTTCTTTTTAGCATGAAGCTGAAAATATCTATCTAAATAATTTTTTTAAAATAAGCAGTAAGAAATATACAAATCATAAAATTAATCAATCATTATTTCTAATTTTGAACCGGCTTCAGAATAAGTGATTGAGAAAGCAGTAGCTGACCAACTGTGGGTCTTCTTGGATAACTCCAGCACTCTGGACCCTTTTCAGTCTGGATTCAGACCAGGTCATGGGACAGAGATGGCACTAGTAGCTTTAGTGGATGATCTCCATCTAAATCAAGACAAAGACCATGCCTCCTTATTGCTCCTCCTGGATCTATCTGCAGTCTTTGACACAGTAGACCATACCATCCTTTAAAAAAAAAAATTATTGGTGAGTATACTTTTCAAATTCAATACATTCATTCCCTCAATATCTAATTAACCCTATCCCCCACCCTTTTCCTCCCCCCTCTCTATCGACTTCCAACAGCTTTCCAACCCTTAACCCCTCTTATTACTTAATAAATCCCTTACTCTAAGCACATTCTAATTTTTCCCCCCCAGGTATTCTATCATATATATCAAATATCCTATCAATATAATATACTTCTATCAATTATGCTATCAAATATTCTATCAGTATAATATACATCTATCAGTTATACTGTAGACCATACCATCCTGTTAAGGTGTGTAAAGACAGAAGTGGGCATCAAAGGATGTGCCTTCCTACCGGTCTCCTGTTGGAGGAGGGGGGTAGTGCAATCCTCACCCTGACTTTCTTCACTGCCTGGACTATTGCTGCCCTTCCATCTCCCACCCCATAGAATGTCTGGTTGGGATGTAAATATGAGCCACCATCTAGAGCAGGTTTATTTTTCTGAACTGTATGTTTATTTGTGGTTTTAAAGCGAATGTTATTGTAATTTTTAATATGATGTTATCCGCTCTGAGCCTGTTCGTGGGGAAAGCAGATTATAAATTGAATAAATCAAATAAAATCAAATTTACAAAGATATAACATTAGCAAAAAGTCCAATACAGAGTTGAAGAAATGCTGAAACAAAGCACAAGCAATTCTAGGACTGACATTAGACAATATAGAACTACCTGGTAGGGTCATACTTAAAGTAACAGAAGCACATACTTAAAACAACATAGTGTTCGTCACTAGAGATGGGCACGATCGGCATTACAATTGAAAAATACCCACGATAATGGCAATCGCGCGATCGGGACCCGGTGGATCGGTGCCATCCACGGCAACTGATCCAGCATTTGGTGGGGGGGGTGCTTGATCGGGGCTTTATCGGGGCGATAGGGCTCAGATCTGGAAGCCAGACACACAGGCGCCAGCAATCTATTCCCCTGGCAACAGAGCCAGGGGAATGCCTGAGCTGTGTTTGCCCTCCTTCTTTTACCCTGGAAACCCGAATGGAAGCCCAGCTTGCCTTGATCAGCAGCAAAATGGAGGAGGAAAAAATCCACAGGGAATACAATACTAATTTACAAAATTACAAAGCTGTATTCAGAGTGCAAAGGCTACAAAATTTCATCATTGTGTTCAAATAAATAAATAACAATCTCTTGATGCAGTTTTCAGGCACACACATCAACAATACAATAATCTTTTACATAATCATACCGGGCAAGTTACAGTAGACACACACAATTCCCAACAGTCTTCTTAGAATAGTTATAACCATTCTTTCCAGGGCTCCCCTCAGCAGGTGAACAGTGAAGCCCAGCCGTGAAGCAAAGCTCCAACCCACGCTCAATCTGGGGCCGGCTATCTGTAGCAGATATCGGAATCCTTCATCAGGAGCGTGTGGAATGCTTTACAGCAGAAAGGGAAATTTCCAGTGTGTTTAAATCTTACATGCCCAAAGCATAACCTTGAAAATCTCTTATGCGTCTCTTCCCCTGGCAACAGAGCCAGGGGAACGCCTGAGCTGTGTTTGCCCTCCTTCTTTTACCCTGGAAACCCGAATGGAAGCCCAGCTTGCCTTGATCAGCAGGGCTTCCTTCCAACCATGGAGCAGCAAAGCACTCACCAGTTGGGAGAAGACACCCAGGGGACGGAGGGGGAAGCGGGTGTTCTGTAGCCATGGGCACTCCAATCTCATCCCTGCAAACCCTGAGAGGCAGCTCTGATGGCCAAACATAGATGAGCAACCAGACCCCCCACCCCCTGAGAGGAGGCAGCTCATCGCCATCTCCCCGTGCCCGCCGGCTGCCATCTTCACCCACCGTTCATTTCTCGCCAGCACGCTCCTTTTTGGCCTGGTGGGTGGGCACATGGGGGGTGCCACTGTCACGCAGCCAGACCCCCCACCCCCTGAGGGGAGGCAGCTCGTCGCCGCCTCCCCATGCCCGCCAGGCCCGGCGGTCGCCACCACCACCCACCTTCCCACATAGCTGGGAACAGCGGGGTGCCCCTCCGCTTTGGCCTCCCTGATCCACGATCCCCTATCCCCGGATCGGAAACAGGAGATGATCGGTGTAGATCGCTAGTTCAGGATCGTCACCGGCGCCAATCCACGATCAGCTTGATCGGTAATTTTTTTGGGATCGTGCTCACCGCTGTTCATCACCCTGCCACACTCACTGCTTAAAACTTTGAATTAATCAAGCTTTGGCAGGACAAAGGCTCTGGGAGACACCAGAGGTGGTAGAGGGTTATGAGAAAATCCATCCCCTCTGGAGCAATCTCTGCAGGCTCTGTTTTTCAAAACTACACTTCCCAGCTAACACTTGTGTCTCCCAACACATGAAGAACACGTGTTAGATGTCTTGTGTAGAAAGACTCTATACATGGCCCATACTAGACTCTACCCATTAGTTCTCACCTTAAGGTATTGTTTATTGCTTCTGGTTTAATCTTTCTGCAGGATTTCTTGATATTAGACCCACACTAAGTGCTCATCCTTTGCTTCATCAGAATAAAGGAACTAGGAGATCAGGGATGGGATTTTCACCACTGGATAGCAATGGAATCAAGTACACTTCTACACACACTGGAGGAAAAGTCATCATCCTAGACATGGGTTGATGTCAGCGTCAGCCTGAGAACTGGAGACTGTGACCTCATTCGTATATTGCCAATGTGGTATGGATGCCGGTTCCCCGTAGCCAGGGCTTTTTTTTCAGCTGGAAGGCAGTGGAACGGAGTTCCGGAACCTCTTGAAAATGTTCACATGGCTGGTGGCCCCGCCCCCTGAACTCCAGACAGAGGGGGGTTTAGATTGCCCTCTGTGCCGCTTGGTGGCGCGGAGGGCAATCTAAACTCCCCTCTGTCTGGAGATCAGGGGGGTGGGGCCACCAGCCATGTGACCATTTTCTCCAAGGGCAACCCACTGAGTTCCATCACCTCTTTTCCCAGAAAAAAAGCCCTGCCCATAGCAGAATCCCAAACCACTCTGGTGGATGAACGTTTGCCATGAGCAGCTCTTCTCAGCTCCACTTAATGTAATTGTCTTCTTGGCAAGGTGTGGAGCATGATTTCCTTCTTGAGTTGCTTAGAATAGCAATGCTTTCTACAGTGTCTTCCCATCATTTTTTGCCCATTGTCCTTACTGCCCTTGGATTTTGCTGATTTCTGAGGTAACTCTCAGCTCAGGAAGTTATGGCCCTGTTTCCTAGACCTAAAAAATAGAGAGGTGGTATGACATAGTGGCTAAGGGAATGAGTACTTTCACATCATCACTAGTTTAGTTGGCATTAGACAAATTCATGGAGGACAGATCTCCCAACAGCTGTAAGCCACTATGCCTAAAGGGAACTTCCATGTTCAGAACACCAACGCTGAACCCGAGTGCTGTTGGTGGTGGGGACGGTGACAACAGACTTTGCCCACCATAAACTGCTTGCAAGCCTTCCAGCGGCAGCTGGTTGGTCACTATGTGTAACAAGGAGGCTGGACAGCATGGGCTATTGGTCTGACCCAACACAACTGCTTTTAATGTTCTGAAGAATCTTATCTCAGCCAGAAACTCAGTTGTGATGGTGATGGGTCCCATGCCCAGGTTTGCTGATTCATTCGCCTATTGTGGCATCATTCAGCCAGGGCAGCACCAAGGGTATGGGTACAACAGAGCTGGGGGACACTGTTGGGAGGGGCAGGCCTCTTTGTAGGATCTGGGGAGAGCAGCACTTCTTCCTTGATTTGGTTGCATGGCCTGGGGGATAAAAGAGCTGGAAGCTCATGAGATAGGTATGAAAATATGACAGCCAGAGAATGGCAGCAATGAGAATTATATCCCTCCTACAGCATGGCAGCAAGCCTCAGCCCCAGAGGTAAAAGATCACTGCCAATACCAGCCCAAAGTCTGCAAACTTTAGACACCAGCCAGTTGGGGAGAGCTTGGAAAGTGCTTAAGAGATTGGCTGTTTCATTGGCGGCTGAGGAATGCAAGTGCAGGATCTAAGGAACCTCACTAGCCTCACTATCATAAAAAACAAAGAGTGCCACATACTATTTGGTGTCTTTATGCCTTTTTTCAAAGAAGGGTTGTAAACAGCCCTGGCACATTAGTCTTAGCCTTAACCTCAGTCTCTTTGCCCTTTTACAATATGGGGCTGATTATGCTGCCCTACCTTAGAGAGTTGTTGTGGATACATTCTGAAGATTCTAAAGCACTATATCAGCAGTCAGTATTATTGATATCTTCTACAGGGAACTTGCTATTATGGAACATGACAGCCTATCACAACTGTGAGGTGTCATAATACAGAAAATGATCTGATAAGTAATTCAACTCAGGCCAGAGGTAAAATAGCTGGCAGGGGTGGGGGTGGGGGTCAGGTTGGAGACATTCAAAGGTCTTCTAGACATGGCATGGCAGGGGCATCAGAATCTCTGAGAGGCAGTCAGAGAGTTTGCAGAGCCATAAACAGGGTGAGGTGTGGAGTCAAAATCCATAACTCACATCTGTTGGCAGAGTGCCTATGAAGCAGTCAGAACACTGAGCTGATTAAGTGCAACAAGAGCTTTATTAATAGAACTAACAAACTGGATAGGAAAGAGAAGAAAATAGATCTGGCCACTAAACTAGTTGACAGAGTTCTCAAGAGTTCTTGGAAGGAGCAAAGTGGCATTCTGCAAACAAACAAGGAGAAAACTGCTTATTACAAAGAATACCCTACAGTCTTGTCTAACTAGAATTTGCTGCCCCCTACAGGATCTACTTGTTTTCCTGTTTGTACACAAGACATTGCTATATTCCAATAAAGTCAAGGTGAAGGCTAAGATCAATTTTAAGCAGAGGCCAGGGGTTAAGCACAGCCTAAATAGGCCAAGTCCTCACATTACCAGCAAGTTGCTTGGAGATAAGAGCTTTATACTTCTAGAGCAGATATCATGGGTCCCACCAATCAGTTGACCTCAGCAAACTTCATTAGACCTTCTTCTCAGTGTATAGTTCCTTTGCTGGCCATCTTGAGAGTGGTGCTGTGGGGGAGGAGCCATTGGGCAGCAAAGTCTCCCTGCATCAGACAGCCCTGATAGCAAACTGAGCAATGCTCTGGAGCCTTTGGACCAAATTTCTGGGTTTGAGTGCCATGATGCCTGCAAGCAACAGGGAAGCTCTGGCAATGCACATTAACAGTCTTTGCATACAATAAAAGGCAGGTACTGGATCTCTTAAGAAGTTTTAAAAATGGGCTTCCACATGAGGTGTGATTTTTGCTACAGTCAACCACTAGCCCCAAATGATAGTAAATCTTGGCATTATGATATGGTGAGGTAAAGGTCCCCTGTGCAAGCACCAAGTCATTACTGACCCATGGGGGGGGGGATGTTGCATCACGACGTCCCCCCATGGCAGATTTCTTACGGGGTGGTTTGCCATTGCCTTCTCCAGTTATCTACACTTTACCCCCAGGAAACTGGGTACTCATTTTACCGACCTCAGAAGGATGGAAGGCTGAGTCTGAGTTAACCATGAGCCGGCTGAACCTAGCTTCCACCAGGATGGAACTCAGATCGTGAGCAGAGTTTGGACTGCAGTACTGCAGCTTACCACTCTGCACCATGGGGCTCTGATAATATGGTGAAATGCACACTAAATTCATTTCTGTTTTCAGAGTGATGTTTCCTGAATTATGTGCTGCAGTTTACTGTTGCTTATATGAGATAATCTTGTATGTATGTACAAGTTCAAATTAAATAGCTGCAGTGCAGTAATTGACATTGGGCAGACTAAGATGATGTGTTTGTATATTCAGGGGAGAGAAAGGTTCTCAAAGGATTACCTCTCAGCATATTCACCAAGTTTAATTTCAGGCTGCTACTTATAACTTCTTCTAACTTATTGCACATAAGGGGAAATATCGGGGGGTGGGGGGAGGACCCTGCTGTTAATATTTTATTCAAGAAAAATATGCAAACACTTCCTACAGTCCACCCCTTGGGAATTTTGTAAAGCAATTTCATTTTCCTTCATTACCCCTCCTTCAGGTAAGGACTCAACCAGAGTCGGGTCAAGCCAGGTTGATTATTTTAGGAAATCAGATTGCTGAACGTGCAAAATGCTTTTCTACGCCATGTAATCCTAAATCCCCCAGTGTACTGATTCCTTGTTTAAGTTGCAATTAGAGGCCAAAATCTCACCCATTTATTAGATGCTATTGAGTGTGTGCTCATGCACATGCCATACGGAAGAAAGTAGAAAAGCAAATAAAAAGCCCTTATTTATTGTGTTGGTGTCTTTAAAAGTGGGTCTCCTTTGCGCTGCTCCCTAGGGTGATATGGTGAAGGTTGTGGATTTCAGTCATGCTGTCTTTTCCTTCTACCTGAGACAATCACAAATTATGAACAGCTGTTGGGAGAGGCCATTTGTGCCTTTTGCTTGCGAAGCTGAAGAGGATCTCAAAAGCAGTGTGTAAAATGATGTACATATCTGCTTGCCCTCCCATGACCAATCCAGTTGAATATGTGCACATCCTTGGGCTCACCTACAATAGATCTTTGGATTATAGCCCATATTAAATAACTAGAAAAGAATTTCTAAGGGAAAAGAGCATTGCATTGCTGATTTATTTATTTAAACATTTGTATCCCACATTATTTGGCAATCAACCTTCTTATATAAATGACTGTTGGGATGGCTGAGAATGTTACGAGTGAGAGAGAAGGAAAAGACAAAGAGCCGAAACTTGCTGCATTGGTCATATATTGGTTGTAACCATGATGTTTTAACCTATCTTTAGGTTTGCCCCCAATTCTCACAGGGTTCTGCCCAGGATCTTCATGCTGTGTGTACCAAAAATGGATTAACAGGAGCCCTTTTCAGATATTCCAATTGCATGAATTGCATAATAGGAGTGTGAGTGACATGAGATCTTGCTGATGTGAATGGCCACCACGTTGTATGAGCAGGGCGACATGCCCATTTGCCATGCAGAGACAACTCTTGGACATGTGAACTGACCAGTGGATTTTTCAGATTTCATGCTCACATCTGCCGAGGTTGTACACACATGGCTAAAGTTGCCTCAGTTCACACATCATGGCAACCATGTGTATCAGGAGGATTGCAGGTAACTCCTGCTCCCAATACATGCAGTTGGTAGGTTCCCAGAATGCATAAGTGTAATGTCTGAAAAGGGCTAGTGTGTGCTTATCACTGCTGTCTTCCTGTCTGCATTTCACTGATTATTGAATTTTTAGATATTGCTGATATTCTTTCTATAACCTTGGTTTCTCTGTGGGCGACAGACCTAAACAAGAGATTATCAAGACAGTATTTAGAAAAATTATTATTTCCTTTATGAAATGTCTTTGACAGCTTGGAGGGTTTTTTTTAATAATGGAGAACAGTTGTATGTTTTCTGTGTCCCCTGAACACACAAAATGGCTTTGTGTTCTCTACAGTACTCAATAGCACAGGCTAACCAACCAGAAGGTGTCATGGAGAAAGAGGTCTCCCCTGGGGAGATAGGATAGTATGATAAAGCCATAGGCTACTGAGTTTTCATCAGGTTTGCAGAACCCCTGCCATGTAAGAAGAAGTGGCCAAAGTGAAGAAACAAAAACTGTGTATAGACTAAAGGCCTGTGGGACTGGTAGCAATTAAGGAAGAGTAGAGAAAAAGATAGCTGCAAACCATTGCCAAGATAATTTGATCAGCTGCTGAAAGCTGAAATGACAAAGTGAAATTTGGAAGAAATGTCCCCAAAGCAGAAAGTAGTAAAGACAATCACTCAGAAGACAATGGAAAAGTCATTAGATAAACCAGAACAAGGCAAGCCCTCTGGTCCAGATGAAATCTCAGCAGATGCACCAAGAGCCATTTAGGTCAGTAAGAGTTGCCTTTTTATTGACTTTGATGAATGACAATACTCGGGAAGGAAATATGCTGGCTGTATAGCACAATAAACTATATAGCTAGAGCATAGTGCCTCCCCCCTTTCTCTCACACACAGAAGAGCTAGACAAGAATGTGGCAGATGCAGAGGGATCAAGCTGGTACTGCATGGAGATGTTATGGGAAAGTATCATTAGATTCTAAAGCAAGGGGTATAAGGATGTGTGCACTCCAAACTTCTTGAGCAGAAAATATACATGAAAATTAGTGTTTGGGGTCATTACCATGATTTTCCAGAATGGTAACAAATCTGGGATTTTTAGGCATTATGAAAAACACCATTAACCCCCTCCCCCAATCCATGTTGCTTTTCGTGTTTGGGTGCTTAACGTCATCATCAGCAGGCATCTTATTTTTCTCTGATTCTCCTAATTTCCCAAGCAATGGTATTTCTCACTTCCAGTCGTATCCTTACAAGACATCAGGTAGTGAGTGCTCTTGATGCCTTTTAAGGCAAGGCACTAGAGAAGAAGTTTTCATAGAGAAGTATAAGTCAAGCTTAGGGTGCACAGATTTCTCCGTGTGTAGGAGAAATCTGTGTCTTAAGTGTCTTTAGATTAGATTATGTGCAAATATGGTACCACTATCTTTAAAAACATCTGCCCCAGACTCTCAAATTGTTTCCCCTTTGAAAATAATGGTCTCAAAATTCTGAACCCCCACACTAAAACACTCAGGTGTGTTTTACACACACCTGAATTGGTAATGTCCTACCAGAAAATCAGCAATCACAATAACCCTTCTTCCAAATCCTGGATATGAAATTATAACAATTTTTTTCTTAGGGCACACTGCTAGCTGTAACTCAGTTTTGCTTCTAAGAAATCCAAAGTAGGCCCTTTTATTTGGAAATGCTACTGAATTGGAGAGCCACGTTGACATAGTGTTGTGAAGACTTCAGTCTAGGGAACTGGGGCTTATATTCCCACCCAGTACATTAGGTGAGTTTAGGCCAGTCATCTTCACTTTGTCTAATCTACTGTATAAGGACAAATGGACTCGCATTACATCTGTATCTAAAGAAGTGAGCTGTGTGACTCATGAAAGCTCATACCCTACCACACATTTTGTTAGTCTTCTAGGTGCTACTGGACTCTTGCTCTTTTCTACTTCTGCAGACAAACTAACACGGCTACCCATCTTGATCTAATCCACTTCACTGAGCTGTTGGAAGGATCAAATTAGAAAGAAGAGAAGCATACATATTATTACGAGCTCCTTAGAAGCAGGATTAAATGTGATAGAACTTTGCTTAAAGAAAAATTTTGAGGCAGATTTGGAGGAACTATATGGAAAGCAAAAAGAATTCGAATAAGACTAGCAGCAGTGCTCAAGGAAGTTCTGTCCATTGCACATACTTATGCCCAAATGCATAATGTAAGGTGCCAATTAGTCCTAAAATGGCACACAAACAAAAAAAATCCCTAGTTCTTAGGAATGTTCTCAATGAGACAAATCATTCTTTATGGTTTCGTTCCCAGTTTCTTTTTCCTCTGTGATATAAACAAATAAGCTAACAAAAAGTTTCTATTGCAGTGGAAAACAGAATTCAGATCTTTAACAGGTCAGAGCAAAGGTTTGGCATCGTATCAGTCTGCTAATAGCTTTCCAGTAAACACTGATGTAACCAGCAAGGAAATGTATGGCTTCATTTAACTAGGGGGGAAAAAAAACAATCTAGAGGATGTTTATTTTGCCACTAGCAACCACAATCTAATACGACTCAGATATTAGAGTATTTTTCCTGATTGTTCAAAGGACTTCACATATATGAGCTAAGTTATCCTTACACCACTCTTGTTAAGTAGGCCATCATTATTACTGCCAACATATTGCAAAGAGGAAACTGGGAAACAGTAGCCTCCTGATTGGCCCAGAGAGTTCCTAACTGAGCTGAGATTTCAAGGAGGGGCTTGGATCCTGCCTCATTATTAATTAGTTCTTAACCTCAGTACTAAATCATTGTCAGGGAATCCCAGAGAAATCAATGGTGTAGGTTGGCTGCTTTCTGTTTGTTCTGATTTATGTTGATTCATTTCTCATATTATAAAAAGTACTGCATGGATCTGGCAAGTGAGATCCAGATGCACATCAGTACCACCTGCACAAGTTGGCAAGATGATGCTTCGGTCGTCCAGAATGTGATGGATGCATTGGAAGCAGATGCCTGTTGGGGTCCACTAATCATTGTCCAGGAAATGAGAACCAGGTGTGCATATGTGAGAGACAGACAGACAGACAGACAGACAGACAAGTCCTATTCAAATTCAAAGAGTTGAATGCTTGACTTGAAAAGGCATGATGTTTTTGAACTGGGAGATCTGCATTATGACTCTCTCGCCCTCCTTCTAAACTCATTGGCATCTGATTCATTACACCCAACACATAATAAATTTGCATACTCTTATTTATTACAAGATGTATTGACGGCCTGCAACCACAAGCTTACATATCCTTAGTAAAGGATTAAATAAATTCAAGCAGGGTAGGGCTAGCTATTAGGCATGGTAGCTAAATGAAACCTCAATGCTTAGAAGGCAGTATAACTCACCAGATGTTGGGAACAGGGGAGGGCTTATCACTTGCCTGTGAGTTTTCCAGAGGCATCTGGTGGGCTATTGTTAGATATAGATTACCAGATTAGATGGCCATTTTTGGCAGAACCAGCAAGGCTGTTCTCACAGTCCATGCAAATGACAACGTAGCATTCTTTTGCAGATCGGGTCCTGCGGAAGTTATGTTTTATTACTGAGAAATTACAGGAACAAAATGGTCTGTGTTGTGGCACTTCATTAGCATCCCAGAGGCCCCCAAATGACTGCAGTTCTCACCCAGAGCTTAGAAATCCATTTCTGCACTTCTCCTCCTTGCATCTCCCCTGATTCAAGTAGGTCTCCTTTCAAGTTCCCTCTCTGGCTGCAGCTCCCAGCTTTGAAAATCCTCTCTCCTTACATCTCCCTGACAAAAAGAAAAGAGAAGAGGAAGGCATTTTGCAGTAAACAGCAAGAGTTTTACGAGGCTAATCAGCATTTGCAAATGAAGATTAACACCACTGCAAACAAGCTCCGGTGTGATAACTCCAAAAGCCTGGCCGGTATCTTAATGAAATCTACAAGATATATTTATATAAATAATAATGAATTTCCCAGCTCTTGATATATAATGTAATTTGCGCATGCAGATTACTCGTGACATGCACACAATGGCTTTGCCTCTGCAAGTTCCCCCAACTTTAAAGAGCTTACTGACAGCCTCCCTGCACAGCAGAGACATGTGGCTGACGGAGCTATCTCAACTTTATTCAGCTGCAGCAGGAGGGCTCACTTGCTTTGCTCTTAAAAATGCATTCCATTTAATTTGCTACCTCCCTAAGGACATTAGACAAGGCCTGGTGGGCTCTCTGAAAAGCCTCATAGCTCGCATTTACGCAGTCCTGGGAAAGAGACCTTTGCAAAGGGATGAGTGTACCCAACTTGCTTGCCTTGGTGTGGATTCAAAAGGAAATCAGAATGGTGAAGGCTCTCCCAGAGCTCCTGATGGCTGCTCTATTTTTGCTGTGAAATATTCACAATCAATCTGTGGTCTGGTTGGTTATGGTGCTGATAATCCAATACAGTTTCCCTGCTTGTCAGGGAATTTCTGAATTAAGTTGTCTAGTTCTGCATATTTCTTATTTATAAGAATGATTTCAACAAAGACTCATGCATCCCGCCGCTGCAGGGCCGGATCGAGAGGGGGGCAGGGGGGTAGTCTGCCCCCGGCACCACCAGGGAGAGGGCGCCGGGAGCAGCTGCCAGTTGCCAGGAGCACGCGGGTGGCAGCACGGGCAGCCTTGCAGCCTCCTGCGCTGCCATTCGCCTGCCCCGCAGGACAGGGGGCAGCTGGGCGCCCACTGTTCTGCAGGGCAGGCAAATGGTGCAGGCAGATTCGCAGACCCCCATGCTGCCTTTTGCCTGCCCTGCAGGACAGGGCACACGCGGCAAGCCGGCCACCCCCTGCGGGGAGGCGAATGGCATAGGCGGCTTCCCAGCCCCGCACGCTGCCTCCGCCGCCCCACCCTGCATGATGATGTCACCAAAATGACATCATCACGCAGTGTTGGGAGCGCATGCGCACTGTGCGCGCACACGAGCGGTCAGACTAGGGTTGCTCTGGGCACCGGCAACCCTAGATCCAGCCCTGAGCCGCTGAACATGTAAATGTTAAGATCCTGTTCACTGTGCGACTGCCTTCAGAGGTGAGGTGGATGGAGATCCGGCAGGGTCTTTTCAGTGGTGGCCTTTTTGAATGCCTTCTCCCTTGTGAGCCTCACTAGGCAACCACTTCCTTGCTTTTAGGTGCCAGACTGAAAATGGCTTTTTTGCCCAGACTTTTTAATTAAGGAGATTTATCTTTTAAATAAATTATTAGCTGACAATCATTTCATCTAATTCATTTTAGAATTGTTATGCCTTGGCTTGCTTTAATGGCATCAATCTGTTTTGGTAATGATTGTGTTTTAATGGTTTTGCCTTATTATATGGGTAGTGAGCTGCCTCAAGCAGGTCTCTGAGGAGGTGGCATATCCATTTTCTAAATAAACAAATGTAAATCCAATTGCATTCAGTGGGACTTATTCCCTCCCTAGTAAGTGAGCCTAGATTTTATTGGGTTTAGTTAAGGCATGTTAACTGAACAAACTGCATGCATAAAGGTCTCATCCAAGTTAGAGAACCATCAACTGTTTATTTATCTAAAGAAATACACGTACTTAAGATTTGTGGAGAGAGAGAACAAATAACTGAACTACCTGGCTAGGATGGTTTTAGATAGAAAGTAGGCCATCTCACTCAGGAGGAGACACCATGCTACCTCTCCTGATGCATGCAGGGAAGAAGAAAGAAGAGGAGAAGGAGAGAAGGGAAGGAAGGAAGTTGCACTGGCAGGAAGACTATCTGTCTAACTCTATGGTTGTTGCCTAGGGTTGCCAGGTCCAGGTTGGGAAATTCCTGGATATTCGAGTGGTGGAGCCTGGAGAAGGCAGGGTTTGGGGAGGGAAGGGCCTCAGAATGGTATAATGCCATACTGTCCACTCTTCACAGCAGCCATTTTCTCCAGGGCAACTGATCTCAGTCGCCTGGAGATCAGTTGTCAATTTTGGGAGATCTCCAGCCACTACCTGGAGACTGGCAACCCTATTGTTGCCTTCCTTTTGCTCTGCTTGCAGTCCTGAAGGTCTGAGCAAGAGACATCGTTAGTCCCTTCTTCCAACAGATTTGTGACTGCAGTATTCAGTATTGTTTGTTTCTGGGACTGGTGTCCCTCACTTCCCATGTTCAAGGCAATGTGTATGAATTATTCAAGTATTGACTCATTTCAGACATAACTCCAGGCACGGATTGGCACAATGTGAATGAACTCCAAAAAAGGTCCTTTGGGCTCCTGTGTTCGCTTCTCCGTTTCTCTCCACCCCTTGCCTTGCATGACTTACTAAATTCCTTGATGAAATCATATTTGGCATTCAGTCTCAACCAACAAGCTATGTTTTGTGCTTGCCATTTACATGAGGATTGCAGGTTGGGAACAAACCAGACAATTATGTCCCCAGCTTGCAATCCTGATGGAAAAGAATACTGAAAAACAGCAGAGTCTCTTCTCTTCTACAACACGTCCTCACACTGCTCTACTTCTCTTCATAAATGACAGAAGCTGCCTCTGGGTGTTTTAGACAGATTCCATCTGCAGCTCAAGGATTCCAACCATAGCTCTTCACGCAAGGAGAATGGCAGAGGCCCACAGGCAACCGATGTGGCAAGATGGCATCTACCAAACGTCCTTCACTGTATGGGACACAATTACAAGAGAAATCAAGGCCCCAGCTGCAAAGCATGCTATTAATAGCCATCCTATTGAGCAGATGACTGGGAAGTACCTAGAAAGAATTTTTTCTTAATATGCTCTGTATCAGATGTGATGATTACGGTAAAATGTTCTCTAAAACCATCCATGCTTACATATTTCATTGTTTTTGCAAGGACGCTCACTGCCCAGTCAGCAGCTAATTCAGCACCATTTTTCAAAGCAGGGCTTGTACATCTTGACTTCATGACTCTGGCTAACCAGGGATCATGTCGTCAGCTTGATGATATTGTGCTTCCTACATTTGTTTTGGATGGGATGCCACATATCCAATCAGATCTGGCAAAATGATGATCCCACTGATCCAGTTAAACAGAGAATAATGTTTCCTGTTCTCATCTTGAAGGGCAAACATTTTTATTCACATTTGCCACTCCTTCTGAAAGATCACCAAAGGGGCACATACTGCTTCCCAGCTAATGAACTCTTCTGGAAAAAAGTCCTATATTTTCAACTCAGCACTTCTCAAAGCTGTTCTTGAGTTTCACTCATATTTTAGAATGACTTTTTAAGTAGTGGGAGGGCTACTTTAGGAAAAGGCCCTCAGAAGTATGTTGCATCCATGAAGGTCATCATGTGTCCCAACGCACTGTGGCCATCCATGGTATTTCATTCTGTTTCAACACAGTTATGTTTCGATGTATTGTCGAAGGCTTTCACAGCCGGAGAATGATGGTTGTTGTGGATTTTCTGGGCTGTGTAGTCGTGGTCTTGGCACTGTGACATTGAGAGATCTCTGTCTTTTGGTGCTACACCTCTGAAGATGCCAGTCACAGCTGCTGGCGAAACGTCAGGAACTACAATGCCAAAACCATGGCTATACAGCCCGGAAAATCCACAACAACTACAGTTATGTTTCTTTTGTTGGAGAAGCGACAACCTGTTAAAAGCTGAGTCACTGCTGAAAAAGTAACGTAGTCCACTTGTACCCTAGAGGGAGCAAAGATCCTGTTGCATTAAATTCACTGAAAACAATTTTTTCTCCAACAAAAGCAAATTCCAAAGCATTTAGATTATTTCCTTAACTCTGCCAACATCTTTAATATACTTCTTCCCTCAAGTCATACCACACTACCTTTTTTGTTTTGTTTTGCACTGTAACTTTCTTTCTTATTGGTGCTAGTATATTTACAACTCATATTCTGAGAAGCAGAACACTGGATGAAAGGAAAAGAGGCTCTGAAATGGATACATGACTTTCTTCCCCTCTTCTCCATTAGGTATCTCTTTGTTTTACTTTACAGTGTGATACACAGGATGCCTTGGACATGCGAGATATTCAATATACATGATTTTCCAGGAGAAGATGAGAAGAGAGATGTAGCTGACCCTCTTCTCTCTAATACTTTTGGAGAATCCAAGTGCTCTCCAGTTTGGCCACCACCACCTGATCATAATCTCCAGTGTCTATTGATTGTCCAAGAACGCCCCTCTGTCTGGAGATCAGGGGGCGGGGCCACCAACCATGTGACCATTTTCAAGAGGTTCCGGAACTCCGTTCCACCACATTCCTGCTGAAAAAAAGCCCTGGATCTTTAGCTCTTAAAAAGGTAGGAACTCTCAGGAGGCAAAAGGCAAGTGAAAAGGGAGAGGAGTGTTGTTTTGCTTCAGATTTTTTAGCATCTTGTATGCTTTTCTGCCTCCTTCCAGGGGCAGACTTTATTTGATTCAATATGGCAAGAAAATTTAAATGCTGTCGGTTTGTAAGATCTTTTGGTGTACTGACCGCCACATTGGATTACTGCAACTAGTCAGCTAACTTTGCATCCCACCCGAGTTACGGGGAATGTAGCAGAATTCAATCAGCTTCACCCCATGCTGCTTTGATGATGAGATTTCAAAGAGGATTATGGTTTCAGAAAATCACAAATCATTGAGCTGTACTGTGTGACTCCTTCCATATACACACCTGCTGTTTATTGCTGCCATCTCTGGTGATCTAGAAATCTGACTGCCACAGAGCAAGACCTGAACTATTTATGGCTGCAGCAGCCTCCAATGTCTATAAATAGATCTCAGAGCCTTGCGATTCCTCCACCCCTCCCTCTGTTTACTGCTACCTGTCGCACTGCTTTTCCTTTATCCCATACTTTGTAGGCCACTGTTTCCTTCTTTTGCATCAAAACCCAGCATATCCATTGAGGTGGACAGCATGTTTAGAGTGGGCTCCTGTGGCTTTGGAGAAGAAAGGCTGTTCACAGCATCCCCAGTCACTCGCTGGGATTTCTGCAAACATAAATGTGATCCAGGGATTCCTGAAGAAGCATTGCACAAAACTGTTGAAATCTTAATGCTCCCTGCAGCTGTTTCTACTGGCCCACTGGCCATTGACTGATCAAACATGATAAGATTAGGGGCACACTGTACACGTTCCCTTCTTCCTCATCAGGGACACCATTTCAGGTTCATCAGCTACAGACAGACTCAGTCTATGGACCTTCTGGGAGCTGGGCAGCTCCTTAAACCATCTCATTTCTTCAGAAAACCTTAGACCCAAATAGCTTTGCTGGCTTCTTTCTGTGCCTCACCATTCTCCACTGGGAATGGCTATTGCTTCCTCTGCCACTATATAACTTTCCACTTATTGTCAGCAGACTTTGCCTCAGCAATAATGCACTAGAATCAAGCTAGCAGACTTGGCTATGCCTATTCTTGCTTTGCTGCTTAGCCTTGCAAACTTTTCCATGTTTCCTCCTTTCTCCCAGTCCCATTGCCTGGTCCTCTTCCACCTGCAGGGACATCTTTTCTCCCACTGACCACGACTTGCCTTTAACAACAACAACAACATTTGATTTAGATACCACCCTTCAGGACAACTTAACACCCACTCAGAGAAGTTTAAATATGTCATTATTATCTGCACAACAATCACCCTGTGAGGTGGGTAGACTGAGAGAGCTTGGAGAGAGCTGTGACTGACCCAAGGTCACCCAGCTGTCTTCAAGTGGAGAAGGGGGGAATCAAACCCAGTTCTCTAGATTAGAGTCCTGCCACTCTTAACTACTACACCAAACTGGCTTCCAAGGTTTGCTTTCATCTTACCCTTCAGTCAGAGATTTGGGCCAGATTACCTTGCAGGAAATAGCCCAGACCTGTGAAGATCCAGTTCCTTCTTTGTTCCCTCTGTAGGCCTGAACCTGAAGCAGAACGTGGGGCACCCCAGTACATGATGCACTAGGATGGAGCCCCATACAGGTTAGTGATTCTGAATTATAGCTCTATTAACTGTTGCAGCAACTGCAGGGAAGCTGAACAATGAAAAACTAGTCTCTGACCTCAGGATCTGAGTGGCAATGAACAAGGGCCATAAAATAGAAGTTGTGGTAGGTTCTTGTGCCTTTAATGTGATGAGTAACCCTTTCTTCTTGAGTACTATAGTGGTTTCAGGCCCAAGAACTGTAAGTAGAGGTGGGTGAAAGGAACTTGTGCAAGGAGAAAGGTATTAACCACTACAGAGGGGCACCAGAATGACAGATACAGTTAATCAAAACAGAACCAATCCTTGCTCCATAGAACATATACCTGTATGATACATAAATTTGGAAACATATTCTTCCTGCATTTTCTTTTGTTTTTATGTACATGTTCAGCTGTACAACTGAATATTATGTGTGAAGTGAGCCTATGTGTGCATCAGGTTCATCAGCTACAGACAGACTCAATCTATGGACCTTCTGGGAGCTGGGCAGCTCCTTAAACCATCTCATTTCTTCAGAAAACCTTAGACCCAAATAGCTTTGCTGGCTTCTTTCTGTGCCTCACCATTCTCCTCTGGGAATGGCTATTGCTTCCTCTGCCACTATATAACTTTCCACTTATTGTCAGCAGACTTTGCCTCAGCAATAATGCACTAGAATCAAGCTAGCAGACTTGTGCAAGTCATGTGTTATCAGGTCATACAATAGTTGCTTCTGGGCCTGGCCCCACTGAGTCCTCCCTCAGAAGCCAAAATAGCCTGGGAAAAGGTCCTGCCCCCCCTTTTACTGACAGAAACCAAACCTGGAATACTGGTGGCTAAACTGTTGTAGTTGCTTAGCAACAATCACTGAGGCACCTGGTTAAAGCTACAGGTTCGCCTTTTATCATATAGAGGTTTTTTTTTAAAAAAATGTTTTTTAAAAAAATTCCATTTTAATTCTAGATCTTTCTGCCAACCTGGGGCATTTTTCATGTATGTAAGAAGATTTGTCTTGTCTGTTCATGGCTCCAGTTTCCAGATTTAAGTATCCTCAGATCAGGGTCACTTGGCTATTAGTAGATAAAGTGCAGTAAACAACTCATAGTGTATAGAATGAAGACTGCCTTAAATTCCACAGGCATTAGCTACAGTCCTGTTTCCTTTATACAAATGCCCTTCTGAGCAATTCCTTTTAGACATTCTGCAGAATGACAGGAACATGGGAGCATTCCTGACAGTGTCAGGCAGGACATTCCACCAAATGGGAGACTCAACAGTGAATCCCTGGGTAAGTGCAGCTGTTGATCCTACCCACTAAAGATAAGCTACATCAAATTGACACCCATGCATATGGGGGGGGGGGTGGGCAAAAAGCTATCCTTTTGAGGAAAGTCCAAAATGTTTCCACTTCCCGTTCCATCCAAAATGTTTCCTTTTTTTCCTTCCTAATTTAAATCTTTTTTTTTTCTTTTTTGCAAGGGGAGAGCTGTTCATAGCCATTGTTTCCATTCCATCAGAAGACGATGGTTACAGTTTGAACTTGATTGGGGACATACACAGAATGTAATGATTGTATGACACCACATTCCATTATACTAGGTTACACAATGGCATCAGCGAGGGCAAATGAAGCCAATTCAGAGTGATGGCATTTCTTCTAGATTGTATTATCCTCACTGTGGACATGGCAGGGAGGGCAAAATTACTACCTGAATGAGTGTCAAATGAAGGGGGAGGGTGTGGTTGCTATTCAAACAATTCCAGTGTTGTTTGAGCATTTGAATTGGAATTGAGTGACAAACAGTTCCAGTATTGCTTTGCCTGATACACTATGAAGAGTCCCCCCTCCCCCATAAAGCCTCCCACTTCAAAAGGCATCGTCCATTTTCAGTGGATGAGAATGCTCTACCAGTTTTGGCTCAGCTGTACTTGAAATGCATATCAGGAATAAAGTATTGCATACATGTATTATTAATTGATTCACATTATGAACATTATGCTCTTTAACGAAACAAATAAATAAGCAAATTCCATTCACCAGACTATTCTGCACAAATTCCCTGCTGCTGTTCTTGTTCTTGTTCAATATCCATCGACATCAAGTGGAATAAAGCATGAATGTCAATTGATAATTACCAGATAATTATCCGCTTCAAACAGTTCTGGGTGAGTTTCTTCCGCCAGTTAGACATGCTATATAACTTGAGGCTATCAGGTTATATCTGTAAACCAACTCTACTTTTCTAAAACACAACCAGCAAATGATGTCATGCCATAACTTTGAAGAACCACAAATAACCATTTGAGTTAATGAAATGAATACATGCAAAAAATTAGATGACCCATACCACCATTAAAGTGGGACCCTCTGAGAAGGATCCCCTCTTTGCATGCCACACCCAAAGTTGCAATCACATTATCGGCCCCAGAGGAGAGTCTTGGCAGGATCAAAACGTATATTCAGACAAAAGCAGGTACGGAGTGATCATGTCCTATGTAGCTCCTTAACTGGATTCTAACATTTGCTGGTTTAACATTTTGTTAGACCGGCTTCTGTTCCATCTTGTACAGCTTCAATACTGAGTGGATTGTTGCTTTCCAGATCCTTGACTGTTTCCTTCTCTGATTCCTGTTGACAGCTTCTATAGGGGGGCCCATTCTCAGCTGACATCCCTTATCCAATGAGTCCCTTGTCCAATGAGCAACAGGGCTGGCCTGTTTGGAAGTGGGATACTTACTCATTGGTGGGATGTTTCTCATCCACTCTAACAAATGTGCATTGGAATGGAGAAGATACATATAACAGTCCCCAAATACTTACTTTTAAATGAATTACAAAGCAATCCTAAGAAGAGTGACTCTAGTCTAAGCTCATTGATTTCAAAGGGGTTAGACTAGAGTAACTCTTCTTAGGATTGCACTGTTAGCGACCTATGTGAATTGCAGAAACACACCAATAACTAGGATTGCCAGGGCTCCCCCCTCCCCCACAGCACAGTTCTTCTATAGAACTGCAATCCTAAGGGCACCTTCATGAGAGTAAGCCCTACTCAATAGACTTCAGTAGGATTCTGAGTAGATCTGATCAAGATGGGTAGCCATGCTAGTCCGTCTGTAGCAGTAGAAAAGAGCAAGAGTCCAGTAGCACCTAGAAGACTAAGAACATTTGTGGTAGGGTATGAGCTTTCATGAGTCACAGCTCACTTTTCATCACTCATGAGCTCTGATTCACAAAAGCTCATACTCTACCACAAATTTTCTTCATCTTATAGGGGCTATTGGACTCTTGCTGTTTTCTACTGAGTAGACCTGCTTAGGAGTGCTCTCTTACAATAACTTAAATGGACCTAGAAAGATGTCACTTCTTTTAGGGTTGCAGCATTAGTGTACTTTTTAATAGATGGGAGTCTTGAAAGAAAAAAGCTAGAAAGATACTCTTTTCAGCCATTTACAGGACTAGGCAAAACTACTACAGCTAAATTACTGCTTTTCACACCCCAACTTTATAAAGTTGATTACAGTTTCATTATATTTTACACCCTTGCTAGCTTGGAAAAGCAGCTGTGAGTGATCTAGAAAAGATCCTTAAAGAAAAAGATGTCTCTCTGGGAATCAAGATCAAGAAAACCCAAACTATGGTATTCCTCATTACTATGTATGGATGTGAAAGTTGGACAATGAAGAAAGCTGACAGGAAGAAAATGGATTCATTTGAAATGTGGTGCTGGAGGAGAGTTTTGCAGAAACCATGGATGGCCAAAATGACAAACCGTCTAGTGGGTATGAGATCAAATCAAGCCTGAATTCTCCTTAGCAGCAAAAATGACAAGACTAAAGCTATCGTACTTTGGTCACATCATGAGAAGACAAGATTTTCTGGAAAAGTCAATAATGCTGGGAAAAGTGGAAGGCAGTAGGAAAAGTGTAAGACCCAAAATGAAATGGCGTGACTCAATAAAAGAAGCCATGTCCTCCAGTTTGCAGGATCTGAGCAAGTCTGTTAATGATAGGACATTTTGGAGGTCTCTCATTCATAGGGTCACCCTAGGTCGGAGGTGACTTGATAGCACATACACACACACATAAACACTTAACTTTAAATACCCCTCTTACCTTCTGGATGGATAAAACTCTACATACTTCACTTCTGAATGTATCTGAAGAAGGGAGTTTTAACTCTCGAAAGCTCATACCTTGGAGTGCAGTAGTGAAAACTGCCCCAAACTGAAACCCAATGTACTCAGTAAGGTAAAAAGATCCTTTGAATAAGTCATACTGGAAATTTCTAGGGCAAGCCATTAGTGAACAATGGTATAACAAAAAATGCAACAAGGGGAATTTTTCAAAGATGTCTTTAATTTCAAACTCTGCATTTCAGAAGTGCTTCAACTTCCTTCAAATGCAGCCAGAAATAAATAACTATATTTTCCCAGACCACATTTTCAATGAACCATTTCAGACTATGGAAAGGGAAAAGGAAAATATCCATCTTTCCCCATCTTCTTTCCCTTTATCTATCTTTACTGATGAGTATCACTGAAGTAGCAGCATGTTAATTAATGTGATAATTGAGACTTTTGAAACTAAGGTTTAATAAAAGGAACCTGGTTAAAACTTTAATTATATAAGTAACTCCTAATCAACCTCTTTTCCCAAACCCGATTGTTCATACAAAGTCATTAATAAGCTAAAGCTTTCACTTATCACAGATAATGGGCTAAATTATCTTCCTTAATTGCATTTAAAATATATTGAATTGCAATGGAAACTATTCCAAATGGAATGAAATGAAACCAGTGTATGGCAGAGCAGACAAAAGTTCCTGAAAATGTGCATGATATCAGTGATCCAGGATTGACATCCTTGAAAGCATATCTTCTTAACTATGTGCCTCGTTGCTCTTTTAGATTAAGCCTATTACATTGGTGGCCATTGCAGAAAAGAGCTGTTTTGGTAAGGAACTTGAGCCGCTGGAATCCTGTGAACTTTCCCTGGTCTTTTAAACTGATTTTGCAGGCACAAGGGGGAGGCAGGGATCTCTGTAGACATGCAGGTTTTTAAAGAGTTGGGTCCAGATTCCCCAGACCCAACTTGAGATCCCGTAGCCACACAGCAGCTGTGAGGAATGGCTGTTAAAAAATAAAGGAGAGACCAAATGGCCTCCGCAGAGGGAGGGAGGACTCCTCCCTCTCCCCTCAAACTGTTTTGCAAAACAGTGAGCGAAGGGACGTCTCTGTTTTTGCTGCTCCATGTGGAGTATTCTGTGCATATGCAGCAGTAAAAACATGGGGGGAAACCTCCCCCTGTGCTATTTTGATCCCGGGAAATGATTTGATAGGGGGAGGGATGAGCCCTTCCTCCCCCTGCAGTGGTGCTCTGAGGCTGTTTGGGCTCTCCATTTTTTAACAGCCATTCCCCACAGCTGCTCTGTGGCTGTGGGGAACCCAAGTTGCAGCTGGGGAACTCAGACCCAACTCTTTAAAAACCTGCATGTCTAGAGGTACATAGGGAAGTATGCAGTTAATGAGAGGTTCTCTTAAGAACGTCAGTCCTGAATCACTGTCATCATACACATTGCCATTGCTACTGACTAGCCATGAGGGGAGTAGTCCCTGCAGTGTTGGCTCACAGCACTGAAGAGGTTGCTCAGCTTGGCTTGTTTTTAGGCCATTTCAACTGCCCGGCCGTCGTCACACGGCCATAAATTTAGCACCAAACTAGCGCCATCTACCGCTGAATGCTCACCTTATTCCGGTTCTGTTTCGATTTTGCCATTCTCCCCAAATCACGCTTTGTGACTCTTTATGTCTTCCTCATCCACTTCCATGTGAATGCCCTGGATTGACTGTGAACGTTTCGCAATGCCAAAGCACTCACTTCCCCGATCATCTGTCCCTCCTAACGCTGATTCTCCCACCCCACACTCCCACAAGCCCCAGTGTGACCCGCAATTGAGCCTCAAAGTATTTTTTTAAGTAAGCCTTATCGCGCTATAGCAATATTCCACCATGCAAGAACAACAGAAGCAGTTTATCCTGATTGACATTTCCTCTACCATTTTATTGCCAAGTAGCCATGCCCGAGCGTGGCTGTCTCGCCCGCCCGCCCCAGTGCTTCTTGCAGGGCGCTTTGGAAGCTGCTTCCTCCTTGGTGTGGGGCTGGGAAAGTGAAAGGGACGGCTGGGAACAGGCTTCAGCTGAGCCAAAGAAGTCGGGAGGGCGGCCAAAGCCCTGAAGCCCCAGCAGGCTCTGGCTCTGCATGCCTCCGCTCCTGCAGCCTGCAGCCAAAGTGCCCCGCTTCTGGCTAGACAGGCGCCCTGGTTAACGGAGAAGGCTCTCCTCCTGCAAGGGCTCAGAGGGGCGCTTGAGCAGACCTTGGCAGTCGTTGGGGAAGGACCGCCATTTTGTGCGCATTCTAAAGTCTGCCGGTCAGTGGTGACTTTCCCCCTCTTAGCGAAGTTGCGATACTGACTGCCGTGCGCTTAGCCTCACCGGGACGAGCTGCTGCCTGATATAGCACAAATATGTAGGGGGAAAAATTACAAACAAGGGGGGCAGGGGTTTTTGCCCCCTTTAAGGAAGTACTTTGACTGACTGTCAAATTGCACTTTTCCCTTTTAATGAGACCGATTGGAAGTGCAAGCACTCGACAGACGATGGGGGAATCCATTATGATAGCGATAATAGAGGATACGATTTCTAGCACAAAACTGATGAAATAAGGGACCATGTGACAATGGCCCCCATCTAGCCATGGTAGTAATACAGTCTTTAGTACAATGTGAATTTGGCCCTCAGAAGGACATGAATAGAGTGCCCCCTACTGTAAAAAGATACAGCAGATGACAGCAGCTCCTCCCCTTTCTTTCCAGAAGTGACATGTTGCACTGCTCCCTTTACCACTCCCTTAATCAAGTCAAGGGAGAGAGGAAGACCCAGAGGGAGGAACAGAAAACTGAGCATGTGCTGTGGAGCACAGCACTATTGGGTCTGCCTTCTCTGAGGCATTCAGAAGCATGGAGCTTTTTTCAGATGGTAGATGGAAGAGGCATCCAGTAAACATGGATCACTGATTTCAGTGGACAGGCATGTTCTCAACACCACTCTCCTGCTGAAAACAAAGAGGCCTCAATGTATTGTCGAAGGCTTTCATGGCCGGAGAACGATGGTTGTTGTGGATTTTCCGGGCTTTATAGCCGTGGTCTTGGCGTTGTAGTTCCTGACGTTTCGCCAGCAGCTGTGACTGGCATCTTCAGAGGTGTAGCACCAAAAGACAGAGATCTCTCAGTGTCACAGTCCACAACAACCAAAGAGGCCTCAAATCACCTCACTGGCTAGATCGTACCCTTATTCTGATGTGTCTGAGGTGTTGTTTCTGCCCCTGTGTGTGATAAGAGACTAAACTGGAGTGTTTGAGAAAATAAGCTGTCACTATATTTTCACTTCCTAATTATAGCATAAAGAATATTGTTTATTTTGCACCTTTGGGTACCCCTTGTTCATTGTTTTCTATTAGCATAATTAATTCTTATGAAACCGAAATATACCAGTCACTTAGTTCAAGGTATTTGCAATTAATTTTTATTATATTCCATTTTATATAGCCAACAAATGCAGAAGATTTATCCTTTTCACACAAGATGCTTAATTTTATTTCATTCAGAAAGGTATTAATTATAAGTTATAATAAGTAGGTGAAAGCTTCTGAGCTTAAAATAACTGTTTTCTTCAAGGTATAACAATGATAACAATTAATAGACTTTAAGGCTGTCTTCAGACATCATGAATGCTACAATTAAACTCTGACTGGACATGAACATAGATTGTCTCTATGCATGCCCATGTCCCTTGCTCCTCCCACTTCCCTTGTCTTGCAGCGCATAGCACTAGCTGATAGCTTCCTGACTTGATCGAGTGCCAGTTCACAATGATGTCCAAATGCAAGCGGCTTGGCAAACTGGAAATAGTGCACTCCAGTCAAGCCAAAGCCTGATTTCTGTAGACTAAACTAGATCCAGTTTGCCAAGGCAGCTGCATTTGGCTGTCACAGAGAAATGGGAGTCTGATCAAGCACACCAGAGGAGGGAGGAAGAGAGAGGAGCTAGAGGCATGCATAAGCATAAAAGCAAACTGTGCTCTTGCCTGATGGGAGTTTCCTTACAACTGAATGTTGTCCTAAACAAATTTCAATATTTGGGATTAGCAACAGGGTTAGAAATGTTTCTGTTGGCTAGGAAGAAATTACAGGTTTAGAATTAGTTTCTTTGAAGCCCCACCTGGAAACGTGGTAGTTCCACTTGGTGAGAAAGGCAGGCGGTGGCCTGATTTGATCAGATGTGCTATTGGCTTTTCTTATGAAATGCAATGATATTTATGACGGAATAACCGCCTGTAATTAGTGCTGCCAAGTGACCCGCTTTGCCCAACAACAAAAACACTGGAGCCAAGACGTTGTGATGAAGTGCAGATGGTGTATTATACAAGTCCATATATTACAGGTGCAAAAGTGCTCAGCATACATACATACAGAGAGAGCAAAACCAGAGTCCAGTCCTTAGGTCAGTTACCAGAGTTATCCAAGATTGTTCTGAGCGACAAAGGTTTGCACCAGGCACCAAGCTGAGCAGATCAGCAATGCACAAACCTTTGGCTGGACTTTTAAGTGTCCACTAGCCTATAGGGTGAGTTGGAGTCAGCCAACCAGCACACGGCTGATGCAATCATGCCGCAATCCCAGCTTAATTGACCAGGTGTGAACTGTCAGAGAAATTGCTGACTCACCCTATGCTCTATGTTAAAGGGCACAACAGCCTTTACACATGTGCAAGTGAGTTTATATTCTGACACTCCTGCTAAACTCCTTGCCACATGTCACATATCATTTATATATATTATACACAGCTGACCTTACATATTTACACCATCAAACAACCGTTCAGTGAATATGTTATGTTTTATCACATCCAACCCTTTGGTAAACATGTCAGCTATGTTTTGTTCAGTGTTGCTGTATTGCAGGTCCACCAACCCTTTGTCAACAGCTGCTTTTACGTTTTGATACCTGATCCCTATGTGCTTGGAGCGACTTTTAAAGTTCTGCTCCCTAGCTAACTGAATAGCAGCCGTGTTGTCACAGTGTATAATGACCTTGTTTTGGGCTATACCAAAATCATGGCATAGCGAAGTAAACCACTCCACTTCTGTGACACAGGAACTTAAAGCACCAAATTCTGCTTCTGCGGAACTTAGGGATACAAACGTTTGTTTTACTGCTTTCCACTGAACCAGGGCACCACCCAAATAAATAGCTATACCAGTGGTGGATTTCCTTTGCTCCCTGTCCCCCCAACTGGAGTCTGAAAAAGCGAACAGGTTTGTATGGCTGGCTGCCAGAGTTAGTTTCCTGTTGCTAGTGCCCTTGAGAAACCTCAAGACTCGTTTGGCTGCCACCCAGTTAGATTGCCTAGGACTGGCATTCTTCTGACAAAGACGGTGTACAGCGTACGCGATATCAGGCCGAACCCAGGAGGACAGATACAGGAGAGATCCCACCAGTGATTGATATAATGTTGTGTGAGGAAAAAGCTCACCTTCTTCATCACAGCTATTTGTAATTATGGGAGTGTTAACTGGCTTGGCTTCTGCCATGCCAAATTTGTCCAGGAGCTGCAGGATTTTTCCCTCTTGGGACAAAACATAGGTTCCATTTGAGTGCCTGGTCACTTCCACCCCTAGGTAGTGTCTTAAGGGGCCCAGGTACTTTAGTTGGAACCTTTCCTGCAGCTTGCCCTGGAACCATGTTAGGTGCTCCTCATGCTCTGTTATGAGACATAGATCATCTACATAAACCAGTAAATGCACCCATTTACCTGCCCTTTGTAAGGTATACAGACATGAGTCAGCGTTGCTCTGCTTGAAACCCAGAGCTTTTAGTGCCTGATCCAGGCATTGGTTCCATTGCCGGGCACTCTGTTTCAGCCCATACAAAGCCTTGTGCAGTTTTAAATGCATACCTTTTTCTCCCATGGGAAAACCTGGAATTTGATCCAGGTATAGACTTTCTTCAAGATCTGCATTGAGGTAGGCAGTTTTTACATCAAAGTGGAAAGCTTTCCACCCTTTGAAACCTGCCACAGCCAATGCAGTTCTGAAAGTCTCGGTTTTTACTGTTGGGGAAAAGACTTGGTCATAGTGTATCTGATTTACTTGTGAGAATCCCCTAGCGACCAGTCTTGCTTTGTATTTGACAGAACCATCCTCCAGTGGTTTCTTTTTGAAAATCCACTGGCACCCAATTACCTTTTCACCCTTGGGTAGCCACATTGATGACACAACCTTATGGGTAATGAGGGACTGGTATTCTTCTTGCATAGCAGCCTTCCAGCCCTCTTGCTCTTTTTGTGGCAGTTGTTGAACCTGCCAAAAATCCTCTGGCTCAGAGGTGTAAACATAATTTATGGCCTGTGAATAGCCCAGCCGGTCTGGCGGCACACCTTTGTTTTCCCTCTGTGACCTCCTCGGCACAGCCTGCATTTGAGCAGGGCTGGAGGAGGGAGAGGAACTGTTTGTTTCTGCAGGAGGGGGAGATCGGCTGACAGCCGACTCACCCTCCTCTTGCTTCACAGAAGCATGCCGTTTCTTCGGGCTGAGAGTTTTTGGAGTGATAACTTCCTCCTCCTGCTGTGGAGGGGCCAGAGGCAATAGCAATTGTGAGTGGTTGCTATCACCTAGCCTCTCCCAGCGAGAATTTTCCTTAAACCCCGCGGACCGGCTGAAGATCACCTCATTTCTATCACCCAGGAACCTGTAGGCTTTTGAACCTGACTGATAGCCAAGAAAAACCAGCTCCCTGGCTTTCTTGGACAGGGTCCGTCTCTTACCCAAAGGGACGTTTACAAAGGCTTTACTCCCAAAGACCCTGAGGTGATTTATGTTAGGGTACTTCTTATACAGGGCATGATATGGAATGTCCTGTATTGAAGAAGTCCAAGTCCTGTTGGCCAAATAGCAGGCAACCTTCATAGCTTCAGCCCAGAAGTGTTTCTTCAGACCACTATCAGCCAAAAGGGCTTGCATTTTAGTTTTGAGAGTCTGTATCCACCTCTCAGCCACACCATTCTCCTGAGGAGACATAGTGTTGGCAAGCCTCTGTTCAACCCCTTGCTTTTGCAACCATGCCTTTAATCGGTTTGAACAGAACTCGCCCCCCCTATCTGACTGGATAGATACCACGGCAGTGTCCAGCTGTCTCTGAACTCTGCTCATCCAGTACTTAAGTGTACTAAAAACCTCTGATTTATGTTTCATGGGATACACCCAACAAAACCTTGTACAGTCATCCACTATTACAAGCACATATTGGTTCTTAGACACACTTTGAGGAAAGGGGCCAGCCACATCCATATGAACCAGCTGAAGAGGCTTGGCTGACTGCCTCTGGCTGTGTTTGGCTACTGGGGCTGCCTTGCTTTTTACTTCCTTGCAGATATTGCAGTCTAGGAAAGCATTGCAAGGCTTCACCTTTACCCCTAGCAGTCCCAAAGTTTTCTCCAAAGCCCCAAAAGAAGCATGCCCAAACCTGCGATGGAGAAAGTGTATACACCCATCGTGGTAAGGGCGGTTACTCACATGGCTAATGGTAGGAGAGTTCTTAACCATGTAAACATTGTTAGTTCGTGGTCCAGACAGCAGCTCCACTCCGTCCCTGGAAATTGTACACTCTCCGTTAGCAAAGCAAACAGCAAAGCCTGCTTTGTCAAGGTCAGCTACAGAGAGTAAGTTATTTTGCAGGGATGGGACACAAAGCACCCCCTCCAGGGAGTGCTTCAATGCAGGAAAACAAATCTCCCCTTGACAGACCGTTGAAGCAGCTTTGCCGTCTGCAAGGGAGACATGGCTGAGCCTGGGCTCTGTTTCAGTGACCAACAAGTCACGCTCACAACAAAAAGATTGTGTAGCGCCCGAATCGACTAGCCAGATACTCCCACCAGACACAGAGGGTCCAGCAGACACGAGTGCTGTTTGAGTACGCTGGGTCACACCACTGCTTGCGACTCCTGCTGACTTCTGCTGCTTTTTCTTCCTCCGGCTGGATGGGCAGGCATTCCTTAGATGCTGTGTAGAACCGCAGGCAAAGCAATGACGGACACGCAGTGCAGTTTCCTCGCTGGAAGTTTTCTCCGGCAGGTGCTGGGACACTCCTCCGCATTGTTTGTTGATTGCAGAGCTCTTTAAGGTCGTAGCAGTTTTCGCTTCTTGCTGCCTTGATTCCTCCTCAAGCAGCAACCCAGAGACGAGGCCCATCGTTAAACTGTCCACGTCTCTTGCCTCCAAGGCTGTAATGAGGCTATCAAACCTGGCATCCAGAGAGCTGAGCAGGGCGAAGACTTTGTCCTGTTCAGGCAGGATTTTTCCTCTCTGAGCCAGCTGTTGGAAAAAGCCCTCCATCCGAGTCAAGTGAAAAGACATCGACTCCCCCGGCTGTAGATAGCACCGGTAAAGCCTTCTTGTCAGAGTAATGAGTGAGCCCGCTCCTTGCCTCACATGTAGCCTTCTCAAAGCGTCCCATGCAGCTTTGGCAGAAGCAGCACCCATCACATGGACAAGCTGAGTCTTATCCACACTCAAAACGATGGTGGCCAGGGCTTTTTCAATGTTAGTCTGATCTGCAGGTGTGGGAGCAGCGGGAGGGTTGCTTACAGCAGTCCACAGCCCTTCCCTTTTTAGATAATGTTCCATCCATACTGCCCACGTAAAATAGTTATCGGCTCCCAGCCTTTCAGCCGGCATGAGAGCCATTTGTGCCATGGTTGTTATCTTGTACTCTGCAGGACTCCCACTCACTCACTGCACTCACAGCTGCCTTAACGGGTCCAGGCACCGGCTTGTAACCAGTCAGCGTCTGTTCCAACCCTTGAGCTGCCACACAACGATCCAAACGATGCTCCAGCAAACCAACAGGTTCAGTTGCAGGCGGCAGGTACACTGGCGCAGCGGAAGCGTGCTGGGCCCATAACCCTGACGGAATAACCGCCTGTAATTAGTGCTGCCAAGTGACCCGCTTTGCCCAACAACAAAAACACTGGAGCCAAGACGTTGTGATGAAGTGCAGATGGTGTATTATACAAGTCCATATATTACAGGTGCAAAAGTGCTCAGCATACATACATACAGAGAGAGCAAAACCAGAGTCCAGTCCTTAGGTCAGTTACCAGAGTTATCCAAGATTGTTCTGAGCGACAAAGGTTTGCACCAGGCACCAAGCTGAGCAGATCAGCAATGCACAAACCTTTGGCTGGACTTTTAAGTGTCCACTAGCCTATAGGGTGAGTTGGAGTCAGCCAACCAGCACACGGCTGATGCAATCATGCCGCAATCCCAGCTTAATTGACCAGGTGTGAACTGTCAGAGAAATTGCTGACTCACCCTATGCTCTATGTTAAAGGGCACAACAGCCTTTACACATGTGCAAGTGAGTTTATATTCTGACAATTTATTACTGCAGGGGACAGAGTAGACAGACTTTTCATCCCTAGCCACTTAAAAGCATAAATGGTAAAACAAGGGAGGCGGTGGTGATCTGTTCCACATTCTGCCTGCTTCAGTTATCCCAAGCATGGTCTCAAGATCTGGATGGGACTCAAACAGCAAAAAGTTAAAGAGGATGTCACATAGCTGGAAAAAGCACAGAAAGGGGCATTTAGTTTTCCTAGTTAAGAAACATTGATGAACAATCTATTTTCTAGGAATTTCTCTAATTCCCTTCTTCAGCTATCCAAACCAGAAGTCCTCAGCACATTTTGTGGTAGATAATTCCACACATGTAGGGAAGCATCACACATCCAGTCAATCCCATTGTGATTCTGTGTTCCAGCATTAGGACAGAGGGAGAAGAGTAAGGGCCCTTCCTGCTGGCTTTTTCCTCATTCATGATTTTATCATGCCCCATCTTTTTTTTTTTTAACTAGGAAAAATGTTCCAACTCCTTCATCTTTTTGATTACCCTTTTCTGTTCCTTTTCCAGTTCTTCAGTTGGCTGTGCCCATACTTTATATAGTATTCCAACCATGGCCACAGCGTAGACTGTTCAATCCCCTCCCTAATCATCAGTAACATGTAATTTGCCTTTTTCACCGCTGCCGCACATTGAGTTGACACTTAGGAAAAACAAAATGCATTCAGGGCAATGCTAGCAGGCAAAGCATTTAGTCAATTATCACCTTTTGCAGCCATCTCTGACAAAATCGCCTTTCAGTACAGACAAAAATTACCTCCGACCTTCGAGCTCAGGCCTATTAACGCCATTGGATACTTCTGTTTCCAAATAAACTGGATGCCACTGACTTCACAGAAAATGTATTTGACAGACAAACTTACCACGTTCATCTGTGTCAATCAGACATGAGCTGATCATTGAGTCCATTTGGTTTGGCACTGAATCACTCAAGGCATCTACTAAACAGGGTTGCATGGGGTGGGGTGGGGGGTTGATGCATGAAAATGCTGCTGCCCAAAACAGATTGGCCTCCATGAATGTTGCTAAGGTCTACTTAAATGAACATTGAATGGTGGGATTGTTACTTATGATGTGATGATTTCTATGATTTGAGACAGATTTGACTGCCTGCTGAGCAGGGTACTGCCGTGCAGTGGCACAGCAAGGGGAGGAGGAAGTAGAAGTCCATCAGACTGTGATGAGGGCAGGCTGAAAAAATCAAATAAATAAATACAAATAAAGAATGTGCATGTACAAAAAACAGTGGACTGTACTTCGCTGTTAGGAAGGAATAGTTGAAGCAACCTGAAGAATCATCAGGAACAAATAGTTCAGCTCCCTGTTCATAGCTGGAGAAGAGGATGTGAAATGAACTGGTAGGTGGTTAAGCATTTGTAACAAACTGGTCTTCAATATGGCGGTGAACATCGGAGAGGTATATGGCTATTTAAAAAAGAAAAAAGTGGGGGGACACAGAACACTATTACTTTCCAAACATTTTTGCGTCTTCTAACATTTACGAGTTCTTCCAGAGAAAGTGTAAGATTGAATTTGAGTGCTAGTTGGACTCTGCTGAAGTGTACGTCAGTCTTAATTCTTTTGGGGAAAAAATAGAAAATTCAAATTACCCTCATTACAATGAATCACAATGGTGATTAATAACTTTGCTTAATTACAACCTATTTTCTTTAAATATAGCATATGTGTGAGCTCTTTAAGGAGATTTAGCTGCTTGAAGTAGAAGATTTGCAGGAATAGAGATGAGTCATTCTTGATCCAAAGGCATACAGAGAGTGTAAGAGATGAGACATTACTTTGGAAGCTTTAAAAAAAACCTCTAATCTGTGGTGTTTTGCTCTGGCTTCTTTATCCCACTAGAACTGAAATGCATGTCGGGAAAAGATGTAGCAAATTCTTTTTACACAATTTTTCATAAATTCCCTCCTTGTTCACCTCAACTTCCAAGTCAGTGGTATGATTCAATGTGTGTGTAAAATACTGTCAAGTTGCAGCTGACTTATGCTACCCCTGCTCAAGGGTGGCGCCAGGGTTTCTGGCGCCCGAGGCTGGGGGCAGCGCCAGGTCTTTTGCTGCCCCTACGAGCGTGCACTCTGTGCGCATGCACGCGCCTCAGACTGCGTGATGACATCACTGTGTGTGATGTCATCATGCAGCAAGCTGGCCTCATTGGTGCGGCGGGCGGCTGGGATGGTGTGCGGAGGCTGCCCGTGCTCCCAGTCGGGTGTGGCAGGTGGCTGGGGAGGTGCATGTGCATCCTCCAAGCCCTCCCACTCCATTGTTCTGCATGCCACCCTGGATGCCTGCCGCACCTGGCCCACGGCTGCTGCGCCCGGCCGGGAGTGTGTGTTGGCAGCAGTGGCAGTGCGGGGCGGAAGGGCTGGTAGGGCCAGGCATGGCAGGCGGCCGGGGCGGCACACAAGCAGCTTCCCATCCCTCCCACTCAGCCACCAGCGCTGTCACTGCCAGCTCCACAGCACGCGCCCCCGCCCCAGCACCCCCTCCGGTACTCCCTTCAGTGCCTCAGCACTCAAGGCGGGGGCTGGACCTGCCTCAATGGGCATGCCGGCCCTGCCCCTGCTAGAGTTTTCAAGGCAAGAGACTAACAAAGGTGGTTTGCCATTGCCTCCCTCTGCATAGTGCCCCGGTCTTTTTTGGTGGTCTCCCATCCAAGAACTAACCCTACCTCGCTTCAGAGAGCTGATGAGATCCAGAAGAGCAATAACAGGGGGAAATACCACTATTTCCCAAACTACAAAAATGGAAGAGTGGTAGACATTTGGGTGAATCCTATTTCTGAGTGGGCATTAAGTTGTTCTGAAGTACAGTATATAAATCAAATGTTGTTGTTGTTATTATTTGTATTATATATATAATTGTATTTTAACTGTATAAATTGGATGTTTTTAGAATGGTTAATTATAACAACTGTTTTATATATTTTTAAGTAGTTATATATTATATATATACTATAAGTTGTTAATTATAACAACTGTTTTTAACCTTTATGTATTTTGTAATCCACCCTGAGCCTGCTGGAAATGTGGGGAGGGCAGAATAAAAATAGAAAACAAATACATAAATAAATATTTTTGTTTGTTTTGTTTTACAAAATTTATATTCATATAGTCCAGGTTTACAAGGGCTCTAAAGGAAGTTATAAAGTGCCTTCACAAACTATGCTTTAATTGCCAAAGCTAACAGTGGTTCAAGGAAATAAAGGAGTATCAGAGTTTGTCTTATCATATCTGCTCTCTCTTAATGTGACTTGACACTATATCATCAGAAGATCCCTGGGAAATTTAGAAGGGGTGAAAGCACAGAAAAACAAAGGACTGTGAATTTATTGACCTACTACTCCTGTATTATAGATCCAGAGGAGTTAGCCATGTTAGTCTACAGTAGCAAAATATTAAAGAGTCCAGTAGCATCTTTAAGACTAACCAACTTTATTGTAGCATAAGCTTTCGAGAGCCACAGCATCTGACGAAGAGAGCTGTGGCTCTCGAAAGCTTATGCTACAATAAAGTTGTTAATCTTAAAGATGCTTCTGGATTCTATGCTATTTTGCTACTCCTGTATTGGATCTGCCAATCTGTACAAGTTACATTCAAAAACACAGAAGGTTGCCAAATGTTTCATGGGCTTCTTCTACTATACTTTTAATATTGTTATCTTCCTACATTAGCATGACAGCTTCTGTGCATACCACAAAAGCTTAATCAGCTGATTTCTGCAGTTAAAATTTCAGCAGCAAGCTAAACCAGTTGTTTGTCTGATCAGCAGGAACTCCTAATCTGTATGTAGAGACATACAGGGCTTTTTTGGAACCGGAATGCCCCGGAACGCCATTACGGCACCTTCAGCAAACAGTCACGTGACTGTTGGCCCCACCTCAGCTCCCAAAGACTCCTACTCCCCAGCCGCCTCATTAACCGACCTCTTTCCTGGCCTTTCTCTCCCTCTTTCCATTTCTCACCATCCTTCGTTCCTTTCTTTCCCTTCCTCCCCCTTTCCATGTTTCTCCTTCCTTCATTCCTTTCTTCCTCCTTTTTCCTCCCCGCAGCCACCTCTCAGCTGTCTGGTGGGCTCCGCACTGCGGTGGCAGAAGTGGGCTACTCTGGGCACCTGGTTCCCCAACCTTTTCCCTGGACTTTCCCTCACTCTTTCCATGTCTCTCCTTCTTTCGCTCCTTTGTTTCCCTGCCTCCCTGTTTCTGTGTTTCTCCTTCCTTCCTTTCTTCCTCCTTTTTCCTCCCTACAGCCACCACTCAGCTGTTTGGCGGGCTCAGCGCTTCGGTGGCGGAGGCGGGGCTACTCTGGACGCCTGGTTCCCTGACCTCTTCCATGATCTTTCCCTCCCTCTTCCATGTCTATCCTTCCTTCATTCCTTTCTTTCCCTGCCTCCTCCCTCTTTCCATGTCTGTCCTTCCTTTGTTCCTTTCTTCCTCCTTTTTCCTCCCAGCAGCTGCCACTCAGCTGTTTTTGGGGGGGGGGTCTGTGCAGAGGCAGTGGGGCTACTCCAGGTGCCTGTTTCCCTCCTCCCACTTCTCTCCTCGTTTCGCATCCACTGTGGAATGGTGGGTCCATGTGTGCATTGAGCAGTGCTGCTGTCCCTGCTTTCATCCCCCTCGCCTAGCCCAGCCTGCCCTGGCCCTGACCCCCGGCCATAGACCCCAACACCATCATCGAGGCCCTGCAGTGCATAATGAATCCAGTGCTGCAGCAGGTAGCCAAGAGGGAGGCCGCTCAATGAGGTGAGGGCGACAGCAGCCTGGTCAGGCCTGGGAGCACAGCAATGGGTGTAGCTCCCGCTACGAGGCTGGCCACATGTTGTGAAAGCTGGTCCTAGACCTGAGAAGAGGGCAGGGGATTGGGAGGCAGACTTGTCCAGAGGCAGCCATGTGGGGCTGGGGGGATGGCGCGTGTGCAGTCGATTGTGTGAGGGGAGGGGATTCGGTTTCGTTTTCTCAGCCATGCCGGACGCTCCTCTCGGCTGGTCCGGGAGGAAACAACCGGGCACCCTGACCGGGCGGCTGATCCGCAAGGATTAGCCCCCAGGACTCCCAGGGAGGGAGCCAGGGTCCGGGACGCTGCGGGAAGAACTCCCCGAAATCAATGCGGGGGGGGGGAATTGCCCGTTTGTCCCTATGGAGGCCGGCAGACGTGCGCGGTGCCTCGAGTGCCGCCGGGCAACGAGAAACGGCAAATAAAAGAAACAGGTGGAAGCCCGTAAACAAGCGAATCCCTTCTGTTCTACAAGCGTTTGTGAAGGAGAGGTTGATCTGACGAAGACTCGTTCTTCCCCTTCGCTGAGTTCCAGAATTTTGTTGGCGCCCCCCCCCCCCCAAATGGCAGCAGAGAAGCAAAGTCCCGCTCTCGGTAAGTCAATCTCGGCTACCTTGAAGGGAGAGTCGCTCGAAGAGTTGGTGCGCAGGGCGGTGGTGGAAGCCATAAAACCCTTTGTTGACAAGCTGAACGAAACTGATCAAAGGGTGGGCTTAATTGAAAGCGAAGTGAAAACCATTAAGGCAGCAGCGGGGGGGGGGGCAGAGAAGTCTGCTCTGGAAAGTGCGTCACTTGTGAAGGCTACAAAAAAGGAGCTGAAGCTGGTTGAGAACCAGCTGATCGGGCTACAGATGGAACGAACGCAGACAATTTTGCGTCTCCAAAACGTGAAAGATGTGGAAAAAGAGGATCTGTGGGAGGTGGTCTCGGAACTATTGGCGATACCCGCGAGGACGACTAAAGAAGAGGTTAAAAGCGCCATTTTGGAGGTCCGTCGGGCTTCTTCAAAATATGCAACAAAGCGACAGTTGCCTCGTGAGATCATTATTGACTTTTCATTTAAAAAGATTCGGGACACCATCCTATATAACTCATACAATGCGGATTTGGACTTTATGGGTTTGAAAGTCAAGATTTTGAAGGACGTTCCATTTCTAGTCCGGAAATGGCGTTTTAAATATAAAAAGTTTGCAGCTCTTCTGAGGGACCATGGAATAAAGTACAAATGGTTATTCCCGGAAGGAATATGGTTCAGATATAAAGATCAGGCCTATAAGATATTATCAGAAGATCAACTAAAGGATTTTGAGAATAAAAACCCAGAACTCTGCTGCACCGAGAACGAAGAAAAGGAGGAGCCGGAGGGGGGGGAGGAGGAGGAGAGCACCGCAACAGCGGTTGCACAGAGAGAACTGCGTCCGGGACCTAGAAGGGGGAGGAAAGTTTAATCAGAATTTGAAATGTTTATTCTCTGTATGATTAACCACTCCATCATTATCCTATGGAGCTATTTTTGTATTATGACAGTATGAAGGGAAAACATTGAAGTGTAGTGTTTAGTGTTTGTAGTTCATTCCCCCCCCTTTTTCTTTTTTTCTTTTTCCACCCCCCTTTGTCCCTTCCCTCTCCCCTTTCCTTGTGATAGTCTTGTGTAGTGCTGTGTAGTGTTTTGTAGTTATGAAAAATAAAAAAAAATTATAAAAAAAAAAGATTGTGTGAGGGAAGGGGACTGGAGTGGCATGGAGGGGATGAGGGATGTCCCCTCCAGGCTGGGAAAGTACTCGGGGAGGGTAGGTGGAGAGTGGGTGCTCCTGTTTCCTCCTCACCTTCCTCCCCACAGAAAGGGGGAAGACAAAGCACCATTGGAGCAACTTGGCTTTGTGTTTAGTTATTTTGGTGGGGTGGGGAAGAAGGTAATTGTCATTTTCTGAAGTTGCTGGAGTTTTGGGAGCTGAGGCTTAATGGCTGGCTAAGGGGGACATAATCAAATCATTAAAATGAGGAAAAGAAAGTGGGAAGAAAGTCAAAGCCGTGGTGAGACGATGAGCTTCCCTCTCCTCTGCTTTGCATGGGATCCTTTCCTCCCCCACTTGCTTGTCATCTGCCTCACATGTGGGGGGGGGGCTGCTTCTGTATGTGCATGCACACTTTGGTATGTTGACCTAAAGGTTGGTCGGTGCGACCATTGGGAGCGGCAGTTGGTACCCAGCCAGTGTGTCTCTGGTGGCGGCGTGTCCCACTCAAATGGATGAGCCCTGGGCAAAGCTTTGCTGGGCTGCCCTCACCACCCTCAGCACTTTGAACAAGGTGGAGAGCCTTCCAAGTGGAGAGAGGTCGCTGGCCCTGCTGGACGTCTGTGGGAGGTGCAGGCCCTGCCTCCAGGGCCAGCAGCCCAAGCTGCTGCTGTACCTCCACTCGCTGTGCAGCCACTGCCTGCCCCTACTGCACCGCTAGCTCCTCCTACCCTCAGTCACTAGTGACCCCCAAGACATGCTGCTGCCACCGCCGCTCCTTCAGCTGGCCCCCTCCCTCGCCACTGTGCTGCAAGCAGGGTGAGGGTCAGGGGTGCTTGAGGCTGGGCCGCCCCTCTGCAGCACTGGCTGGGGGTTTTGCTGGGGGTGTCAAATGCAGAAAGACCCTGGGGAGGAAAGGAGGGAGAGGCGATGGAAAACCTGGCATTGGCATGGAGCTCCCAACATGCTTGCAAACTCCAGGTTAGGAGATTCCTGAAGATTTGGGGTTGGAGTTTGGGAAGGGAGGGGCCTCCACAGGATACGCACTGTGTATTCTGCCTTGGATCTCAGTGAGAAAGGCAGGCTATTTAATAAATAAATTAATAACATCTTGTCCAACCTCCTGCATTGTGCAGGGGGTTGGACTAGATGACCTTGGACTCAACCCTATGATTCTAATAAAGAGTTCACTCTCCAGAACACCCATTCTCTCCAGGGGAACTGATCTGTGTTGTCTGGAGATCAGTTTTAATGCTGGGAGATCTCCAGGCCACACCTGGAGGTTAGCAACATTGGATTTTCAGTGTAGGAAACTCGCTTTATGGGGATGTAGTTCCTAAAATGGCAGTTTGAAGAGGGGAGGGTGGGGTATAATGCCATAGAGTCCACTCTTCAAAGCAATCATTTTCTCCAGGGGAACCAACCTATATAGCCTCAAAAAGTGCCAAAGATCATAAGGCTGCATCTTGACCCATCCAAATATCATGGGCTTAGTACTGGACCCATCCCAAACTCCCAGTGGGCTCCATCTCATCTCAAAAAATGTTGACCTTCGAAGTCTACACAGATATCCGAGTTGTTTTGATTTCAAGAATCACCAGCCCGAAGGGTCAGTTGTATTTCCAGGAAATCACCAGGTCCCCACCTGGGGGTTGACAATCCTGTGCCCCACCCCACACCCCAGGGAGGGGGTAGTCAGAAGTGGGGAGGGGGAAGTATTCTTGGGACTTTTTGAGGGGGGTGGACAAGTCACTGGGTAGAGCACGGATGTCCTTGCTCTGTTTCTGTGAAAGGATTCCAGGCTGCAATCTTAAACATGCCTTTCCTGGGAAATAGCATGTTCCTCTCAGTGGGGTTGTCTTCTGAGTAAAAGATCATAGATATGGCTGTGCTGAAACTGGCACTATGTGGCATGAGCTTGGGGCAGTGAGAATGGACCAGTCTAGGAGGGTTCTTTATAATGGAACAGGATTGTGGGGATCAGTGGTTATTATTGTTTTTATTACACTGCTTCCCATACTTTGTAAGCCTCTTTCTGCATTTCTTATAGTTTCAGGTAGGTAGCTGTGTCCAGTGGCATGTTAGAGACAAACAAGTTTTTCAACTTGAAGGCTTATTGCTTGAAAATTTTGTTGGTCTCTATGGTGCCCCTGGACTCAAATCCTGTATTGTATATAGTATACCTTGCCTTTGATACCTAACACTGAAATCTAATCCAGTTGCATTGCTCATTGGTTGTCTTATGCTGTCTGATTATCTTGAAATCTGCCTTAAGTCTCAGTGAGAAAGTAAATTAAAGTAAATAAGCTGCATAAAGCATGTGGGGAGGGTCTATGGGCTACAGAAACATGGGCTGAGGTGAAACAGGGAGCAACAGATGGAAAGGCAGCAGGCAGGCATAGATCATAGTCTGAGAGCTCAACTATGGGGAAAAAATAGTGTTTTGGTCCTGTCTCAATGTCTCCATGATCTTAAAACTCTCTAGTGTGAAAAAAACTGTGAAAATAAGGCTGCCTCTCTGCAAAGCTGGAATAGCATACAAGAAACTTGCGGAACTTTAAATATGGGATGTTGAGATTCTGTGTATTGCAAGGAAACTAGGATTGACAGCCACGGTTTAAGCATCCTGTGTTGGAATAAGGATCAAGCAGGAAATTTTAGCAATGCTTGGATTTTGAGCTACAGATCTTAATGATTGTTGGTCCAGTGTTAATTCTTACTTCACTTCTGAGCTATGCTGTTATCTACAGTACTGCTTCTGAAGGTGCTGGGCCTGCTAGATCAGTATTCCAAAAGTAAAACTGGAATGGTGGTGTTTGTAGGCTGTGCCTCTGTTTTAAGGGATTACTGGAAAAAACTGTTGCATTTGGTGAGGTGCACAAAGGAACATCCCAGTAAGTCATTCATAGGTATCTTAAGAGACCTTTGTGTCACCAATGTATTGATGGCACCCAATACCAATGCCTCAGACAATCTCATTCAAAAGCCTTTTAATAAAATGGATTCTGGTTTTGGAAAAGGCATGCTAAAAACTTGCAAGTTGCTGCTCACAAAAAAATTTCTGGCTCAATACATTGCACTACTTAGAGGGAACATTGCTGCCAGGTAAGGGGTAGGGAGGTGAGCAGGCCCAAATCGAGGGAGTGCTCAGAGGGGGGGGCATGGCTGCGCCCTGCGTGATGATGCCACTTCCAGAAGTGATGTCATTGCTTGTTTTCGGGGCGGCACATGCTTTGCGTGCGCAGGTAACAATAGAGAGTTCCACCACCTCTTTGCACAGAAAAAAAGCCCTGGGTACATATATATGCAGTTTACTATTGATGGAAATCAATTCTGTCTGCATCATTGCCTTTGCTTCATATTTCTAATTGAATACTTGAATGAAGATTAAGCATCTGGCCCAAAGGTATTGAGCCCGGATTTGTTCAAGAAACCTAGACTGTTCACTAGATGAGATATAGCCTTTGCAGGATCTGAGCAACAAAGGTGAGTTTGGACAGGATCATGCACAAACTGGGTTCTCCCAAGTGTTAACTTGCATAACATTTCCTTTTACAAAGGGCTACCACCTGCAACCAGGGCTGCTAACTTTTTTACTGGACCTGCTGCTGCAGCTCTAATAACAGCTCAACAGGCAGAGCTTTAGCCAGTGAAGCTTCTGCCACTACTTAGGAATCTTGCCAAGAAAAGATTCAGTTGCTTAATTTCTGTGTGTCCAGCTGATGTTTACAGAGAAAACAACCAGCGAGGTGCTGACCTCAACAGGTGCTAAGATCCAGTTTATTAAAGTAATCTACAAGAAAATAAATATTAAAACAGACAGTTTAGATGACAGTAAAAGAAGCACCTCATTATGTATGGCTTCAATAAGGCTAGCTCTCCCTAAAGAAAATTTTCCCACCCAACATGTGTTGGACTCATTCAGTAGATTGTCAGTGTTTCCCCCCTATTAATTAATGCCCCCCTCCCTTGATGAAGGAGCAACACCAGTCTCAGCCTGAACTGCCACATGGGGCTTACTCCCAGGGAGCGTCTTTAGAATTGCAACGTTAGAGTGTAACCATACCGTATGTGCAGTTCCATGGCTGTGAAAAGGGGAGTTTCTCATTTTTCCGAAATGCAGTTGCTGAAGCTTTCCCTTTGAGCCATTGAGGAAAATGTATGTGCATTTTTTTCCACAGCACGGATAAGCTCAGGTTGGAGGAGGGGACTGGGAGGGGGGGGGCGAACAATCTGAAAGGACAGGGTTAAGAAGTCCCTTCCATGCCTACCTGCCTTTGCTTTCTATACGTCTAGCTTATTTATATTCTACCCTTCCCTCAAGGAACTCAGTTCAAGGAACAGAAAGATACGGATGTGGTTGGGGACCTTTGGGCCAAACTAGGAATTACAGCTTCTACAGGTCCAACCCATGGGTTCCAGTGCTGTTTTAGAGATGCATTTGGCCATGTAAAAATGCTGCGAGGGGCTAATCCTGATTCCTGATTGGACCTGCAGTGTGGCAGGACAAAGCAATCTTGTCCCCCACTACCACCTGTGCCCCACAGCTGTTTTGGCACTTAAAAAGGTGTGTGTAGGGGGAGATTGCCTGGTCCCACCACTCTGTAGGCCTGAATGGATTGGGCCTTCATTGAATTTATAAAAAGCCAAATTCATCTATAAAATGGTGTCAATCCATGAATGCCATACTGTCTACTTTGGCCTTTAGGCTACAGAAGTCAGAAAACAGTAATTCTGCCCTTACTTCTTGGTAAGAATGCTCACAGCAGCCTAAAATTTGGTGGCTCTGTTATGCACAAACTTGTGCCTTAGGTGTCCCTCTCGCCAATCACAATAAGAGACACACACCACGGAGTCCTGTAGAATGAAGCAATATATGATTGTATAATTTAAACAATGGAGGAGCCTATTTTCACAGGAGTAGGTGGTCTCCTTGTGTCCTGAGCTCATCAAAATTACAATAGAAATACAGGCAATTAATACTTTCAGATAATCATAACAATATTACAGTATTCTAATATTTGATATCTTATTGGCTCGTAACATATCTAGGGTCAGTTCTGATTTGAAGATGCAATTCTGGGCTGGCCTCTCTATTTGTGGGAATTCCAGTCTTCACAGTTTTTTTCCTCTGCCCTCATTTTGGAAGGACACTGTCTAACCTTTTACCTACTTTCTTCTGGGCATAATACTTTCAAGGGCGCCAATGAGTCTCAATCTGGTGGATAGGAAGGGATGTTTTCCTATTCCTGTCCTTTTCCCCAGTTTCTTATCAGCTTTAAGGAAGATAATACCACAGGTGGCCAAAACCAGCTTGCTGCATCAAATCAGTTTTCTACAAAAGGCTCTGATTTCTATTGGAATCTATAGAATAATATAACATATAATATAAGTGCAGCCCTAAAAGCAGTATACCAGTTCTTACAGAGTTTCAAGTCTTCTTGTTTCAAGTGTCAAATTCTTACAGGTTACATTACAAGTACTACTTTGGCTCCTAAGCACAGAAAAAGTGCAAAGGATGTAATACTGAAAACGCATAGGTTTAGTATATAAAAATAAGTATATAAAAACCCTCCAAATCTATATCCATCAGCTCTACCAACCACTTTTTTTCAGTTTAGCTGGAAACTCACCCTGATATTGCACAAATTAATGTTACTTACCTAGCCATCACTATTTAAATCAAAATAGTTTGCATAACTGCCACAGGATTCCAAAACATATTTCCTTAAAAACAGATTTTGTTCCTTCCAGTTTACCATTTAATTAGTGCCCCACTCAGAACAGTGAACAAAGTCAGTGTTGTTATTATCCCCCACAATGCAGATGAGGCGCTAGGCCTGAGAGGCGTGGCTTACCCAAGGCCACCTGCAGAGCTCATGGCAGTGGTGGGATTTGATGGGATTTGAACCAGCAGAGTGCTGATTTGCAACCCAGCCACTTAACCACTATGCTACCTTAATTAAAATATTTATAGCCTGGCTTTCCTGTAATCCTATTTTATACTCATGAACATAAGATTAAAAAGTGTGCTTAAATGAAGTATAGTGTGCTTAAATGAAGTATAGTTCTTCATAAATGCATTCCGGCAATAAAATTTGAATTGTGGGTACAAAATGGAAGGTTCTTTAAAGACTTGCCACTTTTTTCCTGGCAATACACCTATGCCTGAGCTGCCTGGCCAAAGTTTAACACAAACACTTTTCTCAGGAGACACCTTTAGGGAGCTGATAGGGTTCAAGTGTTTGCCAACTGACTAAAAAAAACCCTGGCACCCACTTTTCTTCTGTCTTTAACATTCACTTTATGCTTAGCAATTAGTGAGTGATGATTTCATGGCATGATGACCTGCTAAAGGTTCAGGAGCAGGTAACAGTAAAAAGTTGGCAACTCTACTGTAGGGATTCTGTCTGTCATTCAGCCATTATATGCACAGTACTTTTGCCAGGAAATAAAAGTGTGGCAGCCTCAATCGTTACCCCAAATCTACTGCATATAGAAATAATGTGTGCAACAGGAACGTTTCAAAACACTTTGTAAGATGAGATATTTTCCCTTTGAAATCTGAATAAATAATGATTTAATATAAAATATTCCACAGCTATTTTTAAATCACATAGGTTTAAAAGATCAGCTGCTGGCCTTGGGGGTGATAAGGTTGGTTTTCCTTGGTGCCTTGTAGAAAAGAGCTGAAATAGATTAAAAAGGTTTCAAAATCCTTCATGGTCCAGCCAAGATTTGCAAGGTATTAGAACTAGTCAGTTCTAATCACTCCAGAAATACTTTGAGATAACCCAGAGTCCATTCTCTAAAACATAACATTGTGTGTGTGTATGTGGAGGAGGGGGGGAATATGTGATCTCTGTGTGCTTTTCAAAACCCCTTCAGTAGCCCATTTTACCTGTATCTAGCCAGCCTCTTACTAGTAAGTGTATTTCATACCCAGCAGATATGTGACTGCACTATCCAATTCATGAGAATTTCTATAGAAAGGAAGAGCTCGGTGGTTCTAATTCTCTCTCAGGTAGAAAACTGAGTTTTTCTCTTTGTTGCAAAAAATGTCATATTTCCATCCTGAATAATATATTGCCGAGCCCAATCATCATTATTCCCTGTGAAAAGACATTCATTGGTGGAAATTGTTTGCTGCATTCAGGAAGACAAAAGAAAACTTGGTAGCTTTTGATAGGAAGGTTAGCAAACTAAAAACCTATGTTTTTAGTTTGTATCTCTGAATCCTAAAGCAAATATGAAAATATGACACTGACTTTTTGCAAGACTGAAATTAGGAAAGGCTTTAAATTTTCAAATCTATTTATAGTTTGGTTATATGGGAGGGTTTACTTTTGTAAAAGAAGTTAGAGCCAAATCATACACTACAAAGATTATAGCAGCCCTGATTTAAATGAGGGCTGCAGTGGGAGCGGAAGATTATAGGACTTCCAATTAAGAGATACTTGCTTATATTTTACAGTGTTCAGGAACTGGTGTGCCCTACGATCTTACATGACCTTAGTTTGTTCTAGAATAAGGCTTATAGAGTACTGTACAAAATGTTCTAGTTTCTGTTTATATCAAAGTTCTTTTTAGCTATTTCTCATTCTTGTACTGTATTTGTGGATGTAGAAATATTACAGAGGGGAAAGGGGATCCAACCCTGCTCAGTTTTGCTAATGGACTGTGCTTGTATTAGCATTTTAAAGGTGCATATTTAAAAAAAAATAGATATAGTTACGTCAAGTGTTTTGTTGCTGCTTCTGCTGCTGCTGCTGAAAAAGACAAGGAACATCCACTCAGTCATAAATAATTATGCATTTTGGCCAGAAAACCACAGATTCTTCATTAAAAAGAAACACATCCTACAATCTAAGTGTGATTGGAATAACTATGTATGTTAGGTAACTTTGCATTTGATTTATTTTTTGTTCCAAAAAGTGGACATCTCTGTGTAATTTGTGGGAGAGAATGGACAAATGGACAAATGAATAGTGATGCTCTGTTTCCAAATGACCACTGTTGTGCCTTCAACAGCAGCAGTGAGGTGCAGGCATGAGCAGATGGCAATGTTTATCTGCATGCTGATTTCTTTCTGTATATCACAACCAGTATGGTGTAGCGGTTAGAATGTCAGGTTAGGACTTGGGGGACCCAGGTTCAAATCCCCACTCTGCCATGGAAGTTTGCTGGGTGACTTTGGGCCAGTCTCACTCTCTCAGAATAAAATGAGGGAGAGAAGAATAATGTAAGCCACTTTGGATCCCCATTGAGGAGGAATGTGATAGATAGATAGATAGATAGATAGATAGATAGATAGATAGATAGATAGATAGATAGATAGATAGATAGATAGATAGATAGATAGATAGATAGATAGATAGATAGATAGATAGATAGATAGATAGATAGATAGATAGATAGATAGATAGATAGATAGATAGATAGATAGATAGATAGATAGATAGATAGATAGATAGATAGATAGATAGATAGATAGATAGATGTTTAAGGTATGCAAGCAGGATAGATTGAGGGTTTGTTTGTTTTCCTAATCAGTTGTCAACCATGAAGGTGGAATATATCGGGAACAGAGATAACAAGTGTGTGGTTATGTGGCAAAAAGAACTGATCAAAAGAAGAGGCCCTGATGCAGACTGAAGATACTTCAAGACGGGGGGAAAATAAAGAGGGCAGTTGCAGTTGAGAGTTGTGGGGGGGGGGGGGGCGGTAGCCTGATAAGGCCCCTGAGAACTTGTAGAATCCCAGAATGGGCTGCTTTGGCAGTAGGGAAAGATTTCCTAACTGTTCTTGAAAACCTCCAGCTGGTTATTCTTTAGATAGCACCATCATGCTTTACAGAATTCCATAAGAAGAAAAGAAACAGGTTCCAGTCCTTAAGGAGCTTACAAACTTAGACATGATCACTGGAGGAATTTCCAAGACATTTTTTTAAGGTCATCTGACAGATTCAAAGAGCAAGATCCAAGTCCAATAGCACCTTAAAGATGAACTAGATTTCCAAGGTATTTGCTTTTGATAGCTCATACTATGGAAATCTAGTTGGTCTGACAGATTCTTGTAGAAGATACTTTTAGGTAGGGGGGTTTGTGAGTACTGCAATGGATTGCCTATGAGCCAGTATCCTGCATATATAAACATTACTGTGAAGCTGCAGTTGGCTTTACACCCCCATCAACCCATAGCATGTGTTTCCATATTATCACAATCCTTTCTAATAGGATAGCCCATCCTACTCAACTTGAATTTGTCTTAAACAAAATGCTCCTGGCTAGGGTCACTACTTTTATGTGTGTAGAAGCAGAGGAACCTTTGCTGAATAAGAAGGTAGTAACTTGCTCTTAGGCTGATCCAGAAATTATCTAGATGTGATATTGGTCTAGAACAGGGGGGCACAACATCCAGCCTAAGGACCACAGGTGTCCCCACTGCCAATTTGGACACTTCAGCAGATATTTCTTAAGCACATGCCCTGGATTGGCTGCAGCTCTGAGCAGGGCCAGTTTAGCTATGTGAGGGCATCTGAGTGCTGATGAAGCAGCAATGCAAGGGATGGATGGCAAGTCTCAGGCAAGCTGTTGAGAGGTGCAGATGCTTGAGATAGTGGTCAAGGTTCTCAAGTCCTCACAACAGCTCCAGAATCTCTGCTGGAGCATCTGCAGCTTACTGTGCTTTATGTAAAGAAGGCTGATCAGTAACCAACAAGGATACACTTTGTCTTTCACTTTGAGGGAGCATTGAAGAAATGCAGCGAGAGAGGGTAACTGGGATCTCCACCAATGTGTTCCAGAATCATTCCCTTAGAGAGTGCTTGAGTAAACAGGTGGGTGTGCAACAGGAAAGGTTTCTTTATTAACAGAATAATATTAGGCAAATCCACAGGAAACACACAGTATACAGAGCTAACTAAGAGAACAAGGAGGAAAATGGGAGAGAGTAGCTGAGATTGGATGATATTTACCAATCTCAGGAAGAAGAAGGAGAAGATCCACAGAGGAGCAGCAAAGTGACCTGCGTTTCATGGCAAGAAGGAAGCTCAAGTGAACTTGAGGGCATGTGGACAGATACCAAGACACACACACACTGAGCAAATGGCTGGGCAGTCTAGATATAGTTCAAAACATACCCTGGAGCAAGACTGGTGTCTTGCCTCCAAAACAATGACTTAATTGCCATTTTGGAGGCAAAACAATGGTAATTTCCCAACAATAAGTTGGGAAAGCTGTAATATGATTATCTTGGGCTGGACTATACATAAAATATTGCTTGATGACCCAGTAACTACCAGATAGGGAGGCTATCAGATGTGTTGAATAGCCTTGATTAGGTAAGGGGAAAGGAAAGGTGGAGGGGGTGTTGATGGGATTAGGCAGGGAGGTGTCCCAGGAAGCCTCGTTATCTCTGCTGCTCTCTGGGGCATGACGGTGTTCCAATTAGTCATCTCCTATGACTCCTGTCTTAGTAATTTCCCAGTCTCTAGGCCACCTGGCATCCATGCTGCCTTGCTGGGCAGTGTCTGGAACTGCTGGCAAAGGGGTTTATGATATTCCATATCCATAAACTGTCATTCTAATTATGAGAGAGGGCTCTGACTTCTAACAGAAATTGCATCAACCACCATTACCCAGCCTCCACATGGAAGTGGTCACATCTTCCATGATGCTTTAGGGATTTCCCCAGTCTCTGTGGTCTATAGAGATTGGAGAAATTCCTAGAGCATCACAGAGGATGTGAAAGCAAACCTATGATCCAGCCCTAGGGATTACTTATGTGAGACGTGATGACAAAATGGACATGATGAAGTATTGCAGAATCACCAGAATTCCAGTCTCTGAGACATATGGGGTGGGACCTGATGATGTCATGGGGCACATGCATGGGTCTATTCAGGCCCATGTAATTGTGTGCACTGTGCACCCCTAAGCTAGAATAAGGATTTAATGGAAAGGCCTCTAAGAAGATCCTCATCATACTTTGGTCTACTGTAACTTCTTAATAATACAAAAGGCATGTATTATTTTCAGCATGGAAAAGAAATGAAAAATTGAGCAAAGGACAACGTTTTCAAGGTCGTGTCTTGTTCCAGTTACTGACTGTTTTCCTGGAGAGCTGTTTTTCAAACTACAAGCAAGCTATATCTCAGGAGCACCAGAATACTGGTTATTATGAGGCATGAAAAGTAGCTGCAGCAAATACACTGCAGTTTTGCAATTTATATCCTTTCCTTTCAATTTTGTACCCTCTGCTGTAATCTAAAAATTCTGCCCCTCTTACAGAGTTCTAAAGTAACTTCTCTGAGAACCCTATTTTTCCTGTAAATAGAAATCTTCGTTTATAAATGTAAAATTTTCTTCCATGTACCTTCTGAAATGTTATCACTATACATATATGCTGTGCATACACTGATTAAGCGTGTAAGAGTGTTTGTTGGAAATACTTCTGTCAGGAAAATATTTACAATTTTCAATTTGATCAGGAGAAGATAACAGTTTCTGGAAGCCCCAGACCAATACCTTGCCTCTCTGCCTCTCTTAGAGATTAAAGACCCATATCTGCAAAGACATCATCCACCCCAGCTAAGAAAATTGGGAGAGTTTGTGAATTTGCACATCCTTCAAATCTACATTTTCATCTGCCCAGATATAAGTGAAAACAGATCATTAGTATCCCAGGAAACTTCCACTCCTTTGAGTATCAAGCATCTTTGATTACGGGCCAAATTTTGTTTTCACAATAAGGGCATACTGGTAAAGAAAATGAGTTCTGAAGTATCCAGCCAAACCGTTTTACTTCAGTCCAGTGTTTCCAGCTTGATACATAGGTGAGCACAGCTAAGGTCTGCATAAGAGAGGTTGCAAACTCCTTGCCAATCTCAACAGACGGTCTGTAAGTGCCAAGGATGATGTGTCTGGACTGTTTCCCAATACTGAAGCGAATGAGAAAGCAGCCTGTGGAGCTTTTGATTATGGGCCTAATAGGCAAGCAAAATGTTAAGGCAACGCTAATTCTTCATGTAAAATTATCAGCCTGAATTCCAAACAAAATACTATTTTTTTCATAGAGTTATCACAGCAGAAGTTCTGTCTGCTTCTTATGCTGGTTCATCCTGGAATAACATTTTATGCTATTGTAACGGCAAAAAAGAAACAAAACCCAACAACTCTCACATCTTATTGCAAGGATATCCATCGCCTCTTCTGCAAGCCAAGAGAACAGAGAATGAACGTGGTAAATTTATTTTTCAAACTATCATAGCCATTCTGTGGCAAACTCTATGGCTATTCATGTAAGAGTAATAACTGCAAGCCTCTTTGTCTTCTTTGCCTGCCTTTACTGGGATGCCCTAAAATGTCCTAAAATGCTGCCAGTCTTGGGAGGGTCTAATGTTCAAGGTTCCCAAGTCAGGGACAAGAAAAACAACAAGTTTTATGTAAAAAGCAACTCTAGCAAAACTGTATGCAATCTCCCTCAACTAGCTGAACTGACTACTATAACATGTAGGGAAGGTCTTAAAATTAACAGTCCTTAACACGTAAGGGTAAGTATAAGTACTATCACATCTTCCTTTTTCAAAAAAAATAAACAACAAACTATGAACTATTGGAAGGGAAAGAAGTCAAAGATTAACAGTTGTGATTAACATGTCCATGTCATTCTGGAGGTTTGTAGTCATCATCAACCATCTCAATGGGGAAGTCATCAGCTGTATCCAATGGAACTGGCTGTAGTTGGTCCATCTATGGCATCCATCAGTTGACTGTCACCTCTGGAGTGCAGATGGGGCCACTGCCTTCTGACACAACTGAAGCACTCCAGGAGAAAGGTCTGATATCATATTGATTATGATGCAATAAGAGACCTTTGGCAATTTGGATTGCCAAAAGACCCTGGAGGTCCCATCCAGCCCCATGATTCTATGAAGATCTGGAATGTTATTGTTCCACAGCAGTCCCTCATTCATCCCAGGTACAGGTGGAAGGATTTATTTTTTTTTTAAGAAATTTTTATTAGGTGAGTACAAATTTACAAACATTATTTCAATTATTAAACCTATATATCAATTTCCCCCCACCCTTTCCCTCCCCCCTTTTCTAGTGACTTCCAACAGTTTTAAGGTGCTACTGGACTCTTTTTGATTTTCCAACCCATATCTTATCCTATAACTTATTTTTCTATTCTCTCTGTATATAATTAACTCTTATTACATTAATAAACTAAATAATTTCCATTAACCTTAAATCTATCTAAAATTTAAATTTTACAATCATTAAAATTTTTCTTTGAATGGTAAAGATTACTGTCCCCACTAAATTCCCCTAATAACTTTCAAATTGCCACAGTTTCCCCTTCACATCCCATTTTTTTTCCAAATACTCCTTCAATCTACCCCAATCCTTAAAGAATTCTTCAGCATTCTGGTCTCTCAGCCTTCTTGTCATTTTGTCCATTTCCACCATGTACAGCAACTTTTGTATCCAATCTCCAATAGATGGTATTTCCTGCACTTTCCATTTCTGCCCATATAATATTCTTGCCGCCGTTGTCATGTAAAATAACAATGTTCTATGTTGTACAGAAACATCTTCCATATTTAAGTTCAGTAGCAGGAGTTCTGGGTTCCTTGTTACTTAAATCTGCAAAATCTCATTTATCATTTCTAAAATATCTCCCCAGTACTGCCTAGCTACCTCACAAGTCCACCACATATGATACAATGATCCTTCACGACTTTTACATTTCCAACATTTATCAGACATCTTAGCATTTCCATAAGCTATTTTTTTTTGGCGTCAAATACCACCTATATATCATCTTAAAAACATTTTCTTTAATACTGGTACAAGTTGAAATTTTCATTGTATTTTTCCACAAATGCTCCCATGACTCCATTGTTATATCTCTTTGACAATTTATAGCCCACTTCACCATCTGGACTTTAACAGTTTCATCTTCTGTGTGCCACTTCAAAAGAATTTTATAAATTTTTGAAATTTTCTTCTTACTTTCTTGCAATATAACTTCTTCCAATTCCGAATCTTTCCATTTAATTCCACTTCTTGAACGATCCGAGTTAAATAAGTCCTTTATCTGCATATATTGAAACCATCCATAACATGAATCCAACTCTTCTTCTGTCTTGATTCTTAACATATTTTGTTCCTGAATGAGAATCTTTTTATAGGACAGACATTGATCTCTATTGTAAATAACTCTCGGGTCGATAGATTCATATGGTACCACCCACGCGGGGATACCTTTGCCCAGGTAACTTTTATATTTTTTCCAGATTGTGAAGAGACTCCTTCTCACATAATGATGTAGAAACATGGAATCAGCTTTCACTTTATCGTGCCATAAGTAGGCATGCTACCCAAACAATTTTTTATAGCCTTCCAAAGTTAGTAGCTTACCGTTCTCCAATGACATCCAATCCTTAAGCCAAGTCAAACAAATTGCTTCAAAGTATAGTCTAATATTCGGCAATTGCAGTCCACCTCTTTCTTTGGCATCACATATAACTTTCTTTTTTTTTTATAAAATTTTATTGGATTAGAATATATAATCATTCAATACAAACATTCCCCCTTTGTAAATATCTGCTTCTAACCCCCTCCCTTTCCTCCCCCCTTTTTGTTTGACTTCCAACAGTTTTCCAACCCTTTGTCTATCTTATTACTTACTTACTTATTACCTCATATAATCTATTAAACATACATTTAAACTCTCTTCTAAGCTTATTTTTTTTATAACACAGAGTTACCTTTAACCCCTCCTTTACTAAATCCTATATTCTAAATAACACATTGCTAGCATGTATTACTAAACTTTATATTATTAGTATAACATTTTATCCATTTTCTATTCCCTTACTTAATCTCTTTATTCTCCCCCATATAAGTTAATCAATTTAACTTATATTCTGTATATTTCTTTAAACATTTCTTATTCTCAATCGATTTTAATTATATGAAATATCTGTTATACGAAAAACTTAACTACATTAAAAATACCTAGCTAGCATGCTCAGATATATTCATAATATATATTCATAATAATACATCTATTATTTGATACTATGAATAATAAAACAAAATTTCCATCTTAACCCTAATAATAGCTTAGAATTTAATAATCAAATCCCCCTTTCCCGGTAAAGCCGCTTCTCTCTTCTTTTATAGAGTCTCAGTAATTCTCGAACTGCCACAGTTTCCCTTCCACATCCCATTTTTTCTCCAAGTATTGCTTCAGTTTCCCCCAGTCCATATTAAACTGTCCTGGATCAAGGTCTCTCAGCTTCCTTGTCATTTTGTCCATCTCAGCCATGTACAGCAATTTGTAAATCCAATCTTCAATAGTTGGTACTTCTTGCAATTTCCACTTCTGCGCGTATAAAAGTCTAGCTGCTGTTGTCATATAGAATAACAATGTTCTGTGTTGTGCTGGAATATCTTCCATTCCCAAGTTCAGTAGCAGCAATTCTGGGTTTCTATTAACTTGAAACTGTAAAATCTCATTAATCACTTCTATTATTCCTCCCCAGTATTGCTTAGCTACCTCGCAAGTCCACCACATATGATACATAGATCCTTCATGCTTTTTACATTTCCAGCATTTATTTGACATATTAATATTTCCTAGCGCAATTTTCTTTGGTGTCAGGTACCAACGATATATCATTTTATAAACGTTCTCTTTAATATTTGTACATGTCGTGATCTTCAAAGTCGTTTTCCACAGGTATTCCCACGCCTCCATTATTATCTCTTTATGAAAATTTATCGCCCACTTCACCATTTGAACTTTAACTGTCTCATCTTCTGTATACCATTTTAAAAGTACTTTATAGATCTTTGAAATTTCTTTTTTACCCTCTTGAAAGATTACCTCTTCTAATTCTGAATTCTCCATTCTTAGTCCTCCTTTCATACACTCCGAATTATAAAGATCTCTTATCTGTCTATATTGAAACCATCCATAACTTGAGGACAGCTCCTCTTCCGTCTTTATTCTCAATTTAGAGGATTCCAATAATGTTATCTCCTTGTATGTTAAACACTGTTGTTCATTTTCGACAGTTCTTGGATCTATTACCTCGAACGGAACCACCCACAGTGGAATTCCGTCCTTCAGGTAATTTTTGTACTTCTTCCAGACAGTAAAAAGGCTTCTCCGAATTTAATGGTGTAAGAACATAGAGTCAGCTTTTACTTTATCATACCACAGGTATGCATGCCATCCGAATATTTTTTTGTATCCCTCCAGAGCCAATAGCTTGCAATCCTTCAACGTCATCCACTCTTTTATCCAAGTCAGGCAGATTGCTTCATAATATAGTCTTAAATTGGGCAGCTGCATTCCACCTCTCTCTTTAGCATCCTGTAATACTTTCATTTTCACCCGAGGCTTCTTGCCTGCCCACACAAAGTCCGATATTTTCCTTTGCCATTTTTCAAATTATTTAGAGTCACGAATAATTGGAATTGTTTGTAGCAGGAACATAACTCTCGGCAGTACATTCATCTTTACTGCTGTGATTCTTCCCAACCACGACAAATTCAGCCTATTCCATTTGATCAAATTTTGCTCTATTTGAGTCCACAGTTTCTCATAGTTATTCTTGAATAGGTCTATATTCTTCGCGGTTAGTTCGACTCCCAAATATTTTACCTTATTTGTTACTTCACAATCTATTATTTCTACTAGTTCCTGCTGTTTCTGTTTAGTCATATTCTTACATAGTATCTTTGACTTCTTTTTATTTACATAGAATCCAGCCAAATCTCCGAATTCCCTAATTTTCTCCATTACTTTTGGCATATTCTCAATAGGATCATCCACAGTTAACATTATATCGTCCGCAAATGCTCTGATCTTGTAAGAAAACTCTCTTATTTTTATTCCTCGGATTGCATCATCCTCTCGAATTTGAATCATCAATATTTCCAAAACTAAAATAAACAACAATGGAGACAGCGGGCAACCCTGTCTAGTACCTTTACCTATTGTCAATTTCTTAGTCACATCTTCATTCACCACAATTGCTGCACTCTGGTCTCTATAGATTTCTTTCACTGCATGAATGAACTTTTCTCCCATTTGCAGCTTCTCCATTGTGGCAAACATAAAGTCCCAGTTCAAATTATCAAATGCTTTCTCAGCGTCCACGAAGAAGAAACCAACTTCTCTATCACAACGTTTGTCATAATATTCAATAGCATTTATGACTGTCCTTAAGTTGTCCTTAATTTGTCTGTTTGGCAGAAATCCAGCTTGCTCCTCTGCAATAAATTCAGACATCCATCCCTTTATTCTCTCAGCCAAAATCTTCACAAAGATTTTGTAGTCATTATTCAGCAACGAAATTGGTCTATAGTTTTTGACACTAGTCAAGTCTTGTCCCTCTTTAGGAATCAGTGATATATTAGCTTCGCTCCAAGAAGCTGGAGTCCTTTGGTCTCGCATAACTCCATTGATCACCTCTTTCAGAAAGGGCGCCAGCTCATTTGCCAGTACTTTATAAAATTTAGCTGAAAGTCCATCCGGACCTGGCGCCTTTCCTAATTTTGTCGACCGTATTGCCTCTTTTATTTCTTCTTCCGTCACTTCTCTATTCAATTTATCTCTCCATCCTTCAGAAATTGCAGGGAGCTTCATTTTTCCCAAATAGCTCATTATTAAATCTTTATTAACTTCTTTTTTTTGGTACAACTTTGCATAAAATTTAAAAAAGGCTCTACTAATGGCTGTCTGTTCCAAATATGTTTTATTCTCCTCGCAAATTTTGTTTATGGTTCTTTTCTCCTTTCTTTTTTTTAATTGCCATGCCAGATATTTCCCAGGTTTATTTGCACCCTCAAACGACTTTTGGTTCATTCTCTTAAGATTCCATTCCATTTCTTTATTATTCATTGCCGTCAACTGTTCTTGAAGGATTTTAATCTCCTGGTATAACTTCTTTTTCCCTGGTCTCTTCTTTAATTGAGTCTCTTTGGCTTTTATTTTTTCCATAATCTCCAATCTCTTCTCTTCTCTTTTCTTCCTGGCTCTAGCATTTAAGTCCATTAGTATGCCTCTAGTCACTGCCTTATAAGTGTCCCATACCTTATTTGTTGGTACTTCGTTGTTCATGTTGTATTGTATAAAATACTTAGTCTCTCTTCGCAACAATTCAATATTTGCCTCTTCTTGCAATATATCTTCGTTTACTCTCCAACCTCTTCTTTTTATTCTTTTCCCAAACCTCCACATGATTGGATTATGATCTGAGCCTACCATAGGCATTATTTCCACGTCCTTAGTCCAAAGCACTAGGTCTTTGGAGGCCCAGATCATGTCAATTCGTGACAAAGTGGAGTGTCTTGCAGAATAAAATGTAAATTGTCTACTTTTAGGATTCTGTCTCCTCCATACATCTTCCAAAGTTTCTTGTTCTTTTATTGCAAAAAAAGACTTTGGTAATAGTCCTCTTTTCTTTTGTGCAGTAGCAGATTTCTTGTCTTCATCCAAGTTAGTAACGCCATTGAAGTCTCCAGCTAAGATCATCTGGTCATAAGATAGTCCATCTAGTTGTTTACTCAAGTCATCAAAAAAACTTTCTTTTGCTCCATTAGGTGCATATATTCCAATCACCAACAGTTTCTTTAAATTCCATATAATTTCCACTGCTAGGTATCTAGCTTCGACATCACACATCACTAATTTTGGCTGCAATTCCTCTTTTATATACAACACCACCCCTTTTTTCTTCTTTTTTGAAGCAGCCACGAATTCACTTCCCAATTTTGCAAATTTTAGATATTTTACGTCCTGCTTTTTAATATGAGTTTCTTGCAAACAAACAATGTCGCATTTTTGTTTTAATAGCCAATGGAAAATATTTTTTCTCTTACTAGGCGAATTAAGTCCATTTACATTCCACGATAAAATTTTACACTCCATATTCATGATCTTGCTGTTGGTAAGTCCTTTTCATTGTCCCTAATAAACTCTTCCATCTCCAGTTCAGATCTGATACACTTTTTGACACCACCAAATTCAAAGGACACTCCCTCAGGCATTTCCCATCTGTATCTTATTTTCATATCCTTCAGAATCTGGACTAGATTTTTATATTTTTTCCGGTCTAGCAGCACCGATCTGGGCAATTCCTTCATAATGATAACAGTCTTGCCGTCGACTTCTAATGGATCTTGAAACTGTTTACTCACAATCAATTCTCTTGTGTTTCTGGTCGTAAACTGCACAATTACATCTCTTGGCAATTTCCTCTGGGTAGCAAATCTTGAGTTTATTCTGTAAACCATATCTAGGATAGCCGCAACTTCCCCCTCCTCTTTCCCCAGGTATTCAGCCAACACTTCTACAATCTGTTCTTGGGCAGTCTTTCCTTCAGTTTCCGGCAAGCCACGAAACCTTAACTGCTTCTCCATGTGTTTACTTTCCGCAACTGCCATTCTACCTCTCATCGCCCTCATCTCAGTTCGTTGCATGTCTGCTAGAGTATCCACCACGCTTTCCACTACATTAACTCTTTGCTGCGTGGCTTGCAAGTCGTTTTGTATCTTTTCCATACCTTTCGTCACTTCCGCCAATTCTTTTCTAAGTGTCTCTTTAAACTCTTTCGCCATCTCTGGTATCATGTCTTTAAGCTCCTTAATTCCTTCTGAAACTTTTTTATCTAAACTTTCAATTGCCGCCTGCCACTCCTTTTTCGACATCGTGGGACTAGCTTTGCCTCGCCCCCACGTGTCCGCCCTTTTCCTCAACTCCGTGGCGTTTTACTTTCTATACTTTTGCTTTTAAAAGTCCCAAAATCACTTTGTTTCTTGAAAAAGACCGATTACAGAGTCCAAAATGTCGGGCGTCTTTTCTCTATGGTTCCTCTATGATTATTCCCCCTTTATTTGTAATCCAAGATGGCCTACTTCCTGTTCCGCTGAAGCCGCGACCCTTCCCTTTTCCAAAATGGCATTCTTCTACTTCCTGTAACGTGGAGACGGCCGCTTCTCTCCAGCTTCTCTATCGTTGTGACGTACTTCCTGTTCCTCAGCCACACACAGCAGTTCTCGCGATGTTAAAACTTTCTCACAGTCCACTATCTCTTTGTCACCGCAGGTAATGTAAAACAATAATCAAATTTCTTTAATAACTTCGTTATGCTTAGTCCTTCTTTAAAAATTTTTCTTGCCGGGATTTCCCCTCCTTATACTCAGTCTGTCGCAGTTTTAAAATTAACTTTAATACTTCGTTTGTTAAGTTAATCTGTCCTGTTTCAAGAGATAGTGATCTTTACCTTCTTAGTCGATTTCTCGGGTTGTAATCACTGTTCCAATCTTCCATTCACATCAGTTCCCTTTGCCCCTGTTTGAAGCTTGGGCATGTAGGTCTTATGCCAACCAAATTGGCTCCGGAGCTACTGCAGAGATCTTGGCAAAACCTGTCTTCGGGTGGGACCTCAAGGGATGGGAGAGAGTCCGTTGTGCAGGACCCCCCCTCACCCGAGATCAACGCGCCCTAAGGTTGTTGAGCATACTAAGCCTGCTCTCCGCCTGAGAGCAGTTGGCTGCGGGCGATTTCGGCCCCTCCAGCCCTCAAACAGCAGTCCGGACAGCTCAGCTTTAAGAGCTGCGTTAGACCTCCATGGATCCCAAACCGGAAGTCTCGGCATCACACATAACTTTCATTTTTACTCGCGGTTTCTTGCCTGCCCATCCAAAATGGAAATCTTCCTTTGCCACTTTTCAAATTGCTTAGTATCTCTAATAATTGGAATTGTTTGTAATAAGAACATAATCCGAGGTAACACATTCATCTTGACTACCGCTATTCTTCCCAGCCATGACAAATTTAATTTATTCCATTTAATCAAATCAATTTGGTGCCATAGCTTTTCATAATTATTCTTGAACAAGTCAATATTCTTCGCTGTAAGCTTAATTCCTAGATATTTTACTTTATGCATTACTTCACAATTTGTAATTTCCATCAATTCTTGTTGCTTTTGTTTAGTCATATTCTTACATAATATCTTAGATTTTCTCTTATTGACATAAAATCCAGCCAACTCTCCAAATTCCTTTATTTTGTCCAACAACTTCGGCATATTTTGTATTGGATCTTCGACAATAACCATCACATCGTCCGCAAAAGCTCTAACTTTGTAAGTAAAATCTTTAATTTTTATGCCTCTTATCGCATCATCCTCTCGAATCTGAATCAACAATATTTCCAAAATCAAGATAAACAACAATGGAGATAGTGGGCAGCCCTGCCTTGTACTTTTCCTAATTTCCAGCTTTTTAGTTAAATCGTTATTGACTACAATTGCTGCACATTGGTCTTTATAAATCGCTCTTACCGCTCGAATAAAGTCTTTCCCCAATTGCAGTTTTTCCATTGTGGCGAACATAAAACTCCAATTTAAATTATCAAAAGCTTTCTCTGCATCCAGAAAAAAGAAACCAACTTCCTTTTCACAGTGTTTGTCGTAATATTCTATCGCGTTTAAAACAGTTCTCAAATTGTCTTTGATTTGTCTATTTGGAAGGAAACCTGCTTGTTCTTCCGCAATAAATTCCACAAGCCCTTCCTTCAGTCTTTCTGCCAATATTTTTGCAAAAATTTTATAGTCATTGTTCAGCAACGAAATAGGTCGATAGTTTTTAACATTACATAGGTCCTGATCCTCCTTTGGTATCAATGATATAGTGGCCTCATTCCAAGACTCTGGAACCTTTTGTCCTCTTAAAATTTCATTCATTACCACCTTCAAAAAAGGTACCAGCACATCTGCCAATGATTTGTAAAATCTAGCCGTGATTCCATCTGGACCTGGTGCCTTGCCTAATTTAGTCGACTGAATAGCTTCTCTTATCTCTGTCTCCATAATTTCTGCATTTAATTTTTCCTTCCAATTCTCTGATATCGATGGTAATTTAACTTTGTCTAAATATTGCTCAATAGCATCCAGATTTACTTCTTTCCTTTGATACAATTTTGCATAAAATTTAAAAAATGCTCTACTAATTGCTGTTTGATCAGTCAGTGTCGTTCCATTTTCTTGAATCTTAGTTATCACCTTTTTCTCTTTTTTCTTTTTCGACTGCCACGCTAAATATTTCCCAGGTTTATTTGCTCCCTCGAACGACTTTTGATTCAATTTCTTCAGTTCCCATTCCAACTCTTTATTCTCCATTGCTTTCAATTGTTCTTGCAAGATTTTAATTTCTTGAAATAATTTCTTTTTCCCTGGTCTTTTCTTCAGTTGTACCTCCTTAACTCTTATATTCTCCACAATTTCTTTCCTTTTCTCCTCTTTTTTTTTATCCCTTGCATTTAAATCCATCAATACTCCTCTAATAACTGCCTTATAAGTGTCCCAGACTTTGTGAGTTGGAACGGTATTGTTCAAGTTATACTGTATAAAGAATTTGGTCTCCCTCTGTAGCAATTCTAAATTGTCCTTTTGTTGCAGCAAATCCTCATTTATTCTCCATCTCCGTCTTTTGGTGCCTTTTCCAAACTTCCACATAACTGGATTATGATCTGAGCCTACTTTTGGCATTATCTCCACATCTTTTGTCCATACAACCAAGTCCTTAGAGGCCCAGATCATATCAATTCTTGATAATGTCGAATGTCTCAGCGAAAAAAAGGTGTATTGCTTTACTTTGGGATTATTTCTTCTCCAAGTATCTTCCAGATTCTCCTGATCCTTCATTTCAAAGAAGGATTTTGGCAATAATCCTCTTTTCTTTTGTACACTCTTTGTTTTCTTGTCCACATCTAAAGCCATAACTCCGTTGAAATCACCTGCCAAAATTATCTGTGAGTACATTAGTCCATCCAGTTGTTTCTGTAAGTCCTTAAAAAAATTATCCTTAGCTCCATTTGGTGCATAAATTCCAATCAGTAAAATCTTTTCCATATTCCAAATAATTTCCACAGCTATATATCTTCCTTCCACATCGTTAAGTATCATTTTAGGTTGCAGCTCATCTTTAATATACAAAACTACTCCTCTTTTTTTTTTGCTTCGATGAAGCTGCAAATTCCCTTCCCAATTTGGCATTTTTCAAATATTTTACATCTTGTTTCTTAATATGAGTCTCTTGTAGACAAATTATATTACAGTGCTATTTAGATAGCCAGTGGAAAATAGTTTTACGTTTGAAAGGTGAGTTAAGTCCATTTACATTCCAGGAAATAATTTTGCACTCCATGGTCATATTCTAGATCTTTTAGGTAAGTCTTTTTCATTGTCCATAAAAAACCTCTCCATCTCATGACTAGACCTGATTGTTTTTTGACTGTTTGAAATTCAAAACTCAAGCCCTCTGGTATTTCCCATCTGTATCTGATGTTCAAATCCTTCAACATTTGGACCAGTTCTCTGTATTTCTTCCTCTCCAACAAAACTCCTCTAGGTAGCTCTTTCATTATTCGTACTCTTTTTCCAGCAATTTCCAGAGGGCTTTGAAACTGTTTACTCACAATATCTTCTCTTGTTCTTTTCGTTGTGAATTGCACTATCATATCTCTTGGTAGATTTTTTTGTGCTGCATATTTCGAATTGATCCTGTACGCCACATCCAGTAAAACCATAATTTCTTCCACTTCTTTATCCAAAAATTCTGCAAGTATTTCTGATATCTGCTCTTGGGCTGACTTTCCCTCTGCTTCTGGGACCCCGCGAAATTTAAGTTGTCTTTCGATGTATTTACATTCCATCATGGCCATTCTTCCTTGCAAACCCTTAGTTTCTGTCTTGAAGGAAACAGACAAATTGTCCACTTCATCCTCCATTACCTTCACTTTCAACTGCATCGTTTGTAACTCCTTCTTGACCTTATCAATACTCTTGGTTACTTCTGCCACCTCCGATTTGAGTGTCTCTTTGAAGTCTTTTGCCATGTCTCTTATCATATCTTTAATCTCCTTATTTCCATCTGCCACTTACTTATCCAAACTCTCCAACGTCGACTGCCACTCCTTGTTCGACATCGTGGGGCTGGCCTTAGCTCGCTCCCATGAGTCCGCTCTCTTCCGCAACTCCATGGCGAAGGTAATTTATTATTTTTAAAGTTAAGTCCTTTATTTAAAACAAATTCTTCTCCAATTAAACAATTCCGGTACCCAAAATGGTGGGCGTCTTTTCTTTATGGTTTTAACTCGAAGATTCTGCCCTTAACCTTCTCCAAGATGTCCCACTTCTGCTTGAATTGAGGTCTTACCCTTTCCCTTTTTCAAAATGGCACTCTTCCTTTTCCGGGTTTTCCTTAACCGCCGCTTCCAGCCTGTTACTCTATTGCTTTGACACTCCATCACAACTGCACCGTGGTTCTCGCATTTTTTCAAATTTCCCACAGTTCACTATCTCTCTTAGACCGCAGGTATGTAAACAATAATTACTTTCTTCGCTCTAATTCTTCTAAATGGATTCTTTTTAACTCAGTCTGTTTACCGGAGCTTAGCCAATATGTCCTTAATCCTTAGCAATCTTTATCTTCCAAATTAATTCAATTCTTCTTACCAAATTTCTTCTCGGAAAGAGAGATAGCAATCTTTACCTTAATAGTTCTCTTTGCGGGTTGTAATCGCTGTTTCAATACTCAAATTATTCTAAATTAGTTACTGAAGCTTGGGTACAGTGTTCTTATGCCAATTCAATGACTCCAAAGCTGCTGCAGAGATCTTTGCCGTCCTTCTTCGGGCGGGACCTCAAGGCTGGGTGGGGGACCATTGTGCAGACCCCCCCCCCTCAGCCGAGATCAATGCACCCTCTGGATCCTGAGCGTTCACGCCTGTTCTCCACCTGAGAACAGGGGGCCCTGGGCAATCTGGCACCCTGCTGGCCCTCACAAACAGCAGCTCGGACAGCTCCGTTCTTAGAGCTGTGTCAGACAACCATGATCCCAAACCAGAAGTCAGGTAGAAGAATTTCTAATGCAAACTTTATCACCAGGTTGAAGTTCAGGAAGGTCCCAAGCTGTCTTGTCAAAGTAAAATTTTTGTTTTAGCTTTCATTGTCCAGAAACTCTCATTAGTATGTTGTAGTAAATTGTCAGCTACGGGTAAATTAGGCCTTAAGCATCCTCCCATTAAAAGCTGAGCAGGGGACCAGCCAGCTTCTAAGGGTGTAATTTTGTAAATCAGAAGGAATTTAAGTAAATCACCTCCATTATCAAAAACTTGATTCATTCTGTTTTTGACAGTCTGAGTAGACATTTCAACAAGACCATTTGATTGAGGAAAGTTTAGGCTAGATACGGTGTGCTGAAAATCCCAATCTTTGGTAAACTGCTTGAATGCTGTGCAGGAAAACTGCTGGGCATTATCACCGGAAACCTCTTTGCCATGCAAATATTCCTTTCAGACATGCAGTCACCAATTTACTGGTGGTACTTGACAGTATTCGCACTTCTGGGTAAAGTGAATAAGAGTCTATTAAATAATCCTTGAATTGCCACTGGAATACATCTCTACCCACCTTCTAGTATGCCCTTTTGGGAATTGGATGTGGATGCAGTGACTCTGTTGGTGTGACTTATTATAATTAAGGCAGATAAAACAACTCTACTATATTGGCAATGTCCTGATTAACCCCAGACCAATACAATACCTCTCGAGCCCGTTGTTTACCCTTCTCAATGCCTAAATGACCTTCATGGATCTTCTGTAGCATTTCTTTGTGGAGGCTAGCAGGGATTACCCCTTGCACCTCTTAAAGATTACTCCATCAACCACCAAGAGGTCACATCTACAGTTCCAAAAATCACAGATAATGATGGCAAAGTTATCTCAAGTTTCAGGTCACTGTCCAGAGATAGCACAAGTGAGAGTCTGTAAAGATGAGTCATTAGCAGTCACGTCTTTGATGTGGTGCAATGCTTTATTAGACACCGGAAGTGAATTAATAATTTTGTCCACATATGCTTGCAGTTCATGTTCCACAGATTGGGTAAACTCCATCTTTAGTGCTTATTTATTTATTTATTTATTTTATTCAACTTATACCCTGCCCTTCCTGCAAGCGGGCTCAGGGCAGCTTCCAACAAATATACTGTTAAAATACAATAAAAACCTATTAACATATCAACACATTAAAAATTAGGTGCCATCAGACAGATTGGCTACTACAAGATCATCATAAGCCCCGGTACCACCATGATATAACTCAAGGGCGGCTGCAAAAAGAGGGCGTGACAGTCAGAAGTGGGACAAAAAGCTGGCCCCTAGTCAAAGGCCCAGTGGAACATTTCCATCTTGCAGGGCCTGGGGAACTGTAAATGGTCCCGCAAGGCCCGGATCTCCATTTGAAGAGTGTTCCACCAGGCCGGGTCCAGGGCAGAAAAAGCCCTGGCCCTAGTTGAAGATAGCCAAATGCCCCTCGGGCCGGGGACCACCAGAAGCTGCTTATCCGCAGAGAGCAAGGCCTTGCGGGGGACATAATGGGAGAGGCGGTCCCGTAGGTATGCAGGTCCCAGTCCATGGAGGGCTTTAAATACTAAGACCAGTACTTTGAACTGGATCCAGAACTCCAATGGGATCCAGTGCAGCTGGCACAACACAGGGCAGATATGTGCCTTAAATGGTGTCCCCATAAGGACACATGCTGCTGCATTCTGAACCAACTGTAACTTCCTGGTCAAGCTCACAGGCAGCCCAGTGTAGAGCGAGTTTCAGTAGTCTAGTCTAGAGGTGACAGTTGCATGGATTACCAAAGCTAGGTCCTGGAGCAAGAGACAGGGTGCCAGTTTCCTGACCTGCCAAAGATGAAAGAATGCAGATCTGGCAATGGCTGCAACCTGGGCCTCCATAGAAAGTGTGGCATCCAGGAGCACACCCAGCCTCCTCACCATCGACAAAGAATGTAGCTGCACTCCATTGAGGGCTGGGAGCCAGATTCCCAATTCCCTGACTCCACGATCCAGATACAGAACCTCCATCTTCTGGGGATTCAACTTCAGGCAATTCTGACACAACCATTCTGCCACAGTATCCAGACACCGGGCCAAAGAGTCTGGGGTAATGTCTCACTGGCCATCCATCAACAAATAGAGCTGGATGTCATCAGCATACTAGCGACAGCCCAAAGCTATGGCCCACCTGGGCAAGGGGGCGCATATAGATGTTAAATGACATCGGGGAAAGAATCACCCCCTGAGGGACGCCACACACCAAAGAATGGTGGGAGGACATCTGTTCCCAAGCGCCACCCTCTGTCCCCAACCATGGAGGAACATAATGCTTAGTTGAGCATATGCTTAAACCCAAGAGACCTCAATAAAGCAATCTAAAGACAGCATTTCAAATTGCCAACTAGAGAGGAATTACAACTGATCTCCAGGCCACAGAAATCAGTTCCCTCGGAGAAAATGGCTGCCTTGGAGGGTAGACTCTATGGCATTATACCCCATTGAGGCCCCTCCCCTCCCCAAACTCCATTCTTTCCAGGCTCCACTCCCAAAATTTCCAGGAATTCCCCAACCTAGACCTGGCAACCCTATCACTGGGTCCCAAGAGGACTGTCCTTGTATGAAGTGGTAAAGATTCCAATAGCACCTTTAAGACTAACCAACTTTATTGTAGCATAAGCTTTCGAGAACCACTGCTCTCTTCATCAGATGCTCATATGAAGTGACTCCACCTGCAGTATTTTCTGTCAAAGATGAAGATGGTTTGGAAGCTGTCGCTTGTGCAGAATGCTGCCGCTACACTGCTGGTTGGGTCCAGCTATCAGGAACATGTGACTCTGATATTACAACAACTACTTTGGCTACTGATCTGCTCCCCAGCCCAATTCAAGGTATTGTTTTTATCCTTGAAAGCCCTACATGACTTGGGACCAGAGTATCGGACAGATTGTCGTCTCCCATACATTCCTGCCTGGGAGTTAAGATCACAGGGAGAGGCTCTCCTGACTGTCCCATCAACCAAAGATTGGTTGGTGGGTACATGGGAGAGGGCCTTTTCAGTAAAGGTTCCACATCTGTGGAGCAATCTCCCCAGGACGGTGCTCATGGCCCCCTCACTCTCTAGCTTCAGGAGGCAGCTGGAGACTTTTAAAATTTAGGATGGCTTTTGCTTAACCACTTTTAAATGCATTTTAACTGTGTTTTTTAATCTCTGTTTTTAACAATTGTTTTTCATGCTTATGTTTGTTTGTATTTCATATTGTAAGCCGCCTTTTTGGTTGAAAGGCAGCTATATATTCCACCCTCAACATTTGTCTAACTCAAAGAGTAGAGAGGAACCATGCAGAGTTCTTCTTTATATAAGTTACAAAATGAGGCAGAAACCAGGGCTAATTTGGGTGGGGAGTAAATATGTTTGTGATAATTTAATGTTCTGCTGCAATATGTTGATTTGATTGTTGATCCTGCTGGAGTTTTATACTATTAAGCTTTTCATGTTGCTAATTGTTCTAGATTAATGGTTTTCCCCCCAGTGTATTTAGTATCAAATAAAAAGGGTAAGAGATATATTTTTAAAATAACTGATAACAACCAATTGCTTCTTCACAGTGAGACACATTTTGAGCAACGAGGCTGTCAAAAAATCAGAAGAGATAACACATATCCAATTACACAACTGAGCGGAGGCTTGTGGTGATCTGTATCCATTGCAGATGAGGTCACTAGGAGTATTATATGTATTTGACTCAAGGACTTACTTTCCTCATTTGAAGAGTAATATGTGGTCAATGGACACAGCTATTATATATCATGAAATCAGGTCTGAGTGTCCCTTTACTGAGATGTCAAGGCCTGTTTGTTGATCTGTGAAATAACCTTTGAAACCCTTTTCCTCTTCTTCCATCAATCAAAAGCTTTTGATGTGTCTACACGTGGGTTTTTTGCTATGAAGATACTTCCACTAACTCTCTTTGTTCTGGGAGACTTATTGCATTTCTCAACAGTTCCAAATAAAGGGGGAGGTTTCATAAATAACATTTTAAATATAAAACTATTTAGGCAACACACATGTATAATTCCCTCTTGCTTCTGATTACCCTTTCACCCACCCAACATTATCTTGGTTTCAAAGCTACTCTTAGGGGGGGAAATGAGCTGGGTTGCTGTGCCATCCTCCCTCCTGTGCTTTTCAGCAGGCTGATTTGGACCCATTCAATTTGGGCCTCAAATCGGCCCAAATCAGCCTATGTGGGGCCCAAATCGTCCTGCGGCAAAGTGCAGGAGTGTTCTTGGCGCAGCGTGATGACGTCAGTGACATTAGTGACATCATTGCACCACCCCAGGAGCATGCCCAGGAAGTCCATTCCCACGCCTTCCTCCCCCACCAGCCAGGTAAGTGGAGGCAGGGGTGGAGGGTGAAAGTGGGGGATCCATTGCCCCCCCCGGTGGAATGGGATCCCTAGTTGTATGGCCTTGAGTAGATTAGAAAAGCAGTCTAACCCATATCAATAGATAAAGTGTGTTGAGGTCTGAGAATATCTGAGAATAACAGGAATGTCCACCTACATAGAAGTGGAGACAGAATTCAAGGATGAGTGAATTGGTTGGCGGCCAAAACATATTCATATGTATGAGAAACTTGTAATCATAACTTTTTCTTAGACTTTATTAAGATAAAATGTAGTAAGAATTTTTATATACTTTTAAGAGGATGTTCCAAGTATAGATAACCTTGTCTGGTGCTTGAAGTTTTAAGATAATAAGTTTGCCAAGAATGTGAGCCCTTTTGAAGTGGGACAGTGAGTTATTGTTAGGAGATGGTTCTGAAACTGTATAAATATGAGAAGCTGAATTGATCCAGAGCTTCTTCTAGAAGGGGCCCCTCGCCTGTGACCTGCTTATCTTTGCTAAGATACTTTCTTGGACTCATGCTCTCCTCTAATGATCTAAATAATGGATTGTATGATTTTCTCTTAAGCTAATATTAAGAATGCTGAATAATCATGTTTTAATAATAAAGGCTTAGAATGGAAGCAGCGATTCTGTAAGAATACTACTTGTATAATAGACCTAATAATGAACCTAAAATGTTATTTGTGGTGTACCTCCTGCCATAAGTTAATGATTTGATATATAGGAAAGCTAAGTAGATGGTTAGGGCTTCTTAAGTGCATGCTTGTATCTATATCTGGCTTGACCTGAGTCACCCAGAACATTTTGCACCTGGTCAAATGTGTCAGCTTCCAATGGGGTTAGATTTTATGCATCTGATGATGGGGAGATAGAAGAGACGCAAAAAGAACTTTGGAAATGTTATAGATTCACTGAACAAAGGAAACATGAATCACATATGCTTCCTCCTCTCCCTCCCTCTTACTTCACATTATGAAACATCCAACTCCACTCTCAGAAATTAATTGTATGCAAAATTATTGCTTTCACCTTGCTTATGAAGTTCAATCATATTTTGAGAGTTGATAATTTCTATCTTTGAAAAAGAGCTTATGACAAACACTCTCCAATTAATCCCTGTTCTTCATGCTGATGCAACCCAGCATGAATTTGCCGGTGATTGTGGTTTTCCCTCAAGCAACATAGGTCACCTACTTTAACCAATTAGCTTGCCTCTCTTGGTAGGGTAGAATATGGGATGAGTTAATATTGGCTGAGTTCTGGTCACAGTGAAGGAGTTGTGCAATTGCTTTGCCATAAGCACAACCCACAAACCAACTTACATTCACCCTTCAGTTGCTCAAATAATTTTATGTCACGGTGGCAAATATGGGCTTTGCTATGTTATCCTTCCTTTACCGTAGCTTAGCCCAAATATTCACAATCCAAACTGTCAATTAGTCCTACTTTAAGGATATACAATTATGCCATTTTTCATTTATTTTCATTTTCATACATGTTCACTGGGTATGTTTTTGCCCCACCTATTTCCATTGCTATTGAGAGCCACTGTGAGATAGTAGAAAAGAGCAAGAGTCCAGTAGCAACTATAAGACTAATAAAATTTGTGGTAGAGTATGAGTTTTTGTGAGTCACAGTTCACTTCTTCAGATACCTGGGATAGTGATTAGTAATGGACTAATATATTGGAGATCCATGTTCAAATCTAGGGGTGTGCAATTCGGGTTTCCTGTTTGGGTAAAGTACCTGAATCAGACTCAATTTGCAATGATTTGGGATTTCCGAACCAGGCCCAGCTGGGCCTGATGCTGGGCCTGATTCAGAAACCCCAAATCAATGCTTCCTGAAGCAATTTGTATTGCTTCGGGAAGCTTCGGGTTAAGGGGTTTAAATGCCCCTTTCCATGCCACTGCGAAGCAGCATGGAAAGGGGCATTTAAACCCATTGATCAGCTGTTTGGTGGGGAGATCCCCGCCAAGCAGCTGATCCAGGCCTTCCCCACTGCCCAGCTGGCCACTGCAGTGACAGAGGAGGCGGTGCAGGTCCTGGAGGAGCTGTCTTTGGCCTTCCCCGCCACCCAGCTGGCCACTGTGGTAGTGGAGGAGGCGGTGCGGGCAGCAGAGGAGCTGGCTCCGGCCTTCCACACCAGCCAGATAATCGGCCTCCACAATCCCTGCTGGCCAGGTAAGTGGGATGGGTGGGTTTGCCCCAGGGTGTAGGGGGTGGGGGGGGTTGCTCCCCCTCACTTCAGTATGCTCTGAATCTGGAAGGAAGGCAGTGGGAGGGCTTCTGGTGTCGTGGCCTCACTGACAGTCCTTTAGATGGCACTGGATTTCTAGCCACTGTGTGTGACAGAGTGTTGGACTGGATGGGCCACTGGCCTGATCCAACATGGCTTTGCTTATGTTCTTATGTTCTTATGTTTATGGAGCATACCATAGTGAGCTAAATACCAGAATACTGAAGCAGCTTGCCACTTTGAGGTTCTGGTAAGTCTGGATTTTGGGGGGTGTACATCTCTACTCAAATCCCCAGTCTGCCAAGGAAATTTGGGCCAGTCACATACAATACAATCCTAAACAGATTTACTCCAGTCTAAGCACATTCATTTAGGATTGTACTGATAATCTCAGTTTAACCGGTCTCACAGAGTTATTGTGAGGATAAAATTGAGGAAAGAAGAATGATGTAACCCAGTTTGGGGGTCCATTGGGGAGAAAGATGTGGTACAAGTGAAGTAAATAAAATGAATAAAAATTGCATTCCTATTTCATTAATTTTTTTATGCCATTTTAATACAATTTTACACTGTTTATATGTTATATGCCTTTTAATGAAAAACAGCCATACATTTTAACAATAATGTATTGGTGGAATTTCATTAGTATGGGTGGGGGAAAGGACAGCTGCAGTTTCATTCCATACAAGGAAAACCAATGTCATAAACTGGAATTTTTGAATCCATAGTCAAGTGCAAGCACACCTGTTCTAGGTCACTGAATTTTAGCACATTTTTGAATGCAGAAACACCCTAGAGGCTTTATATTTAGTGGCTTCTTATTCTAGTGAAGCCTGTTGGGAAGAAACCTTGGGTTTCTCAAGAGTCATTTCTACAATGGTGCAAGAGAAATGAAGGATTTAGGTTTTAATCTCTTAAAGGCTTCCAAGATCCAAAGGTGGATTGCAGCCACCTAAACACTGTTTGCTACATTTGTCCCTTTCAGGTAAGAAGAAAACTGTAAATTCTAAAGCAACAAAATTTAAAAACAGCTTTAATTCATAAGATACCAATTCCAAGGTTTCAGATATGTTTGCCTGTGCAAAAGCTCAGTGTTCTCATTATGTCAGAGCAAGCTCTTCCTGAAGTCCTGCAATACTGGAGCTTCCTGAGACATCAACCAGAACCATATGACATTAAAAATGAGCGAGTAATTCTGATACATATTCCCAGTATGCTAGTCATTGCTCATTTTGGCTCCCAATGTCCATGACTTGTAGTGAAAGGAGATCTTGAAAATAAGTAATGATCAAAATGGCACTGTTTACAATTCAAAAATGTCCTTCCTATGTTCACAGAACAGAAGAAATAGCAGTGAGCAGAAGTCACTTATGCTGACAGCTATGGTCATTATTGCTGTATGCCTCCTGCATGGTTCTGACCAGCAATTATTCCCTGCTGGGGGAAACAGAGAAAGAAAGAATATCTAATTTTCATGCAATCTGATTTTCGTTCAGTATTTATTTGCAGGCTTGCTTAGACATCCTGGAAGTGATAACTGCAACAGTGGTATTTTGTATTAAAGTTCCTGATCTCCAGGACACTCTTTTTATCCATTCATCCCATTTCTACAGAGTGTGAAGCAGTCCTTACTAGACATGGGCACAAACAGCATTACGAACAGAAAAAACCCACGAACAGCCCAATCTGCTGTTCAGGAGCAAGCTGTTCCGGAGGCCCCATCCTAAACTAACAGGTGGTCGTTAAAAGCCTTGTTCTTACCTTCAGCAGCCGTTGGGCAAGCCAGACAGTCTGGAGCCTGCTGTAATCAATCTCCTTGGCAACTGGAAAGGGAGGGACTGAACTCTGTCTGAACTCCTCCTGGCTTTCCTTCTGGCTCTAACCCTTCAAAGCAGAGAATCCCGTTTTTGCCACTGTGGAGAGAAAATGACAACAAAGGGGGAGAGCCATGCATCATGACTTTCCTGGGGTGCAATCTCTCTGCAACTGGAGGGGTCTTTGGAGGACAGCGAGAACTATGTCCCCTGCAAATTTGGGGGATATTGGACATTGGGATGGTCCGTTTGTAATCCCTCAAAGTAGCTTCCACCTCCCGTTTTTGCCACTCTGAACAGAAAATGACAACCCATGGGTCCTTGGGGATGTATTGTCGAAGGCTTTCACGGCCGGAGAACGATGGTTGTTGTGGGTTTTCCAGGCTGTATTGCCGTGGTCTTGGCATTGTAGTTCCTGACGTTTCGCCAGCAGCTGTGGCTGGCATCTTCAGAGGTGTAGCACCAAAAGACAGAGATCTCTCAGTGTCACAGTGTGGAAAAGGTGTTGGCAGGTCATTTACTCAGGAGGGGTGGGGTTGAGCTGAGTCATCCTGTAAGAGTTTCCCAGGGTGTGGAATGCTAATGGAGGGAGGCTTCACTGTATCCTGAGGAGGTTCTTTTGCATATGGATTGGTGCTTGATGTGCTAATCTTCTCCGCAGGGCTATTGTCGGGTGTAGAGTGTTTTGTTAGCCTGGTGTTCTTCAGAACTGGAAACCATGCTCTGTTCATTCTTAAGGTTTCTTCTTTCCTGTTGAAGTTTTGCTTATGCTTGTGAATTTCAATGGCTTCCCTGTGCAGTCTGACAAAGTAGTTGGAAGTGTTGTCCAGTATTTTGGTGTCCTGGAATAAGATACTGTGCCCTGTTTGTGTTAGGCTATGTTCAGCCACTGCTGATTTTTCAGGTTGTCCAAGTCTGCAGTGTCTTTCATGTTCTTTTATTCTTGTCTGGATGCTACGCTTTGTGGTCCCAATGTATACTTGTCCACAGCTGCAGGGTATACGGTATACTCCTGCAGAGGTGAGGGGGTCTCTACTGTCTTTTGCTGATCGTAGCATCTGTTGTATTTTTCGGGTGGGTCTGAATACTGCTTGAAGGTTATGCTTTTTCATAAGCTTTCCCATCTGATCAGTAATTCCTTTGATATATGGCAAAAACACTTTTCCTGTAGGAGACTGTTTTTCCTTGGCATATGTGTACTGTTGGGCAACACTGGTATTAATGGGCTGATTAGAAGGTGTGTTGGGGAGGTCTGTAACACATTCCACCATTGGCACAATTCCAATAACTGCCTGGAAGGGATCCAGCACCAAAACAACCTGCCACATACTGGATCAGCACGTTTCACATGCTGCTGTAGCACTGTGGATAAGTGGTCTATCTGCAAATCAGCACTCTGCTGGTTTGATTCCCACTACTGCCATCAGCTCAACAGGTGACCTTGGGTAAGCTGCTCCTCTCAGCTCCAGCTCCCCAGATATATTGTGGGGTTAATAATAACACTGATTTTGATCACCACTCAGAATGGGCACTAATCTGTCCAAAAGGGCAGTAAATAAGCACATTGTTTTTGTCATTGAGAGATTGTACAAGAAGTGTAATGCTACTGTCCAGAGATGGGGATTTCCCCATTCCCAATTGGTGGCTCATGAGGAAAGGCCACTCTGAAGAAGTTATCCTTAAATGAGTGACCATGGGGGGGGGGGGCTAGGAGGGATGTCCCCAGGTACCTCTTTCTGTTTGAGGAGGAAGGGAACCTTCCCCTTCCACTCTTGAATTGCGGAGGGTCTGCCTGGACCAAAGGTGGTCAGGCATGGCAGTGAGAGCAGGAATCCAGCCCCTTATTGAAATAGTGAATAGTTTGAGGGCTCTGTCCAGACTCTTCTACTGGACTATACAGTAGAGGGGTTTCCACAAGGACTTGATCAACATTCTACCGCCCTTCCATTCAGGACTGCCCAGTTCTGGGATAAACACTGCCAGTGCAGTGAATAGTGGGCTAACAGTGATGGGCACAAACAGAAAAACAACAACAAACATGGTGTTCATTGTTCATTGCCATCCACGAACAACAAACAATGAACATTGACAAACATGACCTGTTCACAAACATGTTAATTGTTCATTGTTCATGGGGGCCAGCAGGCTCTCCTCCAGCCATCAAGATCCCTACCACACCACTCCCAGAAACCCTACCTGAGCAGACAGCAGGAAATGTACCAATAATAAAGAATAGCTTGGCCCCAGAGCCTGGCAGCAGCCCTGGAACCTGAAGGGGTAGATCCCTACCACACCACTCCCAGAAACCTTACCTGAGCAGGCAGCATGAAAGGTACCAGTAATAAATAATAGTTTGGCCCAGAGCCTGGCAGCAGCCCTGGAACTTGAAGGGGTAGATCCCTATGCCACTACACACAGAGAAAATTCAAGCTCTAATGCACTCTTCCTGGCTCTCTCTCAAAATGCCAACAGCAACTGTCTCTCCCTCACTGTCTGCAAAACCAGAGCTGGGAGCCCCCCTCCCCACTGCTCTTTGCTTCCTTGTAACAAATTTGGAGCTCCACACTTGAAAGGAAGACCTGCCTATCAAGCTAAATTGGGTTTAGATTGGGGTTTCCAGGGCAACAGCAGGAGTTCAGACAGAGTTCAGGCAGTCCCTGCCTCCGGTTGCCAAGGGAGTTGACTGCAGGTGCCAGACTGTCTGGCTTGATGAACAGTAACACGAACGAGGCTTGCAATGACCACCTGTTTAGAATGGGGCCTCAGGAACAGCTTGTTCGCGAACAGCTGATCGGGCTGTTTGTGGCTTTTTTTAGTTCATATTACTGTTCGTGCCCATCTCTATATAGGAGTAGTCATACTGCTCTATCACCTTTCGTCACTTAAGGTTCTGAAGCATGTTTGCCAGGTATATTTTAGAGCTAAGATTCTTTCTAGAGAAGATGTCTGTCTAGTGTCTGTTTAGAATTAAAGTAAGCAATGCTTCAATCTCTGGCCCATTCCACTTCTACAGGTGCCTGATGGACAGGAAGCACTATTGCCCCACAGGACATAACAATTTTAAAAGGACATGGAGAAATGAACCAACAATGCACCAGATGAGGCACACAAGAACACGAAGAGAGTGGACTCTATTCCAATGCCTGTACAGACCAAATGGAAGAGTCACAGGTTTATATAATACACTTGGTGTCTTTTGTCTGTCTAATGTCAAATGAGTTCTTTATTCATTCATATGTGTAGTCCTCTGTAGATGTTACTTTCAAGTGAACCAGGAGCCCATCAACCACATATATTAGAAGTGTGCAGTCCCCATGAATCACTTGATACATGCAGTCACCATATTGTGTGAATTGGGCAACATATGGATTTTCAGTGCTTGTACAGCTTCCATACACATGAATTAGGCCATATGTGCACGGAAAATCATGTGTTGCCCAGTTCACATGATATGCTGATCACACATTGCAGGGACCACATGATCCTGATACATGCAGCTGGAAGACACCCACTTTGCATGAATGTAACATCTGCATAAGCCTTGTCTGGCAGTTTATCACTAAAATTCATGTCAGTCTCCCTGAAGGATCCTGTCTTAGCTTCTTTCTGGTCCAATCTCTTCTTGGGTCATGTCCAACAGTAAGACATTGAGGGTTTTTTATTAAATGTTTAGTTGGATTGGGTTGAAGCTCAAGAACACAATAAAAATATGAAACCAATGTATAGCATTAAAATGTACTGCTTTTTAAGAAAGCTTTGGGTTTGAATTTCAAGTACACACAATACATAATATACCATCAAAATATGGCTTGTTTAGTGATGGTTTGAGGATTTAAAAGGACAATAAAGAAAATACAAGCCATTCTCACACTGTTTTGCTTCTTTCAAAATCTCTGGGGTTCAGAAGAATAAGATACGAAACTGTATCTTGTTCAAAAATGCTCTCATAAACAATGCAATTGCTTCTATGCTTACTAAAGTTCTTGCAAGAAACGTGTTTTTTTAAAGAAAAGATGCCTTTTGGCTTTTTTCCTTAGAAACAAACCTTGGGCCTGTGGATCATTTTCTGAAACATGCTTCTCTAGCTGTCATTTGTACTAACAAATGTTGCATTCCTGGTCCTTTTAAAACAATTTGCCAGTCCTGTTTCTTATAAATATAATAAAAGCCATCCAGGCAATAAACAAAATTTAAGAAAAGAAAGTCTTCCTAGCTTTCCATCTCCCCTAACCCTAAAGTGTGTCAGCAGCAGCAGAAGTGTCCCCCTATTGGGAAAATTGGGAGACAAAGACATTTTCTCCAGTAACATCTTTTAGTGTCATGTAAAGTGTATACTTTTTATTATGTGCAGTTTTCCTTATGGACTGAGGGTGTACATGCTTGATTTCTTCTGCACACAAACTATTTCCCCTCTTAGGAACTTGGTGCCATCACTAAGCACAGTAGTGGATAGGCATTGTGGTCTCTCATGAGAGTTGTCAGGTCCCCTTACCCTCCCAGTAGAAGGGGTGCGTGACTCAGATCTTAATTCTTGAACATCTTCGTACGCATGCTTCACTCATGTGTGCTCCTGGCACAGCATTATGACGTCATTTCCAGGAGTGACATCATTGTGTAGGCCCCAGAATGCTCCTGGGCTTCGCGTTGGGCCAATTTGAGCCCCCAAATGGGCCGAATTGGCCCAGTGTGAAGCCCAGGAGCACACCCGGGGCCTGCCTGATGATGTTGTTCCTGGGAGATACACCATCACACTGAACCAGAATTGCACCCCGGGAGGCGCATTTCCACACCTTTCCCCCCACAGTGTGGTGGCAGGAGGAGGAGGCTGGGTGCGGGGGATCCCCAGCCCCTACCAGGAGACCAGCAACCTTATCTCTTACCCAAGGCACTGGAATGTGGAAATAAAGATCAACCTCCCTCAATTTCTTGAGCAGTAATTAGAATTGCTGTAAAAATCTTGAAATTTTAAATGAATTTGGAGTCTTCTCTTCAGGAAAGATTGAAAGGATTTTGAGAGAAAGTCTTGATAAGCCTACATTTTAGTGGAAAGTCTTAAGACTGTAAAATTGTCACCAGATTTAGAAGTTCTTCCTCAGGCAAAACATTTCAAAGCAATTTCACAGGCTAGCAAAATGTCTCATGAAATTTTTTTCCTCATCCCTGAGTCTTCCCAGGGTGCAAAAAAGTACAAGTCACAACTGTGTTCATTTGATTTTGTCATACTATAAATCTGTTGGTCTTTAAGATGCCATAAGGCTCTTTTGTTTTTGCTGCCACAAACTAATATGGCTGCCCCACTAGAATTTGTATTCATTTGTGTTTCTCCTTCTGTAGGACCCCAAGTTGCTACTAATACTCCAGCTCATTGTTACAACAGCTGCTGATAGTTAACAACTGCTGCTAACTTGATATTCTTTCAGATACACACTGAGAATAGAATCTGATAGCCACACCCTGCTGTGTGAATCTGCTGAGGCTTCAATTCATGGGAAAGGCTTCACAGGAATATTAAAGCTCAATTGCCACCTTCCTGCTGAGGTCATTTTCTCCTCCTTAGAGCTGCAGGACATCTGATCTGTTGTTTCTTTTTGATCCCATAACAGCCATCTGTTAATAGCTGAAAAGATTACATGGGAAACAAGGGGGTGGTTCTAGTGGGGTCAGAACAGGTTTCACCACCATAAATGTGTATCTCATAGTCTCTGGTGCCCAATAATGCATGAATGTTTTGTAGAAGGAATTCCGCAGTGTTGCATGCCATAATCAAAACACTGCACCAAGCCATCTGGATTATGCCAACAAAGCTGTTCTATACTGAGCATTCTTTGTTAAAGGAAAAGCATGGAGATTCCACAGGGATACCTTGAGTGGAAATGATTCTCCGAGTACTTTCCTGACATCTGGTTGTGCTAAAAACCAGGGCTGCCAAAACCCATGCAAAGAGGAAAAGGCTGGAGCTCAGAGACCAAGCTCTGTTTGGGGAAGGACTGAGAAGACAAGCAGCCTTTATGCTGCCCACAGGTATGGCAGCATAAAGACTACAGAGGACAGTCCTTTAAAGAGTCCAGAGGTCTGATGATCCTACAGCTAGAACAGGAAAGGAAGGAACCACTGGAGATGTAAAGGTTTGGGTTTATCAAAATTGGAAAATACCAGAGACTTGGCTCTGGGCTCAGCAACTCAGCTGTGGAGTGGTCCTACTGAAAGGAAGGTAGGTGGGAATTACTTGTACAGTGAAAAAGCAGTAAAATCCTGGCATGAGACAACATGTGGGAGTCCTTTGCACTGATTCACATTTCAAGGACATTGGAGCCATGAAGAAGATCCCAAAAGACTAAAAGCATCTGCGGAGTGAGGGCAGTAGGCTTCCTAGCAGGGTTGTACCACTAGAAAAAGGGGCTTAACACATTCCCCTCCACATGCCATTTACCCCAGGGCAAATTATACCCCACCCAGGATCTGCTATTTGCCCTTGGAGAGAATACAACAACAACAACAACAACAACAACAACAACAACAACAACAACAACAACAACAACAACAACAACACAATTGCCCATATAGTACATGCATTTTTTCCTTGTGAGTGAAGCAGAAATGGAAGAATTGAGATCAGGAAAATAGCAGGGGGAAAAGAGTTAACCCTCTCTCACCATGGCTCCTTTTAGCCTTTCAAAACTTTGGATCATGGCTCTCCCAGGTCATCATGTTTAGTCTGGCCCTGAAGAGACACTGCAGGAGTAGGCAGAGCAGCCATTCACACATATTTATTTACAATGTATGTATTTAAAATATCTTTATACTCATGTTTCCTTCATGTATCCCATGACTGACTGATTCCCTCACATTGATGACAGAGAGGTAGGAACACAGGCAAATGACTGATATGGTGACCTCAGTATGCTGAATTTGAGGGTGCAGATTGGAGATGGAATATACAAAATCTCTCTCTTCATTTCTGCATATGTTCCCAAACATCAGCATTTTACGTTTAGGACCCTTATCTGCAAATGTGGATATACAGTTTTCACAGCACTGATTGAAATCATTGTTATGCTTTATACTGACTGAAAATAATTAAAGTGATTAAAAATTGACAATAAAACTGCCAGCATTATGAATGCCTTCATATAAATCTATGGTAAGCTTACATTTGGAACAAAGATCACAGTTCCAATCACTCCCTCTCAAAAAGGCCAACCGAAATGATCAAAGGATTGGAGCACCTTCCTTCTAAGGCATTTAGAGCATCCTAGAGGATAAGTCTATTATTGGTTATTAGCCATGATACCTAAATGGAACCTCCATGTTCAGAGGTAACATAATAATGAATATCTGTTAGAGAGTTGGCAACAGATTGCAGATTTTATCTCCCTGTACTCCTTTCTGGCTTCTTGGATGCATCTAATTGGTCACTGTGGGAAACAAGATAGACTGGATAGTTTGACGCAGCAGTGCATGACTTATGTGTGTCATAGGCTTAATTGACTATCATGTCCCCCCTCCAAAAGCACAGACACCTCTTTCAAGTGTACACTCAACAAATAGTCAAAGACAGTACTGACTCTCCATTGAATTTACCTGTATTGTGTACATGTTTATCTCATTCACAATATTTTTGATGCACATCTAAAATACAATGTCCAAACTAGTCTTTATTCACAACAGAAAGTAAATAGCATCCTTATCAGAAGCAGAAAATCATAGATACTCATTGCATCCGTGCCTGGGATGATGAACCAAAAATACAAAAAATTACATTACAGGACTGCATCAATAAATTTGGCATGGCGTTTTCACCTCACTTATGAAAGGTAAGATTTAATTTGTTTTTGAGAGGATGTGAGAAAATGGGAACTCAGGCACACATATGGGAGAGATATCCAAATGTAAATTCTTTGGGGACAGAATAGTTTCCAGCTGGAAGCATAGTATAAACACATCAGAAACAATAATGATCGAATGTTACATATGTTAATGGCTGCCATGATGACCCAGCAGAAACACTGTTTGGTATATGTATGGCATAAAAAATCCTCAAGAGCCACATTCCTAGACAAACTCTTGTACCTACTAATACTGGTAGGAGACTAATCGAAATGAGAGTCCTTTTATATAGTATGGTACCCATTTTTTTTATCCATAGATCACACTTCAAAGACACAATCCTTGCAAATCCATCATCAAAATATATAAAATGTTTAAAGAACAGTATTACATGTTTGCTGTCAACCAACTTGAAATGTGAAAGGAATAAAAGAACAATATAGTTTGCCCACAGATGTACAATAAGAGAGTCGACACATAGGCTGGGATAATCAAACAGCCAACTTAATTTTCATTGCTGAAGGGGATCTGCAGCACATACAGGCTATAATCTGTCTGGCCTGGCTAGGGGATTGTCTCAGACTCTCCGCGTCATCATCATACACAGATGAATGAGTTTGTTAGAGATTTGCTCCCTAGAAGTACACTGTACATAGTAATTGCCTGGAATGCCCAAGCAAAGTCCTCCCAGAAAAGTTATACCCCCCGTCTCCTCCCCCACTAGTTCAAATGACAGTCAGTTGAAGTTGGTGCAGAGCTGAGAAGCGCGAGAATCCTAGCAGAGATGCAGAGCCGAGTTTCTCAAGGTCGGTCGGTTCCCAGATGCTCAGTCCCAGCTGAACTGATAACACCCCTCAGCTCAAACGGCAACAAAGCCTAACAAAGACACAGTGAAGCGAGAAAGCAACTACACTACTACCCATCCCCCCCCCAGTAGATAGATATTCATAGGTATGGCAGGCAGGTATGGCAGACAGGCTGGCTTGCCTGTCTGACATAATCCATCTCTGAACCAAGTTGCAGTGTAGGCAATCAGTGGAAGGCAGAAGAGTCAGGCCTCCTCTTTTTGTGCACCTCTTATCTTACAGGCGAGGCCTCTCTGGCTCTGAGTCCTGAGCCGTCAGATGAGTACTGCGCATGCTCCTCCTTGCCAAACCTTCTGTAACGCTAAGGAAAGGAGCATCATGTCCCATCCCCCTTGCCACGAGGTCTATGGGTCAAGCCCACATTAGGCCCCAGGCTTCTGGTCAGAGGCTTGCCTCTTTATTCTCCAAAATGATGCCTCAGGGTGCTGACCTAAGTTGTACATGTACCACTCAAGCAACATTTCCCCACACTGCTACTGTCATGGGGGATCAGCTTATTGCTTGGTCCACCTCTTCCCCCCCCCCCCCCCGCCGCCGCATCCAATACTGTGTATAATGCATGCAGCATCAGGCAAGCTGGGATCTCCCTTCCTGCCAAGCTATGGCAAAGTTCGCCCTTCCCCTCACACATACACATGGGGATGCCAGACAGTCTTGGTTGAAGTTTTTTAAAAAAATATTATACATTTTCTATCAAATGACAACTGTCAGGTATGTTCTAAAAACCCTAAGTTTTAAAATAAAATGAAATAAAACCTTTTAAATAAAAGTATAAAAGAGGCCAGATAAGCCTTTCTCAGAACAACATTCCAAAGCCCCTGAAACCAGAGTGAAGGAAAGACTTGAGCTATCTTGACCAGAGTTATACCTTTCTAAGTCCATTGGCTTCAGTGGAGTTGGAAAGATGTGAATTAGTTTAGGATTATACTATAAACCCTTCCTTCCTTCTGTTCAGTGAGAAACTGGTCCACGGTGTGGGCTGGGGGAACACAGCCCTGGTTGCTTGTATAAAGGAAAAATAAAATTTGGAATAAGCACGCTGCTCCTCCTGTGATTTCTACCTATACATGAATGATTTTTCTTACGACATGTATTAAGTATGAAATAATTCCCTCATCCACTCCTGCTTCGCTTGTTATAAGAGCACACTGCACTCGCTGCTTGCATAGGTGTGAAATAATAAACCCTGCCCAGAATATCAGTGTTAAGCCAATTTATGAGGGTCTCCTTCTACTTCCCTTTTGAAAGAGAAAGGAAGCATCTCTTGTGATTTCCACCTATACATGAATGCATTTTCTTACAGCTTGGATGAAATATGAAGGAATTCCCCCATTACCTCCTGCCTTCCTTGCTGTAAGAACATAATAATAGAATGCTCTGACAAGTGAAGTTATGTGAGCCTTCACTGGAGTCTTTTTTTAAGACGAGGCAAATCTACTCAGGAGGATTTAGGGCTGGTAATTCATGCCTCTAGAGGTTGCTGGATAGGGGAGCCTTTAGGCAAGGCTAGGTTCACAAGTGACCTAGAGAAATAATATATTTGGAGACCCTCAGTGTAGTATTTCCTCCCCTTTTATCTATCAGAGGTACACAATTGTCCCAAACGTCATCTCAGTTCTTGTTTTCTTTGTAGGCTATACACTGTGCTGCAGCCAGTGAGCTCATTTCAGTCACTTAACACTCGCTGCAGCTTAATTTAAAGCACATCAGTGTTCCAGTCCATTTAGAGGCATACTATAGTGATTAAGAGGTCAACAGGTGAAGCGACTTCTTTATTTAACTTTGAAGTCAGGAAGAAGACAGTTTCTCTTCATGCAGGACTGGATCCAAAACAGGAGAAGCACATACTGCTTTAGGTTAGCTCCTCCATTTTGCTGAGGGAATGCCTCCCAGAAATTTCTTCTTTGGCCTTGCTGAATTCTAGATCCTGGTGACTTTAACACAGTGACCATGCACAATTAGTTCCATACAAACCATGCCCATAAAATTCCTGTAGCTGATATCATTGCCTGAGGATCCAATAAGAGAAATAATAGTATTATATTAAAGACTCCAGTAACACCATTTTACAAAATGAATTTTGAAAACCTTTTAATGCCCTCTCTATTCACTATGAATCTAGTTTTGATGGGTTTCAGACCAATATCTCTCTTAAAACATATTATATGGGGAAAAGGTGGTTTGTAGTTTTTTTTAAAAATTCTGAATGTGAGTGTGAATAAATGCAATAAACAGGTCAGAACTCCTTACCATCTTATTAACCTAGATTCACTTGGAAAAATAACATTTCAAGCAGCTGATTATAATGTCCATTTCCTGAAATTGCCTATTGCATAGAAAAGTTGTTAACCTCTTGCTCACAGAAGAAAAAAAATATAAAAATAGACATGCAATGGAATTCAAAATTATCATTCTTTTTACATTGTTCCCATTGATTACATGGTTTGTCTTGTTCAAGGTTGCTTTTCATTCCACAAAATCAGGGAGATTGTGCAGGAGAAACGTGCACTACATGTTATAGATATTTAAGCATAGTTTAGATCAACAGCATTTACATAGTTTCAGGCTTTTTAGCATTTGCACAGATACACATAAACTGTGCATGGTAGCTAATGTAAACTTTTGCCTTATTTATTCCCCATGGGTTATGGGTCAGCAGTGCACACCATGTGGCTCCAGCAGCCCGTAGGGAATAAAAAATATTGCTGTTAGAATAGTTATATCTCGCACACACATCCTCAAACAGCCCAAGCCTGGAAACAGTATATAAAAATATAAGAAGAACCCTGCTGGATCAGACCAGTAGTCCATCTAGTCCATCATCCTGTGCCCCGTGGATTTAATTGTGCCCCACAGATTCTCCCCATTACGCCCATAGCTGGGAGTTCAGGATTTTTCCTAAACATTTGTTTTCTAGTTCTTTGGCTTGTTATCATGATGACTCATGTCAGATAATATTCCTTTAATGGCTGCAAACTCTTAGGAGGTAATGCCCTGGTACATACCTTTCTCAATCAATTAGGAAATTGCAAAATGCTATAAAGGACAGGTGTAAAACAATGTAAAGCAACTGACTAAATTCAGCAGAACAGCCAATCTTTTTAGGAACTGAAAATGTATGGTTCACAAATCCATAATATGAGCAAAGTCAGGTACGGGTTTTGTTGTAGATGGGGGAAAGGATAACCAAATGGGGAGAGAAGATTAGGTGGAAGGAGCCAAATGAAAGAAGAGAGAGCGTCATTTAACACAAGAGAGAGGAGTTAACTTATGTATGTATGTATTTCTATCCTGTTTTTCACTCTAATGGGAGCTCAAAGCAGCTCACAGCATCATTCTCTCCTTCTCCATTTTATTCTCACAACAACCCTGTGAGGTGAATTAGGTTGAGAGAGACTGATTGTCCGAAGATCACCCAGAGAACTTCCACGGCAGAGTGTGGATTCAAACTTTGATCTCACAGATCTTAGTCCTACACTCAGTGCACTGCGCCTTGCAGTCTAATGGGGCCTCTTTTCTTGAAGCAGGACGTGGAAGTTCTTGTAATGAGGCGGCATCAGCTTTAACAACAAATCATCAGGTTATTTGCAGCAGTAGTTAAGCAGATTTAATGGTGCTCTAACACAGCATTTTCTTTTCAAGATATTCCTTGCTCATGTTTCCAACTGCTTCTCCATAACTGGAAAGAAGAATGTCCTTCATAACGAGGAACATCTGAAAGGCTTTAGAACCACTAAGAAGATCATTGTAGCTTCCTGTTTTCCCTACAGAGTCCTCCTTGGCTGTAAGGATTATCTTACCTCTACCTTTCTGACCTTGGCCTTGGTGGTTTCCCTGTTTATATTGCTCAGAGACTACTTATTTTCCCTTGCTATTAACAAAAGTGTTACTAATATGGGGAAGGGATGGATTGACCTATCTGCTTCCTGATGCCGTGAAGATATGTGGGTAATAATATTATATGCTTGCAGCACACTAAAGAAAGATGTTTGAGGGACCAAAGAGACAACCAAACAGAACCAGATTATAGATCAGGTGCCAGAACAGGAAAAGAAATCTTTCGTTTTCTGGACAGATTGCTTGCTTAGGATCATTAGCCATTTAGGACATTCTTTCGTTCTTTTTTTCTCTTTTTATAATTACTTTCAAACTCAGTGATATGAAAATGAAACCCCATTATGACAAAGTAATATCCCATTTGTTTTCAGAAACTAAACCTTCATGTCTGATTAGTAAGAAGAGGTGTCTTGATGAAGTTTAATATATCTCGTTTGGAGAGAATGGAAGGAGTTCAGTGTGAGTTAAGAACAAGATCTTTTTTTTAGCATTGCCTGTAAAAATAATACCATTGGTAATTTCACATTAGAGCTGCTTTACCATCATGAACACAATTCTGGCCTAGGCTAATGATAATATGGTGATGGAAGGAACAATCACTTATACCATGTACAGAATGCAATATGTGTGCTGCTCTGCATGGAAGCCTAAATATATGTGAAGGGGGGATTACATAAATTTGGATTAATTGGGTCTATGGGGGGGTGTATAGTCTGTTGTTTGAAGCACTCGGTTCATATGTTTTACTGTATTTTTGCAGCTCTACCACTTTGCAATATAAGCCAGACAAATGAACTCTTATCATACAGAGGGGTGAAAAATGCTGCTACTCTCAGTTATTAGAAGAACTTAGTCAAATTTCCATGATTTTAGTGTTAGATGGCATTTTGTGTGGGTGACCAAAAGCATGTTGAAAAACAGGGTTTACAAGAATGTAAACCTTGTTTTCAACATGGCAAGACTTTGAGCTCACCTCTAGTAAGGAGCTGTTTTTGGACAGTGCTGTGTCCTGGCCTCTGTGCTTGCACATACTCCTGGCCCAGCATGATGGCATCACTTCTGTGACATTATCACTGGAGCACAAGAGGCTAGGCAGGATAGCTGACTGGCTGCTCCCTGGGCACACGGCCGGCTGAGCAGTTGGGCAAGTGGGGAGCCACACAGATCACACAGCAGGCCAGGAAGGCAAGAGGGCCAGTCATTCCTTGGATGCTTGGGAGGCTGGGCAATCAGGTGAGTGGGGGCGCTCATTGTGCAGGTGTCAGGTGGTTCAAGTTTGTTTCCCCGACAGTATGTCAAAAACATGGTCTGTCCAGGGAAAAACTGGACACTTGGCAAGCCTATTCCCAAAATGCCTGTGTCCCTTTGATTATGCTCTTTGATACATCATACAGGGACTAGAGTGCTGTACTTAGGAGATCTGGCTTCATGTCCTTTCTGAGTCATTCCTCACTTGATAGCCTTGGCAAGCAGGTTCACAGCGACAGATCCCAGGTATGTGATTGGCTCAAGGGTTCAACATGCCTGATGGAAGACTGCCTGGATACCCTGTGTAAGTCACCTGGAATTCAGTGATGGAAGAAATACATGATATTATACAGCATGTACTATGACTGTAATTCAATGCAGACATCCTTAGATGTAAATTGCAGTAGAGCTTACTTCCAAGTAAACATGCTTAAGATTGAACACTAAAAGAGCTGTGGAAATTATTCATAATACTGCCCTTTACCTAACAGAGCTGCATGTTGTAAAAGAAAATGAAGAGAGGACCCACAAACTGAGACAGCATAATGCAAAAGTGTCGGTTGAGAGGATTGTGTTGCACTTTGCCTGCAAGATGCCAATGACCAGGCAACTCCCTTTCTATCCATCTGCGCTTATTTGAGCCTTGACACAGTGAAGGGAATGGCCCTCTCTCTTCAGAGGAAACCAGCATTGCATCTGGCTGTAAAATTGTAAAAGACAGGAAGAAATTTCTCTAGAGCCATGACAGGTAATCATTTATACCCTGAAACATGATCATTATTATCCTTCATGCTGTAGTCACTGGGTGCATCTTTGTGGCTTAGTGGAACTCTTGATCTACTTGCTGGTGTATTTATTTGATCTCACACAATATCTAAATGGCCCTTTTTTCACAGTGATTTCCCTTGGCAGCAAACGTCTCAGGTTTATCATATCAATAAAGAAGTCTCTCTGCTGCCAGCTTATAACCTTTGTTTTTCTGTAGAGATGCTGTGCTCTTGTTTGCTTTCTCTTCTACAGGGAACAAAACAGGCAGGCTGAAGAAACAGAAGTGGAAACAGAAAAAACAAGTCCTCCTTAGCACACACAGATTCAATGGCCAAGGGACTGTCCTTACAGAAACATTTCTCACCGGTAATGCAGGTAGACAAATGATACTATCTGTCAGATTTTCCTAGAATGGCCAACCTCAGATTAGGGTGGAATCTCGACTTGTGTCATGGGTCTCATTTCCCGAACATTCCTCATTAGCTTTTTATTTTTATTTTTGTATATCCTGAGGTCACAGATAACTGAGCTAGTAGAGGATCCCAGCTGATACTTCTCAACATCTCAGACTGGCGATCCTTCCATACTGCTGTAACCGATAGGATATATTTTGTTACTATATCTTGGGACCAGCTTAGAATAAATATTGGATCTCCTGTTCAGAGATGTTAACAAATTCAAGCAGCTACCTGGTTTGACTTGAATATATCCATTGGTGAGGAAAGATTCCCATGACTCATTATTTTACCGCCAGTTTTTCTTTCTTCATGCCCAGTTTTTCCCCACTAAAATTAACATTTTTTCAGTGTTAGTTTTGCATCATTTGTGTGTGTGTGTGTGTGTGTGTGTGTATTTTTTTTCTTGTAAAAATGGCATATAATGTATAAATGGTGTGTACATTTTAACAGCATATAAATGGTGTCAAAATGAGCACAGAAGAATCATCAATGGCCACAAACCAAGATGGAGAAGAGCGAAACTAGGCATGCCCCAAAACTTTAACATGAACCTTGCTCAGTTCCATTGATTATTGAGGTGCCATGGCTCAAAGGCTCCGTTCTGCAGTTTTCCTTTCGGAGGTGCATTTTGCTTGTCTTCTTGTCCTCAAATAAGATTTTGGGAGTCAGACTACTTGTGAGAAGTGTTGTTTAGGTGGGTAGCTCTGTTGGTCTGCAGTAGAAGAGCGAGATTTGAGTCCAGTGGCACCTTAGAGACCAACAAGATTTTCAGAGTGTAACCTTTTAAGAGTCAGGGCATCCTTCTTCAGGCATGAAGTGGAGGAAGTGGGGCAAGAGCCACTCTACCAACTCCTTCTGAAAACCCTTTCACTGGGTCCAACCCATGATCATAAGTAGCAGACTCCAAAGGCACACTTAAATAGTAAAATTCAACTAAAATGGAATTCTGTTTTCTTTTACCGATAAGCCCATTGAGTAGCAAGGGGGGGAAATAACTGCAACTGTTTAAGAAAGCCAGAGAGTCATGCAAAATGGACACATCAGAGCACTCAGCAAATGATCAGCTCCTTGCTGTCAACTAACAAGCAAGATATGAGCCAAGCTGGTGAGGCTCCCAACTGGGCATGCCTTACTGAAACAAAGGACAGCAACAACGTACAAGATCAACAGCAAAAGGGGCCATATTGTCTCCTCCCTGCTTCTGTAAACATTTGCTCCATAACTAAACTGAGAACGCTCCCCAAAGATATTTTTATTAATCCATAAATATGGATCCCCATGGCCTGACCTGGATAGCCCAGGTGAGCCCAATCTTGTCAGCTCTCAGAAGCTAAGCAGGGTCAGCCTTGGTTAGTAATTGGATGGGAAGCCTCCAGTGAAGACCAGGGTTGCAGAGGCAGGCAAGGGCAGACCACCACTGTTAGTCTCTTGCCACGAGAACTCCACCAGGGGTCACCATAAGTCCGCTATGATTTGATGGCAGTCTCCACCACCATGGGTTCCCACACAACCTATGACTGGACTGCTGAATTTTGGAACTGTTTCGTCTATGAGTGTGGTTGGTGTGGCTCATGTTCACAAAACATTTTGTACAGGTCTGCAGGACAATGAATGCTGAGCAACATCAATGACCCATCTGATTTCTACTTAGTAAAGGGATGCGGTGGGAATCAGCTCTCGGTTTTTGCTTATTTATCCAAAAATAATCCTTGACTTACCCTTTTTTTTCCTCTCTCCAGTTCCGGCATATATGAACAAGGGAAGTAAAGTGAGGTGGCAGGATAGGAAATGGCTTGAGACTGGCAAGATGAGAATGACCTTAATATCCCTTGGATGTGCCTTTTTGGCAGTATTGTGCATTCCTCAGAGATGGATTAAATTCTCACTGACAGGCTGTGTGGGGCTGAATTTCCATTAGATCAGGAGAAGAATATCTATTAGACAGAAACAGTTCTGTTACTCAGATGGCCTCTCCTCATGTTGGCAGTGTGCATTCTCTTCCCTTTTCCCCCTTGCTCTTTGCTTGTCAGATTCCGTACTGGTCTTGCAACTAGATTTTTAAAACGATTCTGCTTCTGACCCTGAAGTGCTATTTGATTGGCCCCTCCTCTTGCTTCCCTCTCAGCTACTCTGTGATTCGGCACAGATCATTCCAAGCACTGATGTACATGATACAAGTTCAAGATAGTACTGATGTCTGTTGGGAACAAGAAATCAGCAGTATGACTATCATTCCTAAGAAGTGTTTTCACATTAAGGAGACAGAGCCTACATGAAACTGCCTAATACTGAGTCAGACTATGGCTCTTCCAAGGTCAGTATTGTCGATGTCGACTCTGACTTGCAGCAGTTCTCCAGGGCTCAGGTAATGGTTTTTTCACCTCAGTGGTCTTTTGAACTGGAGATGCTAGGAATTGAGCATGGAACCTTCTACAAGCAAAGAACATGCTTTGCCATCACTGATATGCTAAGATCACAATCAAATAAGGCTTGATGTATCTTGGCTTTTAATTTTATTGTATTAATACATTTAGCAAAAATATAGCTATAATAGTAAGGAGTGGTTATTGATTAGCTCCAATGTAATAAAACTGATGAAGCAGTGAGGGGTGTACATTGTGTATTAGAAACATTTTTAGAAATGCTTTAACAATACCTTTCTTTGCCATCTTGACTTCTTTAGGCTACATGGAGAAATAGCAAACTGGTTTATTCATGCAGCTATTATTATTGTTGTTGTTGTTGTTGTTGTTGTAACTTGTATTATTCTTGCACCAGTATTTCTAGGCACTATGGGCATAATTTTTGCTGCTATTTTCATGATAAGTAGGGGTGTGCACTTAAAAAAAAATCCATTTCAGGTTTGAATCCAGGGACTCTGAACAAATTATGTACATTTACTGCTTTTTTCCAGGCAGGGCATTGTCTCCTCAGATCTAATCCATTTGGAGTTTTTTGTTATCATGAGTTTCAGCCCTGTTCTTTGCAATGAGGGCTTCCAGGATCTATGGAGCAGCTGTTTTTGTATTTAACAGCACCAAAATTGCATAGAACACAGTCCTCCCTCTAAATCATCAATCCTCTAAGTTTTTCTTTAATTATACTACACACAAAAGCAACAACAGACCCTGAAGAAGGCGAGTGTTGGGCCTGTTGGCAAGTGTACACAATGGTAGGAAACTGGCTGGCAAAGGTGTAGTGAGGTGGTGGTGGCATTAAAAACAATCCTGCTTTCTGTTCACTTTTTTCCTTTTCTATCATGCCGATAAATTATTCCCTTTGTATTCTGCTGTTGCCTGTTGGTGCCGCATTTTCTTGTGCTTTGCAGTTTTGTTCCCACAATGATGGGCAAATCCTACCTTTTGACGCTCAGCGTTCCACTGCAAAATGGGGTATTTTCACATTAATTGCTGCCCATCTCCATTACCCAAGTGCAATCAGGCAGGCAGAATTATTTTCTGAATCCTACCCCCACCCCACCTAAACTGACTTAATTTTTTTCCATAAGTTTTCCTTTTGCTGTGGGCAGGCAACATTGTTTTTGAAAGGGCAGAGTAGGCATGTGGTTCATAGGGGACTTGAAGTGGAGAATTTGTTTTTAAATAATATTTTGGCAGATACCGGATATTTGGGGGGAGGGAGCAATCCTAAACATGTCTACTCAGATTTAAGTCACATGTTATTCGGTAGTGCTTACTTCCAGAAAAGTGTCTTTAGAATTGCAGCCTATGACTGAAGTCTGTGCATTGTCCCCTCCAAATGTCTCCAAAGCTGATAGGCACAGAGGAGTCTTCCCTTGTGAGGACCTGATTGGCAGGAGACAATGTCATTGCCTAGATAGTGATGGGGAAAAGATGCACTCATGTGCATTGCACACATTCCCTCTTCCTGCCATCAGAGTTAGCTTATAACATAAGGGCTCTCTTTCCTTGGAATCTGATGGGTGAATGCTGTTAAAGAAAACAAGATGCTGCTGTGCAGGCCAAGTTCCTGCCTCCTGTTGCTGCCTCTGTGAGGTAAGAGCCAAAATGAAACACACAAACGTTTTGGTGGGAGCATGTTGTTATAATTTCATTTCCAGATTTGGTTCGTCATTGTAGAAGCTGCTTTAATGAATCGAAATGTGAGTTCTGAGTGCCTTTCTGGCTCATTTGCTTCGTTTTGCACACCCCTGTTGATCAGTGTGTTGTTGCCACATCAGGCTGCAGCACTACATATACTTATATGGGAATAAATCCAATTACAGTGCAATCTTAAGCAGAGTTACTCCAGTCTAAACCTATTGAAATCAGTGGACTTAGACTGGAGTAACTCTGCTTAGGACTGCACTGTTGATCTGAATGGGACTTACTTCTGAACACAGATGCTTGGAATTGGGCTTTAAGCTTCTCTGCGTAAGCATGTGTCATATACAATATTTATATTGTGTACTATGCCTTAAACAATTGTAATTTCTTTTATTTAATCAATAAGGTAAAGAGGTTACCAATCAATTGCAGTGTTGGTACTGCAGAGTGGAATGATCAGAGTATCATTTATACCATTTCTAGTGTATTAAAGATATAAAAGATATTTGATTCTACTGTGCTTATTAAGGCAGATTTTAGTAAACTTCTCTATTATAAGAATTTCTAGTGCCGTTCAAATTGTATTTTTAGACTCAAGTTGTCCTTTGACTTCCAATCCACTGCTGCAAAAAAGTATGAAATCAATCCTGTGTTCTTACAGGCAACCTCTCTCTCTTTCTCTCTCTCAGATTTTGTAATTGCCAGTAAGTCACAGGTAATCATTCCAGATTTATATCTCATGAGATCAACAAATATCAAAAATCAAATAATGCAAACCAAGTAAGAAACGAAAGTAAATTGAACAGGCAAGATGGGCACCAGCATGCAGTGAAATAGGATTAACCATATTTGGGAACTAATTACTGAATACACATATGGAGGTTTTTCCAATAAGCAATCAAGATCTTTTTCCATAGGTATTGAACAAGCAATGTGTGTGCTAGGGGTGTGTGCTGAGAATTTTTTTGTTATAATTTTGGATCCGAGCTTTGGGGGGAGGGGGGTTAAGTGATTGCTTATTTCCAAGTAGTCCGTTAGCAGTTTGGGAAGGAGAGCTGCAGCTCTTTGCAGCTTGTCTCCAAAGGTGATTGGCTGGGAGCACACTCTGCTTCTCCCTTGCAAAGATCTAATTGAAAGAAAAAAATGTTGCCTAGGAAATTGGTGGAATCAAAGACAAACTCAAAAGCATGCTGTAGCTGTCAAGCAGCACCTGAAGATAAAAAACAACTTGGATTGTTTAGGGAGGGAGGGTTTCATAGTTCCTAAGAATCCCAGCCTCTCCAAACCAGCAGTTTCCATATATATCTTCGGCATGGGGATTTCCTAATGCACACCTCTAACGTTTGCCCTTTTGTGTTACCCAGGCTCTGCTAGACTAATAGTACAATCCTAGGAAGAATCATACCCTTCTCAGCCATTGACTTCAATGGATTCCACATTTAAACATTTATAAGATTCTGTGTTTTCCATGCAGATGGGAGGCCATACCAGCTCCCTACTTTCAATCAATTCAATATCTGGAATGGGGGGGTGGAGGTGGATGAAAAGTTTGCCTTAAACTTTCTGCAGTCTTGGAATCTGGAGCCCATTAACATTGTTGCTTAGGAGGACACAGTGCTAGCCTTCAGAATAGTACATAGAATAGTACATAGGCTCATTGTATCTTCCCAACAGCCGTGTGAGGTAGGTTAGGCTGAGAGATCACTTTATCCAAACTATCCCCATACCGAAACAGAACTGAAGTTTGCTAATCCATTTATTCTAGCCATTATACTCGACTACAAATGCACACAAATATAAATTGACATCAACCAGAAAGATAATCCATTTTAATAGTTTTCCTGTCGGAGCCCTTCTTTGCTCCTGATCACTCCAAAAGCATTGTTGAAGACCCACTCATGGATCAAAGTTTCAAGTCTGTTAAGTAGGGGTGTGCAATTCGGGTACATGATACCCAAAAACCCCCCGAAACAACCTGTTTCAGATTGTTTCGGGTTTTCCCGAAACGTTTCAGAAAACCCGAAACGTTTCGGGAAATCCGAAACAGCTATTTCTGAAACGTTTCGGGTTGTTTCGGGTTTCTTTTCAACGGGAAAAAGCCTCCCCCAGGCTTCCCGGACGCCTGGGGGAGGCATTTTCCCACCGAATCAAAATTGGTGGGGACCTTCCTATAACTCCCCTCTAACAACCCCCCACGTTTCAGAAAGATTGGACTTTGGGGAGCCAAGTTATGGCCCCCCAAAACAGGTCCCACTATCCTCGCCTAAAAGGGAAAGGTTTTTGCTTGCTGCTGCTGATCTCTTACGTTGTGGATGCTGCTGCTGATCTCCATGTTTCCTATGGGGGGGAAATGAAGAGGCAGGCTTGTCTTTCTAGGGGGGGCATTTTGCATGCAAAATGCCCCCAACCCTCAGGGTCCCTTATCCTACCTTTCCTCCCACCCACCACCAAAGCTCAGCCTGCTCCCACTTGGGGGGGGGCATTTCATGGCCTCCCCAAGTAGGTGCTCTTTTCTCCACCAATTCCACCTGGGGGAGGCTTGTCTTGCCTGGGGTGGCATTTTGCATGCAAAATGCCCCCCAACCCTCTGGGGCCCTTCTCCCAACTTTCCTCCCACCCCCCACCAAGGCTCAGCCTGCTCCCACTTAGGGGGGGGGCATTTCATGGCCTCCCCAAGTAGGTGCTCTCAGCCCCCAAAGTCCACCCCCCACAGCCCCACACAAACCCAATTTCCCCCCAGCAGCCACACACAGACTCAAATTCTGATTCCCCACATTAGCCCCTCACAGACCCAAATCCACCCCCAGCAGTCCCACACCCATAAACCCAGGAACAGGCTGGCAAAGGCCAGCCCTCCCCCTTTGTTCCCTATGCTGAGAACTTCTAAACTCTCTTTCCCAGGGCAATTCCGCACAGCCCAGGGGTGCCACAATGGTGGGCAAACTTCTGAGTGCCAACTTGTCCCTGGGAAAGAGCACCTGACCTGACACACAGACAACCACCCCCTGACACCCCCACCACCTACAGAGAAGCCTGGCCAGCCAGCCGTACTGTTTCCTATGATGGGAACCAACTAGACAACAAAGAATAAAACACAAACAACACAAAGTTAAAAAAAAACATTTCTCACTTTCAAAGTACAAGTAGGCAAAGCATTATGACACATTACACCAGCAGTCCCCCACACAGAAAAATAACATGACTCACTTAAGATCAGAGAATCACAAAAACACAATTCCTGTCAAAAACACTTTATTTCTTGAACAGCTTTACGTTACATAGCAGGGGGGCACACCAAAGGGCATTCCAGCATTCCACCTCACAAAAATAACACAACTCACTTAACATCAGAGAATCACAAAAACACAATTCCTGTCAAAAACACTTTATTTCTTGAACAGCTTTAGGTTACACAGCAGGGGGGGGCACACCAAAGGGCGTGGCTGCAGTATCTTACACAAAAATAACACAACTCACTTCACATTAAAGAATCACTCCAAAAATTGCTGTCAAAAGCACTTTATTTCTTTAACTGCTTTAGGTTATACAGTAGGAAGGCACAACAGGGTGTAAAAGCAGTCTACTACATAAAAATAACACAACTCACTTCACATCAGAGAATCACTCAAACACAATTGCTGCCAAAAAAGGTGAAGTGGGCTGTATTATTTTGTGTAGTATGCTGCTTTCATGCCCTGTTGTGCCCTCCTACTGTGTAACCTAAAACAGTTAAAGAAATAAAGTGTTTTTGAAAGCAATTGTGTTTTCGGATGATTCTTTAATGTGAAGTGAGTTGTGTTATTTTTGTGTAAGATACTTCTGGCATACCCTTTAGTGTGCCCCCCTGCTGTGTAACCTAAAGCTGTTCAAGAAATAAAGTGTTTTTGACAGGAATTGTGTTTTTGTGATTCTCTGATGTTAAGTGAGTCGTGTTATTTTTCTGTGTGGGGGACTGCTGGTGTAATGTGTCATAATGCTTTGCCTACTTGTACTTTGAAAGTGAGAAAATAATTTTTTTTTAATTTATTTTGTGTTGTTCGTGTTTTATTCTTTGATGTGCAGTTGGTTCCCATCATAGGAAACAGTACGGCAGGCTGGCCAGGCTTCTCTGTAGGTGGTGGGGGTGTCAGGGGGTGGTTGTCTGTGTGTCAGGTCAGGTGCTCTTTCCCAGGGACAAGTTGGCACTCAGAAGTTTGCCCACCATTGTGGCACCCCTGGGCTGTGCGGAATTGCCCTGGGAAAGAGAGTATAGAAGTTATCAGCATAGGGAACAAAGGGGGAGGGCTGGCCTTTGCCAGCCTGTTCCTGGGGTTATGGGTGTGGGGCTGCTGGGGGTGGATTTGGGTCTGTGAGGGGCTAATGTGGGGAATCGGAATTTGAGTCTGTGTGTGGCTGCTGGGGGGAAATTGGGTTTGTGTGGGGCTGTGGGGGGTGGACTTTGGGGGCTGAGAGCACCTACTTGGGGAGGCCATGAAATGCCCCCCCTAAGTGGGAGCAGGCTGAGCCTTGGTGGGGGGTGGGAGGAAAGTTGGGAGAAGGGCCCCAGAGGGTTGGGGGGCATTTTGCATGCAAAATGCCACCCCTGGCAAGACAAGCCTCCCCCAGGTGGAATTGGTGGAGAAAAGAGCACCTACTTGGGGAGGCCATGAAATGCCCCCCCCAAGTGGGAGCAGGCTGAGCCTTGGTGGGGGTGCGAGGAAAGGTGGGAGAAGGGCCCTTGAGGGTTGGGGGGCATTTTGCATGCAAAATGCCACCCCCGGCAAGACAAGCCTGCCTCTTCATTTTTTCCCCATAGGAAATAATGAAGATTAGCAGCAGCAAGCTAAAAAGACGTTCACGTTTTCCTTTTTTAGGCGAGGATAGGGGAACCTGGTTTGGGGGGGAATAACATGGCCCCCCAAAGTCCAATCGGTCTGAAACTTGGGGGGTTGTTAGAGAGGAGTTAGATGAAGGTCCCCACCAATTTTGGCTTGATTGGGGGGGATAATGCCTCCCCCAGGCGTCCGGGAAGACGGAGGCATTTTCCCATAGAAAAGAAACCCGAAACAACCCGAAACGATACCCGAACCACTAAACCCGAAACGGCTTGCTGTTTTGGATTTAGCTGTTGCGCCGAAACAGATTCTCGGTATACCCGAAACAAGAATCCCGAAACAGTGTGCCTTTGCACATCCCTACTGTTAAGCACTGAAGAACATTTCCATTTTTGAATGCCAATTAGCAGACATATAAAGGGCAGTTAATGTAGTGGAAACACCTTTGCCCCCGTTAGTTGTATGAAATGCAAGCTAAGCTGATAGAACACTCACAGCTTATTGTTAATATTAATTATGCCATACATTAAATAGCTGTTATTGACAGATAATAAATCTGTCATCTGTATTAATGGACTATGGAAACGAGAACACAGAACATTTTGATTTGCAGGATGTTGACTGTATCTAAAATTTAATCAAGAAAACATTTGTATTGAGGCAGAAAATGGCCTGTCAAGTGCTGTTTGATGACTTCTTAATTAAAAAAACAATTATAAATCTTGGCATAGGAGGTGGAGCTAGCTCATTAAGGAAATCAGGGGAGGACTAAATGTTTGTTTAAAAAAAATAGTCAAAAGTTAACACACATACAAAAGCCACTGCTGCTTAATTAAGTTGGTTATAGATAAATAGAGCATAACTGTTGGGTTTTCAAGACAAAGTTTATTACCAAATACTAAAGTTTATCTGTCTTCGTATATCCCAAAGCAGTGAATTGTTACTTACTGCAAGGTAGATCTCATTATTGTGAGTGAGATTTCAAAAGCTTTTGCCATAAACACCTAGGTGTTGCCAGGATATTGGGAAATTCCTGAAGCTTTGAGTACACAGCCTGGGGAGAGCGGGATTTGGGGAAGGGAAAGATCTCAGCAGGGTCTAAAGCCATAAAGTCTACCCTCTGAAGCAGCCATTTTCTCCAGGGGAACTGATCTTTGCAGTCTGGAGATCTTGTGCCCACACTAATAGCCTTAATTATCACAGGGTATGCCCTCATATGAATAAACTAGCCCAACCCAGAAAAAATAAATCTTGCTTAAGTCCCTTTGAAATCATTTGGACTTAAGTTAGTGGCATTTAACTTGCACCATTGATTTCAACTGAACTTAACCATGGTTAAATTAAGTATGGCTTTTTCTGGACTGAGGCCAGTGTTTGCATTAGACACAGATACTGTCAGCAGCACTTCCTGATAATAAATTCCTAAAACTGCACCAGATATTTTTCCCGCCTCCCACAATCACAAGAATTATTATTGACTGTATATATACACGTACACGCCTTTATGGCACGCACATGTGCCATAAAAATGTTCAAGTAGTGTGTTAAGCAGAAATGTTTCCCTCCATACTACTATTCTTTTCACAGGCAGAGAAACTGGAGGACTTTTCAGAGATTTTGGACAGGAGCAAAGCATTTGCCCACACATACAATGGTACCAATTAGAGATGGGCACAAACCGAAATATGAACCAAAATTAAGCACGAACCAGGCCGGTTCGTGGTTCGCAGACCATGGTTCATCAGATCCCATTTCTGCCGAACCGCCACAAACTTATAGGCTGGTTCGTTTAGTTCATTTTTAGGTTTGTCACTGCAGGCAGCCTGGTGCCAATCAATCAGTTTCCTAAGCAACAGGGGATGGACTTCCTGAAGACCTTCTGCTGGCCCGGAAGTGATGATTTTCTGACCTGGATGTGCCATTTTCACGAACCAAACAAACTGGTTCGCAAACCAGGGGCAGGTTCATGAAAGTTCGTGGTTCATGGTCGTGAAATTTGACAAACCATGAACCACATGGTTTAGGTTTTTTTCTGGTTCGTGCCCATCTCTAGTACCAATTATACTCCCCTCTACTATCATTTTGAAGTTTTATTTATTACTCTTAAGATACTATAAGGCAGTACTTTGTGTCCTCATTATAATATGGCTTCATGATGATGCCATACCAATGAGATTTGGTGTCTTGCATGTAAAAACAGAAAAGTGGCACCCACTCAATGTTGAGTAATGTGTTTGCCAGTGCAACCAGAAACATATGAAAATACAGCAGCAGCAAAACAGTAAGCAAGGACTGTGGTTTCATGAAATCTTTCATGCTCACACTCAGTCCTCCCTCATTTCTAGCTCAGTACCACATGTAACCATTTCCTTGTCAAACTAATGGAACTGCTATTCTTAAATTTGGCTGTGTCAAGCCCATTCTGTATAAACAAATGCCCACCCACATTTCAAAAATGTTTAAAGTGGTTTTAGTGGATTTCTGAATTCAATGAATGGAATGCTTCTTCCTTTAAAGAGAAAAGGAGGAGGCTTTCAAGATCAAATGATATGAATTAGCATAACAATCAGTTTCCAGAGAACTTATCACATGTTCAACACAAAGACAAAAAATCGATTGTTTATGCAATGACACATCTATTCAAAAGATAATGGAGTAGAGAGGCTCCTCAAGTCATAGCAGAGTTATGGCAACCCCTGGTTGTGTTTTCATGGCAAGAGACTAACAGAAGTGGTTTGCCATTGCCTGCCTCTGCAGTCCTGGTCTTTATTGGAAGTCTCCCATCCAATCACTAACCAAGGCTGACCCTGCTTAGCTGAGACTTGACAAGATCAGGCTCACCTGGGCTATCCAGGCCAGAGTTCAGGAAATAATACAAAACCAGAAACAAAGAACAGAAAAGGAACAGGTCAGAGATGTGGTTCAAGGCATCTCTTGGTTACTGGTAAAATTGTTTAATGATCTAGCCAAGGCTGAGGATTTTTAAACTTCCACTGATTTTAACAGGAAAATAGCATGTAAATCACTCCCTTTGAAATGCATTAAGCTAGACTGTATCCCTGGATATTTATACTTTTAAATCTTTCTTGCCAATTCTTAAATATGTTTCCCACACATATTCACACACATGGAGTGGTGAATAAGGAAGGGGATACCCGCCTACACACTGCCTTGAGCTCCTTCAAGGAAAGCCAAGATAAAAACTTCCTAGATCGGTAGAATTTATGTTGTGAATCAACAATCACTTGGTTATATCTGATAAGGAAAAAAACTAGTCATGTATAATTTAAAAATATGCAAAAATGATGGTTACATATCTTCATGTTATAAATCATATATTTAGAGGGCAAAATTAGTGAAGAACATAAGGAGGACACATCAATTCCTATATAACTCTGCTTAGTACATAGTGATCTAACTGGAGTTATAGTCTGATGTGCCAGCTCATCAGCAAGTTTATTTGCTTCTTTGCTTCCTTTGTAGTCCACCTTTCTCACAGAGGCTCAAAGTGGATTACACAGTGTAATCACAGCCATATAATACACACCATAAACAATGCAGTAAAATGGGATTACAATTTTCAAAGGCAGAGCGATAAAAATAGTATAGTGTATATAAGAAAACAAACTACAAATAATAAAACAAAATTGAATTACAAAACAGTGCAAATTACAATGTATCCAATGAACAAAGCAAAAAAATATATCTAAAATCTCAAAGGTACCATATCACAGCAAAATAGAGTGATCAGAAAATGTCCTTGTTCTCTTTTTTAAAAAAATATTTATTTATATTGTGGTTAACAGTTTTGTTTCTCGATGATTTGCTGTTAATACTGTTGATTTGTTTGTATGGCATGTGTATATATTTCAGGAGGGTTATATGCGATGGATATATAATTTATATATAGAACGCATTATGGTTTCCACATGGGTACTGGCTCATGATGATATTTCTCTGCTACCAGTGTGGCTCCCAGTTCAGTGCAATGGCAATGGACTTCCACATAGCAGAGTTTTTCACAATATACCTGCTCTAGCCCCCCAACAGGAGCCATTCCTCCCTCCCCAAGGTCTCTGGGGCTTCTTCATTTTTTTAAAAAATGGTAATTGAATATTGTTATATCAATACATCATTATAAAAATATATGTAACAGATTCCAAGCTTTCATTTCCCGCCCCAAAAAAGTTTCTAACCCCTTTCCATTGTGAAGATATAATGGGAAAGATACATGTCCACAACAGATGGGGCCAGATACTTTTTTTAAAAGTGAAAGCTGAGAATTTAGAGACCCTGTTACACATATTTTTGTAATTGTATATTGATATAGTGATATTAAGTTGCAATTTTTAAAAGCCCTCTAGTGGAAGGAAGAAGAAATGGCTGCTGTGGGGACAGGATCAGGAAAAATGGTTGCTCACCCACAAGGCAACTATACAGGTTTTACTATGACCTTTCCCAAAACTTAACAGCAAAGCAGGTTTGAGATAGATCAGAGAAAATCTGGAGAAACTTCAGGAGGTGCACAAATGTGCCACAATGCTGTGAGGAAGCAAGGGGGGGGAGAAAGCCCACTTCCCAGTAGGGTTTCCAGGCCATACCTTGGACCCAGTGAAGGAGGACAGGCTTAGGGGCAGAAACTAAGGTTGCCAGATCCCCCTGTCCTCGCAGCGGGAGATGGGGGCCCTGGCTCCTACCTGTTTTGGTGCCTGTCACACATACACTTTTTGCGCATGTGCTCCTGGGCCTGTGTGATGATGTCACTTACAGGAAGTGATGTCATTGCACAGGCCATGGCCGCCCCGGAGCGCTCCCTTGTTCCTTGGGGGGGGAATCAGTCCCGATTTGGGCTGAATCAGGCCTGGATTGGCCCAAGTTGGGCCAAATCAGGCTCGCAGGAGCACGTCCTGGGAGCGCATCCCAGGAGGCCTGCTGGCCAGGTAAGTGGGGGCGGGGGTGGAGGGTGTGAGTCGGGGATCCCCCACCCCTGGTGGGAGAATGGCAGCCCTAGCAGAGACCCTCTGTGAACTGCTGCACCACTTCTAGGGAAAAACTAGAAGTGATGCGGGGTAGCTCTAGGAATTCCCAACAACATTATGGCTTACCATAGAGTATAACCCATGTGGGAATTGCCTATGTCATTTCTGAGTATAAATGGCATGTATTCAATCACACAGTTCCTCTGATGGAAAAGAATTTTAATTTCCTAAAAGACGGTGCTGATTTTGTCAATTTTCCTTTCTCACTGCAGGCCTCCACTTTGCCTCCTATGTCTTACCGGGTGGTAGGGGAGTCTGATAACTACCAGAAACAAAACTTTAAGGAGCTCACTGGGCTGCAGTAGAAGACAGAAGCAAGTAAGTCCCACTCTGCAATATCTGTGGATGGTTGGATACACACCAGTCTATAAATAAAATATTGTACAACACAGATTTGTTGAAGCACAGATAATTTTGAAACATGTACATTTTACAATAAAAAAGGTGTTAGAGAACTGAAAATGGTGTGAAAAGAAATAACTGTGGGTTCAGTTGACACCAGGAGAAGCAAAATGTATATAGGGCTGCTGAGGCTGAAACTGCAGGGAAGAAAAATCATCACTAAAGAAATATGCTGGACTTAGTTTGTTCAAGGATCACAGGATATGATGAGTAATAATTTGTTTTTCTCTAACAATAACATCCCAGATATGTGTGTGTAATGCAGCATTAACAATCTACAAGGCACATTACCTTGGAAATGCATTCCCAAATATAGTTTTAAGATGCATTGGAAAAGTTCCATTACGATTGTGCCGGGGGCAAATGAAAAAATACTCAAGAAGAGTGGCTAAAGGTGGCAAGACCAGTAGTGCTTTATGTTCAAAAGGCTAATCCAAGAACTTCTGAAAAGTTTAAACACCGACCCAGTCTTGCTGTTGCCACATTTTCCCCATTCTTCTCCAAAACACAATGAAGTATAACAAAAGAGAACTATTGCAACTGCTCTTGCGTTTCTTCTGCCTCCATGAGAGCTGTGAACGAGGATCAAACAGTCTTATGTTATCACTTACCTTTGATTGCAGGGGTTGGTGGACCTCAGTATTAGCTGTCACTTATTTCTGTGCTTTCCTGCAGAGATTGGATTTTTAAGGAAAACTTCATTATATAGAAGGATACTTGAGTCCTTTTGTATTTCTGTCCCTCTTCTTTTCCTTCTCTTCTTGTTCAGATCCAAAGAAGGTAAAGAGGCAGATGAGAATCTTAATTTCAGCATCGCAGCACACAGATAAGGGAAGTACCATTGAACTATCACGGCCTGATCATCAATGCCCCCCAAGTCCCCTAGTTGTCTAAATTTAGCATGACAGCATTCATCTAAGCAGCCAACCAAACAACCTTCCCCTTAGTATAATGGTAATTTTAGTAGGACAAATTGATGTTTGCTGTGTAATACATGAATTTTGATGCATGCACAACACTTCTTCACTTTGAAACTGATTCAAAATGGGAAATGTTGCCTACAGTTTGTTTCAGTCTTCAAATGGAGGAAATCCTTGTGGAAAATTAGGCGAGAACTGTGCTTTGTACAAAATGTTTTAAGCTACTCAGAGGTACAGAGGCACAGAGAAGCAATTGACAGCCCTCTGTTAGAAATACAAAAGTAGCAAACTCAGTCTCTAGCATGAATTTGAACTCTCAGCCCTGTAAGGAGCAGAATAGATTTTTGTCTTTGTCTTTCTCTAGAGCAAGAGCACTATGTAAAATGCATGCATTGCAGACTAAAAATAATTATTGATATTGCTGTGCAAATATCTCTGTGAACAAAAGTTATGTTTTCTCTTCCCAAAGGAATGGTTTCCATTTCTAACTATTCAAGAATCTGTTTGTGGCAGAGGTTAATAGCTATTCGTAAGACTGGAAGAAGAGAACAATTAAAAAAGACAAAGCAAAGGAAAATTAACACATTTCACAAAGCAAGTGAGCAGGTTTAGTTAAAACAAAAGTGTCCTCAAATCAATTATGTCGCAGATATGTACACCAATGGTATTTGGAGGGGGGGGATGTGTCTTCTGAAACGAGTTTGGCTTTTTGAAAGAACAAATCTGGTGTCCTCACACTCCAGAATCTGCCTCCAAACTCCAGTGGCCTCCAGTTTTCAGCAGCATCCTTGTTAAAACTGATTAAAGGTACAGCTCTGTCATCCCTTTGGATGTGGGGCCTCTTTGGTATTCTGTTGCCTGCCTACCGCTTGCAATGATCATTTCATCTTGCCAGCAGACCGAGGCTCGGTGCTAGTAGGTCCCATGCCTTTGGCCATTTTCACTGGAGTGTAGCAGACCCCATTCCGGTTGCTAGATTTGTCAATGGAGTCCAAAGCCTCTTATGGAGACCACCCATGGGGTTAACATGAGGTGCTCAATCCCACTGATTCCATTTAGTACACCCATCCCCAAATTGAGACAGAGTGCAAACCATGAAGCTTGTGATGGCACGAGGGAAATGTTTAAGCAGTCCTCTCACTGAGGTTATCACATGTACACATGCAATTGCCATCTATGCAATCAGGCCATTGGTCCATCAAGGTCAGTACTATGTACTCAGGCTGGCAGCAGCTCTCCAGAGTCACAGGTAGCAGTTTTCCACATCACTTATTACCGGATCCTTTTAACTGCAGCCACCAGAAACTGCATGCTGGTCAGATGTTCTATCACTGAACCACAGGCTCTACCCATTTGATCCTCTCAGACGATCACGTTAGCATGCGTCAAATGAAGTCTGGTTCTATTCCACCTGTATGTAGGACACACACCACTCATATCTATTGGTGCTAAAAGAAGTGAGTAGATACTGGAATGAGAAGGATTGACAGTAGAAATGAGACATAGGAACTCCAGAGAGAAAAGGGGGGATTTTGCAGTTAGTCTGCCAGTCATCCAAGAAGCATGATGTGACACCCTCAGTCCTGTCTTCTACAGTTTCTCTCTGACATGATTCCAAGCAATCTGATTCCAACATACCCAGTAAGGGATACAAGGCAAACTCTCATTATCCTTTTGCAGACATCTCCAAAGTCCAGATTTAAAACATCCTAAGGCAGTGAACCTTATCTTCATCAGGATGCTTATATTATACCATTTCCCACTGAGCAAGCTTCACACCTGGTGTCTGAAAGGAAGATTCATGGGTCCAGGGAGAAAAGGAGAGGGAGGGAGAGAGAAAGAAAGGAAATGCTGTCTGGGTCTGTACAACTCTTTAGAAAATAATAGCTTTGTTCAAGCCAGATGGAGTGGATTTCATGTGCCATTAAATGCCAATCCTCCCTTCTGTCAGACAGCAAAGCTTCCCAATAATTTTTCCTCATCTAAACTCCTGATGTACCACTAGATCATAAGTCATTGGCAATTCCATTAGAAAGCAAGAGAAACGGAAGATTGGGCCCCATCTGCTCCCTCCTTCACTCCTCCTTTATGAACCTGTTGACAAATTGCTTTTCTGCAAACCACCTCCCCCCATTTCTGTGACAGAAATACGGATGTGCTTGTGCTGTATATTAAGTTCATCACCATCTTTCTGAGTGTAAAAACTCAAATGTAAAACTTGGCTCAGGTCAAAGGTGGGGTCTTCCATAAGCTATCATTTGTTCCTGTCTATATATTGCAATTCTTATCTATTTACTGTGTTGACTTTGAACTTCCCCTGAGATTTCCTGCCAGGAATATCTGTATTAATATCCATGGCAACATTTGTTTAATTGTATTCATAAGATTCTCAAATTTTCCATCCCTTCTACACAGTATTTATTAAAGTCATTCATCCCCTAATAAAGGAAGGATTTTCACTGACTCAAGGTTGTCAGTCATTTGCTGATGGAAATGGCTGATAGTCCCTGTCTCCAAAGTAGAGCTGATGTGATTTACATGATTCCATTTTTGTATTGTTCTATGGATTAATTCTGCTGTGTGCTCCATTCCCCCGCAATTCAATTTTTGGGAGAATTTTTTAAAATTAATCCCATCATTAATTCCTTTGCTTTCAGTTCCTTTATTCATATTTTCCCCTTTTGCATTATGATGTACAAATGTTGTTCTGTACAATGGGAAAACATCACACACACAAAATCCTAACGCAGTGATATGCATGATCAAAGTTACTTTTTTGCAATGTTTTACCAGTGCATACATGTACACAGACACAGTACCTCAAAGCATACCTGAGCATCAGTATCATAAAGGAAGCAAAAAGACCTGAAAGTATTGAAAATGATGGCAAAGTTTGTATGCACAGCACTCTGTACAAAATTCAGAAATGAAGCAAATGCAACAACTGAGGATTCCTAACGTATCGGTTCCATTCTGAAATAAGATCAGAAAAGTCAAAACTAAATCCAAGGAAAAACTGAGGTGAGAATTTCAGAATAATCTGAGAATGAAGGTATTTACACTATAGTCTTAACCTGTTTTAATGATCATTCCTATGCCCAGAGGACACTCTGAAATGGTAGTTTCATTGGTGGCACAAAAAAAGTGACACCTGAGGCTGCTGTGCTGCCCCAGTCTCTATACCTTGCTGCTGCTGTCCTCTCTCTACTACACGGCACAATTTGCTAGAACAAATAGCAATTCTTTCCCCAGGTATCTTAAACACAGCACAGCTCACCAAGCACGCCTAACAGGGTTTTCCAAACTCTCTCATCTTGCTCCACATGTGTGTAAAGGAGCTTGAGTAGCAAAGAAAGCAGAGGGTTAGGTGCTCTAGATCTAGAGAGAAGGGATGAGTTGCAGAGGCAATAGTGACTGTGAAGGTAAGGCAGAGGTGGAGGCTGCTGTCACCCAAAGCTATTGCCTCACATTCCTTTCTTATAGAGTGGATCATGTGCAATCTTAAGAACTGTTTTTTGGCTTCAAGCCCCATTGAGTAGACTTGAATGGGATTCAGAGCAGTCCTGCTTAGGAATGTTCTCTAACAGTAACAGAATTCTAAGTGTCCTTGCCAAACTGTACTTCCCAGGATTCTTTAAAGGGGGGAAATGACAGTTTTTTTTAAAAAAAAATGATAGAAGCATGTTGTATTGTACAAATATGCCCATCGATTCTGTCATGCTAAGGGGAAAAACTTGTTCCTTAGCTACACAGTGCATTCATCACATGAAAAATAGCCACGTGCCAACCTAGCTCTAATAGTTAAGAATGGCAAAAGATCCCTAAGGGATAGGCAGAGAATGTTGGGGAGACTATAAAGCCGCCAACTTTCCCCCACTCTTTGCTTGTCGATCCTTAGCCCACCTTAGCTAATTGTCCCCAGGCACTGGAAGCAAGAGGAATAGAGATCTCTCCTGTTTAATCAAGTTTGTGGTATTACAATGGCTGAATATGTCTGTGTAATGGGTGATGTGTGTGCGAGTGACATATACCCTCCCTGCACTGATTCAGAGAGATTGCAAGGAATTTATGTTCACCCAAACTGATGTGGCCATACAGTTAAAATTCAGCCACATGGTGCCAAGAAGTTATGCTCAAAATATGATCCCTGATTGACTGGAATCACCCTGAGAAGAAACCCCATAAAAATGCTATAAAAGCAGCAATGGGGAGGAGAAACATAATAGCTGTAAACTGCCACAGGCAGTCCCCACTTCCCGAGGGATGCCACCCAGATTTTCATAGCTGAAAATTTTGTGCAGTGCTAATATCAAGGGTTGTATAGAATGCAGTTTCAAAAATGAATCAAAGTGCCCTCTTAAAGAGGTTAATAATAGAGACTATTTTCTCTAAGTTTCCACCTCCCTCTTGAAACTGAACCATTGGGTGTCAGTAGGCCTCTTCGCGACAGTTTTCTACATTTTCGTTGCCAAGATTGGCACAATCCCACTAGCCTCTGACAACTACCAGCTACCAGCCATAATATGGCTTTGATTTAAGTTGTAAAATGCTCTTATAGGAGAACCCACTTGCTAAGGTGTATGAATGATGATCTTCTTCATCTCGGTTCCCAGAGAGATATCTTTAAGGATCTTATCTAGCTTCCTCATAGCTGCTCTTCCAGGTCTCAGTCATCTGATTTCTTCATTGCAGTCTCCCTTTTGGTTGATGATTGAGCCAAGGAATAGAAAATCTTATCTGGGAACCAAGATCAAGATAATCCAAACTATGGTATTCCCCATTGCCATTTATGGATGTGAAAGTTGGACAGTGAAGAAAGCTAACAGGAAGAAAACTGATTCATTTGAAATGTGGTGCTGGAGGAGAGTTCTGTGGATACCATGGACAGCCAAAAAGACAAATGTGGGTACTAGATCAAATCAAGCTTGAATTCTCCTTAGAAGCTAAAATGACAACACTAAGGCTATCGTACTTTGGTCACATCATGAGAGGACAAGATTCTCTGGAAAAGTCAATAATGCTAGGAAAAAGTGGAAGGCAGTAGGAAAAGTGGAAGACCTAAAACAAGATGGCTTGACTGAATAAAGGAAGCCACGTCCTCCAGTTTGCAAGATCTAAGCAAGTCTGTTAATGATAGGACATTTTGGAGGTCTTTCCTTCATAGGATCGCCATAGATCAGAGATGACTTGGCAGCACATAACACACACATGAATGATGAGCTCAGATTATTTAAGACTTCAAATATCATTACTAACACTGTGAATTGTGCCTAGAAACCAATGAGCAGCCAGGTCTACTTAGATGTAAGTCCCATTTTATTCATCGGAGCTTACTCCCAGGAAAGTGTTCTTAGGATTGCAGCCAAAGTTTCCTATTGAAACTCTTTTTATATCTGTTTATATTTTTGTCAAAGGTTTTGGCTGGGCCACCAAATTGCAGGGGCACCAATGTGAAAGGAGGGAGCAAATGTGGCTTACACCAACCATTGCCTCCTGTGGCACTTCCTCTGCACCCTGGCTGGGATCCTGCCACAAGGTCGAGTGCTAGCATGGGAGGAGGGCACTTGGAGCAAATCAATACCTTGAGCCAGCCCTGGCTGGGGTAACAGACAATGGTTGTGGGAGTAAAGTTCCATTAGTAATGGGAAGTTGTGCAATTGGGTGCTAGATTTAACAAAGGCAGCCTGCACAATAACTGAGACAGAGAAGGATAAACTACTCAGTTACAAACTTGACCTCAAAATGTAGCAAATGAATTGATGTTGTTTACACAAGGAAGATAAGCCTTTATCTCTTCATAGAAGAGCAAATGCTGTTTGGAAACGAAGAATAGCTTATCGTTTAAGCAACACTGGGAGGGTCAGACACTTACCTGATTAAGCCGCATGTACAGACATAAGGCTGGCCTATACCTAGTCAGAGTTTTGGCCTATCAAGGTCAGTGCAGTCTACCCTGAATGGCAGGAGCTCTTCTGAGTCTCAAGCAGAGGTCTTTTCCATCACATACTACCTGATTCTTTTAACTGGAGATGCCAGAGATTTAACCTAGGAAGAAGGTGCTTCACCACTGAGCTGTACCCCACCCCGACACCTCCAATCCTTGACAGTCTCAAAAAATTTCACCATGTTTTAACTTCAAGGGATGAGAACCTGGAAAGAAACAGGGCCAGGGCCTAACAATGGGAGTGAGAATTAGGGTTACCAGATTGCATAAAAAATAAACCAGAAACAGGAGTTCTTTGTGCACGTGCTTTATGAGTGCATGCTGCCAGGAAGGCATGATGACATCACTCTGAATGACATCATTGCTGGCCACTCCCCTGGTGCTTCTCCAGTGCTCTGGTGGGCAAGTGGGCCTGCCACTTCCCAGGCATGCAGGAGGAGGCAGGGCGCTGGAAGTAGGGGAAGGGGGAGGAGGCAGAGGCTGAGCAGAAAGCTCGGCTGGCACTGCTGCTAGTTTGTGGATGCCAGCAACCAGCTACCCCTTCTCCCCCATGGACAAAAATACATTGATATGTCTGGTATTTTAACAGCATTTTCCCTAGATAGTCTCCAAAAAAATGGGGCTGTCTAGGGGAAAACCAGATACCTGACAACTCTAGGGAGAATAGGAACACTTTTCCAGGGTCCCGGATGATCTAGCCTTGACTGCATGCCCATTTCCAGGATATAATTGGTTTGTGTAATTTCAGCAATAAAATAGAAACAAGTAGGGACCCGCAAGGACTTGCAGAGGGCATCTCATTTTCTTCTTCCCAACCATGTCATCCTTTTTCTCTTCCATGTCCCCCATCACCTCTCTCACTTTTTCTGCTTCCTTTTTACCTTCCCTACCACCCACCTTTGTCTGCCCACCATTTCCACCTTTCCCTCTCTCTGCAGTAGGCTCCCCTATGGCCCATTTGTATGATGCCAGCTGAGCTGGGCCCAGTTGCATGGTGGGAAACCTGCAAGGACTTGTAGGGGAGTGGTACCTCACTTTTTCTTCTATTCCCTTCCCCTCATAATATTTCCTCTTTCCCTCCTCCTGGCAGCCTCCATATGCTCACCTTTCCCTACATCCTTCTATCCTTCAAACCCACAAAACAACTTACTTTTTATCTCCCCTCTCCCATCTACATTAATTGGTTTCATTTATATACGACTTTTCTCCACAATGGGGACCCAAAGCAGCTTACATCATTCTCCTTGCCTCTGTATTATTGTCACAACAACAGGTAACTATGGCTGAGAGTGTGTGACTGGATCAAAGTGACCTAGTGAGCTTCCACGGCAGTGTGGTGATTCAGACCTGGGTCTCCCACAACCTACTCTGAAACTCTAAACACTAAAATACAATAGCTGGGGGGGAGGGGCTGCTGTTGAACAGTACCAAGCTGCTATGGTTTTAATGCTGAAAATATGAAGAGCAGCATGTAGAGTGGATTCTATAGTTGTCAGTGAACAGATGGAGATTGCTGACCATAAAAGTCATCTGTCTTATCAAGCATTGGATCAGGTATCCAAAGCAGTCAAAACCTTCCCAGAATAACTTCTGGATCTCTTAAAACTGTGAATTAATTATCAGGAATGTAACAGAGCCTACCTGTCAGATTTTGTAAAAAGTTTCTCCCCTTTCCCTAGGAAACAGCATTTTCCTCAGCCAATCTTAGCCCTGTGCTTCTGAGGAGTTTGTTTTTTGTTTTTCAATGTTTTCTTTTTAATTGGTTTGCTAGCTTTTCTGGTTGCCTTCAGTTAGTGAATTATGTGTGTTTTTACCTTTTGCAGATGTCATGATTTTAGGTAGCATCACATTTTTCATTGCTTAGGGTTGGTAAAGCCACGGTCCCTTTCCTCTGCAACACAGCTGGTGGGATACCTCACTAAACAGAAACTCTGGAGAACATGAAAACTCACACACCCCTCCTTCCTTTGCCTGCACTTGGTCTGGTGAGCAACATACAGAAAATAGGGGGATTTTGGAAATTCCTAGAGTGTCGTGGGGCGGTGGAGGAGATGGCATCACGGGTCTTCACCCGTAAGTCATGTCAAAACATCAGCAATGCTTTCCCCTCCCCTTTCCTCCCAGGCTCCACCCCAAACAGTTCACACAGTGTGATAATACGGGCATGACATCCATAACCTGCAAAACAACAGTCATAGGCTTTGTAAAGGGATTTTTTTTAGGACATCTCACCTAAAAAAACTATGTGAGCACTACTGAAGCCAAACAACTTACAAAAGAGGCAAAGTTTGTCTGGTAGGCAAATTCCTTCTCACACATCTAGCAGATTAGACTGCAGGTTACTTTGGCCCTACATTGAGGGGAGAATGTGCTCTTCAATTGTCAACAATTTCTCTTGTTTTCAAGTACTAGCCTTGGGGAAAAAAACAAACTCCCAGAGAAGTTTTATACTCATATCAAAAGTATGGCTCCAGATATTTAAATATGTTTATACTACAAGATCTGATTTGTCCTGTCACTTAGACTTGATGGTGCCATGTTTCCTGGAGATTGAAATTCTGAAGAATTATTTTTATTAACCATTGATCTCTTATTCTGTAAACAAATAACTATTGTTCTGTAAGCAACATGTACTGAGGGTATTTAAAGCCCTCCAATGGAACTGGTCTTTACACATTTCTATCAATGTGTCATAGGGTTATTAAATAAACAATAAACCCATATTTCATTGAAGATCACTGCCTTTGGTTTCTTGATTTGTGTAAAGTCATTGGCTGAAAGGGGAGATGAAATTAAAATGCAGAGAACTATGAATTAAATTTCTTCTCAGGCTTCTACATCGACATCTGTACATTTTCTACATCTATATCTCTCAATCTTAGGCGGGGTGGGGGGAGGAATGAAAGTCAGAAACAGAAATGCAATCTTCATTATTCAAAAGTGCACTATAGTTTCATTGTTCAAAAATTTCACTATATTACATTACAGGTGAAAAGGTGTACTATTAGAGAATATCCATACAGGTACAGTAGAGAATTTTTCTTCCAAACAATATTTAACAATCCCATGAATATCTTTAAACTAGAATTCCAGTTACTAACTGACTTCAGGAAGAGTATTTAATATCTGACTTCAATCTAACAACCCAGACATACAACATAGAAAGAAAGGGTTGTTTAAAAAAAAAGGCGGGAAACCAATTATTCTCATTAGCCAACAAGGACAGGACAAGCAGTAATGGTCTTAGAGGGACATTGTCAAGTTGAATTTCTAAACCTAATTAATGGAATTAATTAATGAAATTCTGTTTTCTCTTCTAATAGATCTACTTCTAAAAGGCATGGCCTGATTTTTCTAATATATATATATATATAGTCATTTCTGGCTTCTCTGATGAATCTTTCAATACAAAATGCAAGCAGTGAAAGACAGTACAGATAAGTGAAAAGTAGGAAGAACAAGCAGAAGATCCACAAGAACAATAGGAACCCAAGTCAACTTACACCATTCGCCTCTCCACTGCCACCACCAGTCTGTGGGGGAGGGGCTGGCTACAGCAGTCGCTGCTGCCATGGAGAAGCAATATTGGTCTTGGGGGAAAGTTGTGCTGAGATTGGTGGGGTGGCTGATGGAGGAAGCCACCTCAGAGAAGCTATGATGGAAGGCTAAGGGGCAGCCACTACCACAGAGAAGCTGGGGGAAAGTCTGGAGGAAAGCTGCCACCACAGAAATGCTAGGAGGTGTGGACAGGGGGAGCTGCTACCACAGACTGAGGGAGGGATGGGGGTAGGGAAAGTGGAGCAGGGCAGGAAAGCTGGCAGTGGCAGTGAGTGGTGCAGGTAGTCCAGTGCAGTTCCCTGGAATTCACCTCATGCTTCTTGCAGGCTGCCCAGTAGTGTTTATCATTTATTTACATCATTTATACCCCACCTTTCTCCCAGTTAGAACCCAGAGCAGCTTACATCATTCTCCTGTCCTCCTTTTTATATTCACAACAAAACAGTGATGTTAGACTGGGAGTGTGTATCTGGTCACCCAGTGAATTTTCACAATGGACTGAGGATTTGAACCCAGGTCTCCCAGATCTTAGTCTGAAACTCTAATCAGTACACCACACTGGTTTTTGTAGTGGTGGCTGCTGAACAGTAGCGAGCATCTCAGCCTTCCAGCTGTTGCTGATGTGCCTGGCCCTGATGACTCTCAAAGGCCAAAATAGCCTTGGTAAAGGCCCTGCCGCCTCTCCCTTTTACTTTCAGAATCCAAGGCTTGACAGCTAGCAATATTGTTGTGGTTGCCTAGCAACCCCCACAATGGCCCCTGCAAAAGGCATTCATTTTCTCAAATGTGCCAGTATTGCTTCTATTGTTTTTTAAGAGACAATGGAAGGAGGATTGCCAACTGCTGTTATGGGCCATGCCTCCCATGGCAGCCATTTTATGCAGATGATAAAGCCATACTAACTTATGCAGTTGTTGTAAAGTGGAAAAGGTGATTATGTGGAGGACTTTGAACAGTCTACCATGTTATAGAAATGCTACTGATTATTATGATTAAGTAAAATACAGTGCGACAGAGGTGAGTAGCTGTGGACACATTCCTTCTTTCAATACACAATAATAATCTAGTTAGAAGAGAAGGATTCAGAAGATGAAAGTGGCAGGGAAATGGATAGCTACTGTGAAGAATAACATTTCTTTCTCTGTGCTTAAGTATCTTATTTGATGTCTAAAGAAGAGAGATACTTTCTCTGTAATTTTTCTTCATTGCTTCCTAACTTTTGCTTCTACAGGAAAGATTCCTTAGTGTCGGATATCTTCAATGAATTAGATGGTACAGATCGCTTCCATTTACAATTTCCATGAGAGCACTAACAAATAACTGCACCTGGGAACATTAATCACATTTGGGGTACAATCTTAAATTAGCAAGGGAAGTAATGGATTGTGCATGCTCTGCGGGCAGTTCTCTAATGTTTATAACACAGTAATTTCCAAAGCAAATTTCTTTAAACAAGGCTGTTTATCACACAGACCTGAGAGGCACTCCAAGGATGAAGTTCTCAAATAAACTTGTTCAGAGTTAAGTTGGGTCTAAACTGGGGGAATTGATAAATTTCCCTTCCTCACCGATTGAGTCAACTTTTAGAGATAAGAATCAAAGCTTATTTTATTTAGTTGTATAAAACATTTTTATCTTGTGTTTGCACCATTTAGGTCTACAAGGTAGCTTATAAACCAATTTGAAAAGATATAAAATGCCAGCATTAAATAAATAATCTAGCAAACTTAAATAGGACAGCCTAAAACAAATAAAATAGGTAGAGAGCTGCTAAGAGCAGATATATTTCTTTTAATGGCTTAGGCAAAGAGAACAGGCTATGGGGCAAACTGCATGCTCAGAGATGCTGAGAATGTCACAGAAATCATGATCAGCGTTTGTACTTACCTTGTTGAAAATGGCTGGTTTTTTTTGCTGCCTACTAGGGGTGTGCAAGCCAAAAAATTTCGGCTAAAGCCGAAAGCCGAAAGCCGAAAGAAGAATCTCTTTCGAATAAGCCGAAAGCCGAAACGGCCAGCCGTTTCGGCTTTCGGCTTTCGGCTTTCTTTCGGCTTTCGGCTTTTTCAATGGGAAAATGCCTCCGTCTTCCCGGACGTCTGGGGGAGGCATTTTCCCACCGAATCAGCCCAAAATTGGTGGGCCTCTAACCCCTCTCTAAAAAACCCCCAAGTTTCAGACCGATTGGACTTTGGGGGGCCATGTTATGGCCCCCCAAAACAGGTCCCCCTATCCTCCCATAAGAAAGTGAAGGAGCAGCATATTGTTAGCATGCTGCTGCTCATCTTCTTCATTATTTCCTATGGAGAAAAATGAAGAAGCAGGCTTCCTTTGCCAGGGGTGGCATTTTGCATGCAAAATGCCCCCAGCCCTCAGGGGCCCTTCTTCCACCCCTCCTCCCACCCCCCACCAAGGCTCAGCCTGCTCCCACTTGGGGGGGCCATTTCATGGCCTCCCCAAGTAGGTGCTCTAACACAACTCACTTAACATCAGAGAATCACAAAAGCACAATTCCTGTCAAAAACACTTTATTTCTTGAACAGCTTTAGGATACACAGCAGGGGGGCGCACCAAAGGGCATGGCAGCAGTATCTTACACAAAAATAACACAACTCACTTAACATCAGAGAATCACCCCAAAATATTGCTGTCAAAAGCACTTTATTTCCTTAACTGCTTTAGGTTACACAGTAGGAAGGCACAACAGGGCATGAAAGCAGTGTACTACATAAAAATAACACAACTCACTTCACATCAGAGAATCACACAAACACAACTGCTGTCAAAAACGGTGAAGTGGGTTGTATTATTTTGTGTAGTACACTTCTGTCATGCCCTTTGGTGTGCCCCCCTGCTGTGTAACCTAAAGCTGTTCAAGAAATAAAGTGTTTTTGACAGGAATCGTGTTTTGTGATTCTCTGATGTTAAGTGAGTTGTGTTAATTTTTCTGTGTGGGGGACTGCTGGTGTAATGTGTCATAATGCTTTGCCTACTTGTACTTTGAAAGGGAGAAAATAATTTTTAAAAAACTTTATTTTGTGTTGTTCGTGTTTTATTCTTTGTTGTGCAGTTGGTTCCCATCATAGGGAACAATGGGGCTGGCTGGCCAGCCATCTCTGTAGGTGGTGGGGGAATTTGAGGGAGGGTGTCTGTGGTTCAGGTGCTCTTTCACAGGGACCAGCTGGCACTCAGAAGTGTGCCCACCATTGTGGCACCCCTGGGCTGTGCAGAATTGCCCAGGGAAAGAGAGTTTAGAAGTTCCCAGCATAGGGAACAAAGGGAGAGGGCTGGCCTTTGCCAGCCTGTTCCTGGGGTTATGGGTGTGTGGCAGGTGGGGGTGGATTTGGGTCTGTGAGGGGCTAATGTGGGGATTTGGGTCTGTGTGTGGCAGCTGGGGGGGAATTGGGTTTGTGTGGGGCTGTAAGGGGTGGACTTTAGGGGCTGAGAGGACCTACTTGGGGAGGCCATGAAATGGCCCCCCCAAGTGGGAGCAGGCTGAGCCTTGGTGGGGGGTGGGAGACGGGGTGGGAGAAGGGCCCCTGAGGGCTGGGGGGCATTTTGCATGCAAAATGCCACCCCTGGCAAGACAAGCCTCCCCCAGCTGTCAGTGGTAGAGAAAAGAGCACCTACTTGGGGAGGCCATGAAATGCCCCCCCCCCAAGTGGGAGCATTCTGAGCCTTGGTGGGGGGTGGGAGGAAGGGTGGGAGAAGGGCCCCAGAGGCTTGGGGGGCATTTTGCATGCAAAATGCCACCCCTGGCAAGACAAGCCTCCCCCAGCTGTCAGTGGTAGAGGAAAGAGCACCTACTTGGGGAGGCCATGAAATGCCCCCACCCCAAGTGGGAGCAGTCTGAGCCTTGGTGGGGGGTGGGAGGAAGGGTGGGAGAAGGGCCCCAGAGGGTTGGGGGGCATTTTGCATGCAAAATGCCACCCCTGGCAAGACAAGCCTCCCCCAGCTGTCAGTGGTAGAGATGAGAGCAGAGCACCTACTTGGGGAGGCCATGAAATGCCCCCCCAAGTGGGAGCAGGCTGAGCCTTGGTGGGAGGTGGGAGGAAGGGTGGGAGAAGGGCCCCTGAGGGTAAGGGGCAAAGGAAGCCTGCTTCCTGGCAAAGGAAGCCTGCTTCTTCATTTTTCCCCATAGGAAATAATGAAGAAGATGAGCAGCAGCATGCTAACAATATGCTGCTCCTTCACTTTCTTATGGGAGGATAGGGGGACCTGCTTTGGGGGGCCATAACATGGCCCCCCAAAGTCCAATCGGTCTGAAACTTGGGGGGGGGGGTTAGAGAGGGGTTAGCGGAAGGTCCCCACCAATTTTGGGCTGATTCAGTGGGAAAATGCCTCCCCCAGACGTCCGGGAAGACGGAGGCATTTTCCCATTGAAAAGCCAAAAGAAAGCCGAAAGAAGCCGAAACGTTTCGGCTCTTTCCTTTCGGCTAGCCGAAACGTTTCGGCTTTCTCCGAAACGTTTCAGCTAACCCGAAAGAAGCCGAAACACTTTTGTTTCGGCTTTTTTTCGGCATTCAGAAAGCCGAAACGCACATCCCTACTGCCTACCTTTTTATTATCTCAAAGATTTGCTCTCAAGAACTATTCTAGTATTATAATAGATGTAGTAGAGGCAGTTTTGCATGTCCACAATGGCAGCATTTGCCATAATAATTTCTTGATTGAGGCTAAACTGTTGTAATGTACTCTATTTGGGTCTACCTTTGAAGATATCTTAGAAACTTAAGGTCAAGAATACTACAGTTTGTTTATTATCAATAGCTAGATAGAGTATGCACGTTATGTCTATTGCAACCCCAACCAGAATGAAGAGGCAGACACAGGCTTGGATTAAAGGGACGTTTATTAACAAGACCATAACTTAACAAAGGCAAGGGCCAACTAAGCAGTACAGGTCAAGCCCTGGGGTCAACACCTGGACCTCCACCTTGACCTGCCTGGGCGAGCCCCATCACCCCGGGGATAGGCCATTCCATGAATGGCTGCAACCCGGCCAGCCAGGCAATGGATCCCCCCAGCAAGCACCTAATGCCGCAGCCGTCCGGCATGAGGGGAGGCCTTGTATTTGGGGATCCCCGCAGGATTCTGCCAGTGGTACGGTAGCCGTCAATAAGCATACCACAATAAATGGCAGACCCTGTTCCCCACACTTGGGGAAACGCCACTGGGAGCTCACCATCCCGCACCCTATTCCCCAAATCTCCTGCCAGTGACCAACTACGGAACCACCTCATAAATTCCTCAACCCTACCATTAGTGCAAGGTAGGCGAAAAAACCCCTTTTCCCAAAGCCAATCAGGGAAAAATGGGCAAAAAATTCCTACCTGGCTCTGAAACAGCAGCCAGCTAATCCTGCACTAAAACAGGGAGAAGTGGGTGGGCAGAACGCGTCCCAACTGCGGCTGGGGAAAAGCGGAGCAGCCAGAAAACGGTTCCTGGCTCCGCCCCCCCAGCCAAAGCCTTGTATGCCCGGGAGGAGGGGAGCCTGCCTCCTTCCTCCGGCAGGGCTGCAAAGAATGACTCCCTGCTCAAGCTGCAAGCAGCCGCAGGGTGAGTCATATTATGCTGTCATTCCATTGGCTATTGTACAATTTATTTGTTCAGTTTAAGGTGCTCGTTAATACCAACAAATTCCTTCATTCACATAAAACTCACACACCTACAGGATTGCCTCTCCGGATATGCTCTCATGTGGCAGTTTCACTCATCTGAGCAAAGCCTTTGGAATGTGCAACTCTGAAAAATGGATAAGATTGATAGCTGCCTGTAGCCAGGCTTTCTCTGTTGTGGCTCCCTCCTGCTAGAATAGCCTGCTCAATAAAGTCAGAAAGGCTCCAACTCTTTTATCATTCTGGAGAAAAAGTGAAAGAGAATTGTTTAGGAGTGCTTGCTTTCAAGGAACCATCTTCAGATGGAATTTTATTATTTTTTAATCTACCTACCTAGTAATTTTTTCTCACCTTTCCTCCAAAAACATTCATACATGGTTCTCTTTTCCCTAATTTTCTCCTCACAAGAACCCTATGAGCTAGTAGGACTAAGCTCATTCAGCAAACTTCATGGAAGGTAGAGATTTTGTTCCAGGTGAACACTCTAACCACTGCACCACACTGGCTCCCATTTTCTCATGTTGTGTATAAATGACTAAATTGTTTATAAATGTATAATAAATAGAAGTCCTTTGTGTGTGTGTACTGACATCATAGGTGTATGGAAGCTGTTAAATATAATGGGAATGCAATACTTAGCCTGAGCCCGAAGAGCTGTGCTCTTCATGCCACTAGAAACTGTACTTCACTTTTTTTCAAATCAGACAATGAGTTTCATTCATTTTAAGATGTGCTGTAGACATTCCTCTTATGGTAAGGATGGGCACGAACCTAAATATGAACCAAAAAACCCCACAAACCAGCCCAGTTCGGGGTTCATGAAACAGGGTTCGTGGAAGCTTGTTTCCACAAACTTCCATGAACTGGACTACTGGTTCGTTTGGTTTGTATTAAAGGACCAATTTAAATGGCCATTTCCCCATTTAAACTTTTTCTGCCACTTGCAAGCAGCAGGGCCCTTTAAACATCCCACCCCCCTGCCCCAGCCCCAGCCCCGCACACCCCGCCCAAGCCCCAGCCCCAGCCCTCCACTTACCCTCCATCTGATGCTGCGGTGGTGGAGGCCTCCTCCACTGCCCTGAAGGCCCATGTGGCAGCAGAGGAGGCGGAAAAGGGCCCTCTCGCCCCTCAAATGGCAGCCACGACTGCCATTTGAGGGGTGGGAGGGCCCCTTTTGGCCTCCTCTGCTGCCCTGCGGTTTGGTTTTTTTCTGGTTCATGCCCATGTCTAGTAAAGATTAGAAAGTTGGAAATGGTGCTCATTTTGGTAAGGATACTATTTTAATTTTGGTATGGGGAGGTAGAGATTTTCAGTAAGAAAGCATGATTCACAGAAAGGCTCAAAAAAGCTATGTAGTTCAAGTTAATTGGTATAATAATGATGTCACAATGTAGCAAGGCTTCGGCCCATGCTGAGTACAAAGGCCCTTTTAATTGAATCTAATAACAGTCAGTATGAACAGATCCAGTGAGCTGGCCAGAAATATAGGCCCCCCCTGAAAAATTACACGTGGTTTTAAATTGTGAGGGTGGCTGCCCTTTGCCCTTCTTAAATTATACACCTCCATTTTGGATAGATGCTTGGTTTCAAGACAAAGCAGCATCCTAGTACTCATCCTTTCAATGCAAGAATTAGAAAAGAACCCCATCAGCAAAGATTGAGGAAAGCACCCCTCAATAGATCTTCTCAGTAAAACTGGATCTGAAACAAACAAACAAACAAATACCTGAAGGAAATAACTCCTTTCCATAACAGCCATTTGAAGGCTTAATAAATTAGAAGGATAAACACAAGGAGGTCTTTCTAATCTCTTCTACAAGGCTCATATAATCCCTGTTAAGAAAGGAAAGCAGCCCTTGAGACACACAGGAGCTGAGATGAACATTCGCATAAACAGGAAGAAGATGGGAATTTTTAAATATTACATGACATTAAGAGAAGCCAAAGTCAAGACAAGGACAGGGTAGAAAAGATGAGGAAAGAGAAATGAGAGAAATAGAAGGCATAGAAAGGGGAGAGGTAAATGGACAATTGTGAAGTTCAGATCTTCGTAGGCCAAAATTTGCCTTTGTATTTAGCGAATATGATATTACCCTAGACTTTCCATTGGCATACTGGCTGCGGGTTATCCTCAGCCTCCTGCTCCTGCTGCCTGCTGGTACTCTGGTGGCCAGTGGGAGGAAAGAAAAGCATTAGTGTGTGCTGGCATTATGTCACTTCCAGGGCAAACCTTGAAGTGATGTCAAGCCTCTCTAGGAATTGCCAGAAACTCTATAGTATTCCCAGAAAGTGACATAATGCCATTGTCTGACAGTGCCCTCCCAGTCCCTGCCCCTTGGACTCCCACTGGTTGCCAGTGGGAGTGCAACCCTGTATCTCCCATAGAGGCCAAGAATTTCATCCATATGTAGCTCTAATTGAAATATATGAGGCTTGTTCTTTGAAGGGCTAAGGATGACTTTAGCTCTTTGTTTCAGCCTGAGTAATAACAGAACTGCTCCCTAAATACTATGACGAGGTCTTGGCTTCTGGGCCTCTATAGGTTATTGCACTGGGAAAACAAGCAAGTCATTGGCTGAACTGCTGACTTATCAGGGTTGTCACCTAAAGAGCTCCAAAAGAAAGAAATCATTATGAATAAATAAGAAAAAAAACAGATTTGTCAGAATATTAACTGTACTTTATTAGACTATACTATCCTAGTTATATGTAGTGCAAGGGTTAGAATGTTGGGCTAGGATCAGGAAGAGTTGAGTTCAAATCCTTACTCAATCCCAAAGAAGATCAGTGGGAAAATCAAAGGGAAATGTAGAGAAAATGTATACAATGGGAGATTAAATGTGTGTGTATTGTTTTATATACTTTCAGCAAGTTTCAGGGATGGCTTTTTAAATAAAGAGGGGTGGAGGGTAGATTCCACTCCAACAGGTGAGTTATGCCTTAACTGTAAAATGGCCTCAGGTATATGTCTCCTGCTTTGTAATCACTATGCATCATGTGGACTCACGAGGAGAAACCCGATCATGGCCAGCCTTTGAAGTCAGTCCACTCCCATTTTACAGGATCAGTTTCCTTATGATGAAAGATTGCTGGAATCTTGTGGTATTTTTATTATATCTATTCATTTACAATGTACCAGTTCAGCCTTGTGAAGCAGGTAAGCACCCAACAGTGTTTTAAGGTACCATTGATTTCCCCCAAGACAAACAGAATGCTATTGGAAACCCACGTCGCTACTGGATCCATCTTCTCAGGTAGCTGCAAAATTCAGACTTCTCTCGGTTTTGCTGACTATAATCCAGTTATCAAATAGATTCTCTCCAGCCTCAACTAATAATAATAATAATAATAATAATAATAATAATAATAATAATAATAATAGATTTATATACTGCCCTTCAGGACAACTTAATGCCTACTCAGAGTGGTTTACAAAGTATGCCATTATTATCCCCACAACAAAACACCCTGTGGGGTGGGTGGGGCTGAGAGAGCTCCAGAGAGCCGTGGCTAGCCCAAGGTCACCCAGCTGGCTTCAAGTGGAGGAGTGGGGAATCAAACCCAGTTCTCCAGATTAGAGTCCCACGCTCTTAACCACTACACCAAACTGGCTCTCAGATGAAGGAGGTTGTTCATTGCTAGTAGCCACACTTTAGCCACAAATTATGAACCATCGTTAAAGTTATGACTGACATAAAAGCCTAGAAAGATTTGTTACCTGAGCTACACAGTAGCCTTTTTGCTAAACCATTAGCTGTCTTCAGCCTTTTGTCTTCCTGTTCAGCACATTGCCTTACAGCCTGGCTTCCTTCCATCTCCTCCTCTCCAAAGAATTGTTCCAGAGATCTTTCTCTCAGCTAGGTGCCAGCTTGCAGAGACTGAAGATGGGAGGTAGGAGGCCAAATGATTGCCTGCAGCAATGCGAGGGTCACACCACTGGCACATTCCACGCTGTCTCGCAGCAGTCAACCATTGCTCTGCTTCATTCTGTAACTCCCTGAAAGGGTTCTGACAAGCCTTGCTCACTCCCAGGAATAGCCGAGCAATGATGAGGACTCCTGCTTCCTTCTCATGCACAAATACATTGATCTGACAAGCTGGAGAAAGCTGTGATTCACTCATCTGCCATGGATGAAATAGGGCAAGAAACCTTGGATTTGTGAGCTCAATGATCTAAGAAGATAATATAAAAAAGACCCCTAATGAATGGAAAGTAAACTCACAGGGTGCTTCCAGGTGTCATGTTTATCCTATGATCTTAGCCATCATCAAAAGATAATGAAACACAGCTTCTATACAGATTGGCCACTGGTATGGAACAACCTCTAACTGTGGTCATCACTTGTAGGGAAAAAATGCATGGATCTTCTGCCACGCTTCAGTTCATGTCCATCTGTGGCAACTGATTTCATCAGACCTGTCATGTTCAGCTTTCACAGAGTTTAAAATTTGTATTAAAAGGGCCCTGGATGCTAACATGAGCATAAGTCAGTACCAAAAAAGTAACATTAATGCAACTTCTACTAAGAGGAGCTTTACATGGGACTCAGTGAAACAAAGAAAGAGCTTTAGGTATTTGTGTTCTGAGTTCTGGTAAGGGTATTCTGGTGTTATGTAGTGGTTAGAGTAGTCTGACTAGGATCTGAGCGACAGTAGTGGTGTTTGGCATTTCAAGTCATAAACTACTTTAATCTATCACTGTGTTTCTTATAGCCAGCAATATGCATAATCAGGGGTCATTTCGTAGAAAAAGAGCTGGAGGAACTCATTAGCATTGTTCATTAGCATAGCTCATTAGCATATGACATGCCCCTTGCCATCACTGGAAGTGTGTCATTGGCATAACTGATTTGCATATGCCACACCCTCTGACATCACCTATCCTGGCTGTTTTGGACCCAATCTTGGCCATTCAGGGCCAAAATTGGGCCCAAAATGGCAAAAAGGGGCTGAAAATGGCCAAAAAAGGGACCCAAAATGGTCAGGATCAGGCAGCTGCTGAGTGGGAGAGTGGTCCACCACCCATCAGAGGCCCATTCCGGGCCATTTTGGGCCCAATCCAGGATGAAATGGGCCCAAAATGACCGAGAGTCGGGTGGGCAGGGCCACCTGACAAGTGATCTCTTTGGGGAACTGCCAGAACTGCATTCCTGCACGTTCCCCCTCGAAATGAGTCCTGTGCATAATGATACATATTTAGAGCACCCCATGTTTTTAATATTGTTTTTTCCCTTTCACAAGCAACTGTTGTAGTAAAGTGAAAGCACAATACCCAACAGCATTGCTCTGGTCTCCGGGGTTGTAGCCTGATACTCTAATCACTACATAGCACTGGAAATGTCAACAGCATGGCCAAAGGTGGTTTCAGATAGGTGGCCATGTTGGTTGGCAGTAAACGAGCAGGATTTGAGTCCAGTGGCAACTTAGAAACCAAAATATTTTTAGGGTATAAACATTTGTGAGTCAAAGCTTCCTTCCTCAGATACCTGAAGAAGGGTGCATTGACTCTTGAAAATTTATACTTTGAAAATCTTGTTGGTCTAAGTTGCCACTGGACTCAAATCCATAGTTAAAGGCAAAATCCAAACATTTCTTTAAGTGGGTCTAGCTTCTTATATACTACAGTCAAGTTACAGAATAGGTTAGGGTAGGACAAGATGCTTTGAGGAAGGGAAATACATGGTGTGGGTTTATGGCTATGCCCTGTTAAAAATTTCTAGATGCTGAGATGCCTCATCACAGGCTCAAACAACACCTCTCCTCTCCATCTGTGCCACTCTGTCCTTTAAGCCGAGGTCCACCATTGCTCAGTGTTTTGTCAGGCAAAATTCCAGGTGAGAATGCCTACCCATGCACACGCTTTTCAACAACCAGGACTTTAAAAAAATGGCCAAGGAGGCAGAGTGGACATAAATGTGCCATGTCTCCCCTTTATTGGGTGGGTTACATAAGACAGTCACCCTAGTCTTGCCCCATGGAACCTTGTGCACCATCCTCAATGGAGCAGGATTAAAAATGTCCCCCAGACAGGGGGACAGGGGGAACAGACATTTTTTTTTTACATGACAAACTGGGAATTTGTCTTGAAACCACAGCTTGAAACTGTTTGGAAAGAAGAGAGGGAATGAGGGAGAGGGGAGCAGGGAAACATTTGCTTGAAACAATCCATGGAAGGAGGAGGGTGCATAACTCTCCACAATCTATGGATCTTCACTAGCAAATGTTCCCACCTATTTTAAAATATTTTAATCCCCAGTTATGCCAAAATGGGAACTGGTCTGAACTGGAGGAAAATGGCAATGTGACGCACTTGCAGAAGAGAAATTTACGAAGTGCACCCCACGGCCACATTTCCATGTTCTCTTCAGCAGCCTTTTGGTTAGAACAAAACATCTGCCAAGATGTCATTCAATTCTTAGAAGGATATCAAGGTATAATACATGGAATCTTGGGGAAAACAAGATGGGAATAAAACAAGAAGCAAAAGGCAAGGAGCTTCATCTGCTATTGACAGCTAATGAATCTTTGGCTTTCCTCATGCAAATTTACTCAGATTTTACTATCACAGTCTTTTGAAAATCACAGGAGAGGTCATTAGAACCATCTGTCTGAACTTTCTGAGTTTTCATTGAGCGTGTTTTGGTCTCAGCATCCCTTATGTGCCATTATATGAAGCCCTACAGAATACATAGCCAGCACAGAACTGAACTTCCATATAGAATGCATCTAAAGAAAGAGCCTCTTGATACTGCTTTGGTTCAAAGGAAGTGTTGAGTTCATCTCAAGTTACTAAGGTTGGTTCTGTTTCATATATGTTAAGATCACCTCCATGGAGCAATCCTTATGAATGATGTCCTGAACCTCACATGTAATGCATTTAGAGACTGAATTTTCCTTGTGTATAATGCCCATTCTTCTTCTTCAGTCAATGCCCCCAAGACTCTCAAAACACCAATACATTTGCAATTTAAAATGATTTCCCCCCAAAATTCGTGCATTGCTTTTGCATCTATGCAGTCAGCAGAGTTTGCCATTCAGCACACTTTGCAGTTAGCTGATAGACACTGATAGCTTGTGCTTGGAACATACCTGATTGCTTACCTCCAACAAGGACAATTATATCTTTTTGTATTTGAACTTGCCAAAGTCAAGTACAGACTCACAGCCAGAGTGAAAGCGGCAAAGGATCTCTGCATGCTTTGCCTTGAGATTAGTCAATTTCAGCTTCTGTGTAAATTTCCTTTTGCCAGGTTGAACACTGAGCAGCATGTAATAATGTGATGCGGCCATGCAGGAAGGAGCTGCATCACTCATCATCACTCATGTCATTTATGGAAGCACACTGCAGATAAACAAATTGTATTGGCCAGCCTTGGTAACTGGGGAAAGGATTCCCCTTACTCATTGGAAATAGATTGTGGGTGAGAATACTGAGAGAAATGCAACATTCCTGAAAGTAAAGTGTTGTCTTGAGAGGTGACTTGTGGCTCCCAAGCCAATAAATAAGCAGTTGTTGCACTAGAAACTGGTCAGCTGGAAGAGTAAACTGAAGAGCGTTAATCCCATTTGCAAAACTATCTGCATTCACAATGTCCACTTGGTTTCATCTGCTTTCTCATAACTCTCCAGATGGTGCATACTGGGCTTTCTGCCATCTCTGCTTCCTTCCCCACCATGTGTGCAAACGGAGGTGTGGCCAGAGTGCTTCATAAATCTGGCTCCTCTCACCTGCTCCTTGAGCCAAATGTAGCTGTGAGCAGCTGGCCACAAATTGCAGCAGCCTCTCAGGCTGTTCCCATCGATGCCAAAGACTTGATTGACACTACAGCTGACCCCCAAATGGAATAATCAGAGATAATTAGCACACCTCTACACACCTTGTAGGCCCCATGCCAATCTCTCAGCTCTGATGAACTGTAAACTACATTATGCAGTATAATGCCTTATATTTGTACATTCCCATAGCTCATAATGTATTAAAGTTTCATATACAACTGGATGGAAAATTTTAATATACAGATGTGAATCTAAACTCAGCCTGGGAACTTGCATTATATGCCAGATTTTTGCTCGAGAACTTGGAAAATAATAGAGTTCTTCTGGTCACGTGCAAAATGCCTTTTATCACCAATTGCTGCCAAGTCCCACACCCATCAGGAACAAGAAAGCAAGGTTTTGTGGTCCAAGGGCCTTGCTTTTAGAAATGTTAGACTACAGCTCTTGTGTAGGAATTGCTATCTGGAACATGCACTCACACGGGACTCCATGTGTCACCTCTTTGTTGTCTACCAGCAGATATCTGCTGTTGTGCTGCTCAGATGATTGTTAATAGATAGCCATTTTTTATTCATTCTCGTTTATCCCTGACTCCACACATACTTATTTTGCTAACTCACTGGCCCTCCAGGTAAGAGTTTCCTCGGAAGCCCTGTTCTCTGCACTTCCACCTTCAGAAGTGAGATGAAAGGAAACCATGGTTAGTGAGATGAAGTGAGAGGAATGGAAACCCTACCCATGTTTAGACAGCAGGCCAAACATTTATTTTTTATCCAGGCTTAAAATAAGGGGGTGATCTTTTAACATCATTTTAATAGTCTTCTTCTAGCCTGCAAACTGTTTTCTGAGATCTTAAACTGCTTGCTGTTTTTATGCTCTGGATGGGTTTTTAATGTTGGGCTTTTAATAACAGTTTTGTGCTGTTTTATGTTTTCTTGTTTTATTTACTGAAGTGCCTTGAGCAGGCTCTATGGAGAGGTAGCATAGACATTTGCTAAATATATAAAATACCTCAAAGAGTCCTACACACTTGCTGCAAGATCCCAGCAGGATTTGCAATCTACCGGCCCTCCGTGTTCCCTTTCCTAGTCAGCAGGTTAGCAGGAGGTTTCAACCATCCTCATCTGACCAGAGTCTGAAAACACAAATGTGAGGCAGCATCTGAACAAATGTTTTGTCTTCAGTGGGATGGAGGCAGCTTAATTATGACAAGTATCATGGCTTTAGCAGCTCTATACATGACGCTCAGATTGCCTTCCTAGAAGTATCTCCCTTTCCAGGCCTTGTCAAAAACTGAAGATCTGCTTTGTTTTTCTACTGATTTTAATCCAATCTGTTATTTTTAAAAATGTATTTATTTCCTTGTGTTTGGGGGAATCCCGAGAGTTTCTGCTGGGCACCATTAACTAAACAGGTGAGAATAAAGTGAGCAACCTTTGTCTGTTTGGATTGCATGTTGCAGAAGCCAATGGCCAGAGAGACTAAGCGTGAGCCGGAAAGAAACAGACAGCTCCGACAGTAATGGGCTGTAATTGAGTTCTCAGCCTTGCTTTAACTGCCTTGGTGCGATTGCCTGTGAAAATTGCTCTGTTTTATGCTCTTTGTTAGGTTCTGTCAAGCCCCATTTAAAATAATGAGGCCCCTTCACTCACTTTCCCTCTGCAGAGTTCAGCAGGAGTCAAGAGAACTTTCAATGGGAAGAGCAAAAACTGTCATGTGTGGAGAACAGGGGGTTGCGGTAAATTACCGAGGTCCTGGATCTTTACAGCTGCTATGTGCCAGCCATGACCTTGAGGAAGGGCAAATGAGAAAGCATTATACAGTTCTCTCAGCCAATCAGCTTCTGTTCCCTAGAGATTCTCAATGCCCAATAAAGCTGCCATTTTCTAACAGCTGATCCCTCTCCTTCCTCAAGTACATTAATCCAGAATGTGTGCCACACTGACAGAGCAGATAGATGGCTGGTGCATGAAGATCTCCTGTGAAAGCTATGTTTGAGATAGCAGTCAGCCATCTCTTAAGCTTTTTTAAAAAGAATGTTTCAACATGTCGAGTGGAAGATTTATGCAGTGTTTGTAAGACATGGATCTGTACTGAAAACGCTAATTTGAAGACTGATTCAATTATTTAAATTGCTTTTTGAGGATTTATTAGGATTCCAATGCTTCTTTTAAAGTCATATTTTTTTACTGTGTCTCCACAGCTTTATGGGGATAAACTATTCCCTATCACTGGAAACTGCATTTTATAATTTTTCTCTCATGGTTCTAATCCAAAGGGCACCCCCCCTACACACACACACACACCTGGGAACTGATCATGAGGTAGAACTAGGAGGCTAATCCATGACAGACCAAGGGACGGCATGAAAATGTAATCTATAGTAATAATAACAACAACAACAACATTCAATTTATATACCACCCTTCAGGGCAACTTAACACCCACTCAGAGCAGTTTACAAAGTATGTTATTATTATCCCCACAACAAACACCCTGTGAGGTGGGTGGGGCTGAGAGAGGTCCAGAGAACTGTGACTGACCCAAGGTGATCCAGCTGGCTTCAAGTGGAGGAGTGGGGAATCAAACCCAGTTCTCCAGATTAGAGTCCCACTGCTCTTAACCACTACATCAAACTGCCCTGAATCTTAAGAAGCCCGGTCAGGAAGAATTTGACCTCAAGCAGAACAAGTTGGGTCTCTCTACTCAGGACTATGCATTTGTGTTATATCCCTTAGTTTTGTTTGCTACACTTTGCTCTTTATTATTTCTCATGAACTCTACTTTTCTAAAAGTTAAAGTAGCAGCTTGTATATTTTCTTTGGAGGGCAGGGTAGATACAGTGGGCAGGGTAGACACAGATACAGATATACCCATAGTTAATACGACAATAGTAAGAAGGAACCTTATTTCCAAGGCTATCTATCTTTCTTCTTCAGTCCTTCAGACTCACAGCATGTGCAATGCCATGCCCTCAGCATTCTGGATGCCTGCCTCCTAAGCCATCTTCCCTTGTCTAATCAGCCATTTACCCCATTCAGCAATTCCCTGAGGCAGCACGGGAGGAAATGTAGTTTATTATTTAGTCATAAGCATAATTTTATGATCCCTCAAATTGGCAAGGAAACAAGAAATGTTTGATATCTAGATCCAGTCCCAGGCAGACTTGAAAAAGACAGGCTCAGGGGCTGAGTTGGCAAGGCAAGCTTACAGTAACTCACTGCTAATGATGCCCATAGCTGCTGCTTTCCCTCAAATCCTTTCCTTTTTGGTATTCGAAAACATCACCCAAGATTCCAATTGCATTCTTTCCCTATGCAGACATCCTTCCTATTTTCGCTTCTTGTATTTTGTGATATCCCAGAAATCTTTTGAAGAGTACTTACTCTTCTCCTTACTCCAGAAAGGTCATTTGTTAAACTAGATTCAACAGGTGTCTAGTTTCTCTAGTCTAACTATTGGAACTAAATCCACTTGAAACACCTAGTAACTGTCACCCTATACTGGATCAAAGACCAGTAACTCTTCACATTGCAGTAATTTGGGAATGTCCTGTCTAAGGTTCCATCCGGCAAAGAGGACAGGCTGGCCTCCGTGTGTAGCAGAGCCTTTTTGTCATACCCCCCACACTCTGGAATTCTCAGCCCTGAGAAGTTTGTTGGCCCCCTTTTCACAAGCAGTTTATTAAGGAATGTTTGTTCTCTAGGAGGTTTTAATTGACAAGACTATTGGTAATACGAATTGCTGATGGAGGTTCTGTATCAAATACTTCTGGTTTCATCATGTCTTTGCCTCTTTCATTGTCAGGGTTTTTAATGGTTTTATGATCACTGAACTTGGGGTTGTAGATTTTTAAAAATCTGTTTTTCCTTAATTTTGGTGATTATGGATTTTGTGTATTGCTTTTGTGCTTTGCTTATAATCACATCATGAACCCATAACTGATTAGATTTGGGTATCAGTATACCACATAGACAATACTGAAAAGTGGTCAACAATTTAAGAAGTAAAATTTAAATTAAAATAAAATAAAAAAGAGAGAGTTGATTAGCCACAGCTAATTGGATGAGATGGTAGAAGACCCATAATGAAAGGCAGTAATGTTGATTCAAGAAACCCAAGATTCTCTCTGGCAGATGAAGACTAACCAATTTTATTGTAGCATAAGCTTTCGAGAATCAAGTTCTCTTCATCAGAAAGCTTATGCTACAATAAAATTGGTTAGTCTTAAAGGTGCTACTGGTCTCTTTTTGATTTTGCTACTACAGACTAACACGGCTAACTCCTCTGGATCTCTGGCAGATGAACCATGGGATCCGGCACGTTTAACTTCAGCTAACTTTGAAGGGAAGACTCCCTTAGCCCAGATTCCTTTCCCTGTGTAGGATACATGGCAGGCAAGTCAGATTCGGCCCAGCAAATCTAGACATCCTAGCCAATGAACACTGAGATTCAGGAATGAAACAACTATCAACCCACAATAAAAACAAGCAGACTCGCTCCTTAGAAACAGAGTACAGACTCACCAAGGATTATCATTTAACATTTTAAAATTTCTCTCCCTTTCCTCGGCAAAGTTTTAAAGTTACATGATTGTTGTGTTTATATTTTTTTCCTATAACAACTTAATTTTTCCTAATATGATGCTCAGTGGGGGGGGCAACCAGGCAATTAAGGTGTGTAGTCCAATGCTTGTTTACATAAAGAACAGTTATAGTTTTAATCCCAGATGCTGTTTGTTAGGGATGTTCTTTCCTATCACTTTATCAGCACTCACTCTGAGGTTCCTTTTTATTGCACAAACCAGTCCATGAAATTTACACTTGCCGCCTTCCCATAATAATAAAAAGGGATGTGAGGTTTATTATGTCAGTTGTCTGTTAGCATTTATTAGCAGTTCAGAGGGGTGCTGATTGACTCCTGTAGTTATTGCTGGATTCAAGATACAGGACAGCATTTACCACACAATGGTGGATGATTTTTATGTTCATTTTGCTGCATAGTTTATCGCCCATTTCTTGGTTCTTTTTTAAAATAACATTTTAAACACTAGGTTGGATCCATCTGATTTTTCTGTTAGTGAAAAGGAAAGAAGAGTCTCATCTGACCATCCAAAAAGGCTATGCTGGGGATCACAGGACCTGAATGAATACAGGCCATATGGTATGGCCAGTGTAGCAAGGCAGGGAATTGGGCAATTATGGCTGTTCCCTACATCTTAAAAATAGTGCCCCACTCACGGAACGCTGGCGGCTCTTTCACGCAATTTGTGACATCACCGTTTCCAAAACAATGGCAGGCAGTTATGATTCCATTTTTGTGGCACCATGAAAATGGAATCATAACTGTCTGCATCCATTTTGGAAAAGGTGACATTAGAAATCGTGCAAAAGTGAGGTGCTATTTTTAAGATGTGAAGAAACTGCCATTGCATGGGGAAAGTGAATGGATCCACCTCCATTGGGGTGGATCCTACCCCTATCCTACCATTCCACAGAGCAAAGTTTATTTATTTAAATATTTGTACCCCACCTTTCCATTGGCTCAAGTTTAAAGCCTTCCTCTCACTAAGTAGTTCTTCTATTGGAGGAAGAGCCCCTGAAGAGAGATGAAGGCTCCTGAAGCTGAAGGGAGGCTCCTTGCAGAATGGTTGGATTCACTCCAGTGTGTGCATCTGATCACATTATTTACATGAAGGTGAAGAAAATCCCCTGATGCTGTGTCTTGGCCAGCCAACTGCAGCCATTCAGTCCCACCATGGGGATACCTACTTAGTAGTGCTAAAATGAACTAGACCATGATAAATTCAAGCAGCCCACAGGAACCATACAATAACAGTCAATAAGCCTACAAAAGAATAGAAATATGATTTGCCATTATTTTTTCCAGTATGACAACTGGAACATTCTTCAATCACTTGGGATTTGAGAACACTGTTATGTTGCCAACTAGGCCCCCTCTCCTGCTTTAAGGCCTGCCATGAACTGTGTTAAAGTTTCCTGCGTTGCTGTTTCACTGCTACACACAGATCTGCCTTGCACATGTGTGCCCTGATACACGTGTCAGTTTCCTGCCTGCGTGTTAATTGCCTTGCTGCTGCCATAGACTGTGTAGTTCCCTGACCCCATGTTTGCATAACTGCACAAAGGACTCTCTTCCTGGGCAACCCTGCCCAGACTTATATCTGGACTTCCCAGTGTGTGTGTTTGGACTTTATTACAAGTGTGCCCCGTGCCTGCACCACCATCTGCCATGGACCGTGCCTGTTCCCTGCTTTGGACTGTGTTTTGTGTGCTGTTTCCCCTGCCTCCATGGAAGCCTGCCTCATATGGGCCCAAGCCGCTGCTAGCAGCCGGGCGCCTGCCGGGGAAACCTCCAGCGAGCCTGGCTAGGCGCTCCCTGGTCAGTTCCCGCCTGGAGCCTCCCGCGGGCCGGTCCCCGAGCTTGCCCTCGCTACCGGGCAGCCTGCTATCCAGCCCCAGCTATGCCCAGCCGGCATCCATGTTCTCAGGCAGCCAGAAGACCCAGGGAAGAAGACTGCTTTGAGAAGCCATTTTGGCGAAGCAGGCACACCACGTCCGCAGCGAGAGTACCTCGCCCCGCTCTGCATATCTTAGGAGCCGCCCCGGAGAAGGAACTAAGTGCCGACCATCCCAAGCACTTAGAGAATGCATCTCAAAGAAACCTCCGCATTCCAGAGCTGATGACATCAGGACAAGCCCTGTCCGCTGGAACATCCTTTCAGCCCACTCGGATTTCCCCCTCCCTCTTTTGTCCCCTCTTCCTGAGGTGTCACTTATCACAATCTGATTACCAAAGTGGCCCATCCAAGCCATTCAGTAACCCATTAGAACCTTTGTTTTAATCTGTGAGAACCACCAAGTACAGCACCAGCCCCAGGGTATGTTTTGGGGTATTTAAACCGGTCTCTCAGACCGCATGGTGCTCGTGCCATTCCCATCCTGTCCCAGCCAGGCGCGTGCCATCCTATCCAGAACCCCTTGCTGTCCGTCTGTGGTCCCAGTGCTGGCATTGGGCCACCTCGCTGTTGTGTCTCTGCTTCGCTTCAGGATAAGTGAGTATTCCCCCTACCATCGTTGGGAACCTGCTAATGCGAAAGTCTCTATATTTCTGACTCTGTATTTCTTAGACCTTGTATGCTTTCTTGTATGTATGTGCAAGTTCAGGCTTACGCCACACTACTAGCAAAATACATGTGTTTTGAACCTATTTGTAGTCTGCCTCTTTTTCACTAGAGTGTCTGGGATCGGGACCTCCGTAGACATAGGTTAAGATCCGCGCTAATTTTAGTTACAGACTGCTAAAGCTAATTTCCCCTTATAATAAAGAGCAGTTCTGGTAACAGTTACTTCCCTCAGAACCAACAACTGAACAACTCCAGTTGGCTAGGAAGCAAGTTCTTCTGTTCATGATTGCACAGGGCTTGACAAACCCTTTTGTGTCCTGGGAGGGAGAACATGATGGAAGTACAAAGACTCAATGGCTAAAGCCTCCTGACTAGAAATGGGCACGAACCAGGGGGAAAAAAAACAAACCGTGCGGTTCGAAATTTGTCACATTTCATGAACCACAAACCATGAACTTTCATGAACTGGTTCATTTGGTATATGAAAACGTCACATCCAGGTCAGCAAATTGTCATTTCCGGGTCAGCAGAAGGCCACTTCTGGGTCAGCAGAAGGTCTGCAGGAAGTCCATCCTCTGTTGCCTAGGAAACTGATTGATCGGTGCCAGGCTGTCTGCAGTGATGAACCAAAAACCCAACCAAATCAACCAGCTTAAAGTTCATGATAGTTCGTCAGAAATGGGCTCTGATGAACCACCAGTTCGCGAACCACGAACCAACCTGGTTCGTCACAAACTTTGGTTCGTATTTCGGTTCGTGCCCCTCTCTACTGACTTCAAAAGTGTCATGTGCTTTGGCAAGGAGAAAGGGGCAGAATATTATTGACTGTAATGTCATAACACTTGAAAAATGAGAAAAATGTTTCCTCATTTTTTTATTTTGGAGTTCCAAATTGCCTGGGTTTGTCTCTGCAGTGGTAGTGATGCGCTAAAATGTTTCCTCATTTTTTTATTTTGGAGTTCCAAATTGCCTGGGTTTGTCTCTGCAGTGGTAGTGATGCGCTAAAATTGTCCATATTTGGGGGGGGTTCCAAGTATGTAGACTCTGCTTTCACTTCCTTATATTTATGTGTGTCTTTCTTCCTTCTCTATAATTACTGTTGCACATGTGCAGCAGACCCATAACTAGAAATGTAATGGTATGGGGACATTAGTAGAGACTGGGGGGGGGGTGCATATTCTCTATCACTAGGCCTGATGATGTCATGGGTTGGAACCCAGTGATATTATGGGTGGAATGTGGTGATGATACTTTGAATAGAAGTAATAATTGTAATACTTCCCACATACCATTAGGAATTTGTGCCATATAGTATTTGTGAATGTGTGTGGTCACAATCACGTGGCTTTGAAGAGGTGAGCTTTACCAGACTAAAACATTTTAAAACTATTATGGAAATTGACTATTTACTATATATAAAGTGTAGTTGAGCTGTTAATGCCAGATTATTGCACCCCCACTTCCACTTTACATGTGTAGTAGCTACTATAAGGATGGAAGTTTTACAATGCTGTCCTATGCAGAGTTGATCCAGTCTAATCTCATTGGATTCAATTGCCTTAGACTGGAATTACCCTGCATAGGATCACACTGTAGGAAGAAGCCTATATCTGTAATGAAACGGTATACTATTAGCTATCTGTGGAAAAGTGTTTTGTTTATAATCACATTATGAGTCTGTTGTTGATTAGATTAGGGTATCAGTATTTTTTCTCTCAAGCAATGTGGAGGGGTCAGGGCTAGAAAGTAGAATTCAAACTGTGTTAGGAAAACTGCAGTGTGGGAGACATGACAATTACTTAGTGCTTTAATTACTAAAATGGGAGACTCCTAACTTACACCTGCCTGCAAATCATTCCCTCCCAACTAGAAATTATCTCTAATACCAGGGAGGAAGATGTGCTTGGTTGCCATGTAGTAAGGGAAATGTATTCTGCACATGTGCAGACTGTTTATAGTCTTTGCAGTCACAGAAGAGATTATTCTTGGCTCAGATTTAAAACACAGCCTCTCAAATATCTTTTCCCCTCCTGTGGTTCTGTGGTTCTGAGGTTCTGTGGTTTACTCCTCCTTTAGTCTTAATCACAGATACTGGGAGAGCTGAGCTGACAAAGGAAGCTTGACAGTGGTTATGCATTTGTAAGCAAAAGCCATTACAAACATGTTCAGGTGCATATGTTCATTCATACAGGCAAGTTGCAGTAGGGTGGCTTGTAATTAATGATTAGAAACAAATATTAGTTGAAGTGGAACTGGCCATACATTTATTTGTTCCTGCCCCCCTTCCCCTAACTATGAGGCAAATTTCCCACCAGAAACAGGGACAACCTTAGAATAGTATAAATATCACTCCAGCTTTTTACTCAGTGTTCTCTCTTATCACTGTGGATTAGAGGTGGGCATTGACTGGAAAACCCCCATGGACCATTGGACCATGGTCTGTCGCATTTCATGGACCACTGACCATGAACTTTTCACAGACCTGTCCCATTCACGGTCCAGTTCATTGGTCCATGGTCTGTCATTTCCAGAGGCCCTAGGACCACCCCATCACACTCAGAGATGCCAAAATTGCAGCGAGGCTTCAGCAGGCTCTCCTCCAGCCACCCTCCAAGTTTGGTCAAAATTGCATTTCGGACAGCTGAGTTACAGACCCCACAAAACAGCTGCCCTCAGGAAACTTCTAGTAGATACTAGGAGTCACAAATGCCAATTGACTTGCATTGGCTTGCAGCACCAAAAAGTTGCAATGAAGAAAAATCAAAGAGAAAAGGGTGAGGGAAGAACCCCCTCACTCACCACACAGACATCGTCCCAGCCGTTGCCTAGAGAATTAATTCTTGCTCCTTGCTCGCATAGAGAAAAATGGGAGCTCTCTGGTTGGCAGCTAGAGCTGCCTATCAAGTTTTTAAGAGCTAGGATTGGTGCGTTCCCAGGGCTGCAGAACGTCCATCCACCTCCATTGCCTAGGGAATTAATTCTTACTCGCATAGAGAAGAATTGGAGCTCTCTGGCTGGTAGCCAGAGCTGACTATCAAGTTTTTAAGGGCTAGGATTGGTGTGTTCCAAGGGCTGCAGAATGTCCATACCTTCCGTTGCCTAGGGAATTAATTCTTGCTCCTTGCTCACGTAGAGAAGAATGGTTGGCAGCCATAATAAGAGAAAGGACTAGATACTAAAGAAAAGCTAGAGATTCGGAGAGAGGGCTTGGAATATTTCAGAGAGGAACATTGCCTCATAGGCTCCTTGCATCTAAATTTATTATTGCATTCAGTTTGCCCTTTGCAGAGTTTATCAGTGAGTATATTTGCAGCAGTATCATGGTGGGAATGCAAATGAATTGCCATAAATAATGAGTTTAGTGGCACCTTAAGGACTAGCAATATTTATTTTAGCATACACTTGTATAGATTAGAGCCCACTTCATCAGATGCATGCACAGAAGGAATTGAAAGGTATAATAAATGGCAGATGATCCAATTCTGGGATAAATTTTAGAAATTCTCCTGGTAAAACCAGAATTCAGGAGAAATGGGATGCAGAGCACAGAGGACCGCTGGACAGTAAAAGAACTGAATAGGAGGATCTGCAAATCCACAGGGCAATAACATTTACAGGAGCTGCCCCTGTAGAGTGGAGTTCTTGTATAAAGGAACTTCCAGAGAAGCAAATAATAGTGTAGTGCAGAAGAGTATGTATTCAGCACGTTAAAATAATGGAATCAAGCCAAGCTACATTCCTCAACCTGAACACATGACACAAATACGGTAAGATTGTTCTGCATTTTTTTTTACTATTTTGCATAATGCTGAATTTGCTAGACACACAAGCCATTGCAAAAGACTGTGTAAGAGATCAAAAGCCCACCAACAGAAAGCGTATTCAATCATCTTTCTGGATGGTGATTGGGGTCACCAACCCAACCCCAGCTTAAGAAATTCCAAAGATTTGAGGAAAGTGTCTGGGTAGGGCAGAATTTGGGGAGTGGAAGGAACAAAGTTTGGATGTTATGCCACAGAGTGCCCCCTCTAAAGCCACCATTTTCTCCAGGGGAACTGATCCAGGCCCCACTTAAAGGTTGGTAACTTTACCTTTTATACTCCTTCAAGTATTGCTCACACTCATCCAAAGATATCTTCACCACTACAATGGCTAGAAACTGTCTCCTTTTTTTAAAAAAAGTGAGGTTCTCAGGATGCTGAACTCTGTACTTAATGTGCCTTTTTTAAAAAAGTGAGGTTCTCAGGATGCTGAACTCTGTACTTAATGTGCCTTTTTTAAAAAAGTGAGGTTCTCAGGATGCTGAACTTCCTACTTAATGTGCCTTTTTTCACGCTCTGGCAGAATTGTAGCAAACACAGAGCCTTGCTTAGGCACAGGTTGGCTGAAGGACTCCCTAAGAAAGGACAAGCTGCAAAGCAGTGCTCAGCCATCCCACTTGGAAGCAATCGCAGCTCAAACCTCCAAGGGGTAAAACCAGCAGCACAGGCCCCTGTCAGGCCTTAAAACTTCTCCAGCTGTGACCTAACAGGTATGAGTCTGTGGGATCCTGCATAGTCCCCACTGGAGGCAATGGAGCAACAGCCTTGTTTGGCAGCCCTCTTGAAAATAAAATAATGAAAAATTGCACAAATAGCAGCAGCCATGCAGAGCCACATTATTTAATCAATAGTTTCCCAAGGAGCATCAGCCCCCCTTCCCAGCACATTATCCAAATGTGCAAACAAGCTGTCAAAGCTCATCCTTTCTAGTTATCCAGCATCTGGTGCAAGGCACTCCTTCCAGTGCATTAGGCATTTGGCAGAGATGTGGGAACTCTCTGGCATGATGTCCAAGAAGCTACTCAGTGCCAGAGTATCTTATACCTGAAAATGCATTTGTCTTCTGTTAAATATTTCATTGAGTAAGAACTCATGGACTAGAACATTTATACTTTTTTTTGGTATAAATTATGCACCAGAATCAATTGCAGCTTTTGCTTTCTCCACATTTCATCTTAGGAGACCCAATAGAGATATCAAAGGCACTACTACTGCAGAGAGATCAAACTTTACAAAATGAAGGCAGGAATAAGCACATGAGAAGGAGAAGACCAACGATCCTCCTAGCTGTGCGTCCCTGCTTCCCCCAGTGGCCGTCCTGGAACAATCAGAAGCCCTACAAGGAGGGTATGGAGGCCAATGCCCGCATCTCATTGTTACCCTCCAACAGAGGGCATTCAGGGGCATACTGCTTTTGAACAAGGAGGTTTCTTTTAGCTGTCATGGCTAATACAGCTGGATGATTTTCCATATATTTGTCCCCCTATAACGTCATCTGTGGCCTGTTCTATATTCTGTGGCTGTGGATTTTGTAAGTGCATGATGTGTTACATGAGGAAAGTATTTCCTTTTATTTCTTCTGAATCTGTAGCCCATCAACAGCATTGGATACTCACTCCAAATGCTTACTTTTTGAGCTCAAGAATTCATGATCTCAAGAAAACTTCAGTTCACTTGCTTGCATATTCAAACATGGCATTTTCAAACATTCTTGGCTCATATTTCTTTTACCTAGAACAGTAGATTGAAAGAGCAATTCTACTATTTCCCCATGTTGTTTATCAAATAAGCATATAACAAACTAAAGGGGCAGGTCTCAACCAACTCACAAACCAAAGGGGACACAAGATCCTAAGAGACCTGAATAAATAGTTTTGTAAATTTAATTATATAAAGTGCAAGTGCAAGACGTGTATTCATAAATCATTCAAAAGTCTATGCCCCAAATCATCAATTTTACAAAAATGGACAATGCCACAAAACATCAATTTTTTCCCCCCAAAAAATGGTCAATGCCACAAGAAGTCCAAATTCAATCCAAACCAATGCTGTACAATTGATGTATGTCCTAAGCAAAAGTCACAATTTTATATTTTCAACCCTTGTGTTTTTTCTTTAATAGGCAGTATTTTGATCAGATTATTTATTTTGGCAGGTACATTGATGACATTTTCATCATATTAAAGGGGCAGGACCATGTAGATAATTTGAACAACTGGATTAACATAGTGGATAGAAACATAAAATTAACCTGGCAGGCTCACGGACAATGCGTTATTTTTTTAGATGTGGTGGTCTATATGCATTCTACCTATAAATTAGGAGTTAGACCTTTTTAGAAAAAGTACAGATAGATGGGCATATTTACATTATACTTCTTTCCATTCGGGTTATTTAAAAAATATATACCCTTAGGACAATTTCTCCGAATTAAAAGGAATTCGTCCACAGAAGTGGATTTTCAGAGAGAAATGGAGAGGATGGGAGCAGCGTTTTCTTCCAGGGGCTACCCTAAACATGTAATTGAAAGAGCAAAAACCTGGGCTGTGCATGTACAGCAAGAATCACTCTTTGTACCCAGAAAGAGAGAATGGGGAGACAATATTAAATGGTCTATTGATTTTACCCCCCTGGCACCACAGATTTCGAGAATAATTAAATGCAATTGGTACATCATTCAGAGCATCCCAGGGTGTGAGTACCCCCTAAGGTGGGATACAGACATACTAGCAGCCTGAGAGATAGGTTGATAAACTCGGACTTTAAGGACAGCAAGATGAAACAATAATTGCTGCAGGGGCATTTCCCCCGTGGCCACTGTAATATATGCCCATTGGCATATTAATACCATCAAGAATCCAAAAACAGGGAAACCCTGTTTGCTAAACATTTTTCCACCTGTGCCACCTCTGGTGTGGTCTATATTATTGAATGTCTGTGTGGACTTCTATATGTGGGTAGCACCATGCATCCTGTTAAACTTAGAATACAAGAACATCTTTTCAAGATAAGAAACCGAGTTAATGATGCTCCATTAGTGCAGCATTTTAGTCAATTTCACCAGCAAGAGCATGAGCTTAGATACTCTGTATTACAAGTTTTAGAAACGAACCATATTTCTATACAGAAACTTCCTGTATAGACTTGGATCCCTTGCCCCCCAGGGTTTAAATCAGGAAATCAATTTTACTGCCTTTTTGTAAAGTATGTTGAGACTGTTTAAGAAATGTTGGTTGGATTATATTGGAGTTGTCCCTTTAAGCCTCTGACGTGTTTAAGTGTTTAATTGCTTAATTGTATAATTGGATTATGTAAACGTGGTTCGACCTCAAGGTAGGAATGGAGATTGTAAGATGTGAATACCAATGTCTGTCATGAATTGAATTGGATGGAAATAGTGAGTATTGTAAATGAGACATATTTATTGTATTTGACATATTTATTGTATTTACCATGTATTTATTGTATTTTTTACAATTATTGTATATTTATTAAATTTATAGTCCAATATTTTTATACATCCATAGGCAGCTGATATAAAAGGATTGTCTTATGAAGAAGCAATAGCAAAACGGGATGTTGTAAGGGCTGGTGCTCCCATTGCCAACTCACCTGGAGCATTTCTCCCCATTGCTGTTTCCTTTCGACGGGCATCTACTTGTTAAAGAAAAAACACAAGGATTGAAAATATAAAATTGGACTTTTGCTATGAATTAGGACATACATCAATTATTTGTGTATCAAATAAGCATGCCTGGATTTTTTTTACCACTCTCTTTGCTGCTGTACAGACTTAGCCGTTGCCAGTTCCTCAAGGCAGCAGCTCTCCCTGAAGTCACAAACTCAGCAGGAAGTCTGTGCTGCTTTCTCAAACAACTGGCAACTGCAATAGTTCAATGAGAAGACTTTTTGCAGCTTCAGTATCATTTTCAGCTTAGCCACAAGTGGTAAACAGAGCACCCTGCTATTATAAAGGGGTTGAAACAAAGTGAAAGGATGCTTTTGTTCACACACAAATACACACACACAAATACAACAATAACATTTGATTTATATACCCTCCTTAAGGACAACTTAACGTCTACTCAGAGTGGTTTACAAAGTGTGTTATTATTATTATCCCCACACCAATCACCTGGTGAGGTAGGTGGGGCTGAGAGAACTCTGAGCGAGCAGAAACTGACCCAAGGTCACCCAGGTGGCTTCAAGCGAAGGAGTGGGGAGTCAAACCCGGTTCTCCAGACTAGACACTTGCTGCTCTTTACAACATTAAGGAGCAAACTCACGAAAAATGTATTCGGGTGTTCCACGCCTGCTCTATTGAGCTATTGAGTTTACTTCCCTGACTGTCTGTGAAAAGTCTACACAATGTTTGTTCATGGTTCATTTTTTGTTTTCACCCAATTTGGATGACTTTTTCAACCTTGCACTCCTCCTCCAAAGGATCCTAGCAGTTCAAACTCATACTTTGTGTTGTGGGCAGCAATAGTTGTGACGCACTCTGGGAGCAGGGGCCTTGAAGCTTGAACTGTTATGGGGGGCCCTTCATAACCAGCAACAATAGGGCAATATCCAACAAGGTCCAAAGGGCCTTGCAGCCCTTGCAAGGACCTCAAGGCCAAAATGGCAGCGAATGGAATGGTGGGGTGGAACCCTTGAAAATGGGCCATACAGTGAGCCCCTTCCCACCAGCAACAAGGTCTGGGCAACCACTGTTGTCACCTATGTGTTATGTCAGTCTGAGTTCTGGGTACGGATCCCCGTTGGCATTGGAGGGCCCACCTGCTGCTTGATGCATCTCCTGCCAGCCCCATCCTGGCACATCACAGCAAGCATTCTGCCGCCACCAGCCATGCTGGATGACTGTTGCCTCCCAATCCATCAGGGTGAGCAGTCCCAATGCACCACTCACCCTATTGGGATGTGAGCCAATGCTTCAGACCCGCCAAACCCATAAAGTTGTGACAGTCCTCTCTGCAGTTCATTGTGGCGGAGGGTGGAAGGGGAATGTGCTGCTTCTGCCAAGTCTCTGGAAAGGAATGGTGCTGACCATGTGGCTTCCTGCACAATGGTGCCAACACCGCCCACTGGTGAGTCAGCGAGCTCTGACCATGCAGCTGGACCAGAGGACCAACAGGACCTCCATGAAGCTGACAGGACCTCCATGCACTCCCATAGGCCTTGGAATGCTGCCTGAACAGCCGCTCCTTTGCCCAGAACTCTGGCAGGGCACCTGCTGTGCTCACACCATGGCAATAGCCCGGCCATGGCTGGGTGCCCACTAGAGTTCCTCCCATGACCTGGGGGCCCCCCTGCACCCCCCTGGTTACCAGACCCGGCTGGGTGATGGTGGCCGCTGCTTTCCTTTTTGAGCTGGTGCCATCCTGAGAACAGACCAAAAGAACCACCCACGTCTGCAAGATCATCTCTTGAGTACCCAAACCACCACCCAGACATGCCCTGGGTAGTGGTGAGGGGGCAGCCCTGGCAAAGACAGCCCTCCATGTCCATGCCCCCAAACTGAGAGGGGGCGACCCAGGTGGAGCCAGCCCTTCACAACCCTGCCCCCAGACCTGGTCCCAGCCAGAAGTCTCCCCTTTGCTCCTCCACAGCCACCCCACCAAACCCCAGCCCCCTGAAACCGGGGCATGGCTGAGCCATGGTCCTTCCCCTGAGACCGGGCCAAGAGGGCTCTGGACCAGGAAGGGAGTACTGTGGAGGAGGGGGGCCCTGCAGCAACAGAAGGTGGGCCAGGGGCCTAACTGAACCAATCCTGCCCTCCTCTGCTCTGCTCATTCCCCCTTAGAGGGGCCAGGAGCCAGGCTCAACCAATCTCCCCCCTTCTGCTCTGCTCATACCCCTGCTAGAGGGGCTGAGAGCCAGGCTCAACCAATTTCCCCCCCTCCACTCCCTTCTTGGACATGTTCCCCTAGGGGGGGCAGGGGGGCCCAGGCCCAAATGGGGCCTCTGCATCCCTCCCAGGAGACTCCTTTTACTTGATCAGACTGTCATGGGCTGGTCCAGTAGCATGGTCAGAGTCCAAATAGCAAGGTCAGGCAGTCCAAAGATCAGTTATCAGCAAGGTTCAAGGGCTAAGCAAAGGCAGAGTCAAGGCATGGTCCAAAGGTCACAAGAGCATCACACAGTTCAATGGAGTGGTCATAGTACTAGCAGGATTCTGACACATTGCTTCCATGCCTCCTGGTTTTCTGTGGCTGGGTTTTATAGTGAGGGCTAGGCTTGCAGCCAGCTGCTTGGGCGCTATCCTGTGGTCACTCCTCATCATTCTCCACAAGCAGCTGGTGTCTGGCCAGGAGGCATGCACTTTGCCACATTTCCTGCAGCTCCACGTGTTGCCTTTGTCTGTAACGCTCTCTGGGTGAAGCTGAGGGTTTGGATATCCTTGACTGCACTTCACCAGTGGTGTTGGGGCTAGAGGGTGTCAGTGCTTCTGGTTCAGCTTCTGGTTGTGGATGCTGATCAGCCAGCAGCTGTTCTTCCTGGTCCCTGTGCTCTGCTGAGTCAGGGCTGGCTACATGAGGCTCCTCTCCTGAGGAGTCAAGGCTGGCTACATGAGGCTCCTCTCCTCCTGCAGAGTCCTCACTATCACTGAGCCCCATGACACAGACAAGGAAAAGCTGGAATGTGCTGCTCCTGCTGATGCTCCAGAAAAGAATGATGCTGACCAGAGGAGGGATGGGCGCTCCTCCCCTTCTTGGCTGACCACGCCTTCACTGCATCCTGCACAATGGTACCAACACCGCCTGCCAGTGAGTCAGCGTGCTTCTCTTATCTTCTTCAGTGGGGTTGGTCCATGGCTGATCACCACAATTTTTTAAAAAAGTTTAAACATCTCAGATTTTGATTAAAATAGCTGTACTGGGTTATCTCACAATGAAAATTTCCTAGGCAATGCCTTATGGTTTCTGGGGATGAAAATTAGGGAAATGTTGAATACATGCATGATGCATCATAGAATGATAAAATAAAACAGCAAAGACCACAGTTAATATTATCTTTTGTTTTAGACACCTATGAGAATACATACTACATGAAGCACATTTTACAAAATACTCTTTTTTCTGTTTTTTCTAACAACATATTCACATACATTTTTGTCATATGAGAGCTTCCTTGTAATGTCATTTGCTAGAGACAATATGCATAAAGAATTTAAGCACTCTTCAGTCATCGTAGACCAAATTTTTTTATAAAGGAAAGCTTTGAGAAATTCCTTTCTGCTTCACCGTTTATGATACGTAAATCCAAAGAGGAACCTACTAGTAAAGGTAACCGAATAAGGTGCAAACGCCCCAGTAGGAAGAACAGTCATAGAATGTATCAAAATAAGTATAATGGAGTATCAACTCTCAAGAAACAATCAAATAATCAATGACAAGAATCAAGTATAAATACAAGTACAGGTGCTCTCTAATCGTATGCACCTGTCCATTATAAACATAATGCGAAAATACAACGAGAAGACATCCAAAAGGTAAGTCCACAAAGTCCATATAACTGGAAAGTGTCAATCAAGTTCAATGAAAAAGTAATGTGGTATTATAAGTTTAATATTGTCTTCATCAATTTCAGAATTGTTCACCAATTCTGAGAGGAATTTGAACCTTTTTGCAATCTGCTCATACGGGTCAATCCTCTTGCCTAATTGGATTACCAAGTAGTCACCAAGTTATTACTATTACTTCAGAACAAGACAGCCAGTTTGGTGTAGTGGTTAAGAGCGCAAGACTCTAATCTGGAGAACCAGGTTTGATTCCTCACTCCTCCACTTGAAGCCAGCCTTCTTGGAGCTCTCTCAGCCCTACCTACCTCACAGGTTGTTTTGCTGTGAGGATAATAATAACATACTTTGTAAACTGCTCTGAGTGGGTGTTAAGTCATTCTGAAGGGTGGTATATAAATTAAATGTTGTTGTTGTTATATTCAACATCTCATTAATCCCCTTGACAATGGTCCGAGAGAAAACAAAAATGGGTTATTATATTTCTGATCAGGCTGGGAAAATAAACTATATCATCATCATCATCATCATCATCATCATCATCATCATTATTATCATTATTAGTAAGGCTTTTTAGGATACTATTGGCTACAAATATCTTCAGCATCCACAAAGATGCACAGTAAAAAAAGTCTAAACATATAAGTAATACAGATATTGTAAGTCCAGGTTAGCGCTCACAATACTAGAACAGCAGATGAGATATCCAGGCTGTACCTAGGAGGTTGCAGTTCTTCTCACTTGATTCCTGAATCCCTACTTCGCCTTTGCTTTAAAAGATCTCTAATAATTGTACAGGTTACCAACATTTACCTGCAATAATCCAAAGCAGGCCTTGAAACAACAAGATTTGTGCAGGCCTTTCCCCACCCTTATGGTGCTGTAGCAAGGCCAAACTCCTCAAAAGCATTTTTTTTTATTTATTTATTTACTTAAATTTATAGTCTGCCCTCCCCAACCAGGTGGGCTCAGGGCGGATCACAACAATTTAAACACACTACACAATTCATCAGCAGTAGCCATTAAAAATATAAATAATACATATTCATTTAAAACATATATTACCACCATATAAATACAGCTATAACAATAAAAACATAGCAGCACTTTATACATTCACCTATCACCGTCTATAGAGCAGATTACTGTGATCATATAAAGATGTGAGGTGTCTTTGGGCGGGAGGGCACAAAATCTCACACACACACCCCACTGGGGGGGAGGGGCACTGCCCAGCATCACCCATATGCCTAGCAGAACAGCTCCGTCTTGCAGGCCCGGCAAAATGATAACAAGTCCTGCCGGGCCCTGGTCTCACAAGACAGAGCATTCCACCAGGTTGGGGCCAGGGCTGAAAATGCCCTGGCCCTGGTCGATGCTAGGCGGGCCTCCCTAGGGCCAGATAGAATATGTTAATGCTGTATTGCAAGATGTATTGCAACAGAAGATGTATTGCAATTGCATATTTTTCACAATCATATGAATTTCCTATTAAAAGTCTTAATAATTCCAAACCAACATTTAATAACTTCCCAAGAAGTAACTTCGCCTTTGTTTTAAAAGATCTCGAATAATTGCACAGGTTACCAACATTTTCCTGCAATAATCCAAAACAGACCTTGAAACAACAAGATCTGTGCAGGCCTTTCCCCATCTTTATGGTGCTGTTGCTTCTTCCTGGGCCAGGCTGAACTGCTCGGCTGCTGGGAACAACCAGCCCACTTTACAGTAAGCTACAACACTGAGCATGCTCCATTCTAAGGTCAGTATTAAGTACTTCAACCCATTGGCTTATGATTCTAGCGTTCACAAACTGGCAGGTCATGGGAAGCCCATTTTCCATGGACCCACAGACTTTTTGCTGGTCAGTAGATCCATGGTCCATTAAAGCCTCCCGGCACAGCTGGCAAGCAGTGCCGGGAGTGCTTTAACATTTAAATCCCACCTTGCTCTAGCTGACTGGTGCAGGGAGGTTAGAGTGCTTCTGGTGCCAATTCCAGCACCGCAAGCCAGCTGGATTTTAAAGATCCCTTTCCCTGCTGCACAAGGAAAGGGCCCTTTCCCGGCTTCAGCTGGCCCTTTAGACTTCTGCTGGCCCACGGAGGGGGAATCCCCCTCCGCGGGTCAGCTGAAGCCTGGGTCAGCTGAAGCACCAGCAGCAGGGAAAGGGCCCTTTAAAAGCCAGCTGGCTTGAGGAGAAGGGATCCCCCTCCGTGGGCCAGCTGGCACCTGGAAAGGGCCATTTTCCTGCTGCACAAGGGGCAGAGAATGGACCCTTTAAATGCCAGCTAGCCCATGGAGGGGGGATTCCCCCTCTGTAGGCCTGCTGGTGCCCAGAAAGGGCCATTGCCCTGCTGCTTGTGTGGCAGGGAAATGCCCCTTTAAATGCCTGCTGGCCCATGGAGGAGGGTTCCCTCCTCCACAGGCCAGCTGGCACCCAGAAACGGCCATTGCCCTGATGTGCAAGCTGCTGGCGAGCTGACTAGAGCAAGGGGGGATTAGAGCGCTCCCAGTGCTTCAGGAAAGCGGCGCCGGGAGCACTTTAACATATAAATCCCCCCTTGCTCCAGCTGACTGGCAGCCGCCAGCCAGCCGGAGCAAGGGGAATTAAAGTGCTCTAGCCCCGGCCCAGACCGATGAACCAGTCAGTTCGCGAAACGGGCTGGTCTGTGAAAAGTTCACAGTCCGTGGCTCCGTGAAACACCACGGACCACGGACGCATGGCCCATGGGTTTTTCCCAGTCCATGCCCACATCTATTCAGGGGTATTTTCCATTTCTATCAGTTTACTGAAGAAGGGGGAAGTTTAGGCTGATGTTGATGGTAATTTTTGACAGTAGCCCCACATGGAACATCAGTGCAGAATAATGGCAGAAGCCCCCCTCTCACACACACACACACACACACGACTTCTGTTGATTAGCTCCCCATTTAGTTCTGGTTTCATGCTGTAATTTGACAAGCAATTCGCTCTTGGGCCCCTAAGTCATGTCACCATTCATTAAAGGATTTCATTTTTTTTTAAAGAAAGAGAAATCTCCCTTCGCACTGTCTACCTCCACTCTATTCCAATGACTGATTAAAGCACCCTGTGGATGTACTTTCTCTCCTTGGAAGGCAATTTTAGAAGCTTGCTGGTAGGCACTGGAGAATTCCCAATGGGGATACCTTTTTCAATGGCATCCTTATTAGACATGGGCACGATCCCCCCCAAAATACCGATCAAGCTGTTTGTGGATCCACGCTGGTGATGACCCCAGATCTCCGATTCACTCTGATCAAGTCCCATTTCCGATCTGGGATCGGAAGGGCGCCCCCCCACACACACACACTTAGAGCAGATGGGGAAAACAGTTTTTAACCCAGCGATGAGCCGCGTCCCCTCAGGGAGGGGATGTTTTCTCACTCACACATGCACGCACTTAGAGCAGGGGGGGGAGTTTTTAATCGGAGGGGCACCCCCCCACACACACACACACACTTAGAGCAGATGGGGAAAACAGTTTTTAACCCAGCGACAAGCCGCGTCCCCTCAGGGAGGGGATGTTTTCTCACACACACACATGCACGCACTTAGAGCAGGGGGGAGTTTTTAATCTGGCGACAAGCCACCTCCCCTCAGGGAGGGAACGTTTTCTCTCTCTCACACACACACACACGCACACACTTAGAGCAGAGGGGGGGAAAGTTTTTAACCCGGAGGGGGGGGGGAGTTGTTAACCCGGAGTTTTCTCTCACACACACACACTTAGAGCAGAGGGGGGAAACGTTTTTAACCCATCCCTGCCTCTCCAAATAGAGAGAGAGAGAGACACCCCATCAACAAGTTTCAGCCAGCTTTTTTTAAAAAGCAGGGATAGAATCCATTCCTCCCCACCCGATTTTAAAAGCAAGCAGCCAGTGTTCCAAAAGCATATTTTAAACAGGAAGAAAGTAAAACCAGGATCCACACAGATCCTCGTGGATCCTATGGTTTTTTAAATAGGAAAAACACAAATGAAACATCAAATCACATACCAACTTCTCGCAAAAAGCAGGCACTGGGCTGAGAAGCCAGGAGGAGGCGAGAGATATCTGTTTTCAGTTAACTCTTTCAGCACTGAACGAACTAGGAGAGGAGCGCAAAACAGCTTGATAGCTGCTCTCAAAGCAAGGGGTTTTCTCTTCTTAACTCTTTCAAGGGCACTGAATTAACTCAGAAGGAGCGCAAAACAGCTTCTGCTCCTCTCTCTCTTAACCCATTCCTCTCCCAATCACTTTGCTTATATTTTTCTCAGGAAGCCACCTTTTCACTCACAATAAGCCTGGGTCTGCAATGCAGGAGGGCTGCGTTTGACCGTAAGAGCTGCCTCTCAGGCTTTGCAGGGATGAGATTCGAGTGCCCATGGCTACAGAAGAACACCCCTTTCCCCGCCCTCCCCTCTCTTCTCCCAAATGGTGACGAGATGGGCACGTTGCTGGCTGCTCCATGGTTGGAAGAAAGCCCTGCTGATCAAGGAAAGCTGGCCTTCCATTCGCGTTTCCAGGGTGACAGAAGGAGGGGAAACAGCTCAGGCATTCCCCTGGCTCCATTTCCCCGGGACTCTGTTTCCCCAGGAACAGATGGCTGGTGCCAGAGTGTCTGCAATTCCGAACAGAAACCGATCGATCCAATCAAGACCCAAGCAAGCGCCCCACCTGACCACTGGATCAGTTGCCGTGGACGGAAGCAATAAGCCCGGTCTCGATGGCGCAAACGCCATTATCGGGTTTTTTTTCAAATCATAATTCAGGTCGTGCCCATCTCTAATCCTTATGTCAAGACTGCCATGTGATCTCATCGAAATAACCGGCAGTTTGTGTTCTTAGCTGTCCCTTTGCATCATAGTCACCATACTCCTAGCTGTAGAGAGTAAGTCTACAGAACAAGAGCCACCGCTGCAATTTTGCATTAGACACTCTCTTCGAAAGGACTAGTTTCTGGCATCATTACTCAGTCATGCCTTATTTACTTACTGCACTAAGACCATTTGTAAACTGTTCAGCTTGAACAAAGCTGTTAAAACCAGGTCCCAGCTGAACCAAGTAGGATTGTATATGTTGCAAACAATGCAACAGTGCGACAGCTTGCTGAAGGGGTGAGAAACTAAAATAAGCAGCACTTTGTTCATTTTTAAAACCACAATAATATACGCCCAGCACTTCACAGTCAAGTGGCAAATACCCTTTTTATATTTTATTACTATCAGACAAGATCCAAAGAGCCTTTTAGGTGCACAAAAGCGCTTCTGTGTGTGCACTAGGACTGCCTTTTTCTTTTCTTCGTTTTCGCGGCTTGCAGACCCTTGTTTTGCAGTGGAGAAGGCCTTTGTTGAAGTCCCTCGATTTTTTGTTGCTTCCACAACGGAACAAGTCACCATTGTGCTCTCACTGCTGCTGCAAATGCAGAGGCATCTGGAGTAGCAACAGAGGCTGAAAATTGGCTGCAAATCTCACACCTTGCCACTGGAGTGCTTTTCCCTGGCTTTTAAACTGGGTAGTAGATACTTGGTTGTAATAATGCTATAACAATATATCTGCTTATTACATATTTTTTTTAACAAGCTGACAAATAACCTACCAGTGGTGAGAGGAGAAATGACAGTCTTGGGGGGAAGTGGGTCCTGATGTGACACGAGCTGAAAACCGGGCCAGGCAGAAACCTGCACCTTCCTGTCCATACAAATTGCAAACTTGTTTTTAGAACTATCTTTCTAGAATGCAGGTCTGGGAAAACATGTCTGGGAAAGTAGACATTTGTCTCCACTAGGGCTTTTTTTCAGCTGGAACGCGGGGGAACAGAGTTCCGGAACCTCTTGAAAATGGTCACATGGCTGGTGGCCCCGCCCCCTGATCTCCAGACAGAGGGGAGTTGAGATTGCCCTCTGCCTGGAGATCAGGGGGCAGGACCAGCAGCCATGTGACCATTTTCTCCAAGGGCAACCCACTGAATTCTACCACCTCTTTTCCCAGAAAAAAAGCCCTGGTCTCCACAATGAAGTTGTGGGGAAACTGAGCTCCCCTCCCCCACTGCTACACCTTGTGGGGGAATGCAGAGCAAAAACTTCTTGTGGAAGCAACCTTCAAGGAGCAAGGAGATGCTGAAGTTATGGTTGGAAGGGGCTGAGAAGCCTTTTTGCGTTTGCAGCCCCCCGCCCCCATTCTAGATCAAGGCAACAGTGTCCTACCCTTGTGGTTCTTCTACCACTTCCCTTAAGATCTAGCTCTATAACAACTTCTTGCAGTGACCACTCAAGCCACTGAGAGACTGGCAATGCTACGAAGACATTGCTGGCATACCTCAAAACTTTCTTTTAGGACATTTGCAGTAGTGTAGTAAAAATCCTCCATGTGGCAAATCACCATGGAGCTCCTCATGGACCGATTTTACGTAGCATTCAACATGGCAGCTCCAATGAATAAACTAGCAGAAATGAAGAGGGATGAGAAAGAAGAATATCTGTGAAATTCAGAATGAGAATTAAGACAAACCAAAACCAAAGCAGCAATGAGCTTGTGTAAATTACCTTTACTCTTCTTGGCCTCTCCTTCTCTCATTTCACGTTGCTTTCAGTGAGATTTATTTCCAAGCAAAAGGACTGAATTACAACCACACTACTGCGGCCTCTCAGACCCCATATATCACAGCAACCTGAGCTGCTTCACTCTCCAGAAAGCTCTTTACCCGGGATGTATTGCTAAAAGTATTTTTGCAAACACTTCAGCCCCTCCATAGGGATTTATTTACACCATCACAATATATGGAGCAATTCATTGTTATTTATGTGCCCAGAGATCTCCCCTCTTTGTCTTCTGTGCAAGCATCTCTGTTACTAGAGCGTTCCTGTGGCTTGTGAACTTATGCCTGAGAATCTGAAAGCTCTTTTCTGATGACATTTGTCATAATCTGTTTGAAGTTAAGGGGAGAAGAGAAAATGTATGCTGGAAAAATTCCTCATATACAAACAAAATAGAAAACCACTGGAAACTCAGCAGGGCTTAATTTGAGTTAGAGATCAGCTTGGGGCTTCATTCCACAGCTTGTTTTTCCTCTAACAGCTTAGGTCTAGAGTTAGTTTTCACTGCCAAGGGCTCAGGCCTATAAATTGGAGACTGTTTTCATTTTCATGGGCTCAGAGCTACAATTTCTTTTCCCACTAAATGCTCAGCCCCCAAAGTTGTTTTCAGAGCCCCAGAACTCATTTTCACTGCCAAGGGCTGAGTCTGGAGCTTATTTTCACTGCCAAGGGCTCAGCCCTATAAATTGAAGCCTGTTTTTATTTTCATGAGTTCAGGTCTGCAATTTGTTTCTACTGCTAAATGCTCAACTCCAAATACTATTTTCTAGGATCACCAACTTTTGTATGGGCCCGGGAGTTCACTTGGAATTATGACTGATCTCCAGATCGCAGAGATCAATTCCCCTTGAGAAAATGGCTACTTCAGATTGATAGGTATCTTATCCCTGCAGAATTCTTTCCCCTCCCCAAACTCCACCCTCCCCAACCTCGTCCTCCTTCTCCAAATCTCCAGGAATTTCCCTACCTGGAGTTGGCACCCCTATTTCATCCCAGCCCCAGAACAAGAGCTCCACCTCAAACATTGTTTTATGGGAACTTTTTTTTGGCCTGCCAAGGGTTCATCCTGAAGCTTGATTCACTGCCAGAGTCACAATCGCATACTTTGTACATTAGTAACAGAATGGCTTTGGCCAGGTGGAACGTGCCTCTCTTCACTACTGAAGACGTATAACCAGCTCCCACGTATACAAAATGAGGGAAGCAGGCCGTCAAGCAGGGAGACTTCTTCTCTTTTTAGGCTTGAGCCTGTCTGAAAGATTCTAAACTGGATAAGAAAGGGGACTATGTGTGAATGTTTACACAAGAGACATTCTTGGCTGTTAAAAGGCAGCAAATGATTCACAATAATTGTTGAAAAATTGTGCATATGTGCTGCACTAGAAGAAGAGATAGTGGAGCTTTCTTTTCAATGCCTAATAGTAAGATCTCTTGCTCTCATCGCCACCACTCACCACGACCGCAGCCCGCTCTCATTTGATGCACAGAGGCATCGGAGGCAGCAGCAGTGGTAGGGAGAGCAGCCTACTCTTGCCACTGCTGCTGCTGCCACCCACTCTCGCAGCACGGGAGTGCGCCCTCTGCCAGCCAGGTAAGTGGGCGTGGGGGAAGGAAGGGTGGGATCTGGGGATCCCCCACCCCCAGCGGGGGAATGGCAACCCTAATGGTCTGGCTAGTGTGTATTGTGGCTTGCCTGTATATTGTATCATTGGGAGCCTCTGTCTCTCCCCCCTGCATCCTTCCCTGCCTTGCATCAAGTGGATACAAGCAAAGGCAGCTTAGCATTAGGGATACTAGAACCTACTCCAACTTGGCTCATGCAGGGACAGTCTTAGCCAATGGTAACTGGGGCAGCTGCTCAGGCCCCGCACTTGAGGACCCCTCACAGCCTATGGCCCATCCAACTCCCAGTGGAAGAGAGAAAGAAGTCTTCTGGCTCTACTGCCTCTTGTGCCCATCTTGTCAGGGCTTGGGCAGATGGCTCAGTGGTGGCAGGTGCCAATGGCTGCCTGTTCCCATCCTATCCAGCACTGCAAGCAATGACAAACCGCGGAAACAATCGATTATTTAAAGTGCACAGTTCAATAGTATCCAATTATATCCTACTTTAATTAAAGAACCATGGGCTCATCATCAACACCTTCTAAAGTGCACAGTGCAACTCACAAAACAATTCACAATTCCAAAAATTCATATACAATCACAATATCAATTACATGTACAATCTCACTTGGAAGTCCAATGGTGGTAAAGTCCCAATGAAGATGCTAAACACACCACGTCCTCTTCTTTTATATTCCGTATTGGAGGCTGGGAGTGCTCAATCTTTGCGCAATTACTTTTAATTCTTTCCCAGGCAAATTCCCACAAGTGGAATTGGCTCACGCCAACTGCAGCAAGAAGGAGAACTGAGGTTCAGCCCAGGTATGTTCACCTACTACACCTGCTTATAGTGAGAGTCATAGCATCCTTACTTAACATGTGTTCAGCCCAAGAACAGAATAGTTCTGGCAACCAAGCTAGAATAAGAAAGCCTTCCTCAAGGCAGTGAAATCGTGCAATGATTGATGGAAAGTGGAGATGCCGGGAACAAAGACATTAATTAGGATGAGCCTTTCCCCACATTTCTGATTATGCTTATTGATCTTTTCTCCTAACTTTTTCCTAGCCATTCCACCTCTAACTGGCTAGGAAACTAAAACTAGATAGTGAGGCTCCAGAAAAATTGTTCTTAGAACCTGGAGCATTTCCAACTTTTATGAACAGCTGATGTTTAGGTTGGATACTGATCAATAAATTTTCAAGGACACTTCCTGGATACAAAATAAAAACTAAGCTTTAAAATTTGAAAATAAAACAAACATGAAACTTTTTCAACCCAACCAGGGGAAGTTAAAAAAAAAAACTCAACTAACAGGAATCCAGATAAAGCAGTATGCAAGAAAAGAAAGCAGAATGCAGAACAGCTGTAGGTATTCCTGAATGACTTCTTGGTCCTGGATCCATTTCAGTCTGGCTTCTGCCCTAGCCACAGGACAGAGACAGCACTGGTTGCCCTTCATAGATGATCTTCTTTGGCATCTGGATCGAGGTGGGTCAGCGATGCTAGTATTATTGGATCTGATGGGAGCATTTGACACAGTTGATTATGACTTCTGACCCACTGCCTCACCAATGTGGGGATACGTGAGGCTGTCTTGCAATGGCTGGTCTCTTTTCTCCATGATCCTTTTCAGCTCTGGCTCTGGCCTGGTGGAACACTCTCCCAGTTGAGACCTGGGCCCTGCAAGACTTATTACAGTTCTGCTGGACCTGTAAAATGGAGATGTTCTGCCAGGCCTATGAGAGTGGTTGAGGAGCTGGTGAACTATCCTGCCGGTCCCTTGCCTGTTTTGTTTTGTTCCGCTCCACTGTCTGATGAGATCTGATTTTATTTTTTTATGATTTCAACTGTTATTTATTGTATTTTAAATTGTGGTTTTATGATGTTGTGAGTGACCTGCCCTGAGCCCGCTTCCAGGGAGGGCGGGATATAAATCCAACAAAGAAAAGAAAGGAAAGAAAAGAAAATAAAGGAGCCAAGTGGGTTGGTTAACTGGCTCCTTTTGCTTCCCCTTCTCCTGTAAAGGATATTAGACCCAAATGAACTGGAAATGATCAAATGCCATTACACAACATGCCAAATGAATTATTCATGACTGAAGGCAGAGAGAGAGGGATCCCTTGGGCTGGCGTGGGAGGTGAAATATTTCTACTGCCATGAAGCAACAGCAGCTTCAGTTCCTTAGAAGACGATATTCCTCAGCGAATAAGAGGAATGACAGAGTAAATGGTATTAACTCCACCTGTTCCCAATAGAGAAGGGAAGATGGCTTTCTAGGAATGGTTGAATCAAAAAGAGTCTAGTAGCACCTTTAAGACTAACCAATTTTATTGTAGCATAAGCTTTCGAGAATCAAGTTCTCTTCATCAGATGCTTGATTCTCGAAAGCTTATGCTACAATAAAATTGGTTATTCTTAAAGGTGCTACTAGACTCTTTTTGATTTTGCTACTACAGACTAACACGGCTAACTCCTCTGGATCTAGGAATGGTTGAGTTAGCGAGATCATTGTGAGTGCTTTTTTGGGGGGGGGAGTAGTCATTCAGTGATCATTTGGAAAGCTGATCTGAAGCAGTCCACATGCCAGCCTGTGCCGTATCCTAGATTTGACTTTCAAGGGCAACTGGCAGATTCACTTGAAAGTAAATTCTCCACTTAAAAGCTGTTGCTGACCATCATGCTAAGATCTGTCCTGGTGTCCCTCCTTTTGGCCATTGGTCCTTCAGAAAGCTGATCTGATGTATTGGTTAAGATGGGAACCTATGACCAGAAAGTTCCTGGTTCATATCTAACTCAGGTTGCTTCTACGTGGAGGTTTTTCTCTGACTTCACCTAAATAGCACCAGTTTGGGGGGCTCCACCCCATTGTTGTACAATTGTCTGCCTTCTGTGTTTTCTCCAGCTTTGCTACATTTTCCTCCAAACCTGCTTTGGTACAATACATCCTTAAAGTTTGTACTCATAGCAGGCTTAGAGAGAGACTGGTGCAGATTTCCATACCTCCCCATCTATACCTAGCACTATATCCTCCCCACTTTTTCTCATACCTACTGTACACAAACAATCTGTGTAGATATTTATTTATTTACATTATTTTTACTCTGCCTTTCCCAAGAAGACTCAAAATGGATTACATAATGCAATCAATAAGATGAGACATCAAATAAACAATGTGATACAACTGGGATTGTAGAAATCTGAAATGAAGCTCTCCTGAATAATTCTGATTTACAAAGTTTGTAAAAATACAGATATATCACTATAGTGTCCTAATCTGATTTTATGTGCACAGATCCTATGTGCATGTGACATGTATGTCATGTAGGCCCCTCACATGGATGGAGAACCTGCATTTTGCAGATTCCCTGGTAGGGTTGCCAACTTTGAGTCAAGAAATTCCTGAAAATTTTAGGAGTTGAGCATGGGGGTGGCAAGATTTTTGGTGTGGAGGGACTTCTGTGGGGTATTATGCCATACAGTCTACCCTCCAAAGCAGCCATTTTCTCCACGCAAGCTAGGCCATTTCCAGACGGCTTACCTGCCTCCGGAACGTCGTGCCATCTTGCGGGGAAAATGCAAAATATCGGGAAAACGCAACATCGCGCAAAACTCGCGCGAGAAAACGCGATATTTCACGTTTTCCCTGCAAGATGGCACGACGTTCCGGAGGCAGGTAAGCCGTCTGGAAACGGCCCTAATCTCTCTCATTTAGAGATCACTTGTAATTCTGGGAGCTCTTCAGGCCCCACTGGGAAGTTAGCAAACTTACTCCCTGTTTATGTATATTCTTTTATGTGTAGGCTGTCTGAATGCAGAGATGAACACAGTGTGGAGCATGAGCATAGTATACTCAGAATGTTCTCTAAATAATACTGAGCTGAAATTGGGCAAAAGCATTTCAGAACATGTTTTCCTTCCAGTAGCTGATTCCACACACGTTGGATAATGCACTTCCAATCCTCTTTAGAGATCATTTGGAACTGAATTTTTTGAGTGTGAAACAAAAAATCCACTTCCAAACGATAGCTAAAGTGCATTGAAAGTGCATTATCCAACATGCGCGGAATCAGCCAGTGAAATAAGAACCCCTTTTGGCATTTTGTGTGCCCCTTTTGTAAGGAGTTTGCAAGAGTGAGGCATTGGAAGGAAGAGAAAAAATATCTTCTTTGAGCTCATATGGTGGCCACAGGCACATCCTAGTGAATGTAATGCAGTACAGACAAACAGACACCCAGTGTACAGCAAAATGCAAAACTGGAACATGTCCAATATGAAGGGCCATCAGCTTAGGTGCCTCCGCAACCAGCAAGTATTTCCTTCTTCCCCAAAGAAAGAGCAACAGAAAATCAGGGAAAGAATATGTGTGAACAAGGGTGAAAACCCATCCCAAAGTGGAAGGTAAGTTCCATTTGGGAACATTTTCTCATTCTCCAAAACAGCAACTTTCAAAGTGAACATCAAACAGTAATTCTTTAACAGAGATAGGCCGATGCAGACATTTCCACTTGATGTTCTCATTCTCATTGGTTTTCATTTGCTTGTTGTTGTTGTTGTTGTTGTTGTTGATAATTATTCTTTTGTTTCTTTGTCATCACCACATTTACATTATATGGAAATAAAAAATAATGCTGACAGAATTTTTAGCATGAGGGAAAATAAACTGGTGTGAAAATCAAAGCTCATGACTTCATTTCTCATGAGGGAGGAACAAAAACACAAAAAGAATTTGAATGACAAGCAGGAAACCTGTGAAAATCAATCCTGTTCCTGAAGAATAGAGTGCACATACGGGGTTGACTTGCAGCTTGTGGCTTTAGAGTTTGCTCTGAACTGGTCCCAGCACACTGCTGTACCCCTGAGCTCCTTCACTCCCTTCTTGACCCCAGTCCTGAACAAGATTGTCCTGATTTACCGCTGCAAACCATTGGAGGGGACTGTCTAATATAGCTTTGTTATATATTCTACTCCAGCACAGCATTCCAGTTTGGTGTAGTGGTTAAGAGCAGTGGGACTCTAATCTGGAGAACTGGGTTTGATTCCCTACTCCTCCACTTGTAGCCAGCTGGGTAACCTTGGGTCAGTCACAGCTTCTAGGAGCTCTCTCAGCCCCACCCACCTCACAGGGTGATTGTTGTGGGGATTATAATAACATACTTTGTAAACTGCTCTGAGTGGGTGTTAAGTTGTCCTGAAGGGCAGTATATAAATTGAATGTTATTATTAATGTTGTTATTATTCCAGTCAGCGAGGCCTGTAGAAAACAATGTAAGGGGATTTCAGTTCTAAGGGACTGCCAGCTAGTGTGTAAGATAGCAGGCAGGCAGACATTTTTACTGTTTTCCTTTACTGTTTTCCTTCTCTAGTTATGGGTGGGCTGTTAATTATTTCTTGCCTTTGTTTATCCTATTTTTGCATTATAAAACATAGAGGGGGAAAAAAAGAGAAAAAGCTGCCCCTGTGCTCTATTAAAATGGAAGTTTAAAAGACTCAGGAGGCAAATTAGCAATAACACATTAAAAGAGAAATGATGATAACATCTAGTTAAGGCTGCAAAATTGCTCCTTTGGCTCAGTTAGTAAGCGGCTGCGCGGGGGAGTTTGTGAATTTGTAAAGAAATGAAGATTTGTATTTAACGTAGATGTGAACAGTAGCATAAATAAATGAAGAGGAATAGTCCACCTGTAAATAATAAATGGGCTCAGGCCCTATTTACATCTAACCTGGAGGAATCTAATGGATTCCACTACAACAGTTGTGTAGTTTTGTTACACACAAGCACTTTTTTTGTACCTGCCCAGATGACTTCTGGGATGGGTGATCCTAGCCAAGAGGGAAATGCTGTGTAAAAACAAGAGAGGGCTGCTGCTCCATATATTCTGGTCTGGCTTCACTAACACCTACTTGAGGGAGAAATACACATTTGTATGCTAATGCACACCTCCTTCTGCCAACCTTGACCATTAATTGCCTATACATAGGGGCAGCATCAGCATAGCCTGATGTTAGGCATGTGCTAGGCCCCAGGGTTTGGTGGGGGCACTGCTTCCAATCAGAGCATGGCAACAGTGCTCTTGGTGGCAGCAGCTCTCTCAGCCGCTCACACTGCCCAGTGCTGTCAGTCAAAGGGCATGCAGGAAGTATGTGCACGGGCAGTTGGAAAGCTTACAAGCCAGGGAAGAATGCACAGATGGTTGGGGGGGCACACAAATGGGGGAGCAGAAAAGGAGATATGAGTGGGAGGCTGGTGGTAGGCAGAACGGGGCTAGGCACTGTCTGCCCAAAGCTTCCCCCCCCCCCAAAATGGGAACTGGCTTTGCCTATAAAAAAGGGGTGATTGTGTGAAATTTGGCAGAAAGGATCCTCTGGGTGAGAGGAACCAAATTTGGAAATTTCATCTCAGTTGGGAGGAAGACAGAAACGTAGAACCATGCTTCTGATTGAAACCAGTGGAATCGAGTTCCAAGGTGGGGAATCTGCACAGTTATAAAATATCATAAAGGAAATGAATATAAAGTATTAAACAATAAAACAATGCCAAATTGACTGAAATAAAATGTTTGTATATGCCTAGTAAACAGCTCCATATTCACTACCTGAGGGCCAGAAAAACAAACTGCCCATGTGTAAATTCAGGTGAACAAGCAGCCAAGAAGCAAAAATTCCTACTGTCTGGTAAGAACGTCTTTTGTAGTCAAGTTGTATACAGGGCCAGTGTCAGGGTTTCTGGCACCTGAGGCGAGATCCCTACTTGCTCCGCCCCTCCCGCCCCCGCTAACCAATTTTGAAAAACAGAAAAATGTAGGGAAAATGAAAAGCACAAAACTTGAAACTTTTTATATTTTTAATTTAATTTTTATTTCTTAATTTAAATGTTAAATTTTAATTTTTTAAATAAGTGTGAGAATAACAACAATCTTTGTTTTTCTTATTGTGAGCCAAAAATCTATTTTGTGAGCAGAAACAGCAACTTGCATTGAAGTTTTGAGCACACCTCCTTTTATGTGTGAGTGTAAAAAAGTTTCCCTCTCTCTTTCTTCCCACCTCTCTCTGAACCCAGACACTCTTGGCAGTAGAAGGAGGGCTTCTCTTACAGGGCCTGCTTGGAGGAGAGAGATGTTTGGAAGGGGAAGACTGAACTGAAGCCTTCTCTTTTTCTCTGACCTCTCCAAGCCTTAAAATATTGATCACTTTTGTCAGAGATCCTTTTCAGGAACTACCCTCCATGATCATCCTCCCCCCCCCCTGGGTTTGAAGTGAACGGCAGCTGACAGCTAAGTATGTGGTGTATAAATATTGAAATAAACTATTGGGGGAGAGGGGGAAGGTGGGGTGATATATGTAAACTAGGGAATGAGAGAAGGAAGGTGATAAAGAGGGGGTGCAGTCCAGGGCGCTGCTCTGCTGGAGTGAAGGGGGAGCAGCATTGAGATCAGAAAATAGCAAGGGGGAGGGAGAACAAAAGGGAGAAGGGGGAGGAAAGTAATAGAATTTAAAACAACTTTAAACCCAACAACAGTGATTTGCTCCTACCTGTCACACAGACTGAAAGGGAATTGTATGTGTCTCACCTCACTTTCTCCTTCCTCTGTGGTGGTGCACACATAACCAGCCACTCTCTCTACCAAAAGCAGCCCTCCCCCGCAAAGCCTGAGGAAAGGTGAGAAGTAGAATTGATGCCAGCCGGGGAGGGGGAAAGGGATGTATTAAAAGGAATGACAGAGTTGCCCATTGGAAATAATAGGAGAGGCTTGAAGGCTCATTGGAGAACATGAGAGCCAGGAATGCCAATTTACTTGCATGGGCTCCATTGAAATGCATTACAACACAAAAAAAGAGCAAGAGTCCAGTAGTGAAGAAGTGAGCTGTGGCTCATGAAAGCTCATACCCTACCACAAATTTTGTTAGTATTATAGGTGCTACTGGACTCTTGCTTTTTTCTACTGCTACAGACAAACATGGCTACCCATCTTGATCTATCAACACAGGCCCCAGAGTGGAATAACAGTCCCTGGGAGAAGAATCAGTGGACTGGGACTGGAATGGCAGTGGGTGTGGAATGACAGGGGTGTGGAATGACAGAGCCCTGGCCGTATTCCCAGGAGCAGTCGTTCCACTCTTCGACCTGTCATTCCAGTCCCTGAGCAGTTTCTGTTCCTAGGGGCTGTCATTCCACTCTGGGGCTGTCATTCCCATCCAAGAACACTTCTGCTACTCCCAAGGGCTGTCATTCCATTGTGGTGCCTGTAATTCCACTCCAATAATGCTTCTCTACTACCAGGTGCTTTGCAACCTGTCATTCCCAGAGCACAGATTCAGCTCTGAGGGGCTGTTATTTCACTCTGGGAGTTGTCATTCCAGTCCCAGAACACTTCTGCTCCTCCCAGGGTCTGTCATTCCTGTCTAGTGCCTGTCATTACAGTCCCAGAATGCTGCTTCTACTCCCAGGGGCTGTCATTGCACTGCATTCTAGGGGATGTCCTTCCAGTCCCAGAGCCCAGAGCCTATTCCAAGGACTGTCATTCCACTCTGAAACCTGTCCTTCTTGTCCTGGAGCACAAACTCTATAGCTAGGGATCATCATTGCACTCTGGGGGCTGTCATTCCACTCCCAGAGTATTCCATCTGGTCCCAGAGACCTTTATGGAAAATCTGTTCCACATTTTCTTTGCAACTTTTTTTGTGTTGTGATTCAAGTAAATTGGCATCCCTGGCTCCCATTATCTCCAATGGGCCTTCAAGCCTCTCCTATTATTTCCAATGGGCAATCCTCCTGTCATTCCTTTTAGTACTTGGGGGGGAAGCAAGAAAGAAAGGAGGGGACAAGGGGGACAAAAGGTCAGATGGGAGCTCGCTGCTCCCCAGCCAGCTAGAGTGTCTCTTGCTCGCGGAAGCTTCGCCCAAGGCTTAAATTGAGAGAGAGAGAGAGAGAGAGAGAGGAGGAGGAGGGGGGGAAAGGCAGAGTGAGAAATGTCCCCACTGATGGGGCTGAACTTGAAGCTCCTCGGGCGCTGGCTGAGCAGGAAGACCGAGCTGCCCTTCTGCACTCCAGAAGAAATGTCTTGCGCCAAGAGAGGAGAATTCCTGCATGAGCGCACTGGAGCACGCACACTGCAGGTAATGCCGGTCATTGGGGGGCCTGCATGGTGCCTCCTTCAGAGTTCCATGCCCAAGGCAGGGGCCAGCTCCACCTCAATAGAAGTGCCAGCCCTGTTTATATAGGTAGAAAATATCAACATTGCCTGGGATGCCATAGAAGCAATTTATAGACACTCACAAGAAAGCCATACTGTTCCAGGTAGTGTGTGAATGGGATTTTTAATATCGACATGAAACCACTGGGAGAGATCAGATGGGGATTTGGAGAGAGGTGTCCCCAATATGCAGATGACACCCAGTTCTATTTCTCCTTAACTGCTAAGCTTAGGGTTGCCAGACTCCAGGTGGTGGCTGGAGATCTCCTGGAATTACAACTGATCTCCAGGTGACAGAGATCAGTTCCCCTGGAGAAAATGGCTGCCTTAGAAGGTGGACTCTATGGTATTATAGCCAGCTGAAATCCCTCTCCCTCCCAAACCCTGCCCTCTTGAGGGTCCAGCCCAGCCCCCAAATCTCCAGGAATTTCCCAACCAGGAGCTGGCAAGCCTAGCTAAGCTAGGTGGATCTATGAAAGTCTTGAATAGGGGTTTGGATGAGGGCCAATAAACTGAAGTTCAATTGAGACAAAACTGAAGTGTGGGTCAATGGAGAAGCTGTTCAGGGACTGCGAAGTTAGCCTGCCCTGGAAGGGATTGTTCCCCTGAAGGAGCAGGTTCATAGCTTGGGGGTGCTTCTGGATCCTGGTCTGTGGTTAAAGGCCCACGTCTCCTCTGTGGCTTATAATGTCTTTTATCAGTTTTGGCTGATATGCCAGCTGCAACTGTTCCTCAAAGCGATTCACAGTGATTCATGCTCTAATCACATCCAGGTTAGATTACTGTAATGCACATTATGTGAGACTGCTTTTGAAAATGGTCCTGAAACATCAATTGGCCCAAAATGCAGTGGTCAGGCTATTGTTGGGAAGTTCATATCACCCTTTTGCTGAATGATCTCCATTAGCTGCCCATCTGTTTCTGGGCGCATTTCAAAGTGCTAGTACTTACCTTTAAGGCTGTCATCAGTTCTGGCCTGCAAACCTGAAGAACCATCTCCTCCTGTACTGTCAAGTTAAAATCTGCCCCTTTTTAGCTCTGCGGTAAAGTGCGCGGCAACTAGAAACAGTGCATTTGCGGTGGTTGCACTTTGCCTTTGGATTGCTCTCCACCTGGGGCCTCATCTGGCACCTACAAGTGTCTTAACGTTTCTTTTTAACCAGGGTTTTAATTTAGGGGTTTCATCTTTTTAGCTGTTTTATGTTTTCCTTTGGTGTGAGGTCTGTTTTATGGATATTTTATGCTGTTTTTATGTCCTTGGCTTATTTTATGTTTATAATGATGATTTATGATGATTTTAATGGCATTGTCATTCCTTGTATTGTAAGCCACCTTAAGCAGATCTCTGGAGGCAAGGCATAACAAGAATACTAAATAATTAAGTGAACAAATAAACAAGTTTGAATCTGTGAGATCCTGAGGTGGCTGAACCACACTCAGGGTAAAGAGCAGTGATTATGGGATGTGCACTGTCAGGATTATAACACTGTTACTGGAATGGGCCTCCTAGTGAGTAGGGTGAATTAGCAAACAAGGAGAAAGCTGTGAGAGGCAGTAACAAGCAAGATCCTCCACCAATTTTTACCAAGTCCCCTCCCTGAGGAAACTGATGAGATGGGTGTTTTCCAAAACAAAGAGTATTTTTATTTAAAGGGGAAACTCAAACCCAGCAAGAGGCAAATATAAAAATCAGAGGCATACAAGAGTCCTAGGAGAGGCAGTGAGAAAATGAGGAATAGTTGTAGGATTTGGGTAATAGCCACTTATCAGAGGAGTAGAGAGGTCCCAGGAATAAGAGAGGCTTAGACAACCAGTGTGCCTTGCCGGAGATTCAGAGGGATTCTGAGGGCACAGTGCTTGGATCCAAGTAAGCGTTCAATGCACTGTACAATTTGGCTGGAGCAAAGCCAGAGTTATTATAGGCCAAACTGGGCCCTGAGGCTGGAGAGTGACTTCAGCCAATGAAACAAAGACATTAATGGTTGTCTCCTGGGTTGGACAAAAGGCTTGATTAACTTTGATTGGCAGGCCAGGGTGTGACAAAAGAGTTAGCTTGTCTGTTCCCAGTGCCTGACAAAGAAACTGTAAATTTAATTAAGTGTCTTCAGAGATAGCTGATGAAATTAGAGTTTTGATTAAATGTTCCCAGGAAGAACTTAAACTTATCAGAGCTGATTGATGGCCCTTGATTGCTGAATAGGGTTTTAGCTGGATAGGGTTTTCTGCCCATTCTAATCAATGGGGAGAAAGGAGATTGGAATGTCTGAGAGGAGTTGTTAAGCACCTTTCTTGTCAAAGAGTTGCTCATTCCATAGCTGGGTGGGTTGGCATCAATGGCACCTAATCACTCGGCATTCCATTCACATGGTATGTGCATTCCAGTCTCCTGGCTGGGAGCCGGCAACATTTTGCCCAGCTGGGCAGCTTGCTACTGTGGCATGAAGCACATTTAGTTAAGGCCTTATGATTTTCCAATCATAAGCAGATATTAAAATGGTGGAGAGCTAGGCGAACTGCTCACAACACCTCACCCCAACCTACTTTCTCTGCTATGAAACTATAACAACACCACTGTCTCTTCTTGCAAATGTATACTACTCAGCAGCTTTGTGAATGGGAAATGGGCAAAAGGTGGTGAGAGAGGATGTGTGGGTATTATTTATTTAAGTATTCCTTTCTTGCTTTTGTTCAAATGCAAATGCTACAACTTTCAACAACAAGAAGAATACAAAGTAAATAACAAAAAATATGTCCTGGGTTGAACAAGATGGTTCTTCCAAGGGCCAGGGGTGTAAACCACAGGCCAAGAACCCTTTGTTTCTTGCCTCTTTGGCCTATGTGTTTCACTTACACCAAGGGACCAGAGGCAGGCAGGAGTCCATGCAGGCAGGCAGAGATAGTCAGCACTATCAAAGCTGTTGATCCCACAAAAGCCAGAGCCAAACTGTTTGAAGGAACCAGTGCCTGCAGCTGTAACAATGGCCTGGCCTCTGCAGGCACTTACAGCCAGACCCTATCCAGTATTTTGCAAAGCCTCATAATGGATCTGGCTCTTCAGATGCCATGCAGACAGAGCAGAGGTTCCAGGCAGCCAGTCATGCTCTCCATCTGAACCGAGCTTCTGCCCAGGCTCTCTGTCTTCCCTGCTCCTGGGGTTCTGGGGGTGCCCATAGGACCACTGACAAGAGGTAGATCTCCTTAGTGGGTTCCTAAGCAGCCCCGGTTTCTGACTCTGGCTCCTGCCTACGGGTCATCTTGGCTTCTGGCCCTGCAACCACAGCTGGAGCCAGATGTGTGACATATCCTAGGAGTCAGAGGGCCCAGGAATTACACCATCTGCCAGGGGTTAGCCACCACAGCATCCTCATACTCCTCTGAGGATTCATCAGACCCACCCTTGACACTGGGCCTCCAGCCTTGCCCAAGCATTATCATCCTCACAGGGTAAGTCAGCCCAAGTGGAACTCAGCGGCTGCTAGCTTGCTGCCTCACTGTCCTTCTCTGGGCTTGGACTACAGCCAAAACTGAACCTCACAGAAATTCAAAATTCAGTAAAAATGGAAAGATTTGGATTCAGAAAGGCGATTTTTGCCACCTTGCTGTGGGGGTACAACCCAGCATTTCTTCCACTGTGTCATATGAACCTGTGACTTGCAGAAAGCAGAGAAACAAGGCTGAACTAGTTCAAAGCTTATTCACACTCTAGCTTTTAAAAGGGAGAATATATAGAATCGAGGGGCTACTGTCACCTGCAGCAGCCTTTAGACGGCTGCTTTCTTCCTGTGACCAATACAGGAAGCACCTGCCTTATCCCCACACAAGGGAGGCTATGATCACCACTGAACGTTAACCATCACCATTCCCACATACCCAGCTTGAACCAGCTATGCTCTCTGCCCACTGTTGTCCCTGGGTAGACAAATGGGGGGGGGAACCCTCTCCTCCTGGGACAGCTTCTCCTTACAGCCTGATCCCACCTACTTTGGCAGAGGGAAGCATTCCCATTTGCCACTTGCTACTGCTGCAAGAGGAGAGGAGAAGCACAGTTGGTGCGGGCAGCTAAGAGTAAAGCAGTATCAGCAGCTGACAATTGTTTCTGGCACTTGTTTTTCCCAGTGGGAGATGGTAAGAATTAAAAGCAAGCAGCCACAGGTGTCAGTCACTCCACCAGAAGGAAAGTTGCATCTGTTTGCTTTTTTCCCCAGTGGTCAGTATAGCAACAGTACAGGCTAGAAGTCGGCTCTGAGGTACACTGTGCTGATCTCTGCTGGTCTAAGTATAGCCAAAATCAGTAGTGAGGGAAGAGACAGAAAGCACTGTAGACCATCAAAAGTAATACGCAACTGGTATGGTATAGTAGTTAAGACTGTTGGATTAGGATCTAGGAGACATACGTTCAAATCCCCACTCTATCATGGAAGGTCACTGGGTGACCTTGGGGCAGTCGCACTCTGTCTGACCAGCTTCACAGGGTTGTTGTTATGAGGATAAAATGGAAGAAGGGGGAATCACGTTGAAAGCCTTTTTGGGTCTCACTCTCTATTAGTGAAAATGGGGGTGGAGAGTGGCTGTCAAGTCATCATAGCTGACTTATGTGACTGCTGGTGGGGTTTTCATGGCAAGAGACATTCAGGGGTGGTTTGCCATTGCCTGCCTCTGCAACACTGGTCTTCCTTGGAGGTCTCTCATTCAATACTACCCAAGCCCAACACTGCTTAACTTCTGGAATCTAACAAGACCCCAGAATAAGAATGCTGTAAATATTTAGTCCTAGTAGTTGCCACTACAGAGTTTAGAAGTTGTAGCACAGAAAGTGGGATGGATGAAAATATGGAGAACACCCAGGCTGGATATCAAATGGGTTTTCCCACAGGAACTGCAGAAGGAGAATTGCTGCTTAAGCTTCAAGGGGGACAGGCTCATAAATCTCACCGGAGCCATTCATTTTGTCGCAGATTCCAGTTACAGCTCTTTTTGCTCCATCATCTCATCATTCAGCCTTCGTAGCATCCATTGATCTGGGCTTTGGATATTAAAAAATGATTGCTCTTTTCCTCCCTGCTGCCAAGTGCCGGTGTACGAGCCACCTCATTACCTGCTTCTTCTTAGTGCTGTGGGTGCTCATGCTGCCAAGTATCCATTTAGAATATCCACTCATCACAAGAGGCAGTTGTGCTGATTCCTTCATCTCTTTGTCCATCATTATAACAGATTCTGAATCAGGGATGTGTGGATCAAAATTCCAGATAGTTGGACCAGGGATTAAGGGGAGGGGGTGGTGAAAGCCTGAGGGAAGCCCCAAATTTGCAAAAAAATTGTGAAACATTAAAAAGCTTACAAAAAGCTAAAAACCATAGGAACAATGTTTACTTATTTAAGAAAACTGTGACACTAAGATCTTGCAAGACTGTGTTTTGATGTTTTGGTGATCTTTGGGGGGTTGCTAAGCAACCCATAACAAACATGCGGAGAAATCCAAGCCTCAGTTCATTTCAACACATGGGAAGAAGACAGACAAATCAAAAAAGCAAAAGACAGGAGGAAGGAAATTATAGGTGGAGGTGGGAAGGCAGAAAAAGCAAAAGGGAAAGCTGTGGAGGATGAAGGTGGTGGAGAAATGGAGGAGCCAGAGGCTGCCAGGGGTGAAATAGAGAGTGGTAAGTAGGTAGGTGGATAAGGGTGAAGGGGGGGAGCTGCAGAGGGGGCATTCCCCGTGGGCATGTTGATGTCACTTCTGGAAGTTGGCTGCCACCGGTCGCGGTGACATTATTCCTGGAAGTGACATTATTGCACCGTGCCAGAAGCGCATGGACACTTTGCACATGTGCGAGGGATCTCAAAAGGTGAGTGCCGGGTCTTCCCCTCTCCTGCCAAGACCTGGCAACCCTACCTCACTTTATTCTTTGTTTTGTCACCAAGACATTCTTTTTGCTTACCATTAATTATTCTTTTGACTGGCATGACCCTGGCTAGCCTGATCCCATCAGATCTTGGAAGCTAAGCAGGGTCAGCCTTGAACAGGAGACCACTAAGGAAATCCAAGGTAGCTATGCAGAGGCAGGCAATGGCGAACCACCTCTGGTCAGCTCTTGCCTTGAAAACCCTACAGGGTCACCAAAAGTTGGCTACAACTTGATGGCACTTTACATCTAGATATGAATGTACTTCAGACTGTTTAGAACTGTTTATTTCCTTCCTTAAAGATCAATTCTATCATCTCATAGGTCTATGGACACTGTCAGGGTTCCATAGCCCAGCATGGCAGTGTTTTACATACCCACACTGTTTTCGTATTGAGGTGCAAAGTCCTAGCAACAGTAAAGGACTTGAAGCGCAGGAGGCTCCCTGGCCCAATATGGATGGGGTGAGGGGATAGTATATAAGAGTTTACAAGAGTTTTGGCCTTGGGCTGTACATGCTTGGGTGCACTAAGTCCTCTTCTTACATGTCTGTAAACTGGTTGCTATATCCTTCTGTGCATGATGCAATTGAGGCAATATTTACAGCATCCTCGTTATGAGAAACACTGGCAAGTTGTGCTTTTCTTACAGTTTGTTTCTTATGATTCAATTGGCAAGCCATCATCAAATGCAGAATGGAAACCTTCTTCCAGTCTGTGGTGTGGGACTTAAGTAATTCCAATGTGACGAATCATATCCTTGCAAGATGGCTGCTGTTACTGCCAAGCTAAAAAAAAGTTATAATTAAAAAGTTAATTTTGCTACAGTTCAAGCCCATTCCAAGAGACAACTTTTTACATTTCTCGGCATTTTGAATGTTGCAGAATAGGTAGTATTTTCCTCTCATTTTTTTGTAAAACATTTGTATATATACCCATCACAAATTTCAGATAGTTTGCTGGTGTTTTCTCAGGTTATAAATACAGAGCAGGAAGGTTTGCTTTCAAATATGGACATGGCATTAGGAGAATGTATATAAAATGAAGCAGAGCGCATCCTTCTATCACATGAAATTCTCCCTTAGACAGACAAATATTTTTCTAGAAATTTAAAGTAAATAACTGTACCTAAAATAGAGTTTGATCAGAAACTAGGTAGACTCAGTAATACTTCTGTCCATGTAAGCAGCCCTAAATCGGGATGCTTGAGCATCTACCAGTTCAATTCACATTCTACCCATCCAGTGCGAGCGGGGAGTCAGTTCTTTGGCAACCAGTTCAGATTGCTCATGAACAGCTCAACCCTGTTTGTGGGAGTACACAGTATACATTAACCTCTCCCCTTGTTGCTGCCTCCTCATTCATAATTATTTAAATGAAGAATGGACAAAAGTCACTCGTACATAAATACTGAGTAGTTTCTTTAAAAGAAAAATCTTATCATTCGGTGTTGTCTTGATCTGATTAACATTAATGGCTGCCAGTCTGTCTAGATCGAGAATTGTTCACAAATGCATGTTTTCACATGTCCATTGAGGCTGTAATTTTCAACACACACCTGGTGTCATTTAATTACTGACCCAGCCATCTATGACACTGGAGAAAACTGGATTCACTTCCTGTGCAGGTGTAAAAGTGTTCACAAGACAGATAGAAATGTAACTTTACCACTTCAGCTGCAAAGCTCTGTAGCACACTACTTATGCCAGATGCCTTTGAGACAAGGAGATCTGAGGCTCAGTTCATGAGTGATTGCTGTTATTACAAGTGACTGCTAGCCAATCTACAGTGGCTCCCAATCTGCTTCTGGGCACAATTCAAGGTGCTGATGTTGACCTTTAAAGCCCTGTATGGTTTGGGATCAACATACCTAAAGGATTGCCTACTCACTTATGAACCTACATCTTCTGAGGTCCTGTTTCAGGGGGTGAGATTAGGGGGGTAGCAAGCAACCCAGGAGGAGACAGCCTTCTCAGTGGTGGCACTAAGGCTCTGGAATTCACTCTTCAGGGATACTCATCTGTCCCCTTCTGTTGCCATCTTCAGACAGTAGGTGAATACTTTGTTTCATTTGGCTTTCCCTCAGTGATTCTTCCTTCCAGCCCAGTGCTTTAATTGTTGTTTTTATATGTTTGTATATATTTTAGCTTTAGTTTTAATTGTTTTAATGGTGTATTTTTGTTGGTTTTAATTGTTTTTAAGATGTGGTTTTATGATGTGTTTTTTTAATTTGTTAGCTGTCTTGGTGGCCCTTATGAGGGCAGAAAGGCAGGGTATAAATTTTGTAAAATAAATATTAAAAACAGTATGCTCACCCGCTGAACATGGTCTGTACAAGCTTTTCAGTATCCCTGACTTTGACCTTTGGTACACTCTACCCTTTTTCATACAACATGACCATAGCAGCTAAATGCAGGTACATGGGGGGAGTGTGATCATGGTAGTAAGCTGTTCCCCCATGTGCATATGCACCCTTGTAAAGGTCCTATATGCCTACATGCATATTCATTTTCCAAAGACATCTTGCACAAAAATGTATGTATTTTCTTCATTTGAGGAACCAAAGTTACTTAAAGCATTTTCCCCTTCTCTGTTTTATTTTCATAGCAACCCTGTGAGGGGGGTTAAGCTGAGAGAATGTGAGTATCAACATTTCAATTGTTCATCAACAGTTCTTTACAAAAAAAAATCTTTGTTAATGCAGAGGGCTCACCAGAGCGAAACTGTGATGTCAGTTGTCGCAGCACCCCAAATATGACTCAAGGTAATAAATACACAGACATAAGTTATGTGGTGAACTAATTTGTTTATTTAATCATTTAACTTTAATCTGCTGATCTCCATCAACAAGCTGACCATTTAAGGATGAGGTGCACTAGGCATCCTTCTTTGCCCACCTGGGCTCCAAACCTAGCTGGTAGTTTCACCCACCACTTTTATCATAGCCTGCACAGCTCTCCTGTGCCAGGAAGTGCCAAGTTTCATCCTTGATGGGCTGCAAGGCACCTACCAGTTTTGAGAGAAGCCAGTCAGCACCCGGGGCGCTCTTCCCAGTGCCATCCAGCCACATGACATGTGATGGCCTGTTCTGGACACCCACAAACACCCCTTACCAAGATGCCTCGGGGTATTTGCTAATTAACTCTACCTACCCTGAGCAACCTGCCCTATTCTTGCCAAACTAGTTGTGACCTAACCATTTTTTAACCAGGCCTATTTAATTCCTATCACCAAAGACATCATGGAGCAGGTGAATAACAGGCCCCTCCTCTACCAATTTGGTGGGAAAAAAACCAAAATTCCTGCTCGGCCCCAATCGGCAACCCGCTATTCCTGTGATGCACTCTGGGAGGGCGGCTGGGTTGTTGTGATGAATGCCTTCTATAGGAAAAAGGGCAGCTAGATACATTTCCTGTTACCCCCCCCCCTTGATTGGCTGAGCCTCCTAAGTGCAACCAATCAAGCCTTGTGTCTCATTTGAATCATGTGTGCTGGGGTAAACTAGTCCATGGTTTAAAGCCCTGAAACCCTTTTTTCACTAGGGGTTGGTGCTCTGCCTCTGTTATTCAATAAATGGTACAGAGTAAATGGATTGTGTGTGTCTCTATAGACTATCTAGAGTTTGTAAAGAGAGGACAGTGCAATGTTACTTAATGCTAGACACAGACATCAGCACTTCAGAGGGGCCGCAGGGTCTGCAGGGCACTCCCTGTCCCTTTGTTTATCCAGTATGCTATTCTTAGGAGTTCCTTCCTTCCAGACTCCTTAGGCCTTCAGTCTCTTCTCTCCCTTTGTCCACCACAAGGGCTAGATATGTTCTCTACAACCTCTCCACATCCTAGCTTCAATTAATAGCAAGAAACTCTATCTTTCCTGTTCATAATGGAGGTCTTTAAAAATAAAAGACTTCTACTTCCTTTCTAGAGTAGCAAACCTCCGTGAGAACTTATTCTAAACATGAAGGGCATAACTCCACTGCACAAAACTAACTCATGTTTTCAGTTGGATGGATAGATGGATAGATCATTGCTATCTGTATAGATGTTACCTACTTGAGGACTGTTAAAAAAAAGATTACTATTGTTCAACAAAATCTAGAAACCTATAAGCAGGGCTTTTTTTCAGCAAGAATGCAGTGGAATGCAGTTCTGGCACCTCTCGAAAGTAATCACATCTGGTGGCCCCACCCCCCTGATCCCATTTCCTTCCTGTGCGCAGCCCAAGGCGCCTGGCTTTCTTGTGGCATGCTGAGCCTCAGCGGTGGTGAAACAGGAGCAGGCCCCACACTTCAGCTTGCCAGGGAGGGGCTGCCTCTACTGCCACTTCCTTGAGTGCTTCTTCCTGGCCAGAGGCAGAAGGGAGCCTCCTCGCCCATGAGGGTGCACCAGGCAGCAAAGCAGGAGGCATGGCCAGTTGGCACAGGTGATTTCCTGTCCCTGGCGCTGAGACCAGGCTCCTGGGAGGCGTCCGTGCCCTGAGCCATGATGTCACTTCCCGGAAGTGATGTCATTGCACAGTCCTGGTGCCAGGGGCACCACTTGCTGCCGGAAGTTGCCCTGGGTGCTGGCAACACATGCAACACCACTGAATTCCACCACCTCTTTTCCCAGAAAAAAAATCCTTCCTATAAGGACCACCAGCTATCCATCAGCAATTTCTCCTGTGCAAGATTTTTTTAACTGAATGAGTGAACGAGAAGTTGGCTTTTTCATATTCTTGCTCTTATTCTCAGATTTGCAGGAGAATATATAGATGGGCTGTGTTCTGACTAGACATGGGCACGATCCAAAAAAAAATTCCAATTAAGCCGTTCGTGGATCTGGGCTGCCGCCGAACGCAGGTCACTGATTCTAACCGATCAAGTCTCATTTCCAGTCCGGAATCGGGAATCGGGGAGGCCAGCGCCCAGGGCAACTGTAGTCAGGCTCTTGTGCGTGCGCGCATTCTCTCCTGAGTCGCCCCCGCCCACGCAACAAGCCAGCTGTCCCAGTGTGCTGCGGAGCTGGCGGCAGCGTGAGTGGCTCAGAGGCTGCCCGCGCCATTCACCTGCCCCGCAAGACAAGGGGCGGCCAGCTTGCCTGCGCGCCCCTTGTCCTAGGGAAAGGCGAACGGTGCAGGCGGCCTCCCAGCCTCCCACGCTGCCTTTTGCCTTTCCCCAGGACAAGGGGTGGCTGGCTTGCCCACACACCCCTTGTCCTGAGGAAAGGCGAACAGCGCGGGCGGCCTCCCAGCCTCCCGCGCTGCCTTTTGCCTTTCCTTTGTGCCCATGGCTTCAGAACACCCCCTTCCCCCTCCCTCCCCTGGGTTGCTGCTCCGTGGTTGGAAGGAAGCCTGCTAATCAAGGAAAGCTGGGCTTCCATTCGTGTTTCAAGGGCGACAGAAGGAGGGCAAACACAGCTCATTCCCCTGACACCATTGCCCCAGGAATAAATTACTGGTGCCAGAGTGTCTGCAATTCCGAACAGAAACTGACCCATTTGATCAAGTCCCGAACAAGCAAACTCCCAACTGCTGGATCAGTTGCCATGGACAGAACTGATTAGCTGAGTCACAATGGTGCAAACGCCAAAATGGGGGGGGGGGTTGAAATCATAATTCAGATCGGGCCCATCTCTAGTTCTGACTTTGCAAAATCGGCAGCATTCCACACAGATCAAGCATACATTGAGACTGCTTCATTCTTGCAAAGAAAAAAAAAGGAAGAAAAAATGTCCTTCAGGTTCTGTTTATTTGCTAGTTTATTTTATTTGCTGCTGTGACTATGTTATATTAATTTAAATGTTCTACAGCTCATCTATAGAATCCTGTTAACAACAGTGGATGTTTTTACCGTGGATAATATTTCAGACTAATTACTGAAAAAAGCTACCTTTGTAGAAAGAGCAGGAGGATCAGATTAAAATGTGTCCAGCTCCCTATCATCCCCTGGAGACTCGCCTGGTTTAGAGATGTAATGGTTTCAAATGCATTATGCAAAATTGTGTTTGCTAATGTGGGAGAAGGAGAGTGCCTCTCTTTAATGTTTCTAGAGAAACTATCCATCTACATCACTGTTATGCCTGAACATTGCCAGTAAAAGTGCATTGAAAAAAAAGAAACATTTGTTGCCTATTCTTAAGTTACCTTTGCATAAAAACTTTAGAAGAGCCCTCCTGGTGCTCTTTGACCTATTATCTTCAGAGGACTTCTTAAGTCACAGTGGTGGCACTTAAGTAAAGGACAGCAGCATCAGAAGGCCACTGTTGGGTAACATGGTCCTCCTTAGTGCGGTTCTTCTTTAATAATTATTTTTCCAGTTTTTACACTAATCTGCATAGCATGAGCCTTGCAGCAGCTAGGATGGAGGAGACCCTTCCCTCCTCAAACCCGTGTGTGGATGCCCATATGGGCATTGGTTGCTTGCTGGCCTTTCCTTGCATTGTGCATAAAAGTGCACAGAAAGGGATTGGCAAGGCGATGCCATGCTGTCTACTGCTCCTCTCCCCAGTGCAAAGCAAGACTTTTGCAAATCAGTTCCTACGAGCACAAGCCACTCAATGCCAATGCCAATGCCATTACCCAGGAAGCACCAAAGATAAAAGACATATTCAGATGGTCGGTTGTTTTTGTGTTCTTGCTTTGTTACCCTCCATGAGCTGAATGAGATAAAGTGAGATATAAATATTTTAAATGAAAAAAACACACAAAAAAAACAAAATAATAAATACTAGGGGGTTGGAATATAAACATACATATATAAATGTGAATAAACCGTATGTGATGTTATGCCTAGGGAGGGAGCATAAACTGTACACAGCAAGGACACAAAAACAACAAGTGTCCAGTAACAAAAATTAAAACAATGCAAATACACAGGTTTGTTTTTTTTTAAGTCAAATTTGCTGAAACACTTTACTCTCCACCAAATGTTTTCTGGAATAAAACCCTTTTGCACAGCTTTTTGAATGCAAGAAGTGAAAACATCCTCTTCCCTGACCCTGGCAGGCCATTCCAGAGGAATGGACCCACCACAGAAAAAGCCAGTGATCTATTGCCAGGAGAAGGCTGACTGAAAACTGCCACTGGTCCACTGGTCTATTATGTTGTGACCAGGGCTTTTTTTCAGCAGGAACGTGGGGGAACGGAGTTCCGGAACCTCTTGAAAATGGTCACATGGCTAGTGGCCCCACCCCCTGATCTCCAGACAGAGGGGAGTTTAGATTGCCCTCCGCGCCGCCAAGCAGCACGGAGGGCAATCTAAACTCCCCTCTGTCTGGAGATCAGGGGGCGGGGCCACCAGCCATGTGACCATTTTCTCCAAGGGAAACTCACTGAGTTCCACCACCTCTTTTCCCAGAAAAAAAGCCCTGGTTGTGACGAGACAGTTCATTTGCTTGCTTCTGATCAGGGGCAGCATTTGACTGTGGGGTGTACAAAGGGATATGTGTATGAGTCTGAGAAGCAGTGCCGTGCTCAAAGAGTGGAGACCTATGTCAGAGGCAAGCTCAAACACATTCCTAAACAGTTCTGATTTCATAGCAGTTCTCTGGAGAGGCATCTTATACAGTTCTCAAATTGTTTTTAGTTATGTATTTTGTATGAATTTTATATTATATGAAATATGTCATTTAAAAATCGTTTGTTTTGTATATTGTCATTGTTAATGCTTTCAATCCAACCATGCTTTGATTATTTTTTCCTTTACACATTTTAAAGCATATATACAGAATTAATGTAATATTTATAAATAAAATATATATCATATATAATATGCATGCAATATTTAATGCTGATTTAGGTATTGTGTTATATAATGCCTGGGGTCCACATAAGGATGCCATCCGCCCAGTGGGGGTGGCCAATCGCCTGTCCCCACCTTTCACCTCTCGGCCCCACTCACCTGGCTAGTGGGAGGGGGAGGCAGGCTGAAAGGCCCAAAGCATACTGTGAAATAGCACATACACATACTCTGGAGGCCACAATAGTGTCACTTCCATTGTAAAACTGGAAGGTAGGGGGTCTCAGTGGGGCTAATTTGGCCCCAAAGAGATGCCATCATTCCTGGTTTTACACTGGAAGTGATGCCACCAGAGGGCCTCGAGAGTGCATGAGCATGATTGCCACCTCCCACTGCTCCCCATCCCCTGCTTTCAAAGTAAAGGGGGCTGGCAACTTTAGATCCACATACTTGAAGGACCATATATACCAGAATAAACCCATCAGATATCTCAGACCCGCCCCCCTCGGTGTCATCTGTGTTCTTCCTTAAATCTTTTAAATCTGTTTCCACTTTAATGCAATCTTTTTTGGCTTTAACCCCAGCCCTCCAGAGCAACTTCCCAGAAAAGGCTGAGAGGGCTTCTACACTGGCTTGTTTGGGGCAGCATTGTGAAGCCTTTCTAATTAAAAGGATATTTGTTGGTGGCTGGTATCTTTTTTCTTCTAACGACAGTATGTGGGGGGGTTGTATATTGGACAAGTTGTGTTTGACTTTTTATGCCAATGTTTTAATTGTTTTGGACAGTGCTTGATTATACACTATTTGCAAGTCACCATAAGCCATCATAGAGATCTCCATGTCCTTGCCCAGAGGCTGGCAAACAGTATTTATCTGTCAGATACAGCAAGAAAATTCCTTATTGGTTAATAACTTCCAGCCAAAGACCATCTAAAAAGGGGAAGGAATGGGCCTGCAAAAATTCTCAGAATTGCTCATAGAAGTATTTTGAAAGTACCCAAAACCTGAACTTTTGGTATTGAACTAGAGTTACCAGCTCTGAGTTGAGAAATTGCTGGAGTTTGGGGGTGGATCCTGAAGAGAGCAGGGTTTGGGATGGTGAAGGACCTCAGTAGGATATAATGCCATAGAGCCCACACTCCAAAGCAGTCATTTTCCCCAGGGGAAATTATCTCTGTTGCCTGGAGATCAGCTGTAATTCCAGGAGCTCTCCAGGCCTCTCTTGGTGGTTGGCATGCTATATTGCACTGAAAACTGCCATTGTGGTACAGAACTCCATCCTGTTCATCTCATCAGATACCTCAAATATTCACATTTTGTATGTATAGACTGGCCATTACATTGAAGTGAATGGAGAAGTTCTCCATTGGCCACTACTGAATCAGGGCATACATTTTAGTTCTATGGATTATCGTGAAGTTCTAGCCATGCCAAGGCTGGACTTCCTTTTACGTGAGAGCATTTGCTTCAAATTCCTTCAGACACTACCTGCATGAATACCAATCGCTAACAAGAAAAGCAACAGTCATGAAAACATACTAAGTAGAGTATGGGTATGGACTGGAAAACAGACCAAAATTTAACACCGGGCCAGTTTGGCATTCATGAACAGGTGGGTCATGGGATGCCCATTTTCCATGGACCCCATGGACTTTTTGCAGGTCTGTGGTCCGTTAAAGCCTCCCCACCCCGCTGGCAAGCAGCCCCAGGAGCACTTTAACATTTAACCCCTGCTTGCTCCAGCTGACTGGCAGATCCACCAGTCAGCTGGAGCAAGGGAGGTTAGAGTGCTCCCGGCACCATTCACAAGCAGCACTGGGAGCACTTTAACATTTAAATTTTCCCCTTGCTCCAGCTGACTGGTGGCCCATGAGTCAGCTGGAGCAAGGGGGAGTTAAAGCTCTCCTGGTGCCGGCCCGGACCAACAAACTTGACAGTTTGTGAACCAATGCTGGACTGCGAAAAGTTCATGGTCCATGGTCTGTGAAACACCACAGACCATGGGCCCACGGACCGTGGGTTTTTCCTGGTCCGTGCCCATCTCTATTACTGAGCAATACAACAATAAGTTTCTTTCCAAAATAATTTTTATATTGTGATTTTCTTGTTAGACCTTTCTCATGAATACCAATCACTTGCAACATCTCTCTCAATGAACATTTCAACAATACAAAAACTGAGAGATAATGAAGCCCTCGGGTATTCTGAGGGTTAGCACAAGGCCGAAGGAAAGGAAAAGTCTATACAGAATTAGAGGGCTAATGACATTCAGCATTTTAAAACTGTTTGAAGTACTAGGAAGTTTTTAAATTCTTTTGTATGTTTTATATAAAGTATATATACATATGTGATAAGGAAACGTGAGTTTTTTCTTGCTTCATGGAGAGCCATGGTTCAAGATGGAAGGCAACCTCTTCTGCCAGACACAGGCTCACACTTCAGCTTCAGTACCAAGTCTTGCTTCCTATGCCATGAAATATGGTCTGAAGTTATATGATTCAACATCTGACAAACAGGATTTGAGTCCAGGGTACCTTAGAGACCAACAAGATTAACTTTTGAGAGTCAAAGCTCTCTTCTTCAAATGCCTGACAGACCACCATGACTACCTACCTGAAACATCTGACAAAGAGACTCGAATCTTAGAATCATAGAATCATAGAGTTGGAAGGGGCCATACAGACCATCTAGTCCAACCCCCTGCCCAGTGCAGGATCAGCCTAAACTTGCTGAACTCCCTTGCTGAATCTAAGGAAATCCTGTGTATGTTGCCTTCCACTGTTGAAGGAAGGAAGAGCAGTGTATAAATAAATAATGTTTAAAAAATGTGAGAGGATAAAATACAATCAAACACAGAAAGTGTGTGTGATATTTTAAAGGAAATTCTTTCTTCTCATATTAAAAGCATTCCTCCACTCAGTGCTGCTGTAAATCAGCAAGAAGATCAGCACCATCCCCACCTGAACTTCAGGAGAGAAGTACATTGAATACGTCCTGGTATCCAGAGTGCCCTCGTTTTCCATGTCAACTCCATGCCACTGTCTCCACTCTCAGCCTTAAAGACTGCCAGGCTTCGCTTTCCCAGTCCTATAGTCTTAATGCTACACTAGCATCTTAGCAAGTATTTTTCCTTCCCTCCTCATTAATTATCAAACTCACACAATGGTGGGCGGGGGGGGGGGAGTCTATTGCCACAGAGATGGAATTTGTGTGAACAGTGGCATTATTGCTACAGATGGTGCACAAGTAATCAGCTACAGCTAACATTGCCATCTCCTGTTTGGGAAATTCCTGGAGGTGCCGGGGAAGGAGGATTTGGTGGAAGGAGCTCAGCAGGTTTATGATATCATGTCTTGTTCATATTCTTGCTGTCACCTCTTCAAAAATCTCTTGTTCAAAATCCTGCTCTTCTTGTGAGATTACTTCCTCCCACCAGTGTTCAATTTTTAAATTGCTCTTCCTCATAGTATTAGTAATAATAACATTCAATTCATATATCACCCTTCAGGACAAGTTAATGCCCACTCAGAGCAGTTTACAAAGTTTGTTATCATTATCCTCACAACTATCATCCCATGAGGTGGGTGGGGCTAAGAGAGCTCCAAGAAGCTCTGATTGACCCAAGGTCACCCAGCTGGCTTCAAGCAGAGGAGTGGGGAATCAAACCTGGTTTTCCAGATTACAGTCCTGCCACTCTTAACCATCACATCAACTAGCAGCCCCATCCTTCTCTCAATCCCTTTAATGGCCTTTGATGACCTTTAACCATTTTACAGATGATAATCAGTTTCTCCAAAGTCCTAAAGTGTGTCCACCCTCTGTAGTCAATCTAGGACTTCCATTTCTCCTAGACTCTACATATATTATAGAACACTCCAAAGCTGCCCTCCATGGGCAGCTTTGGAACACCTTTGGAACACTCCAAAGCTGTCCTCCATGGGGACAGATTCTGGGAGAACTCCAAGCCCCACCTTAAATTTAATAACCTATAAGTAGTCTCTATTAGAGCTGGGCATGATCCGTGGATCGTGGATCGTAGATCATGGAGGCCAAAGCGGGGCGTACTGCTATTCCCAGCTATGTGGGAAGGTGGGTGAAGGCGGCGGCCACCGGGCCCAGCAGGCACAGGGAGACGGCGATGAGCCGCCTCCCCTCAGGGGGCAGGGGGTCTGGCCGCTCGCCGGCAGCACCCCCCATGTGCCCGCCCGCCAGGCCAAAAAGGAGCACGCTGGCAAGAAAAGAACAGTGGGTGATGCCGGCGGCATCTGTGTTTGTGTTTGGCCATCTGTGTTTGGCCATCAGAGCTGCCTATCAGGGTTTGCAGGGATGAGATTGGACTGCCCATGGCTACAGAACACCCCCTTCCCCCTCCCTCCCCTGGGTGTCTTCTCCCAACTGGTGACTGCTTTGCTGCTCCTTGGTTGGAAGGAACCCCTGCTGATCAAGGAAAGCTGGGCTTCCATTCGGGTTTCCAGGGCGACAGAAGGAGGGGAAACACAGCTCAGGCATTCCCCTGGCTCCGTTGCCCCGGGAATAGATTACTGGCGCCTGAGTGTCTGGCTTCCCAATCCGAGCACAATCCAGCCCCAATCCAGCCCCCTCCTGATCGCTGGATCGTTGGCCATGGCCAATCACGATCCGCTGAGTCGCGATCGCCATTATTGTGGGTTTTTTTGGATCGTAATGTGGATCGTGCCCATCTCTAGTCTCTATATTCAGGCCCATAAAGAAGTGTCTAATTTTTTCTCCTTAACAAGGGCTTTACATACTGAAAGGTTGAGCAATTAATACAAGAATCATGATCTGGTTGCTGGTACTTATAGGCAGGCTTTGCTTTTGTTTTTTCAATCTTTTCTGGAAAGTGTGCGTCTGCACACAATCCCTAAGGTAGGCAGAACACTGTCAGATGCTCCAGGAGCCTTCCCTTCTCCGAGGCTGGCGCAAGGACAGGCTAGGGAGGGGAGTCTTGGGGAAATTGCCATATGCTGCTTTGGAGGAAATAAGGTACGTGCCAAAAGGTCTCTCTATATTTGAGCCAGAAGATCTAGTTGTGCTGGCTCTAGTTGGCTGCATCCCAAAACTGTTTTTGTCAGAAGGATACAATTCTTTCAGCTTAGAAGCTGTTTGGCCTGCATCTTCATAAACGGCAGGTATAAAACGTGTCTGGGGGCTCCAGTGAAGAAATAAAAGTGAGACTTGCAAAGCAGCATTTGTAGGTTTACAGTGCCAAGGAAGGGAGGCTTCGCTCTGCTCCTGGATAACATTAGACTGCCTGCAGCAACCCCCTTCCCATTTCAGCCAGCCAGGGAGTGTGTTTGCTACCTGGAGACTCCACAGCCAGCCTCGTTCAGGTCTGAGCAGCAAATAAGCAGCCAGGCAGCAGTAAAGGCAGCTGCTTCCTTAACTATAAACTAAGGTTGTCGGCGTCTTAACTGGTCGCTTTCCTTTTGCCAATTCCTCTGCCATCACTACTTATGTTTATGGGTCTCTTGGCTCTCTAGTGCTAAATCTGATTCCCTTGAAGTTTAAGCTTGCTCTTTCGTGGCGCAACAACTGCTTGAGGTGATGTACACATTTAGTGTCTAGTTAGGATAATGAATGGGATAAACAGCGGGAGATAAATCGACTAAAGTGCTTAGCTGTGACAGAGAAGAAACTACCCTTTTGTAAATGCACTTTTAAAAACTTTTCTAAGGTGTTTGTTGTTGTTTGGAATCCAGGTTATATGATCCTCCTAAACTTGGTCCTGCCTTAGGATTGTGCAGTTATAAATGTTTTAAATAAATAACTGCACAATCCTAAGGGGCAGGTTAAAAGTGCTCAGGGAGTGGACTAAGGTTTATTGTTACTTGCACTTACACTGGTGTAACCCCCCTCCTCTGTGGGGGCCAGGCAAGGCGCACCTCTGCTGTGGGCTGGCAGCGGCAGCCAGGACAGGTGGCTGGATGGAAGCATGAGCGAGGCATAAGACTGGCACCAGGGGGGCGGGCCAGGGAGTGGAACGCAACTTTAGCTCCCAAACCTGCTCCAAGCCTGAGCATGCCCACTACAGTGGTGGAAACTTGCACCATGAAAAACACTGGCATAGTCCATTGGCGTCTATTGTATGGGGAAAACTTGCTCATCGGCCCAACGCCCAGCCCTGCTCAAGTGGCTCAGTGAAACACAGGATGCCAACTACCACTGGGACCAATCATTGTGTGGCCACATGGCAGCCACGCCCCCTTTGCACACCCAATCAGCTCCCCGGCTGCCCTACATAACGTCAGACAAGGGCGCCCATGAACTCAGGTAAGTGGGGGGGGGGCGGCCGGAGGCTCTGCCCAGCTGTTCCCACCCACGGGGACTTAGAGCATGAGGTGGGAGAGAGCGCACATGATGGAGGGGGAAGAGTGTGCTGTGGGAACTTTGTGGAAAACGGTTGTACCTCGCACTCACCCAGGGTAGAGAGCTAAGTTCAGACTGTCTGACTAATAACTACCACCTGAGTTACTTGGCAATTTCACTGGATCCTGAGTCCTGGCTTGGAGAAGGGTGAGGATGCTCTGACAGGTAAGAAGGAGCTGGGGTGGATGCCACCCCGGCTCACTCATTCACACCAGCCCCCTGCATCCCAAATGGCAGCCTCTGCAGGCAAAGCTTGCCAGTGGCAGAGGGGAGGCTGGCCCCTGCTTGTGAGCCAGTGCAGCCCATGCCTGCCAAGGAGGCAGATGCTTAATGAGCCACACCTGGCACAGCTGTTATGGGGTGGGCCTTGGCTCCAAGCAAACACTCTTGGCTGGTCTCAGGCAGGGGAGAGAGCACTGCTGCAGGTGGGGGTGACTGGCTACTCACTCTCGTAACTCACTGTCAATGGCAGCCACACAACCCCTAGACTCTCTCTCTCAGGATCACAGCTTCCAACAGTCATGGGAACAGACCACCCAGATGCGCATGAGGGGAACTTTCTCGCTGGAGGGGCATGCATCATCTGGTTTCTGGCAGTGGCCATGACAATGGAGCTGGCGCTGCCTCTGCCCTCCCCTGCCATGGACACCCAGGAGGTCGCAGACTAAGCCTGTTCCCCTTGCCACACGTGTCTGCTTCCTTTTCAGGCAGGTCACAACCTGTCAGGAAAGCCAAGGAGCATGGCCATTCCAGGCCCCAGTGATCCCCCTCGACGGCCATTCAAGTCCAGCCCAGGGAGCATTCCCCAAGGCAGCCCATATTTCAGACTTGCTCCTGTGAGGACCTCACAGCTCTGACCGCTGTGCCTGCTGACTTTGCTCCCTTCCTGGCCAGGTGAGATTGGGAAGCCGTGTGTCCGCTCTCTTCACATTTCACAGTTCAATAAAATTTGTTTTGCACACCAACAACCTCCCGTCTGTTTCCTTGCCTTTGGATGACAGCAGCCTCCCTCCACTTCCCCAAAGGGATGCCATTCCACATTTTGAAGAGCTTAGTCTCTGACTCTGGGCTGGGCTGGGTGTGGTGGGGTGAGGTGGCTCCACTGAGACTCTAGGTGGATCTGTGCCTTTGTATGGCTCTGCAGGCCAAAACAGCAGGTGTCCAGTTGTACCCTAGAGACTCTGTCCCTAGAAAGCTTTCCACCTCCTTCCCCCACCCAGGGTCATGGCATACAGCAGGGTGGGACTTGGAGTGCAGCCTCTGTGTGTCTGACGGGGGTGGTGGTGATGCCACAAAGGACTTTCATTCTCCAACAGCTCTTCTGACATCTAATAAGCCAGACAGAGGACCTCTGTATGCAGGGAGTGAGGGTGTTGCCAGAGTGGGGGAGGGGGAATATGGAGTGCTGTCCCGGAATCTCAAGGGCTCTTCACCGGCGAGGTCATACACCCTCCTGTTTGCCCTTTGTGGAGCCAAGGAGTGGGATGACAGCCCTCTCTTGTGCTGGGGAGCAGGATGGCGGCCCCTGGAGCAAGTTCTGTGATCCCACAGGCCATTGTTCCATTTCGGGGGGGGTGTCATTTAGGGACTGGAGCATGGCTCTTGAAGTCCACCCCACATTCTCCTTACACCTATTCGATGCGGTGATGTGTAATGGAGCTGCTGCAAGTTGAGGGGCATTGGTTGCTCCCATCCAGTCTCCCCAACAGTCCTTCCAGTCTCCCCAACAGTCCCCAATGAGCAGCGCTGTCAATCATTGCAGCATCTGACCCTGCTTGCCTCTACATAGCTGCCTCTCCTGGACCTTGGGGGGCTGATCCTGGGTGCTGGGTCCTTCTTCACTCTTTGCAGCCTTTCTGGTCCCACTTTTCACAGAGGGGGAACTTGTTTCTCAAGGGGGGGTTTGCAGGTGAGCGGAGCTGCAGCCACAGGCCTGGCCCTCATCAGAAATGGGGGTTGGACAGGCAAGAGGATGGATGCCTTGTCCACACCTTCAGTGTTACCTCTTCCCCCGCCCCCAGCAGGTATGCCTTCTCCCTGATGGGGGAATGTTGGTGGGCAGTGGAGATCGCAGCCTCCCCATTGGCTGTGTCACTGCTCACCCCTCACGCACCATTGGCTAATGCAGGTGGAATTGTCAGGGGAATGGTGGGCGAGTGTTCTCATCAGCAGCCATGCCTCACCTTGCCAAGCTTGGGTGCCAGCATGGCTCTCCTGTGAAAGTCCATAGGGAGTGACAGAGTGGTGCCACTTTTACGTTGATGCCAGGCCTTGGGATTGGGCTGCCCGCTGCCTTTCTACCTTCCAGGAACTCAAGACAGCTTACAATATAAATAAAATAAGAATCATAAAATGAATAAAACAAAGTTTAAAAACACAATTTTGGATTGCTAAAAAACTTTTAAACAAAGTTAATTAAAACCAGTCCTAAATAAAAATGTCTTCAGCTGCCTCCTGAAGATCACCAGGCCTGAGGATGCTGTTCCATAATCTATATGCAAATCCCACCATGGGCTCTTTTCTATTTAGTCTTTGTTCATGGTTTGTGCCAGTTAGCCAAAGTCAATTATAAATAGGACACCATCAAAACCGTTAAGCATATTGGAAATCAATGGCGGGGGACAGGAATAGAGCTTCCAGATGGGTAGCCATCTTAATATGTAGCAGCAAAATAAAAAAGGAGTCAAGTGGCACCTTAGAGACCTTAAAGATGTGTTCCAGCCTAAGCTTTTGTGAGTTGGTGCTCACTTCATCAGATGCACAGCAATTCTGTCTAGTGATTCTCAGCCTCAGAATCTGTAATTGGGCCCAGGCTGTGGTCGGAGGATGTATAACACAGCAACCTTACTGAATTTAATTAGGTCTGGATCAAGTCAATCCCAAGGATGATTTTATGTTCACAATTAAATATTCAAGCTTCTAGTTTATCTTGTTTTGGATGCTCACGTCCTTGTATGATTGCACTGTCGATTTCTTCAAAATGTAAAATGAGCAGTATTTCAAGTAAGTTTATTCCTGCACAGAAGCATCATTTAACATGGCAGCTGCCTGGGTAGCCACTATCAAAGCATGGTGCATGATAGTGAAAAAGGCAGCCTTTCATATTTTACATGGAGCGGCTCAGTGGTTGACAGTATGTGGCTGCTGGCATGCAACAGCATTTAATAAACACAGTAGTAGTTTCAATCATTCATTCAATGAATCATGCAACACACTTCAATATAGACAGAGGAAAGAGCCTCCAACGAATCACATTTCAAATTGTGGCATCAAAATCCCCATAGAAAATGTAAGTATTTGCCACATATTGATATTCCTTTTTTAAAAAACAACAATTCTAGTTTTTGACTATACTGTAGGGTTGTTGCCAGACTGTGGCTGAAGCAGAACGCTGTAAGAATTATAGATCGCAGAACCTCTATTCCTAAGGTATTTGTAGCGCTGATGTTCTAATTTGGATTTTAAATTGCCTGCAAAAGAAATACTCTATAAATCCACTTCAGTGTTTGGAGTATAAATTTTATGTGCAAGGGATTGTGTATCAAACAGATTGCAAGATGCTCATCTCCTAACTGCTTGTTAATTCTCTGCAATTTACCAGGTAGTGGAAGGTTGCTTATGTAAAGCCCCCCCCCCCCCACGCATTTATGTAGCAACTTTCATTAATGTCAATGAGGGTGATGCACATGCATTCAAGGGCTTAATTTGGCCCATGGTACATATCACATCATTACATGGCAAATTACTTCTGTCTTCTAAGCCACAGTGCAAATTGCAGGTAAATTATTAATAACAACTTAGATCTTATCTTCAAAGCACATTGCTAATATTAATTAATCCTCATTCCTCTCAGAAGGAGATCGCTGCATGCTTTTCTTCATCCCAAAAGGGACATGAAGGTGAGGTGATGTTATTTCCTTCTTAAAAGACTACGAGGTGGCATATAGACAGGTATATAACCGTGACCTCCCTTGAGTCTACATCTATCCTTATGACTCCTGGCTCTCTTTTCAGCTGCAGACAGTTGAACACAAATGGACTGTAACTCATATTAACCATATTTCATGGGAGGTGGCTGAAGATGTGCAGAATCTCCTTAGGAATTCTGGCTAATATGTAGAACTTAGCTGAATCTACTCACTCTTTTTGACATTTATTTATTTTTAGAGGGGTTTATTGGTTAAAGATAACCCTTCTCGTTGGGGATTCTGTGTAGAAAAAATAAACATGCAAAGTGTTTGTATATTTCTTTATCATTTATCCTTGTACTCATTTGTTTTCAGTGCAACCATCAAATTTATTTGTTCATTCAAATATTTGTGTTGCTTTTCTCTCCAAAGAGGACCCTAAAGTGGCTTACAATACAAAAATACAATGTCGACAACCAGAAAAAAAGAGCAGGGTGGGGAATTCTAAATGCAAGGCAGATCTCTGTCACTGCCAGCAGGTCTTTCTCCCAGCTGTGGCCTATGACTTCTGGGTCAAGAGCTCAGGCTTCTGATTCAGTTAATTCTTTAAAAACATGACCTACAACAGGGCTGAGGCCTCAGCTTCCAGGTCCATCTGGTGTTTCAGTTTTATTCTCTCCTTATTAGAGATGGGCACGAACCAGAATACGAACCAAAAAACCCCACAAACTAGTTCGGTTCATGGGTCATGAACCAGTGGTTCATGGAAGCTCATTTCCACAAACTTCCACGGAACTGGTCTGCTGGTTCCATTTGGTTCATATTGAAAGGCAATGCCCCTTTCCCTGCCACTGCAAAGCGGCAGGGAAAGGGGCAGTTTAAATGGTCATTTCCCCCTCTTGCCGCCTGCCAGCTGATAGTTTAAAGGGACCTGCCGCTTGCAAGCAGCAGAGCCCTTTAAATGGCCCAAACCCCACAAACCCCAGCCCCTTAACTCTACGGCATTATAACTTGCTGAAGTCCCTCTCCTCCCCAAACCCCACCCTCACCTGTGGGGCGGGCGAGCAGGAAGGAAGACAGCAAGCCACGGTTGGTGTGACAGCTCCAGGTGAGACCCATCAGGAGTGCAGAGAACAAGGAAGGTATGGGCATGTGAGAGGGAGAGAGATCTCTGTGACCCTCAATATGGGGCATATCCCATCACTCCCCTGGTGAAGGATAGACCACCTTTCCACACATGTGAATGTGTGTAGCAGAGCACACAGTGAAGTCCAGTGAGAAGAAATATACTTTAAGATACATTTGTGTAGTTAAAGAAGAGTTTCATTTAAGAACTATTTACAATAATATATATACAACAAACTGAGAGAGACACTTATACAGGAGACAGAGAGACAGTTTCTGTAACAGACATTTTACAACTGACACAGAACAGAACAGAACAGAACAGATTTGTTTGCCTTTGTTTCTTTATGTGAATCTTTGTTAGTTGTTTGTTGTAACAAAAATAAAAATATAATTTAAAAAAAACAATAGAATCTTCACTCACAGCAGGGAGGGGCTACTTCAGGAGCTACAGACAAACAAACTATACAGAGTATCAAGCCCTTCCCTCTGCAAGTACCCTGCACATTCAAATGAGACCACAGTGCTTTATTCCTACAGGGCAGACTCACTGGCTGGCTGGCCGGGAACAGCGGCCACAATGCCAGTTGCGCTCCAGCCTGAGCAAGCCCATGAGCTCAGGTTACCTGGGCACAGGACTGGAGTGGAGGAGCACCGGGCTCCTGGTCTCTGTGTACAGGACAGGAAATCTCCTGCGCCGACTGGTCCCACCTGCAGCTTCATCGCCTGGTGCACCTTCACAGGTGGGGAGGTTCCCTTCTGCTTCTGTCCAGGGGGAAGCGCTCGAGGAAGCAGCAGTAGAGGCAGCCCCTCCCTGGCAAGCTGGGGCATGGGGCCCATTCCTGTTTCACCACCACTGAGGCTCAGCATGCCACAAAAGAGCCAGGTGCCTTGGGCTGTGCACAGAGAGGAAACGGGATTAGGGAATATGAGGCTACCCAACATGTGATTACTTTCAAGAGGTCCGGGAATGCCCTTCCACCTCATTCCAGCAGAAAAAAGCCCTGCATCTCTCCAAGACCCATTCCTAGATTAGCTGGGTGGCAATTTTAAAAATAAGTTATTCATAATTTAAAAAATCTAGGCAGGAAAACAAAAGATAAACTGTCTGGAAACTGGAGAGGAGGTTCCCACCAATACTTTAGGTTATTATGAGTGAGTTAATGTTGTGAAAAGTGCTGAGATCTCTGTCTTACGAACTTTCACCATCAAGTGCTCTCAAATTGCCCTGGTCCAGGACAGAGGGAAAGTTGGACCTGAGATGCCTCTGATAGAGAAGCAGAGGTTGCTCATCCCCTTTAGTTCCTTCTGTTCTCATCTGGTTTGGATTTCTGGGAACTTTTATTCTTCTATGGGACCTTTTATTTTGCTGTTTATTAGGACCACCAGCCCACATATGAACCTTATGAATAGTTTTTGCTGGCCTATCATGTGCAGGCTTGGAACAGGTGCATCAACGCAGTCTACATTTGTCCATCCCAGCTTCACAATGGTCATAAAGGACAACTCCAAGTTGACCAAGTCATGCATGAAAGTTAGAGACATGCAGAATGTAACAATCCAATACTGACTCTAAATACAGTGAAATCTGTTGAATGGTGTCTTTGGCTATTGTCATTAATCCAGAAGCAAACTGGGGTCCAAAAGTTCCCACAAACTGCAAGTTTTGCTCCACCAGCATTACACCAATGCCATCAATAATAGCTACCACTAGTGGAAAAAAGTGAAAATTCCCAAGTTGTATCATTTTGATCTTATCTGAGTTAAATGTTGGATAATCCATCCCTGTTCCCCAACCCACCAAACATTAGCTGAAGTCCAGAACACATGCTTGTAACAAATTAAAAATAAAGGTGGGTGTTACCAGTGTGTTGATGATACTCCAGATCTTTAGACAATCTCTCTCAGTGGCCAGTTACTTATAGAAATTAAATAGTTGGTATTAAGACAAAACTCCCTCTCCTACACAGCCTACTTCTTCAGGGAAAATGTAAAATAGTCTCAAGGGTTTAAACAAATTTATGATCACGTGCATAGGAAAAATAACTAAGGGGTGTAGGGAGGCAGTAGAATCTTCTCCATAGGACATTTTGAATACAATATTAACACTTGCTGAGATAATAGGTTCTGAAGATGAGCAGACCTATTAAACTTCCCTTCCAGCTTGCAAAAGACAGAGTACAACAGATGCTCCCCTCACTAAATTATCACCTTTCTCTGTCGAGTTGCTGCTTGTAACTTGCAGAAGAGAGCAAAGGCATGCTGGTGGATTAAAGTATATCTCAGGGAGACGTGCTGAAAGGTCTTGCCAGATTGTGATATTAATGTTACCCGTTATGACATCACAATGCAAACATCTTCTTTTCCATTCAGCTCCCTCATAGGCTTAAGTTTTCCTACAGGCAGCTGATGCCTGTTTATATCCAATTTCCCTAGAACAATGAAATGACTTTTATGGGTAAGATACCGAACTGAAACTTTTATGGTAGTTAATTCAAATGAAAGAGAGAGAATGGTTTTTTCACTATATAACCTGGGAAATAGTCTGTTGCCTTCACAAATATAGATCACCCACTGGTTCAGTTTGTGATCTGTCTACAAGTTGTAATCAGCACAGTTGAACATTCAAACATTTTTGCTTGTGTTCAAACAGTTTGCATACGATTTATGGTGAGAAAATGCTATTGCGTGTGTGCATTCTCATGCCTCTTTCTTGCACCCTTCCCTGCCCTATGCATTTGCTGTCCACCGCACAAAGTATTAAAATTTCATACTTATTGACTTACAGTTGTAAGGTGTTCTTCTGTGTCATTTTTGGCAGCTTGATCAGTGTTCATTAATTGCAAAGATGGACAAACTGTCCAGAACCATAATAACAACACATATTTTTGCAATGCCTCTTGGAAATTAGAGCTTTTTAATTACTCCCCCAACCCACGCCCAGCAAATGCTTACTAATAAAACATGTTTGACTAACAAAAGAGGCATCTCAGGGCTGTGTGGCTTGTGCAGCCTTGGTATTCTTGGCCCTGTGTGTCCCTGTTTATGAACTGAACCTATGTGCAGGCACAAACCTGGAATGAATGGCAAATGATGTATGCTGAGAAACTTTAATGACCGCATCACAACTCTGAGGGACATGCTTTAGGAGACCAGGAAGTTTCTATTTGCAACCTGTACAGGTGCAAAAATTACTGTAAGCTACAACTGGTAAGTTATACATGTAGCTTATTTGCCAAGGCACAATCTGTCCATGGCGTAGTAGCATATGAAGCAATGGCACCAGGAAAGGCTTTAGATGTGAATGTGTGCAGGTGCACAACTGCTTAGTATGTTGCTCATTTCAAACTCTGAACAAAAACCATCAAGGTGATCTAGTGAGGAGCTCAACTTGCATGTAAATGAGGAGATAATTTCCAGTAACTTCAAGTGCTGATCACGTTGTGTCAAATGTTGCATCATCCCTAGTAGCTTTATCTTCCAAACAACATTTCCATTGAAGGGTCAAAACTGAGGTTGGCTTAGCAATGGGGTACAACTGCTCAATTCTGCATGTGGAAGATGCCACTGTCTCTTATTTCGCTGTGCATTGCTACACCACCCCATAACCCCAGCATCAAAAGACAATTATAATGATTCACATCTCTGTAATTTATCTTCAGTAACTTGTTTGAGATATCAGAGAAAAAGCAACAATCTGTTTTTTTCATACAGCTGGTGTTATTAAAATCAGAGGCAACGGCATACCGCATCTCTTCACATGGGTGTGCTTTCACTTCAAATTGACAGCTCTCTCTGTTCTCCTCCCACTGGCCATCTCTCCTTCTTCCCTAGCATTCTTACTCTGACTTAATATCCCAGCAATCTGCTTGGCAAAGGAATATTCCGCCCCCCTCCCAGGTTTTTAAATTAATTTTTCAGACCTTTTACCACTAAACAATAAGTCTGGCCGAAGTGATATTAATAACCTATCATTCCCTGGATTTGTTTGCTGGGAGGCTGCATGCTTTCCTTCTTGACAGGATGGGGTGCACAGTGGTGCACGCACAATTAATCATTGTGGCCAATGTCAGGAGAGTAATGAGGGCTGTAACCGAGTCCTTCATTTTATATGTGAGATGACAAAGCTTCCGCATAATGTAAATGAAAGCACTGAAAAAGTGAATTGGACTGGGGGCTGTAAGGAAGCATGGTTGTAAATAGTGACTTGCACTGGTTATTGAGCTGCATGAGGTAGCTGTGTAGTTGTCAAAGAGGTTCTTTTCATGGATATTAACCACAATTGCTAAATGAAACCTCCTCTTCATTCCTGGCCTATTTTTGAACTTTCACATACGTTCATCTAACCATGGATGACACAGACTTTGATCCATCAAGACCATTCTAATATCCAAATCTTCTGGCTGAGCTTCACATTCATATGCATAAGGATTTTATATTTATCAGGCTATAAAAAATTCTGTCAGAATGAATGTAAAGTGCTCTGAGCATGTAACAAAAAGCACTATCAATATATACAGTTCTGAACAATGCTCCCCCCCACCCGGAGTATGGATCAAAAAATCTACATACTGGGGCCACGTACAGATGGAGGGAGGGATAGTTAAGCCAGGGGAAAGCTCCAGTTTGAAGGAAAATATGGAATATAAAAACCACAGTGGAGGTTATTTAACCACACCCAAATCACAGAAGCATTGACTGTTTTAAGAAAAGAATGTATCGAACATCTCACAACAATATGTTGTTGAGAGCTCAGTGGCCATTTTGACAAGGCTACATAGCCTTGGTTAGCATCAACATGGAGGAAGAAGGGAGAGACCAACTGAAAAAGGTTAAATAGGCGGGAGAAAAGGAAGGGAGCAAAGTGGGGAGGAGGAAAAGCTGAAAATGGGAAACAGAATGAAATAAGAATGGAAGAAAGATAAAACTGATTGATTCTGCCAGAGGGAGAAAAAGTAATTAAATAAATGGGTAGAAGAGAAGGAAAGGGGAAATCCTGCCAGGGCAGGAGAAGCTAAAGGGGCGGGGGAACAGAATAAGGCAGGGAGGTGGGTATGTTGGTGGAAGAAAAGAAAAGAGAGGAGTTGCCAGAGGGGAGGGAACACTGAAAATGGGAGGGAGAGGAAAAGGTAGGTGGCAAAGAGAATGCACGTGCTGCTGGGGGAGGAAAAGCAATAGAGAGTATAAATATTGTATAAATATTAACTATCATCATTATTATTTAGGAAGCAGAAATGGTGTAGGTCAAAGGAAACAAAATACACTTTCAGGGCTGTTAGTGTGCACAGAAGACCCCCACACAAAAGCTTTGACAACAGCAGTTAGGTGAGCTTTTCACAAGCATTACAGTAGCATGATGTACACAAATGTAATATGCGGCTGTCCCTCAAACATGAAATCATCATATGAACTGGAGGGAAGGGTGAAATATCTCCTTATGATACACAACTATTTACTATCATGAGAACAAACACCTTTGGGGAAAACCTTTGCTATGGAAGGGACTTGAATTCTTTCTGGCTGTAATACCAAGATTCTCTCCTATGAATCCCACCCCACCCCACCCCCCATTCCACAGGCCATCCTCTCTGCTCAGAGAGCTCTGCTGAGAAGAGATGGACTGGAAACAATGCAGGCCGACTCCTGCCAGACCTATTAGGATACAAAGAGAGCTCTGTCATCAGTAAGACATGCTCTGTGCTCACACCGACTGACCTAGCTAGCTCTGGTCTCCCCAATGGAAAACAGAAGTGAAAGGCCATGAGGAAAACATACCTGGAGTAAGCAAGAACAACTTGTTAAAGGAGAAGTGGAATTTTAAAATGCCCCATTACAGCAAGGAGAAAAAGAGAGAGAGAAAAACACTTCTGGATTAATGTCTGAGGGCTTTTCCCAAGGAAATGGCACAATATTAGTCAGTACAATTCAACCAGCAACCCTTGATCTGCAGTCTAAAGTGGTGCAGTCCTAACAGGATCGTAACACATGATTATATTGAACGGTATAGATATGGTGTTTATTTGTACATGTACAGCAGAGTGGCAGTTCTCGTGCGAAATCATGCCAGGAAGTCCGGGAGCTTGGAGCAATGTTCCATGGCCAGTAAGCAGTATGAAAATGGCCTCAGACTACTGGTCCACTTAGTTCAGCATCCTGTTCCACATAGAGGCTAATGAATTGCCCTGGAGGGCCAACAAACAGGGCATAGAGGCCTTCCCTTGTTGTTGCCTCCTAGCACTTGTACTCAGAGGTTTACCGTCTCAAGAAGTTCCCTTTAGTCATTATGGTAGTTTAGGGTCATTTATTGAAGGGAAATAAATACTTCCTTTTCTCCCATCTTCCTCCTCACAGGTCCTCTCCCATAGCCACTTTTCTCCAAACCGGATTTATTTCTGATCTTGGCAGCAAATGCCTAGAAGTATTTGTTTCAGCTACAATGCCAGTTCCTAAATTGCTGTACCATAGGAAGCCATGGCACTCTCCAGCCAGTTATATACTTCTGTATGTACTTAGAGAGATTTTAAAAGTTGCTTAACATTCCCCGAAGTCAATGGACTTAAAAGTGCTTAACTGGGTCCTTTTTATTGCAAGGAGAAATAAATGGGTTATCCCCATCCCTTAAATTGCTCCATCGGGTTCCTCTGCCCATCAGCCAAAAGAATGTGCTCGTTATCAGAAAGAAGGTTAGAGACTGCAGCTCAAAATAGATTTCATTGTCACTTGAGACCCAGGTGTTTGCCCTTCTCACTTCTCTCTCTCTTTTTCTCATCAGGCTGCAGAACTGCATTCAGACCTGGGCCTGACCTGTCCCAGCTTTGTATTTAACCTCTTCCAAACTGTTGAAGTAGAACCTCTGGGTCAATGCAGATGCACAAAAGTGGGCTTTCTTTTTAGTCTGTGGCATGATCCAGCAGTGAAAAGGTAAACAGCCTTCCCTCTTGAACAACAGCTTCAGCACCCTCCTACAAAGACCTGAGAGGGAGGAGAGTAATTGCCGTCTCTCTCTAAGTGTGGTTATTTCGGTCCATCTGGCTGCAGGCTCAGCAACATAGCAAAAAGCAATGTATTAATTTGCAGCTTGAAAGCAGAAGAGCTGGAAATGCATTTGTAGTTAGGAACAGAGCCAAGAGACAGCAAGAGGGCACGGAGATAGTATTTTTCAGGTTGACAGAAACTGGAATGTCTCTAATTCCACAGGGGAAACCCAAATGGGGGGAGAAACTTCTCAGCCTGCTTCAGGGACCTAATCAAGTCAGCGGAAAGTTCATGCTACAAGCAACATCTAAGGGCTTGTCCTCATTAGATTTTTGTCAGGATACATATGTTGTATGCATCCGATTCCTATAAACTCCAAAGTAGCTCTGGCTATCCCAGGCTGATCCCTATTTTAACCAGCAAGCCAGGAGAGTCCCTGTAATAACATAGGCAGAAGTTTCAGTGAATTCCTAAACAGAGTTAGGCCCTTCTAAGTCTTTTGAAGTCAGTGGGGTTGGAATTCTGTGACTTTGCTTAGGATTGCACTGTTAGTATGATTTGGTGGTTAGAGAACCGCACTAGAACCAGGGAGGCCCGGTTTCAAGTAGACATGGGCACGAACCAAAAAAATTTAACAAACCAGCAGTTCGTGGTTCGGTGCCACTGACAAACCCTCAGTAACGAACCAAAACAAACATATCCCGCTGATGAACCGGTTCGGGGTTCGTGGTTTGTGGGTGTCAGAACAGCCCCCATTGGACTTAGAGAGCCCATATTCCCAGGGAGTGTTTAGCAGGCTCTCCTTCAGCCAGCACCCATGTTTGGTCAAGGTTGCAATAGGGATCTTGGCGTTATACCCTCTCCAGTCTGAGGCCCCCAAGAAACTCCCACTCGATACAATTAGACCTACCAGTTGATGTTGGCCCAGTGTACAAGGGGTTGGCCGTCAGAACTGCCTATCAGGGTTTGCAGGGATGAGATTGGAGTGCCCATGGCTACAGAACACCCCCCTTCCCCCTCCCTCCCCCCGGGTGTCTTCTCCCATGTAACCAATTGTAACCAATTTGCAGCTCCATGGTTGGAAGGAAGACCTGCCGATCAAGGTAAGCTGGGTGTCGATTTGGGTTTCCAGGGCGTCAGAAGGAGTGCAGACAGAGTTCAGGCATTCCCCCAGCTCCGTTTCCAAGGGAATTGATTGATGGTGCCTGACTGTCTGGCTTCACGAACCGTGGGCGAACACAATGAACCGGGCTTCCAACGAATGCTGGTTCGTTGGCCATGGACCCTCACAAACTGCCAGATCGCAAACAGACGATCAGGCGATTTGTGGGGTTTTTTGGTTCGTAATGTAGTTCATGCCCATGTCTAGTTTCAAGTCCTTATTCTGCCATACAGCAGACCTGGTGCCTGTCACTCTTACTCAGGAAAAACTACCTTGCAGGGTTGTTGTGAGAATCAAATGGAGGAGTGAACCCTAATGAGTTAGAAACCATAGATTGCACCATTATGTTGCCTTACATATTATCTGTTGCTTTAAATATGTACTCATATATCCTACCTGTGCTTTATGTTGTTCAATGTAAATCCTAGAATTGATTATGTTCTGTTTCAGCAATTCCTCAGCCCCATACTGGATTCTTGTTAATACTATATCTTTGTAAACTTATATTCTTTTACCCCATGACATTGTTTATGGAAATGTTCTTGACACTGTGTGGAAATGCCTGCCCTTGTCCTTGCCACTAATTGTACTAATTTCACACTATGTAATCCACCTTGAGTCACAGTGAGAAAGGTGGGATATAAATTAAATAAATAAATTAAATAAATAAATAAATCCCTGAGCTCTATGGAGGAAGAGTGGAATTTTAAAAAATCTAACAAACAGGCAGCATAATCTACTCAGAAGGGTTTTGTGCAAAATAACAATAGTGATGTAATTTTTCTTCTAGTTGAGGAGGAGCTTTGGCCCATTGGGAGAGCACATGTTTCGCATGCAGACGGTCCCAGGTTCAATCCTGAGCATCTCCATTTCAAAGTTTTAAAGGAAAGCCACTGCCGATCAGAGAAGACAAGAGACCAATGATCTGTCACAATATAAACAGCTTAATATGTCTACATGGTCATACTAATAACTGCACAGAAAGAGTTTCAAGAGACACTCTGTGCATGGGGGAAATGCTGGAGCAGCTATTCTATATTGTGAGAGCATCATAGCGTTTTTATAAAAGTCCTTTGTTTCCTGCATAATTTTATCAAATAAGCAGCAACAAATCTTCCGTACTGCAACACTTTTTAGTTTTTTTGTCAGTACAGATTAACCCAGATATAACATTTGATCCTGCGAACAGTATAGATTGTGCATACAGGACTTAAGGCATGAATCAACGATATGTTATTTTCAAAAGTGAGTTCTCTCTTGATTACAGAGTTCCCCTCACTTATAGTTTTCCCCACTCGACACAACAGTTAAGTGAACACTTACATGCTTTTGAATGTTGCTTGCAAACATTGGATGTGGTTTTCATTCTGCACCCAGGAAGCCTTCTCTTGTTTCTAGTGAATTTCAATGCAATCCTAAACAGATTTTAGACTGAAGTAATTCTTCTTTGGATTGTACTGTTTGTTTGGGTTAGGCGGCTGTTGAATTTCCAAGCAACTCCCAGCTGTGGATAGGTGTGGAATAGGGAAAACCAAACTACACTTCCCAGTAATGTAAGTACACATGGTACCATCAGCTGTATGAGCCAGGAGGGGATTCTCAAAAATCAGACTATTTTTTTCCCGGAACGCTCATGAAGAAGTGCCTTGACCTGGATGGCCCAGGCTACTCCAATCTTGTCACCTCTTGGAAGTTAAGCAGGATTGGCACTGGTTAGTACTTGGCTGGGAGACCACCAGGGAACTTGCTACACAGAGGCAGGCAACAGCAAACCAACTCTGTTTCTTGCCTTGCAAACCATATGGGGTCATCATAAGTCAGTTGCAATTTTATGGCACTTCACACACACATGAAAAATGCTTGGTTGCAAATCAAAATGAGGGGAGAGTTCACCCATTGCTACCACTAAGTCGCATGCAAGTTCAAAATCTATATTTTTTTGCGTGCATTTTATCCTACTCTTCCCTCAAGAACAACATATACAGATCTCATTTCCTTAATTTTATCTTCGCAACAACCATACGTGGTGGTTTAGGATGAGAGAAAGAACGACTGGCCCAGGGTCACCCAGTGAGATTCATAGCAGAGTTGGGATTTGAATCTGGGCATCTCAACTCCCAGTCCATTTTACCACTGAGCCTTTCTTTGTGAGATCCCTTATGCAAATACTTCCAGACAATAACACTGACTGCCACAATTAGGCAGCTCTGGCGTGCTTGCTTTTCCATTCCCCCCTAATCTCTTCCACACGTCTCACTGATAGGAAGGGAGGGGAGGGGGCAGGACTGTCCTTGAGGCACACATTACTCTTAATAATTCCACTGGAGGACAAAAACACACAACACAGGATAAGCCTGTCCTCTGAAGAATTAATCTGCCCAAGATTAATCTAAGCCTCTCACACAAAGATAGTTTCTGAGGAACCCTAAGGCATGGGAGACGGGTGATACAATTCAACACAAACAGCCCAGCATCCTGTTCCAATTGCAGATCATCTTCATTTTACTGCCTGGTGTTACATTTAAAGCAGCCAGTTGAATTATCGTTTAGAAACGCAAGCTGTCTGATAACATTGCTTCAACCCAAAACCTGCCCCATGTTAGAACAGTGAAGGCAAATACAGTTTCTAGGCTGCATGCTGCCCCACCACCATTTGGCCAGAGAAATGACTGACGGCGCAAGCCTAAGCAGCGTTTACACCCTTCTAAGCCCATCAAAGTCAATGAGTTTAAACAGTTGTTAGAATTGTGCTGGTAGAAGTAGCCAGCTTGACTATGACTTGCAATACAGACTCATGTTTAATTGCATGCAGGGTTGCTGAACTCATCCCCCTGTAGAAGTCATTTGTGAACATTTATTGTTGTCCTGCTGTGTTTATATATCATGTAACATGATGTATTAATTCTTAAGTGGTAGAGTAGCTGGACATATCTTGCCCTAAAAGGGTGAAATAGAGGCTACTGCTAAATTCGTCTAACAAGTATCTTAGTTTTCAGGAGCAATCAACTGTCTGTCATAGAAGCTGTTGCAGGTTTTAGTTAACTGTAACTACCTTGGGAAATCGTAAGGCAGCCCCAACATTTTCTCCATTGAATATATTCCCAGTTGAAATGTGAGGTGTTGGCTTGAGGGGAGCTACTGTGAGATAAGCAAGTAACTGCTGAAAATGGGCAAACAATAGATCTCCAACTAGGTAGGAATCTGAGCTGTAGTAATTCACACATGAGTAGAGTTAGCACTGGGGAAATTTCTGCCCAGTGGGGCACCACGTAGAAGATGTAACATTTGTAAATGGCTTCCCATGTGGATTGGCACAATTGTATAGAGAGATAGCAGGTGATTCACCTGATGCAAAGTCTACAAGTAATATGTATTCCATGCCTCCCAAGGGAATGGGAGACGTATTCCAGTTGTGACTGATGCACACGGAGCAGACACATCAGCCTTGTCCTCCATGACATTTGCACTAACTGAAACAGTCCTGGGAAACTGCTATTTGGTCTGAGGGATTGTTTAGTTTCTCATGAAACAAGTGTCAGAAAGTATGCAGCCATACTATGTACCATCATAACCATTTTCTGCCTATTAGAATAGGTTGATATGTTTCTCTGCACTCTTATATGGATATTTCTCATACTGCAATTGTTTGGGGGAGTTTTCCTCCAAGTAATGGTTAATCCAAACCCAGGCCCTCACAGAGGGTCTGAGCTGCAGTGATGGATTGCAAACCATTGCAAAAGACTATGCCAAAAGAAGGGTGAGAGTAAGAGAACTCAGAGAAGAACATGCTCCAAAGGCAGTAAAAGGGAGGGAAGAAGAGTCTATGGATCTTGTACAGAGAAACACACACTTCTGGTGTAAGTCCATGTACACTTAAGTCCCCTCCAGAAAAGAACAAAGACTTGCAACTTCTAAACAGCAATGAGGATATTTCCTTGATAAAGAAGCCCAAAGCCTTGTGTTTTGGAAAGAGGGGAGCAGTGTGCTGTTTCTGACACCTGAGCTGTTTGCTGAGGAGAGATAAAAAATGCTATTTCCCTGTGCTTTGAAGCTCTCATTTCAATGCCTTGGTAAACAGGTCAAATGGAAGCAGACCTGTCTTTTGTCACAGCAGCCTCATTAAAAACCTAATTTGTATTGGTCCAAAAGATTCTCTGGTGTACTTTCTATACATTGTGAGCAGAACACTGAAGCAAGTGCATCCTTGTCATAATTACCTCTGGTTTCTAATTAACAGAAGGGTACTCACCGCAGCACTGCCTGACTACTCAACAAAGCCCTCTCATCCTCTCATAAAGGAAAGGGGAGGAAAGATGAAACAATAAAGGTGCACACAACAGCCTGGTAAGGTTGCTGGTTATTCTAGCATGATATGCAGTGGTCCAAAGGAATGAAGTGAGCCACCCTGGGATCTTGCTCTTTTTTTTTTCATTCTGAGATTGAGAAATGCCACCCCCTGTTTCAGGGCCAGAGTTGTGGCTTGGTGGCAGAGTTCAAGCTTTGCATGCAAAGCTCAATCCTCAGCTTCTCCAGTAAAAAAGGATCTGATGGTAGATGATATGATATGACACTGACAGCCGCTGCTAGTCCGAGAAGACAACATTGGTTTTCAATGGTCTGATTCAGTATAAGGCAGCTTCTCATGTTCATTTGCAGACTACATGTTTCACTTATATGATGATGGGAATGAGCACTAACTTAACTAGGGAAGCTTTATTCCCGATTTACATGGGCATCAAATCGGATTGTTGCTCTTCTTCCTTCAGTATACATTGTCTGGATTAAACAGAACAGCACTTTGTACTTACACACACACACACACACACAAATCTTTTCATTAGGAGAGGATAGCTCCTTTTTTGTAATTAGCATGCTTGTAATGAAGGTTTCTGATTTTATGTGCTAATTTCTCTCCCACGCAAAGAATTTTATCTGCCGTGATTGCATTAACTTTTCTCCTATCCTGTTGTGAGTTTGTGAAATTTGCATTTAGCCCCATTTCCCTAACCTCTGCTGGAAATTGAGCAGCAATACTTAAAGAACGCCAAGCTGCTTAACTTCCTGTGAAGAAATGAATTCATTTCCAAGATCAATAACAATTGAAAAAGGCATATGGCAAGGATATGTTTTAGCTCCACACTTTTAAAATTTATATATAAATAACTTCTCAAAAATGCAAAATAATACATATGTACTTAGCAAACCAACCGCTACCAATGCATTTATATGCCAATGACTCCTCAATTGGCTTGAAGAAACTCATGAAACAATTTCTGTGTCTTCTGAGCTCAAGAGTTGCTGACAATTAATTTTGCCAAAACAAGGATCCTGAGATTCTTTAAGTCTTTGACAGGAACATCCCTGTCAAATTTACAGAGAAACTATTGAAGAAGTTAGACAGTTTAAATATCTTGGTGTGGTGTTTAGTTATGACTTATCCTGGAACCCCCATATAAAATCTGTCATAAGAAAGACCAAAATGGCATTAACCATTCTCAAGAAATTCTTTTATACCAAAGGTGGTCAACTTATCCCAACTTTGCTAAAGTTGTATAAAGCCATCGTTCTTCCCAAATTGCTCTACACCACCCCAATCTGGGCCGTTTCCACACTACTCACCTTCATTTGGAATGCTGTGGAACATTGCAAAAAACCCACGGAAGATGGTGTTTTCTCACGTGAGTTTTGCACGATGTCGCACAAAACTCACGTGAGAAAACGCTATCTTCCATGGTTTTTTTGCAACGTTCCGCAACATTCCAAATGATGGTGAGTAGTGTGGAAGCAGCCCAGGGTCAACGGACCACTAGATCCTCTTGATAAACTCAGGCAAACTTTCTTTTATAAGAGCATTTCTCTTCTTCCCAGTGTACCTTCGGCCATGGTGTGGCTAGAACTTGGACTCCCTCAAATTTCAGCAACAGCATGGTACCATGCTATCAAGTTCAAACTATCACTCCATGAATATAACGCTCTACCATCTTTACTGCAACTAGTAACTGCTGACTCCTGGTCGGAAGCTTGGCTTAGCCTAATTGATTCAAAGCTTGCAATATTAAATCTAAGCTTAAATCCTAGGGATTCACTGAAGAAATCTTTGTTAACTTTACAAAACTGATTATTTAAAAAAGACAGGACTATGCTAAAATTCAAAGCTGGCTGCAAATGCTCCCCTATTTACATTCATTTAACTTATTTGGAAATGTTCAAACTCGCTAAATATTTTATTTAACAGTTCCAAGATATCGACACTCTTTCATGTTACTTAGATGCAATGCATTACCTTCCGCCAAGATGAAGGGTTGTTTTAGTAGAGTTTCCCCTGAGAAATGTTATTGTACTTATCATAAGGATCAAGTCGACTCAATTGTCTATATCCTTTTTAGCTGCCCCCATTACAATTCTCTTCACAGCCAATATATTACTCCCTAGACTGAAGGTCTGCAGAACATTTCTGAACAATAGAAACTAAAGATTTTACTATCAGGCAAGATAAAAATATGTACATGTGATCTAGCCCTATTTATCTATGCAGTTATAAATAACTTTTAAAATACTTTGATGTATGGTTTGTAGGCTGTTAAGTTACAGGGAAAGGAAAGGAACCCATTATCATGATGGAGCCCTAAATATAATTCAGCTATTCCACAAAGGTGGTTTTCTGTTGAATGAAAGTGACTACCAGGTCAACAGCAATGTGTCCTTTTGCCAGTTCAACAGCAGAGTGATCTCCCAGGACACTCTGCCAATGAATTGAAAGCTGACATTAATTTTGTTATAATGTTTCAGTTAATCTTTAAAATGCCATAAGATCTTTTTGTTTGTTTGTTTCCGTTTGGTTTTTTGGGCTTAGAAAACTCTTTGAAAATGGAAGAAACAAGAATGCATCAAATGTCTAGAGCGTTTACTGTTTCCCCCAATAGTCCTCTAGATTTTCATTTTTGTCATTCTACTGATAATGGGGGAAAGGCAGGGTTTTCAGCTCACCATCCAGAACCTCAAGAGGTACCTTAAGGGGGACAGAGATTCTATCCACCTTCCCTCTCATACTGTTCATTAACATTGATTACTTCTTCTGTGTCCAGATATAATTACACTAATTATTGCATTAATCTTCCTATCAACCCTTTGGGCTTGGTTTTTAATTTGAACAAATGGGGCTATGAAATAATGAGCCACCTGTGGACAACCTAAGAGTATATAAGAGAGTACAAAGATAAGAGTCACCTTGGTAGATCAGACCAATGTCCATGGCTGGGTTGAGAGGCAGGTGACCACCTGAGGCCCTAGGATTTGAGGTTGGGGGCTTTCATGGGCTATGTATTGAACAATCCGCTCAACTGCTGAAACAAAGGCTGGAAACCATTCACATTCACTTACCTGCTCAGCTAGCATTACATTAATGTTTGCAGTCTAAATACAATTAAAAATGTACAGCGTTTGTGCCCACTCAACGCAAGTGACACCATCAATGCCATAAAAACTGATCATGTGATTAATTTTAAAGACACCACATTCATTTATTGTTACATGGCAGGGGTAAATAACGCATTCAGATAACACATCTAAGTTGTGAAATACAATGAAACAAAGCATTCAAAAGCTGAACATATGGACACCAAAGATAATCCTTGCCTGGGCCACCATTTTGTCTAGAGCTCCCCTGCCTATGTCTATCTAGTCCATTATTCTGTTTCCAACAACAGTTAGCCAGGAGTCTTACTCTGTTGTCTATGCCCAGCTGGTGGTTTTCAGAGGAATAGTCCCTCTGTACAAGGACATTCTATTTAGTGATCATTGCAAATGTTTGTACATAGACCAAGCGTTAATGAAGTTGTCTGATGACTTTTTAAGTGCACTACTGGTGACCACCATATCTTATGGCAGTAAATTCCATAAAGGTTACATGGGAATCTAATCTAGGATTTCCCAGCTCAGAAACAACATGATTATTTCTCCATTTATAAAAACAAGAATAATGGTTTTAGATGTCAGCATGAACAAATGTAGATAATTTCCCCAAATAATTCTGGGTATTGCAACAAAATTTTGCTTTTGTTAAGATTGCTAGAATATTTTAAAAAACCCTACCTTTGTAGAAAATACAAACAATGTGATGAACAAGAATCGAATTATACTCCTTGACTGTCTTTTTAGCTGGTCAATCTCTGTGTAATTCACTAGAAAGAGTTTTGTAACACCTTGGAGACTAACAAATTTAGTGGGGTATAAACTTTCATGAGCCAGGGACCACTGAACACTTGTAAAGAGATCAGAAATGCTTTCAGTGTAAATCTGGAACTTGCAGTACAAGATCACATAGGTGATGCTTCTGTCCTCATTCCCAGCCCTTTAGTTATGGTCAGCCCACATTCCATCCTCTGCCTGTTCTGACCATGAAAACTACACTGTTTGATTTGATGAATACAGCTGAATCCCATTCTTCTTCCAAGGAAGTGTGCCAGAGTTTTCCCATTTTGCCTGTATAATAACTGAATGAGGAATACAGGCTGAGGGTTGCATCCAGACTAAATTTTCCAGGTGTGAAACAGAATGTTCCTGCCTCCCTCTCCTACTCCAGCTCACTGATCTCCACAAAATTCTATTCCAGGGGAACAGCAGAGCTTGAGGAGTGACAAGGGGAAGGAGGAATCAGTGGAAATTGCCCATTTAGACGGGATCCAACCCTAAGAGGTAATGACTGGACCAGAAGGACTGACTCTTCCCACAGACTTACTATACTTCTGGGCATTCTGATGTAATGTTAAATCGAGTATGGACAGCTGAGATCTGGATCAGATCTAGGCTCCAAGCAAAGCTCATTTGAATGATAGCTTGTGCAGGAACAATACACACTGAAACAGAAAATCACTGTATAAGGCGAGTCTCTTGGGGTGGCTGACTATCACCTTGGTAACATACACAGTACCCCAGAAGTCAGGGCACTGTATATAAATAGGGCATTTAGGGCTGAATTAATTTTGAAATTCTGCTCAGAATGTACAAAAAAACAAGAACATAGCTTGTTCTTGTTTCACTTCAAAGTTAAACTGACAATAGTAATAATGGTCTTTTTTCTTTTTATGCATAAGTGTAACATTTCCTCTGTTAATTTAATAGAGATGGTTGATTGTCTTAGAAACAAGAAGACTTTGTTTCTTTTAAACTGGAACCTTAGATTTCCATAGCAAGTAGAAATCAGTGCGATGGCAATAGGAAAGACATTTACAGCACAGCACAGGGACATTCTTTTGTGTAGAAGCACTTCAGGAAGCTGTTAAAAATCCTTCCAGTTCTTCTGGGGTCCATGTCTCCCTATCAAGTTTCTCCAAAACATTCACTACCCCCTTTCTAGTTCAGTACTTCGGTGTGTTAATTATCTTTTCTAATTGTCTGGTACTTATTCTGCTGTTGTCTGAATTTGACATTCTTTCTCCTTCTTAAAGAGATAACCTGTCCATATCGTGTGCCTAATGTCTCTTCCACATTATTTGTCATCTCCAAATGCTTTAGTAGAATGGTGCAATAACTCAGCACAGTATAAAAAGACATTTTTCTTTGTCATTCAAGAGCTGAATAGATAAATGAAGGTTACTTAGTAAGGTGTTTTTTTCACAATTCTCTTCATCTGATTTTTCCCTAGTGTTCCCTAATGTTAGAACCAAACTAAATGCGATGGTGTCTTCATTGCCCCCACAAGGACATCATTGCCATTTTAAAGAGATTTTAAAATGCCTCAAGGGCCCAGTTGTAACTGGGCCTGTGGTGCTCAGCTCGTTTCCCTCATCCCACATCTTTTCTGTTGGAATAGAGGTGACTCAGCACACCTGGACACTGAGGGGCACTAAATCTCTCTTCGTATTTGGGCTATCTTCCTAATGAATAGGATGTCTCTCTTTGTCTAAGCTGGGAGCCTCTCTCTGACTTCTCCTCTCTTCCCATTTCCTTTGTCCATTCCTTTCTTTCATGGTAAAGAGTCCAGTAGCACCTTTAAGACTAACCAACTTTATTGTAGCATAAGCTTTCGAGAGCCACAGTTCTCTTTGTCAGATGCATGGAGGGTAAGCTCTCCTAGAAAACAGACACATCTCCACAGGTCTCTCCATGGAACACACATGGTGCCAGACACCTAGTCCCTGGTAAATAAGGAAAAGTATTCTTCAGGTTAGCCTTTCCCTGTCTTTTTTCCAGAAGAAACTACCTCAATATATATGTCTTGTTTGTTTGTTTTACAATTTACTTGCCTGAGGAAAGGGCAACTACACATGGTCCCATGTTTTCCTGACTATGCTAAACTAATTCATATTTCCAATTGTCAAAACAGCTGTGGAGTGCATGTGCAGTTCCTCCCCTCCCCCTCCGCTGTTTTGCCACTTGAAAAGGCACAGGGTGAGGGGAAGGAGCTCTGCACTACTCACAGCATTTAAAAATCACTTTAAAATGGCAATGCCATCTGCATGGTGGCCACAAGGAAGCTGTCATGTTTAGTTACCCCTTAGTTCTGAAGCAGAACTGATGCAACCAAATCCTCCCCTGTTCTGTTTTTACTTCTAAATTTGGTAATGAGGTCTGAGCATGTGCTACTGCTTTTTCTGTAGCTCTCAGTACCGCAGTACATTTGTATTCCCTGGATCATTCCCTGGATTACTAATGTGCAAATGTGCATTAAAAATATCAAACCCCTGCCCAAAACCCAACAATCAAATGCAAACAATCTTGAGTATCTGAATTATCAAGTGGGGATGATCATGAGAACCTATTATATTGGATTTTACAATTGACTAATGGTCCTTCCCTTGTATTGCTGGGTGTACATTTCAATGATTCAGAAATTATTGGGAAAACACACTCGGGTCTTCTGTAAGAATCTCAAATATGAATTAGGTTATTCTCCAAAAAGATATGTTTTATTATCACATTAGAGCATCATTAGTGTGGAACTTCCTCAAATGATTTATTTTCCTCTTGATCACATCAAGATTACTTTTTTGCCATTCTATCTGTGCAGCAATAATGTAGAGGACAAAAACGGTGCTAACAAACAGAAGCATCAGCAAGCTGTAACAAACTGTGCAGCCCCCAAGTCTGGATTTAATTTTAGAAATTGTTTGGTTCCTCAAGAATTAATAGGATGTTTGATGTATGCTTGGAGCAGAACTGGGGGTGTCCCTGAGGGAGAGGGTCTCCCTCAGAAGTTCATCATCATTGCCCTTATATGGAGCTTGGAAAGCAGGAATGTTATTAAGGGCTAAAATTGCACCAGCTTCAGCACCTGTCTCAAAGGGTCCCAAATAATCTATTTCTATAAAATGATTTAGTTATTTGAAATGTCTGACAATGAACAATTTGCACTCTATGCAGTGGCAACTTTATCTTAATAATTTTTACATAAACATTTCTACATCTGCCCTTCTTCTCTGTCGATTAACAGCAAGCATCCTGGTGGCCCTATTATTCCCAAGGAAGAAACTGAATTAAATGATGGTGCACTGGCTAGATCACCTTATCAGACAAAATACAGTGGAGAAATGGCCTTTGTAAAAAAAAATCCCTTCAATCCAAAGATTCCCTGTTATGAAAATGTTTTTAAAACACATACAATAGTGGAGACAGAAACAGAGAGCACGTCTGCTTTAGATCAAAGGAAAATTGTAATGAATGAAGCCAGCCTAGAGTAGATGACATTGCTTATGAAAAGTGGCAGCTTTTATCAGCATCAAAGAAATATTGAGAAAGAGAAGGGACACAAAGAAAAAGTGACTCTAGACCAGCAGGCAGGACTCCGTCTTAATGGCAAACGCAATGGCTTGTCAATGACTCTGACCGAGACTTCTGGGTTTAATATGCACATGACCTTCCAAAGCTTCCACAATGCATCACAACTTGTATTACACTAGGGATGTTTTGAAATGTCAGGAGGAATTCTGTTAATGAGAAGATTATCCTCCCCTGCTGATCAGTAAAGAGAGTGCAACTTTAAAATATATGCAAACGCATTCCTTCTCTAGGTACTCCATCTGATTCTCAGGGCCAAACTAAATATGACGGAGTCTGACCTATGGATGCTGCTGGCATTTAGTCCCTCTTGTCCCCCTTGTGCCTTTCAGGTGCCAAAATGGCTGCACACGCACACACTGCTGTTTTGGCACTTGAAATGGCACAGGGAGAATAAGAACGCCACAGCCCGCAGCACTGTGGGACCAATCAGGTCCTTGCACCATTTTAAAATTTCTTTAAAATGATGTCAGCCTCCACAGGTCAGACCCATGGGCACCTGCATAGTGAGTCTGGTCCTCATGTATCCTTACTCAAGCAGTAGATTTTAATTGTCCATGCCCCATGCATATCAGGTTCCTTCCTAATGAGGATGAGAAGAAAATGCAGAATCCTTCTGGGCCTAAGAATCAGGTGATCTCAGAGAGCCAATCCTGTGTCTCTGCTTCCTATATAACTCCAGACTCTGCCATACTCCCTCAGACTGGGTGTCTCCTGGGGGAACTCTGCCCAATTCATCTCAGCCCATTGGTCATCTCAGCCCATTGTTCAGGATGAATGAAAATAGTTCCTTGAGGATCAATTGTCAACATTTTTTGAGCTGAAACTTGACCTCTTGGAGTTCTTTGTGACATGCCTGATAATGCCACTGGGTTCTAGCTCCCACCATAATCTCTTTTCTCCTCCTCTTTTCTTTGACCCCACTATTTTCCTTGCTTCTCGGAGCAATGCAGTGACAATGACAGGAAAGTTCATGAAGTCCTTCCACCGCTCTTCCTTCCATCTCTCAGCTGCCTCCCAGCATCCTCCCACCAACCAACCAAGCCATTCTGCAGCAGGAAAACATTGCTCACTTTGAAGATGGGATTTCCAAGCTGCTGAAGTTCATCCTGTGAGCCAAAGCAGCATGAACTTCATCAAAATCTCTAGTCAGAATCAGATTGGGGTAATTTGTCAATATAGAAACTCGAATTGGCTTTTATATTATGAGTAGAGCCAGTTGTATTAGGGAATCAATTGGATAGCAGTTCCATCAATTTCAATACATTTCTTGATGTAGTCCCCCACCCCTAAACACACACACAATTGACATGAAATTCCCAGATACTGCACTTCTCACCCAAGGGTCCTCCCTGTGAAAATTAGTGCAGATAGAAGTGTCATCATTCTATAGGTAATTAAAATCCCCCTTGCAGTGCAGGCATGTGAAAGAGCATGCAAGACATTTTTTCTTCCTTTCCCAGGATCTTAAAGTGGAAGATGGAGGGATCTGTTTTTGAGCAAAACTAGAGTGCATGGCCAAGGGGAACTAAACCCTGCCCCCTTTACATTGCAGTATTCTGGTGCTTTTAGAATTAATCTCCAGTGTATCTTGGAAACATGAGAGCTTAGTAAGGGGAAAACAATGGAAGTCCTGGGATCACAACAGGATGGGGCAATGCTTAGCACCTCCAGCCAATGTGCCCTGTTTTTGTTTGACAATAGGCCTTCCCACCTCTGCTTTGTGATCCATGGACAGGAAGTCCTGCCAGAGCTAATAACAGCCAGGGAGGGTTCGTAGTGGAGGAAAGTGTGGCTGCTTAGAGCTTTTACATGAAATTACAGACACCGAACTGTTACCAAAATAGGAAATCTCCTTAATTAGTTGGGGGAATTAGCATTAAAGGAAACGTGAGAGGGGGTACGAATCTCCACCAATGTTTACAGGGATTATTCCCTTAGAGAACTCTCAAATAAATCAGGAAGATGTTCAACAGGAAAGGGTTTTTTTTTAATTAAAAGAGAAATAAAAAGGGCAATAATACAAATATACACAGCACACATACAAAGCTAACTAAGTGAGGAAAGAGAGAGAAAGCAGCTTCTGGGAGGGCAATAATTATCAGTCTCAAAGAGCAGAGGTCCACAGAGGCAGCAAAATGACCAGCATTTCACAGAGAGAAGAAGAAGGCCCAAATGAATTGGGGGGTACATGGATGATTCCCAGAACACAGACACAAAGTACATGGCTGGGAAGCCCAGCTGTAGAGCAAAATGTTCCCTGGGGCAAAACAGACATCGGCCGAATCCACACTCACTCACCATCCGCTTAATTTGCGCAGTCGTGGCAATTGGGTTCATTCCGCTACCATGCTGTGCATCTTCACATTCACCCTTCCATTGTGTCTTTATGGTGCAATCAGTTCTCCACACGCCACTGAGTAAAGCGTCACAGTGGGCGGTTCCATCTTCCGCCATCAGAATTGAGGGTGCACATCACTTCCCGTTTTTTTTTTTTAAAGGGTCAATTATCCAGTATACTGATATCTTGACTCCATTGACCGTTTCTTTGCCCGCGCAAACCGCTGCTCACTACGGTGGGTTTACCAGTATACTGACCTTTATGCACTTGAAAAAAAAGGGGAGAAAACGGATTTCTGGCAATATCACGTGGTTTTGAGGAAAGGCACAACAGTGGTGCGGTGATGGCGGGGAACACATGGAATGGGAAAGCGAGTGAGTATCTGCATGAATAGCATGCCACTTGCGAAAAAGGCGCGGAAACAAAAAGGAAGTGTGGATTCGGCCATCTTTGCCCCAAAACAATGGCTTAATGGTTTGTCCAGAGATAGAACCATGAGTGGAGAGAGGTTTGATGGTTCCTACCTGAGACAGACTATAGTGAAAATATTGCTTGATGACCTGGTAAGCACCAGAAGGGAAAAGCTATCAGGATGGCTGAAAAGCTTTGATTAGAGTAAATGGGTGAGGGGAGGTATAGGAAAGCGTTGATGTCAACTCCCTCTGACTCATTTTCTAGAAGTTTTCTAGGCTCCTGCCCAGTTGGCATGCACTCTACCTTGAGCTAGGCAGTGCCTTGGATTTATGGCATATAAGGAAGGAGTTTATGAAATTCTATCAATAAACTGCCCTCTCAGTGTGAAGAGGGGGCCTGACAGCTTACAGAACCATTTCAGATTCACCGAAAACAGCAGATCTCTCACAGTGATCCTTCCTCATCACTGATCTCTCACTTTTTTCTTGATTTGGTATGCGTGTTTACTGTGAGGGAAAGGTGATGATATAAGAGTCGCCAAGAGGAGGAAAAAAGGAAGTAGTGTGGGAAGGGGTGTGGAGGGGAAAGTGAGGAGTCCCCCACAAGTCCTTAAAGGTCCACACTGCACAACCGGGCCCAGCCCAGTAGCTGGAACCAGGCAGAGTTTTTCCATGAAGAAGCTGCAAGGTAGGAAAGAAAACTGAAGTAGTGGGGAGGGCAGATAAAGGTAGGTTGAGTGAGAAGGAGAGAAAGAATCAGGAAAAGAGGAGAGTCTGTTGGGGCTTTCAGGGATGGGGAAAAGGAACTAGTGGGAGATGAGGAAATGAAATTCCCCCTGCAAATGCTTGCAGGTCCCCTGCTTGTTTACTATATTTCCAATAAGGTATTCAGGTCAAATCATGAGTAGTAAAGTTATGGTTGCTCACATCTTGAGATATGTGTCTTGTTGCATGTGCCTTCTACTCTAGACCCTTGCTGCAGTTTTTGAGGACTGGACTTTGGCAGGACTACAAGATGAATGCCTGATGATACACACTTTCATACATATCTGAAACTTTTTAAATTGTGAAATATCCACAGCTCATGCAACTGGCTCCAAAACGTGCAAAACGTTTAGCATTAAAATAAGCAGCCACTTATTGGAAGAGGGAGGAGGGAGGGGGAAGCCACTCAAAGATGGCATTTCAGTTCTGTCTCTGGATCATTTGTTGTAGCATTATTGGCCTTTAATGTCTTGAATATTGATCTCAAAAGTGATACAGTGCAGTTATGGGTAATGATGACTTATGTGTGGTTTCCGCTGTATGGATGCCGGCTGACAGCAACAACAAATCCTCTGTTAAAAGTCAATTTGTCTCATTAGCACTGGCCTGGCTGGTGTCCCACTTAACTGTGGCAGACCTGGCAACACTTAAAAGCAAAGCCGGTTTCAAAAGGTTTCTGGGCACTTTGAGAAGACAAAGACGGAGCAGCCATTATGCACTCAGTTGCCATTTCCATCTTGGAATCTACTTTGGTAGTGTATTACACTGGATAGCACCACAAGGGAAACAATGGAACGGGCTGAAAAGTGCTTGAATCATAATGCAAGTAAGGTTTAAAGGTCACAGAGCATTTGCTGGCTTTCTGAGCACTTGCACAGTGGTGGCTGTTGCTGAATGGAAAATAGGGATGGAGTTAACTTCTACCCAGCAAAGTTTGGTCTAAGGTACAGCTGGACACATTTTGTGCAGTAGGAAGAACAATTGTGCTTTAGGAACTAAGTTTTTGCACAGCTGAGCCAGGGGGAGTGGGGAGTGCCATGCACCAAACTAAGGTCACGGGGCACCTCGCTTTTGGTGGTCCCCTCTGTTCAGAAGGTCTGCTCATCTTCCACTCGCATTTTCAGAGACTGCACCAACACTTTGGAACAGCCTGCCAGGTGTGGTACAAGAAACTCCCCCACATACACTCTCTCTCCTCTATGAAAGGTGCAAAGTGGAATTATTCTGAAGTGTCCTTGGTGGAAGTCACTAATGAATGTCTCTGGCTGGCTGCTAGTGGTGATATTTGTTGCTGGAGCTGCAGTTTTACCTTGATGTGCTTGATTCAGATTTCACTTGAGTTATATATTTCAGCTATGTTTTAAACTGCATATATCTTTGTAAGGCCCATTTGGATAAGGCTTGCCACCTGATAGGGCTGCGTACAGGCAAGGATAAGCAAAGGGCCTTGGTGATGTTGGCTGTGTTTGGATAGTTTCCCAAACATGAGCTGCCATCAGAGGCTACCTGTAATTGGTAAATTGTACTAAAAAGGTGAGGGGGGAGATGTTTTATAATTATGTCAATCAGCAATTAATGTAGCCTAGTTTAACTCCTATGCTGTCGTCTTATGTCTCCATTCTGCATTATGAGGGCAATAAATCCTTCTACCAAGATTGCTAGAGCATTAATCAGATTTGCAGAAATCCCAGCTTTTATTTTTTTTTCAAAAAGCAGCCTTTAGTTGCCTGTGCTCTGTGTGATTGTAAAGTTACACAGTGAGGAAGACAGAGAGAGAGAGAGAGAGAGAGAGAGAGAGCACTCTGCCTTTGAGATTGCCCCATTCTCAGGTTGGGGCTGTTCTGTTCATGCATTGACAGACACTCTGCTGCCTGCTCGGTTGTGCTGTAATTGTTTCGGAGTTATCAACGCATGTGCAAAACATTCTCCTGTAGGAGAGAGCTGAGTATTTACTGAGGCTTCAAGTGTCTAGCTGATGATCGTTTAAATAGGCAGACCAATTGTAAGTCTAATAAATCAAGATGGGTAGCCATGTTAGTCTGTCTGTAGCAGTAGAAAAGAGCAAGAGTCCAGTACCACCCATCAGACTAACAAAATTTGTGGTAGGGTAGGAGCTTTCATGTGAGCCACGGCTCACTTCTTCAGATACAAGTAAATCAAATAAGTTAGTCATAAATAAATGCTGCATTTTCAAGAAATCCTATTGTTTGGTATTTATCTAAGTAGTCTTGTTTGAAACAGCAACATTTATGTGAGTACACAGTTTGGGAAAATATCTGATTGGCAGGTGATACATTTGGTGCCAAAGCAAACATACCTGGTGTTTGCCTCGTGTCTGATCTCACCACAGTCAAACACAGCAACTTTGACAGTCAAACATGTTTGCTGTGAATTGATAGAGGCTTGACTGTCCTGTTTGAATGAGACCTGATGAGAAGGAATCTGACTGGTCTGTTTGAATGAGAGTTGGTGCAAAGGACTCTTTGTTAGAAAAGGAACAAAGGCAGCTTGTACCTAGACATTAGATGTGAGTATTTGATTGGATCATGCCATGGTGCGTGTGTCATGATAGGATGGAGTCTGCATACCTCAGCACCTTCCTAGCCATTGTCTGGTGGGAAGGCTCAGATTCAGTCATCCAGAGTGGCTAGTCCAAGCTTCACAGTCCCTTCACCAGTCTACATCCATTCTTGCATAGTGATTTCAGTAAAAGTACAGTACAGTTGGTGCTTACCAAAATGCTAGGGAGTGATGCCAGTAAAATGGAGGCATACTGGTCATGGCAACAACGGATCTTATGCAGCCGGCAAAGATGTTCCCCCAAACCCTCTCCTCTGCAGGAGCGTCTATAAATCTTTTTTATAATGTTCCCCTGTTTTGGTGCTGTTTTAGACACTAGGGACACCGTTTCCAATAAAACTCTTAATATTTCTGATAAATTCACTTAGTCTCTAAAAAGCCAGAGTCATTGTTCAGTGGATTGTATTAACATTCACCTCCATTATATACAATTACAATTTCTTCTAGAGAAGAACTTCAAATAAAAACATTTTAAAAGAAAGAATATTACAAGCCTGCAATAGCTACCCTCTCATTAATCCTTACCATTTAGAATGTAACTTTCTAATTTCCATGATGTTGTCCATTGAACAGTGTGTGACTTTTGTACTTACAGAACACGGAGTTCTAAAAACTCCTTGACACTCAAGGCTACTTCATGTATCACTTGTTCTCCATGCTATTATATTCAGTGGCAGGAAAATACGTGTAACTATAATACTTGGAAACATGCAAATGTCAGCTCCTTTCATTATGTGCACAAGAAGCTGCACAGCTGGTCAGCTGTTTGTGTGTATAACAAAAGGTGTGTGATGTACTTAATCACTCACAATTTAGATAGGATGAGTCATTTTCTATAAGCCTATCTGAAGCCAGATGTGGTTTGACAAAAGAGAAAAGGAGAGTATAGCTGGCTCATTTTAACGCCCATCCTAATCCAAGGTAGAAACTTCTTATGACCCACCCACCCCCATTTTTAGAAGTAAATAAAATGTTTAGTCTTGACTGGTCCTCTTTCTTTTAAAAGGCAAGAGGTGATACTTCTAAACATTAAAGAAGCCATGCTTCCATACTCTTGAGCAACTGTTGCCTGAAGAGCCATATGTATAATCTTGGCCAAATCACTAACTTTCATGTTTACCCTTTGGTCCTATGCAGGCAAAGAACATATCATCATGAGAGCCTAAGGGCTCACCTAGTTCAGCAGGTTAGTCTCAACAGCAACCAGCTGTGAAATCCAGAAGAAGAATGTGAAGGGAACTGTCCTCCTGCCACTCTCGTCCCCTACCCCAGTAGTTGGTATTCAGAACAGGGCCGGCGCGCCCATGGAGGCCAGGTAGGCGGTGGCCTCGGGCGCGTGGGCGCTAGAGGGGCGCTGGAGGGGGTGTTGGGGGTGGAGGCGCGTGCAGCGAAGCTGGCATGACTGGGCTGCCTGCAGCTACTGCTGCAGCCAGCCAGCCAGCCAGCCCCTTGCTGCCGCCGCCGCCACACACCCCAGCTGGGCACAGCCTCTGTGCGCCGCTCAAGCAGCGGCTCGCGGCTTCTGCGCCCAGCTGCGGCGCGCGGCGGCGGCGGCACGGAGCTGGCTGGATGGCTGCAGCAGCAGCTGTAGCCAGCCCACGCCAGCTCCGCTGCGCGCTCCTCCGCCCCAGCTGGGCGCAGAAGCCATGAGCTGCTGCTGGGGCGGCGCACAGAGCAGCCTGTGCGCGCCGCTCCAGCAGCAGCCCGCAGCTTCTGCGCTCGGCTGGGGCGCGCGGCGGCGGCGGCGGCGGCACGGAGCTGGCTGGATGGCTGCAGCAGCAGCTGTAGCCAGCCCATGCCAGCTCCGCTGCGCACTCCTCCGCCCCAGCCGAGCGCAGAAGCCATGAGCTGCTGCTGGGGCGGCGCACAGAGCAGCCTGTGCGCGCCGCTCCAGCAGCAGCCCGCAGCTTCTGTGCTCGGCGGTCCGTGCGCCGCCCAGCCCCCCTGCGGCGCGTGATGACGTCTGTGATGACGTCATCACGCCACGCGGAGGCGCAGGCGCACGCCGCCGCAGGCGCTAAAACCTCTGGCGCCGGCCCTGATTCAGAACATCTCTTGAGGACCACGGCAGATACCAGAGTCCACTATGTGGGTTTGTTCTTTTTAAATGGAACTGTTAGGGGTTGATTGCCCAGTCAAGCTTCAGAGATTGGTAGCCCAAAGATTATTAACCATCCATGTTATTCAGAAATAATAGTCATAGATCCAGAGGAATTAGCCGTGTTAGTCTGTAGTAGCAAAATAGTAAAGAGTCCAGTAGCAACCTTAAGACTAACCAACTTTACTGTAGCATAAGCTTTCGAGAACCACCACTCTCTTTGTCAGATGCATAATAGTCAATCTCTACACAACGAATGTATTGCAGAGTATTTAGTCCACTTTTCTTTTCCAACTGTCATGTTATCCATAATGTATTTCATTATAGAATTCTAAGCTCCACCCACCAAGAAGTAAGAATGGTGGTATTGTTAACACTATTTATGATCCATCAAGCTAACCTCATCTTACCCATCTATGATTTGTGGCCTACCAAAGGCTTGACTCTGTTCCTCCCCCTAATTTGCAGCAAACCCAGGCAGGCAACCCAGTGGGAGTTTTGTTATATCCATGGTTGGTCACCATTCATGAATATTGGGTTGCATTCAGCTTGGTGAGTCCCAAGATGTGCAAACAGGCTTGCAGTGTGGATGCTACTTGAAAGGAAGGTTTGTCTGGCAGGGATAAAACTGGCCCAAATCAGGTTGGCACTGGCAGTGGCACTACGTCAAGCAAGCACATCCCACTCTCCGCCACCTTGGCAATAACCACACTGCAACACAGCTTGCGAACAAGGCCTTATTTCAGGGTGTGAAATGAATTGAAAACTCACACTACAGCTGTTCTCTCTCAGCTCCTTTGAATCTCTGATTGATTTTCATGTTTATGGAACCAATGGGAAGCTAAAGCAAGTTCGAGGGTTTCATCCTAGGGTAACTGATCATAAGAATGGGCCTGAATGAGTTAAGTCCTTGCTTAATAGTAATAATTGCTACTAACCTTTTTGTCTGACATTACCATTTGTCTTGCAAATTGGTTGCTTTTTAGCCATCTGGATTATTGTTTTGCTGTATCTGTTTCTGATTCTTTTCTTACAGCCAGCTGGTTGGGTGCACCTGGTTCTACATGTCCCAAACACATAGTTAGACTGTTGAAAAGCAAGAGCAAAATTGCTTTTAACATAGTTCCAAAAAGTTGAAACCTCAGAATGCTTAGTTATCCCTGTCAGCCTCCCTCCGAGTTACAAATTACACCTTCCGCCAAGCCCGTCAATCTGGAGCTGTCCAATATGCGGGATGGGGCTTCCACTAGCAGACAAGCGTTTTCAAGGTTGGGGAAAGGCAGGAACCTGACCAGCCTTATAATCAATCTCAGGCAGTTCCACCTGACAAGAAAATCACCAATGCGAGACACTATGCTGCCAAAGGCAGCAGGTAACTGGAGAACAATTCAGAGACAACACTGGCAGGAATGTTATTTTGAGCAATTTTCAGGATACCATTTCTGTTTTTCAGAAGATCCAGCATAAGAATACAGCTAGATAAGTACTGGATTTTGCTGAATGGAAACTGTTTTATATTGTTATCCAAGCCAAAGGGACTGAACCTTGTTTAACAGAATCTATATTGCTCTACTTCCTTTCTGGTAGCTTGAACTGATTATTTTGAATTTTCATCCCTACTGTCTCAGCCAAGGAAAACCCACATTCAAGTCTAGGTTTAGTTTTGTGTCATTTTGTTTCTTTGCATCAATTTTTCCCATTCAGCATATGCATTTTTCAATTTTATTGGTGCATCAATAGATCAGAATTGAACCTATATTTATACACTTAAATTAAGTTTATTGCAAGTAGAGTTTGCATTTTAAAACCAAACATTTGTACATGAAAGAAACACATCTTGTAGTGAAAAGTAGGGAACTTAAAAACATTGACAATATTATATAAACAGGTAGGGAACTTACAAGGACTTGTAGGGTGCATCTAATTTCTCCCTCCTGCATGAGAGCTACTGTAGCATGGTGGTTAAGTGGTTGGTTAGTGAATCAGCACTCTGCTGGTTCAAATCTCACTATGGCCATGAGCTCAGCAGGTAGCCTTGGGTAAACCACTCAGAAGCCATCTCAGCTAATCAGGAAATATCAGCCAAGATCTGGCTTCTGCTCTCTCATCCCCTGTATCCCAGCTATGCGGAGATACGTCAAAAACACTTGGAAGGGAGAGAACAGAACCCCTCCGAAAATCTTTCCCCAGAACTTCTTGCTGCATCTTTGCAAGGCTGGAACCTGTTTGTGCCAAACAAGTTTCCTGTTTGTGCCAAACAGGCACAGACAGCCAAACAGCCCAACAATAAATCACTTCCCTAATTGTAACTGGTGATCAGAACATGAGCTGAAAGGGAGGGCATTTGAGCATCCCTACTTATCAAACAGAAACAAGAAATAAGAAAGTAGTTACCACTAGAGATGGGCACGAACCACAAAAAACCAAACCATGAGGTTCATGGATTTTCACAAACCATGAACTGACATGAACAGGGGCCAGTTTACAAACCAGTTCGTGGTTTGTGGTTCGTGGGGTTTAAATACCCCTTTCCGGCCACTTAGCAGCAGCAGGGAAGGGGGCATTTGACAGTTTAAAGGGCCCTTTCCTGCCTTGCAAGTGGCAGATCCCGTTAAACTATCAGCTGGCAGGCGGCAAAGTGGGGAACCCCCCTGCCGCCTGCCAGCTGATAGTTTAAAGGGACCTGCCACTTCCAAGCCACAGAAAAAGTTTAAACTGCCCCTTTACAACCCAAACGAACCAATAGACCAGTTCCTGGAAGTTCATGGAAACCAGCTTCCGTGAACCACTGGTTCGCGAACCACAAACCGGCTAGTTCATGCGTTTTTGGGGGTCGTAATTCAATTCATACCCATCTCTAGTTACCACCACTAAAAGAACACAACACAACCACTAAAGAAATCTGCATAAACAGAAGGCAATTTTAAATTTTTTCCATCGGCCACTTGGCAACCCAAGGAATAGGGAACATGCAGGTCTTCCTAATCATTACCAGGTGGAATGTAGAGTAACGGGCCAGAGGAAGACGACACTACTGGATCTTTAGGTCATTCCACGTCTATAGTGAGCTGATGCTATTTCAGCAGCAGTTGTAAACTATCCTATTTAAACAAATCGGAAGGAAGGAAACTCAGCTGAAGAAGCAAAGCATTTGCTTTACAGCTTAGAAAGCAGTCATTTACAAATAAATTACTAGTTACGAGCACTTTTGATTTCCAAGTCAAAATCAAGAATTTCAAATTAAAGGAATTTCTCCTAGAAAGTGCTCAAGAATAGTCATTTTCAATCCTGAATGGGGCCACATTTTTCACCATGCAGATGGTTCCTCAACTTCCTAATCATTCCTTCAGGCCCAGCTACTTCATACTTCTCCTTCCTGGTTTAATAATCCTACCCAATCAGTGAAAACAGTGAATGGGGAAATGGGAGAATGCTGCCCAGACAGTCAGCTTTGGTTATATGATGTTGTCATTGAGGGCAAGAAAGAGCAATTGAAAGTGAGGATAACTTAAGAAAAAGCAAAGGTTTTAAATTAATATGTCGAGTGAAATCATTGGAAAATGAAATCGTTTTTCAACACTGCTCAAGAAGTTCAGAAAAAATGGGTGAGTGGTTTCATATTGTCCTCTGTTAAGTGAAGATTGGATTTTAAGAGTTATAGGAGTAGGTTATGTTTGTGTGGCGTGCCATCAAGTTGCAGCCAACTTATGGCAATGCCTTGGGGTTTTCAAGGCAAGAGACAAAGAGACATGGTTTGCTATTGTCTGCCTCTGCATAGCGACCCTGGACATCCTTGGTGGTCTCCCATGTAAGTACTAACCAGGGACAACCCTGCTAAGCTCCCGAGATCTCATGAGACGAAGCCAGCCTATGCAGGAGTAGGCTATAGGGACTGACAAATACACATTTGTTTTGTCGCACAGTAAAGCATTTTGTTGTGCCTGTTTTTAAAGTACCTTTCTTACACAGTTTTCATGCAATTGATGCAAAAGCAAACATTAGGTTTACTAATAATATTTCGACTGAATTTCACCACGGTGGTTTGGAAAAAAGACTACTGCAAGTTTCACCCTGAGCAGGAAGAACCCAAGTCAGAAACAGGAAACTGTTATGGACTTTGGTAACATTCCTGTTGGGTTACAAGAAGAATAATGAAACATGTTTAGAGGCTGAAGCAGGAGAAAGGAATATGATGAAAGGGGGAGGAGAGAAGTCAGCGCAAGAGTTTTATGTTGTGCCTTTTTAGGCAGGCTGAGCTCCTATGAAAGATACATTGAAAGCAGCCATATGTTAAAATGAACATTTTCCAAAGAACTTTGAAAGACATTGGTCAGTTACATTATTCAAGAGATATTCTGTTTCAGACCACTGGTATTTCAATAGTCTGAGTAGTGCATGTTGGGAAACTTATCAAAAGAAGCTGCAAATGGATAATTTATATCCTGCTGGACAGGAGGGACTGTTTCAAGCCCTTGTCCTCCAAAGGTTTTAATGGTCAAGCAAGCCAAGGAGCTCTAGGTGCCCTCACTTTTCATTCCCACAAATTTGTGGATATCAGCCAAGCAGGATGATGCATGTATACCAGGCAGAACAACAACCCTGCATGATTCTCTGCATATTAATTGCTTCCTACTTATTGCTAATATGTATGGAAGAAGAAGCACTGCCCCATTAGGGTTTAGATGTTTCATTACTTTTTCTCCTGTGCCTTTACTGAAGATAACAAATGCCAAGAGGGTTGTGTGGTTGCAGTGGAAGTGCTTTGATGGGGATTTAGAACTTTGAATGGTCTGTGCTTATTGCTGTGCTCCTGATCATTCTTTCCCAGTTTGGACAAATAAAAGTGCAGGTTTTTTTTAATGAAGAGAACATTGATCTTCGAGGTTCTCTATTCTAATAAATATTAATTCTGCAAGTTTTACCTTGTTATTGGCCCTCCTCTCTGGTTTTGGTGTTATGTGTGGTTTTATGGTTTTATTGAATTATTTTACATATACTTTATTTTAAGTGTTATTTTAATGTTCACAACCTTGAGAATCCTATTTGGGTGGGAAAGCAGCATAGAAATGTTATAAATCGATCAATCAATCAACAACGGGACCGGTTTTTTAAAAAAAAACCCTCAGCTTTCATTTTATTATAAACAGAAGGTCACGTTCTGAAATCATGAAAATAAGAAGACGTTGTTACAGAATGCCACATGCCACAGAAATTGAAATTTCTTGAATGAGTGCACTTCAGTTGCTAACCATCAACAATTTTACTGGCTCATAAATTTTTTCCCTCAGTTTGGGTATATTTTGTTGAATAAACTAGTTGATTTTAAGCCAGGTGGTAGGATTGCAGGCTGTCCATTGTTCCCAAATTCTGATCCATTAAGATCTACCCCCACAAATGGCAAAATTCATTGGGTCCCACCTCTGGAACCATCAAAATTCACCAGGCTTCTCCTCTTCACTCTCCAAAGCCCAGCAGGATTCAACCTGTTATTGACTAAAAACTCCAGGCTTCACTTCTGTGAAAAGCTCCCCTCACTATTCCACCAGACCCTGAATCTGGCTCCACTCATTGATTTCCTCATTGACCACTAACCCACTCCAGATGCTGGCCAGCTAAGTATTTCTTAAATGACAATTTGACCATTGTTGCTGTTGTTTGCTACATTTTGAACATTTTGTGATGATGGTGGCCTTGAAATGAACATAATGGAATCTGTAAACAGAATGTGGTGAATGCCTTCAGATGTACATCAGGTGACTGAAATACCATGTTGCCTTTTTTCCCTAATAAAAGAAATAAGCTGGAGGAATGCCAACAATCTTTTTCTCTACCCAGACCTTAAGTATTTTTTAGTCAAAAACTAGGTTGCATATTCTGGAGCGCCATCTACTGGCACGTTCTCTAACAAGTGACTATACTCCTACCCTACTAACCTCATTTATTCAAGTTGCCTGGAGGGCATTCAGATAGACTGGAAAAGAAGAAATTCTGCCACACAGAATTTCCTCTCACTAGAAGGACAAAGAATGAGTCAACCATAAATTTTGGATAATTGTTTGACAGATGTGTAATGAGAGTTCATCTCCATGTAAATGCTAGCAATTTTTTTAAAAAAAATTAGTAAAGGAAACATATAAAAGCCAGTTGCATTTGTCCACCAAAAAGAAATACATCGAGATGGGTGAAAACTCCATGTTTTTTCTATAAAGGCAATAATCTGTTTTGTCATTCATAAAGATAGCATTGATAACCTCCAGGTAGAACCTGGAGATCTCCTGGAATCACCAGTGATCTCCAGACTACAGAAATCAGTTCCCCTACAGCAAATGGCTCCTTTGGAGGGTGGACTCTATGACACTGTACCCCGCTGATGTCCCTCCTCTCCCCAAAACCTGCCCTCTCCAGGATCCACCTCCAAATCTTGAGGAATTTCCCAACCTGGAGTTGGCAACACTAAAGCTCCAGCATGTTAAGGGTTTCCTCGCTGACTTTAATAGAAGTGGCAGCTTCCTCCCTTTCATTCATGGAGTTTCCTTACTATTCAAACGAAAGAGATCACTTTCTCAAGCAGCAAGTCACTGCATGTTTTGGAGCATGTATGCTTTGCAGCTCAGAGAGAGGAGCTCCACACTGCTGTGTCCTTTGGCATTATTATTGTTGCTGTTGTTGTTTATTTATAGTCCACCTTTCTCACTGGGATCCAAGGTGGATTACACACTGTGAGTGAATGCAAAATAATCAATAGCTAGGACATTCACAGAGCGAAATACAATATGATCCACAGTTGGGACATTCAATGAAAACAGATAAAATAGGATATCGTAGCTGCAAATTTGAAAACTAGCATAAAGCCAAGCCCATAGATGAACTTTTCTTAATTAAAGCATAAGTAATTCAAATGACATCTTCAGCAATGTTGAATTACCCAGTAGGAATGTATCTACATCAGCAAACAGTACCCAATAGCTTAGTCCATAGTCCCTGCCCTTTACCAAGGTATCTCTTTGAAGTATTTCTTATATGACAGCCCTGTAATCTGAGTAGAAAGCCCTTCTGAATAATTCAGCCTTGTATACTTTGCAGAAAGCCAGGAGAGCAGGAGCCTTCCTACCTTCATCAGGTAAGCCATTTCACAAGGTGGGGGCCCCCACAGAGAAAGCACAGGTGTGGGCAGTTGATGATTTAGGCGGCCTTATTCAGATGAGCGAAGCTGCTGTGGTGGAACATCGGGGAAGAGGCAGTTGCACAGATATGAAGGGCCTAGGCCATGAAGGGCTTTTGAATATGATAGTCATGACCTTGAATTGGGCCTGGTAACTGTTGGGTAACCAATGGAGTGACTATAGAATGGGAGTAATACACATGCTTCGTCTGTCTCCTGAAAGTAAACAAGTTGCTCTCAATTGTGCGGTTGCACTGGCCAACTTGCTTTGTCTTCTATGGCCAACTTGCTTTGTCTTCTCTCTCCCCCACTGCCAAAACTGTAGAATACTTTCAAAAATTCATCTCAGATCCAGATACAGTAATACAGACAGTTAACTTAAAAAAATCTTTGCATTTTACGAAAAGGCAGTTTCAATCCCTGTTTTTGAATCTTTAGGGCAGTTGTCACACCAGGACCTAACACAAGAATGGTGAGAATCGTCTCAGAACTTGGCTGCGACCCCTCTGCATGTTGAATTTTACAAGGGTGTGATACCAAATGAGATTGGTTCCCTCCCTCTCTTTGTTTCCCCCATGCCTTTTTCTTTCATTTGTATTGAATTCTACATTGAGACAGTAGGCATCTCTGCCTCTTTAATCTTCTTTGAATTCGAGATGTGATAGACCAGTTTGCATTTAAGGAAGTGTCAGTGGAACCATGATAATGCATTTCAAATGGCAAAAGTTTGCATCTTAATTGATTACCCATGATGCTTTTGGGCCAAGTCCTTGGCTACTAATAAAGCTTCAAGAGGTGTAATGGGGAGGGGGGGGGGAGAAGCCACTGAAGAGTTTAAAAAGGATTTGTGATAATTCCTCCAAGATGTCCCTGTGTGATGTTTCCCAGTCAATAGAAGATTAGATCGGAGAGTGGATTTAAACAAAGTGTTGGCTCATCACAGCCACTGTTAATCCTCTTCTATTCATTCCCACAATAGGCATTAATGTGAGAACAAAACACACATATAAATGCATACGTATGCACAACCCTGCAGAGAACTTTTCATTCCACCAATCCCCCATTTGGTTAATTTCACAAGCACATCATGAGGAGCAGAAAAGATCTAAGCATTTATGATCCCTTTGTTCCCCCAAAGGGTAGTCATCAAGGGGGAGATTCGAAATGTCAAGCTTCAAGTCAATGCAAATCTGCACAACAGAAAAGTTCCACTGTTGCTTTCAGAAAACTGAATTTCATTTTGACTGCCATGCTCTAGAGAAGGGGGAAAAAACCTCGAACTGTACTGGGTAGCTCTTTTGATCACAAGAGGCTTTTGGAATCAGCATAATACTCAGATCTAATCTTCTTCAGATGCAAAATTGTATAAGGAAAATTGAATAAGGAAAGCTAACACATCTTATGCTAGAACAGCAAGATTTAAGTCCAATGGCACCTCAGAGACTGTAAGCTTTCGAGAGTCAGAAGGTGTCTGAAGAAGGGGGCTCTGACTCTCAGAAGCTTACACTCTGAAAATCTTGTTGGTCTTTAAGGTGCCATGGCCACTACACTCAAATCCTGCTGTGCTACTACAGACCAACTCAGCTACCCACCTAAAACATGTTATGTGAGTGCTAGTATGGTTTGCAGTGGTTCCTGTCCTACCTAGAGGGTAGGTTTCAGAAGGTAGTGCTGGGAGACTCCTACTCAGACCCTTGGCCTTTGGCCTGTGGGATCTCACAAAGCTCCATCTTATCCCCTGTGCTCTTTAACATCTACATGAAACCTCTAGGTGAAGTCATCTAGAGATTTGGATTGGGTTGTCTTGTCACCAATATGCAGGTGACAGTCAGCTCTATCTCACTCTTCCAGCTGATCCCATGGAGGCTGTAGAAACCCTGGAGGCAGTTTTGGAGTGGATGTGGCTTATAAACTGAAGCTTAATCATTCCTGACAAAATGGAAGTGCTACTGATGAGCAGGTTTGACCCAGAATGTAAGGTATCACCTGTTCTGAGGTTGCGCTCCCCTTGAAGGAACAGGTCCATAGTCTTGGGGGGAGGGGTGCTCTTGGACCCAAGCCTACTTCTGGATAAATAGGTGGCAGCTGTGGCCAGGAGTGCCTTTTACCACCATCAACTGGTTAGCCAGCTGTGGCCTTTTCTGGGCAGGAAAGATCTGTACACTGTGATACATGTCCTGGTCATATCTAGATTAGATTACTGTAATTCCCTCAATGTGGAGCTGCCCTTGAACAGAAACTGCAGTTGATGCAGAATGCTGCCACTAAGATGTTGTTTGGAGTGGGTCATAGGGACCATATCACTCCAGTCTTGGTTCATCTACACTGGTTCCCCAATAGTTTCCAGGAACAATTCAAGGTGTTGGTGTTGACTTTTGAAGCTGCATATGGCTTGGAACCAAGATTGTATACTCCACTTCAGAAGCCTTGCTTTGGGTGCCCCCGCTTCATGAGACTAGGTGGGTAGCAACCCAGGAGAGAGCCTCCTCAATCATGGCACCAAAACTCTGGAACTCTCTCCCCAGGGAGACTAATCTGTACTTATCTGTTGCCATTTTCTGCCAGCAGATAAATGCTTTTGTTTGTTTGTTTCATGTGGCATTCCCTCAGCGATCCCTCCGTTTTAATTATTGTTTTTATATCTTGTATGTATTTTTGTTCTGGTTTTTATTGTCTTTGTGATGTGTTGTTATTCTTTTTAGTTGGTTTTAGTGGTTTTAAAATGTACATTTTAGTTTGTTAGCCTCCTTTGTAGCCCTTGGAGGCAGGAAGACTGAATATACATTTTGTAAAATAAATCAATAAATAGGTCCATCAATGGCTGTTAGCCATGATAGCCAAAAGGAAGCTCCAAAAGTTCCATATTCTGAAGCAGTCCCCCTCAGAATACCTCTTGGTCGGATACTATCATATTCTGCAGACCCGCTGTTTTCTCTCAAATATCCCATTTTGTTTTTGTTTTTCCAGTGATGTATTATTGCACACATCTTTAATTCTGCACCATTTCCTACTTCCTCATGCTAATTTTTTCCCCTTTTAATTTACACATTTTCTTAGCATTCTTTTTACATCAAATTTTGTATAAATGGCATAAACAAATGAATCAGGAACATTAGGAGGCAAGAAAATGGTTAAAACTGAATGGCTCAAAAGGACAGCATAGGAAAAATAAAACAAAAATGCCTCAAAGGACATAAACCTCTAGTCGCTAAGGAACAAAAATGGCCGGAAGGTTGTCCTCTTCTTGGGATTTAGAAATTTCACAGTGAACATGATTGGAAGGTGAACATACCATGTTTGACAGCCAGATCACTCATAAGCCAAACTTTGCTTCTACTTGCCTTACTGCCATCCATCTAAACAGCTACTGAATACCACCATGGCTGAGTGGTTGGTTTCATTTTCTTGTGGGTACTTTTGCATCTGCACAGTTGGGACAGGTAATGAAATGATGTTGGGGGGTGGGTGTACCATGACTCCCATAAAGCTGTGTGAAAATGCACATGCACAAAATAACACTGATGATAACACAGATCTAACACTTCAACAAAGCTAAGAGGCAAGACTTTTTATTTAAAAATATTCATATTCATTGTCCTGCTGGTGTATTTACTCAGTGTTGATGTGATTGTCTACCAAGTAATGAGCAGCAACAACAGGTCTGGGGGTGTGGGAGGGGGACTAGACCAATGTTCCCTCTAAGCTCTGCAGTGTCGTGAGCTAAAAATCTACTTTGTGAGCTGAAACAACAACTTTTATTAAAGTTTTGAGTGCACCTCCTTTTAAAAAAATTACAATCAAATTGTTTTGATTACAATCAAAACAATTTAACGATAAAAGCCATTAGGTGAAAAGGCCACAAAAATCAGAGTATACTTCCGTATAAAAATGGATATGTCCATGCTGATTACAAAGGGGTAGTTGTATTAGTCTGTTGCTACAAAATAAAGCAGACACACAATGGCACCTTAAAGACTAGCACATTTATTTCAAGATGAGCTTTTGTGAGTCAATGCTTACTTCTTCAGCCTCAGCCTCCTTCTGCACCAAGGCCAAGTTAAATGATGCCTTCACCATGGTGGCGGCTGAGACGCTACCTCCTCTCCTCCACTCTCTGGGACTGAGGGGATCTTAGCGATTTCAGGCTTCATGGGTCAGGCCAGACCCGATCACTCAGCTCTGCTCTGTTCCCCAGCTAGAGAGCCAGCAGTGGCTGGAGGTGTTCTCTGGCACCACCCTGGGGGCAAAACCAGCCACATCCAGGAAGGGAGGATAGAAGTGGGATGAGGCTCCATCCCTGCTCCATCCCTATAGGACCCACCTGCAGATGCTGGCTGCCTGGGAGGGCGGGGCTGTCTGAGGGTTAGTATCGGTGAGCTACATCTGAGAAGCTGTGAGCGGAGGAGTCAGAATCTGTGAGCGATTGCTCACGCGCTCACATTAGCGGGAACACTGGACTAGACTCCCATGAGGTGTGTGAGAATGGGAATGGATGAAATATTGCTGGCTGTGCTGGCTGAAAAAAATAACCCAACAAACAGGCTAGAGGTGTTCACAAAAAGCTGAACTGCTTGATGAAAAACCAGCTCCCTCAGCGCCTGCTCCTTTCAAATCAGGTTTAAGCATCAGCTGGCTATTGCTGGAAACAGAATGCTGCATTGGATTGACTTTTGGTCTGGTTCAGCAAGGCTTTGCTTACATTCTTAAGCTGCTTGAAGCAGTTCACTGAAGCTGCTTTTAAGAAAGGCTGTCCTGCGAAGGCTACATAAACAAAGCTGCCATCTGCTAAAGAATTATCTGTGCTTCCTGACTTTATATCTCTCCATTGAAAGTGCAAAGTACTGGGGCTTGTCTGCTGAGAAACTAAACTAATTACTCTATTGCCAGAAACATACGTGTTCACTTTCCTTGAAATTAAACTGTCATGTAAACCTGGCTCTTGGGATCTGTGGTGAGCCACAGCTGAGAACAGTGGGGGCACTGGAGGGAAAGAAGATCACTGCAGTCAGACACTTTCCATCTGTCTGCGTACAAGAAAACAGGTTAAGGAGCATTTCTGGTGAAGTGAGAAGACTGATGCATGAACACAAAGGGGGGAAACAGGTCTTGGATTTTATTTCGTCATCTGCTGTTAAGAACTGAGTTTTATTTTAATTCAGGGATTCATAACCATAAAAGTAACAGATTGTGGGCAAAGACGAGACCCTGGCAGAGGTCACAATGGCTAGGTATGACACTCTCCAAATAGAAGAGGAAGTGAAGAAAGGTCCTGCTTTGTGCATCTAATTCTAGGGCAAATAGAAGAGCCAATAACAGCACAGCTCTCTGCCTTGCAGCTTTATTGCTCAGGCTGTAAATGTGTCTGCCTTCTATTCTGGCTCCAGCTGCTTTTGACCTTGGATGTCATCTCTTTGAGCTCAGTGTCACAAAGTGAAGGCTACTTAGGAAGAATTGAAACAATGGGAGCCTCAGCCTCAAAAGAAGAAAACACATTCTTGCCACAGCAAGTAGGCATCAAATCTCTACGCACTTGGAAGGCTGGTCAAAAGCACTTTGTTTTTCAGCAGCGTTGCAGCCCAATGTGGCCTAAAGAGAAATTTTAAGGCAAGGCCTCTGCTTGGATGAAGCAACTAAGACATTTGGAAGGAAACACAAATGGAGTTTTGATTGGACTGATGACAGTTCTTGGGTGAGCTCCACATTTCCCTAATTGCTTTCATTCCAGCTGGGTCCCAAATGAGCTAGAAGAAGGACAGGTTTATAAGCATTTTAAAGAAATAAACAAGACACTGACATTCAGGGAGAGGAAAGAACTATGTACACCACCCTGAACCTTGTAGGGTGAAAATGTACTAAATAAATACTCAGCAAAGAGTCAAATCTCACCTCTTATGTGAGCTTAGTAGGTGGTCTTCAGTATACTCTTCAGTCTTGGACTGCCTTCTGCCTCTGCCAGTTAGTATCTTCATCTTGCCTTCATCCCCATTCCTAATCTCTGTGCCTACCACCTACAGAGATCAGGTAGGCTGGTAACCAGAGACAGAACTTGCTCAGTGGTGGTACCCTGTTTGTGGAATGCTCCCTCACTGGAAGTATGTGTAACTGGCCTGTAATTTCCTGATTCACCTTTGGACCCTTTTAAAAAAATTGATTAAACAGTTGTTACTTTCCAGTCTTCTGATTAGGGTTGCCAGGCCCCCTCAGGCGGAGGACAGGGGCCTGGCACTTACCTTTGTGGAGGGGGGGGCAGAGTGCCCACATGCCCGCCCCCCTCCAGGTGCGATGATGTCACTTTGGGGCTGGGCGCTGCAGAATGCGCCCAAAACGGGCCGTTCTGCCGCGGATCGGCCCAGTTTTGAGGCGCTGTGGAGTGCAGGGGCACTCCTAAGCTCTGCAGTACCTCAAAATGGGCCCAATCCACAGCAGAACAGGCCCGTTTTGGGTGCTGCAGAGTGCAGGAGCATTCCTGTGCTCTGCAGCACCTCAAAAATGGGCCCGATCCATGCCAAAATGGGCCCAGATTGGGGGCGCTGTAGAGCGCAGGAGCGCTCCTGCACTCCACAGCTGCTGAAAATGGGCCCAGTTTGCTGTGGATCAGGCCCGTTTTGAGCACTGCAGCACGCAGGAGCGCTCCTGCGCTCCGCAGCGTCCCCAATCCAGGCCAAAATGGGCTCAATCCCGGTGGCTGTGGCACACAGGAGTGCGCTGCACCGCAGGGGAGCGCGCAAGGAAGGTGCACCCCCCCCCCGCTGCTCAGGTAAGTGGGGGCAGGGAGTGGGGGTGGGAGATCCCCCACCCCCACCAGGAGTCTGGGATCCCTACTTCTGATATAGTGGCTGATTTTAGAGACTAGTTGCATATACTGGCTAGTAGATCAACAGTCTCACACATGAGTTCCAATAGGTCTAGGACTTCATCTAACATCACCACAATTTGATTTTCTGAAAACACATGCCCCACACTTTCCCCAGCTCCCCTGAAATCTGCTGTTCAAAACAGGCAGATTTCCTGTCCCTCTTTGAAAAATCCCTACCTTTGAAGTTGTTAGTTTCACATGAGCTGCAGCCCTATCAACAAGACAGTACCTATGCAAGCGCTTTAACATTTTGGAAAAGTGCACACTGGCAATCCATTAGGAACCTAACTGTAAAGTATTTAACAAGATTCCAATCAAAATGTCAGTGTTTGTTTCCCTACAGGCATCCATCCCCTTCAGGCAGATGTTGTTGGGCCCAGTGCTGCAGCTGTCGATGGGGTCCAGCAACAACTTTGTATGTTGATATCCTACAGCAAGTATAGAGCAGGGCTTCAGTTTGGTTAGTGGGAATAGCTTCCCAAATAGACAGGGATTCTGCCAAGACTTTAGTTTGACTCTAGCTCAGGTCAAGTTCTACAATGAGGCCAATTAATGCAGCAGCCATAGATGATGGGTTGAGGTGGGAGGTGGCAATCTCCTTCCCTGCATGCCACCATTCCCACCATTATGGCTCCACCTCTACCCTTGGCCGCACTCAAAGACCACTCCAAAAACCAAAACCTCCCTACTCCCATTGTACCCAAAAGTTCCCCCTCTTTTTTCAAGTGACACAAAAGAACCGTGATGAGTGTAATGTGGAGGTCTACAGTGGGGAAAAAGAATTGGCAAAATCACCTCTCCAGTGGCAGAAGTGGCCATTCACCCATGAAAAATGATCAATCCGATATTTTTAGAGGGAAGCCAACACAAAATATCTGAAATTTAATGTTCAGTGGTAATATAAAGCAATATTCATTATCCTAATGATATAAGTTGTGATCCACTCCCATTAGTAATGTGCATTTGTTTCCTAACTAATGAAAAAATTAATAGAAAAAGCTCCATTCATTGTGTTCATTAAGATAACAAAAACAAATGGGAACAACAACAAATTAACAAAAGCCATTTATTTTAGTTGTTTGTTCGTTTCACTGGCATCTGGAAGTCTGGTTTAAGTAATTTAAGGGGGGACTGGAGGAATGGGGGAGTGTAATTGATAAGGAAGCTTTCCAACAGATGGGAAGAAAGTCAGGAGACATCAGAGAGTTTGAAACTGACAGATGTACACTACACACATGGTCTGTGTGAATGAGCCTGCCTCCCTAACTGGGTGCAGTATCACAGAAAAAAAGCTAAGTATAACAAAGAAACTTCTCTTTTCTCCCTCTCTCATGTCATAGCAGGAGCTGTAGACTTAGATTCTAATAGATGGCTGGGCAGCTGTGTCCAGATCAGATCAGGACACACTGTTTTAGGCATCACTTGCAAAATGACAGGTCTCATAAACACATTTGGAAGAAAAACTGATATTTGTAAATACTGGGAAACAGAGATAGTTTGAGTGGAATAACATATTCAAGCACTCAGTAATATTAGAATATGAACATGCAGAGGCCCCTTTTCTCCTCTCCCACTATTTCCTCTTTCCATTCCCTGAAGGTCCCCATAGCCTGTCCCCTTTGCCTGCTTCTTTCTCTCCTTCCTACCTACCAGCCAACCTACTTTATATCTTCCCTCCCCCATCTTCAGTTATATTTATTATTCATTTACTTCATTTATATCCTGCCTTTCTTCACAATGGGTACTCAAAACAGCTTACATCATTCTCCTCTCCTCAAAAACCCTGTGAGATAAGTCAGGTTGAGAGTGTGTGTGGCCCAAAGTCACCCAGTGAACTTCCACCACAGAGTAGAGATTGAAACATGGGTCTCCCAGATCCTAATATGAAACTCTAACCACTACACAACACTTGCTTTCATGGAATGGCTGCTGGTGAACAGCAGCAAGCAGCCAGGTCTGGGCAAATCATTCACATTGCATAGCAAGTAGCTGGTGACTGTTTCCAGCCATGTCTCCAATGAGTCCTCCCTCAAAGACCAAAGCAGCCCTTGGAAAGGGCCCTGACTCTTCCCCTTGCCTTTTCCTGAAAAGGCTTGAAGGCTGGCAATACTGTTGTAGTTGCCAGCAATGGCCACTGAGGACATCTGTTTCTTAAAGCTACAGACACTCCTGTTTGGGTTTTTTTAAAACCATCTAATTTGGGGGGGGGGGGATCAGATTTTTTTTTTTTTGCAAACCCTAGGGCTTTTCTTAGGTTTTTAGAAAACTCTATCTCATTGTGCATGGCCCCAATTGTCATATGTAAGTATCCACAGATGGGGCCACATTGAGAATCAGATATATTGATATGTTTAGTAAGTACTAGAATTCTGCAGTTAATGCAAATATTCTAACACTCGTGCACACATTCTATGCAACATGTAAACTTAGAGAGACACAGACAGACAGACAGACAGACAGACAGACTGTCAGGCAGGCAGACAGACAGAATGGGGAAACCAGTGAATGGGAGTTCATAAGGGAAGAAAGACAAGCAGCCAAGCAGAATACCAAATGTCCAGGCAGCCAATAACTTCGTAACCTGCAAAACTGTAAGATCTAAACTTACCAGATGGAACTAACCAAGGCCCCCAGTAACTCAAGACAGAAATCTACAGAAGAAGACTAAGAAAGCAAATCAAGAGGGGGCGCATATGGAAACACCTTCACAAGGAGTTGGAGCTGAGCACAGCAAGGGAACTGAAACTCAGAGTACACAGCAAAGAAAAACCTCAAGATTTAATTACTGAGCATACTTTCAGGCAACCACTTCAGCAGTTATCTAGAAATGGGAAAATAATACAAAACAGATCATTTGATTTTCTTGGACTTGGAAAAATGCAAAAACTTCAGGTGAGGTCAGAGTTGGAAGAAAGTACCATCAAGTCATAGCTGACATGGCAAGCCCTTCTGGGTTTTTCAAGTCCAGAGACTAACAGGAGTGGTTTGCCATTGCCTGCCTCCACAAAGAGACCCTCATCTTTCTTAGAGGTCTCCCATCCAATTACTAACCAAGGCTGACCCTGCTTAGCTTCTGAGATCTGACTAGGTCGGGCTTGCCAGGGTTATCCAGGTCAAGATAAGGTCAGAGGTAAGCCTTCTCATTTGGTGGCAAGTATGAGAGATGTATTTTCCTTGAAGAAGAATCAAGAGGGGAAACCAACCCTGAAATGAATTAGGTAATCAAGAGGTTGAGAAAAACCAAAGCAAAAAGAATAAAATACTGAAAATAATACCAAAAATTTAAAATTAGAACAAAAAATTAATGGAGTGTAGAGCAATAAAATTAAACAATTGAAACAATGCCTATATTATACATAACACTTCAATATAGCATTTTTCTCTTATGTTGAAAAATTATTAAACAGAACAATGAATACCGTAAGGATATCTAATAAATCACTTTCAAATAGCCAGCACAAAATCTGTAATGAACAGACCCTACACATTTCAACCTCTAAAGCCTTCTTCAGTGGTCATTGATAAATAGCTACACACCATTTATTTATTAACAGAACAGAATAGACCTGGCCAGGCATAGAATAAATCAAAAAATTCTATCAGCAGTCGTGTGTGTTTGTGTAAATAGCTGTCAAATTGCAGTTAACTTAGAGCAACACCTGCTGGGTTTTTCAAGGCAAGAGACAAACAGGGTGGTTTGCCATTGCCTGCCTCTGTATAGCCACCCTGGTCTTCCTTCGTGGACTCCCCTCCAAGTACTGACTAAGGCCAATTCTACTTAGCTTCTGGGATCTGACAAGATCAGGTTAGCCTAGACTCAGGACAAGCAATCATAGAATGGGTTATTATAAAACCCAATCTTCCATCTTATATACTTACAGCCAAGTGGCCCTGATCTGAGGATACTTAAATCCGGAGACTGGAGCCATGAACAGACCAGACAGATCTTCCTACACACCTGAAAAATGACCCAGGTTTACACAAATATCTGAAATCTAAAATAAAATATATTGGGGCTTTAAAAAAAAAACACCAAAATTATTAATGTGGTTGTTGGGGGTTTTCCGGGCTGTATTGCCGTGGTCTTGGCATTGTAGTTCCTGACGTTTCACCAGCAGCTGTGGCTGGCATCTTCAGAGGTGTAGCACCAAAAGACAGAGATCTCTCAGTGTCTGTGAGATCTCTGTCTTTTGGTGCTACACCTCTGAAGATGCCAGCCACAGCTGCTGGTGAAACGTCAGGAACTACAATGCCAAGACCACGGCAATACAGCCCGGAAAACCCCCAACAACCATCGTTCTCCGGCCGTGAAAGCCTTCGACAATACATTATTAATGTGCTTCTGCAGCTTTAACCAGATGCCTTCAGTGGCTGTTACTAAGCTACCAAGTAACAGCTAGGTCAGTATTTCAGGCTTGTTTTCTGACAGTAAAAAAGCAGGGCCTTTTCTCAGGCTGTTTTGGCCTTTGAGAGAAGACTCAGTGGGGCCAGGCCCAGAAACAACCACTGGATGACCTAATTCCACATAGATCAAGATGGGTAGCCTTGTTAGCCTGTCTGTAGCAGTGGAAAAGAGCAAGAGCATCTATAAGACTAACAAAATTAGTAGTAGGGTATGAGCTCTTTTCCACTAATATCACATGACTTGCATGACTCACTCAGGCCTGGCTGCTTGCAACTGATCAACAGCAGCTCCCTCCTGCAAGCCAGTGCAGTGTAGTGTTTAAAGTTTCAGAGCAGGAGATTTGGACTCGTGTCCAAATCACCACTTTGCTTTGGAAGCTCACTGGGTGATTTTGATTCAGTCACACACTCAGCCTAACCTACCTACCCTGAGGGTTGTTGTGAGGATAATAGGGAGGCAAGAAGCCTGAGGTCAACTGCTTTGAGTCCTCACTGTGGAGAAAGGCAGTATATAAATGAAGTAAGTTAGTAAATATAGATGAAGATGGGAAGCAGATAAAAAAATTGCTTAATGTGTTTGAAGGAGAGAAGGATGCAGGGAAAGGAGAGCATATGAAGGCTGCCAGGAGGGAAAGAGGAAATAATGTGAGTAAGGGGGTACAAGGGAAAGAGAAGTACACCCCTACACACACACACACACACACAAGTCCTTACAGGTTTCCCATCATGGAACTGGGCCAGGCTCAGCCAGCACCAGGCAACTGGGCCATAGGGGAGAGGCTACGTGGGGTAGAAGGGAGAAAGGTGAAAATGGGGACATGGGTGAGTGGGAAGGAGAGGAGGAAGCTGAAAAGGAGGGAGAGGCTATGGGGGCAGGGAAGGGAAGGAAGACATGGTGCGGGAGGGGAATGTGAAATGCCCGCACGCAATTCCTTGCAGGTCCCCTCTTATATATAATGAATATCCATTCCAATAAGTACACTTATGTTATGAAAAGAAAGCATGCTGTTAGTGCTAATATCCTGTGTACCTTTCTAAGCTTGATCAGAGCATTACTATTTCTGGCTGCCTGGAGATATACTACGCACTGCCTGCTGTTTCACTATGACTCCCTTCTTGGCCTGTGAAATGCCTTCCCATGCCCACCCTGTGCTGCTGTTTGACATTTGGGGGTGCCAAATGTCGATAAATGTACTGAAAGCAAGCATCATCATTACTATAATAAAAACAAAACTTTGAAAGGCAACCAAAAAAAATGCATCAGTAGGATGTACTACACTTACAATACAACATTCAGTGCAGAGCTACTCTAAGTCCATTGTGGCCATGGTATTGCATTGTAGTAACTCTACATAAGATGGCTCTATTAGTGCTTTTAGAAACATTTGTGAATATCTTTAGAATAGATGCTTGCATATATTCAGCATAAGTCAAGAAGTGGAAATGGATATCTGGGTACTATGTTTGAATTCAGAGAAAGGAAACACAACTAAGTTAGAGTAAGGACCTTTAGTCTTTAGGATTGCTACATGATAACAGGCAGGGCTTTTTTTTCTGGGAAAAGAGGTGGTGGAACTCAGTAGGTTGCCAGCACAGAGGGCAACTCCTAGTGGGAGGTGGTGCCCCGGTACCACATGTGCACATGCAAAGTGTGTGCACGCTTCCAGGACCGCGCAATGACATCACTTTGGATCAGCTAGAACAAGGGGGGAGTTTTTTAAACTTTAAATCGCCCTCAGCGAAAATGTCCACATGGCCGGTGGCCCCACCCCCTGATCTCCAGACAGAGGGGAGTTTAGATTGCTCTCCACACCAGTGGTGCGCGTGGAGAACAATCTAAACTCCCCTCTGCCTGGAGATCAGGGGGCGGGGCCACCGGCCACGTGACCATTTTCAAGAAGTGCCAGAACTCCGTTCCACCACGTTCCTGCTGAAAAAAAGCCCTGATAACAGGTATGCCCCATGGAGTTGATCAAACAGTTCTATTACTTCCATTGACCAGCTAATAATGGTAGCTTGCCTGCAATTTTGCCTGATCAATGTGTATTGGGTTGCTCTTTAAGACACAAGGGAATAAAGAGATTTGAGTTGCCTGGATGAGACCTGGGATATGATTTGCTCTTGCAGCACTCTGCTAGGTGCATTCTTCTTAGAAGAGTGGACAGAGGGGCAGGGATAATGTCACTTTTCTGTCCTTCTATTCAATGCTGGTCATTGTAGTGGTTGATCAGGATATTACTTTCTCCTGAATCAGATAAAGGACATCAAGTAAAACGGACAGAACAGAAGCTTAGATGAGGGTGGCTTTGCTATCCATGCTGTATAAATACAGAATTGGAGCTACTTGATACATTCCAGAGAAAAAACTAGTAATCTTCTGGCTTTCAGTGTGGGGGTTGCATATTTTAATGTTCCTTAATGGAAGAGGGATTTTCCTGCATGGAGAAAACTAGCATATAAGGGAGAAGTATACCACCTAGATTTTCCTTTGATATGCTACTTTGTTATATGAAGGGAATATGTGTGAGTGTGGGGCGCAGGAAATATAGAGAATCAGAGGTGTGTGTGTGTTAGGAAGCATAACCTGAAGTCATACAGGTTAGAGAAGGTTTTAGATTTTGTTTATGTTGAATATATAAATTGGCTTTATATGACAGGAATATCCAGATCACAACCCTTCCTTCCATGTATCAGCTCACACCGCTTAGAACCAAACTACAAGTGACGCCTGACACTAGTTGGACACTTGTCAGCTTCCCTCAAGTTTTGATGGGAAATGTAGGCAGCTTGGCGGAATGTTGGACAAGTGGCAGTTGAAAAGTCCATTGGACAGCAGCTGGAGAGCGAAGCTGCGAGACCAGGATGCCTACATTTCCCATCAAAACTTGAGGGAAGCTAACAAGTGTCCAACCTGTGCGATTCGCCACTTGTAGCTTGGCTCTCAGATCACAATGTGCTGTGAGCAGAGAGTAGGTACCCATACGGGACACAATACCTTCAGATTACTCAATAAAGTGAGTCAAACAGATTATAAACTATATAATGTGAGTGGGGTGGGGAGAGAGAATGTCTCCTACCACTGGATCACTGAAGAAGCATCTTATTGTGACAAACAAGCATCTTAGTTTTAATGCAAAATGACACTCTGTCGCTAGCTTCTTGGCTGGCCTGCTGGTGCATTCCTTCTGCAGTAATCTATGAGAGTGCAGGTCTAAAGAGTTCAGGATCTACAAGCTGCTAACTTTGGTATCATTTCAAACCCAGTGCCCTGTTTTGTTTCAGACAAGAGACACATGGCCTTCTCTTCAAAGCATTCCATTAAAATTCTGAAAATTGGCAAAACAGGAGAGCTATGCAAAACAGATTCTGTGTAGGCCCGCGCAGATTGATACCTCCTTACAGCCAGAGGACTGCATCAGGGATAATGCTGAATGAACACTCACTCACACAAGCATACAGAGTTGTTTACATTTCAGCTTGGCTTCCTTTTGGTGCTACACCTCTGAAGATGCCAGCCACAGCTGCTGGCGAAACGTCAGGAACTACAATGCCAAGACCACGGCAATACAGCCCGGAAAACCCACAACAACCATCGTTCTCCGGCCGTGAAAGCCTTCGACAATACATTGGCTTCCTTTCTCTTTTATATATGTGACTCATCATCTGTCACATTCTGATGAAAGCAGATGTTCATGTTGGAGCTGAACTGAAGCTGGTTTGTAATATATTAAGGGCACGCTTTGATTTAAAATATATAACACATGCTTTGCTATTGTGGTTAGATCTTCACTGCATGCTTGCTTCAGATAAATCATTCCTCTCCAGTGTGAACAATTGCTTTTCTTTCACAATCTGGCTCACTACTAGTTCATTGAAGGTCTCGTCCTGGAAAACTTCTGAGAAAGCACTAGACAAGAGATTTTTTTTTCTTTATTTCAGGCAAAGAAATAAGCTATTGCTGTCTTATGATTTTTAAAAGCTGGGAATTGTGCCAGCTACATGCATGTGAGATTTATGTATCATGGCAATATGTAAATCATCAAGCTTCCTGAAAAACATGGTTAATTGAAAGTTCAGAAGAAGCTGCATTCATTAAAAACTTCCTCCTCACTGGCTAAGAGGCAAAAAGAATCCATTAAAAAAGCTACTGAAACTACGAAGTTGCATTATACTGCACAGACCTCTGGCCCAGGATGCTCAGTATTGTTTCCACTGAAGAGCAGCAGTTCTCCAGGGACTCAGACAGAGACCAGCCTTTATCAGCGTCTGCTGCCTGAGACTGTAGATGCCAGGAAATGAACCTGGACCTTCTGTGCAAGAGGCATATATGCAGCCAGTGAAGCATAGCCCATCCCAGCCTTTGAAAATAATTCAGGTCTTCTCATAAGCATTGATGGGGGAGTAGCTGACCTATCAAACCATTGTGACTCAGACCAGCTGGCTTTGTGTAATGTTATAGGAGCTACAGAAGCGCCATGTGGGTAATCTTTAAGTGCAAATGAGGGAATGGGATATAAAGGGGGTTGGGGGCATATGCAAGTTGTCTCAGTTTGGTCCAGAAAGGAGTTCCAGTTCTAATTGTTAGGTTTAAGCCTAAGATAGGTTTAGGCCTCACCAGGTGAGATGCCTATGGTCCCATTCTCTGGTGGATCTTCCTCAATTTATCTGTCCATTTTGATCCTGCTCTTCCCCCAAGGAGCGCAGAGTGGCATACATGGTTTTCCCTTCTGATACTATAGATTAGGTTGCAGCACTGGCCCAAGGTCAGCTAGAGGTCATAGCTGAGTGGGGATTTGAACTTGTGTCTCCCACTTACCATTACACCTCATTGGCTCTCAAGATACCTCCTTCAGTGAGAAGCTAGGCAGGTATGACAGGCCTTTTCTCCTACCTGAGCTATGCAATCCCCTCTTATTTGTATGTGTCAGGCTATGGATGACAGGCTACGGCAGATAGACCCCTGTACCATCACAGCAAGAATCCAGGCTCTTGGTTAATGGTTTTATTTAGGAATCAGATCATTTCCACAGATATGTCCATAGAATTGCTCAGAAGCAAGGTAAGCAACTAAGCCGTAAGAACAGGTTGACAGGAATGGCAACACATGGGAAAACCCTTCCTCTCAACTCACACATTTACTCCTTCCCCCTCCCATCAGCAAAACAGGACTTTTGGCATGAACCCATCCTGAGAATGTCTCACATATTTGCACTATCAAGTCTAGACACTGAGAAAGTAGGAGATCAAAGCTGAACCATAGCAATGCCTGGGAGTGAGCAGTGTACAAGGTCAGAAGCATTGAGAGCTTCTACAGTCCGTTAGATAAGACACCTGCAGTTTCAATAATCCTGTGAAAGCAAAACAGTTATGGCATTGGCAATATGACATCAAGTTATAGCATGAAACATTGGTTCAGAACAACAGGTCAGCATCAAGCAATAGCATGGATGGGGCACAGACATGACAGTATGTCTTCTAGAGCGTATGGAACTTCATATCAAGTACATTGTTCTTTATAGGATATTTGGAATTGTTGCTAGATTATATATTAACAGTGTTTGGTTTTTAAAAGAACATGCTGATGACCGAGTTCCACAATTTCATTTTATAATAGCACTCTGGAATTTAATACACAGAAAAGAATGAACCTAAATCTGCCTTGGGTAGTAATGTGTCCAGAATCAGAAAGAAGTATGTAGCAATAAGCCAGAATCATAGAATCATAGAGTTGGAAGGGGCCATACAGACCATCTAGTCCAACCCCCTGCCCAGTGCAGGATCAGCCTAAAGCATCTCTGACAAATATTCATCCAGCCTCTTCTTGAAAACTATCTGTGAAGGGGAGCTCACCACCTCCCTAGGCAGCTGATTCCACCTTTGAACTACTCTGACCGTGAAAAAGTTCTTCCTAATATCCAGCTGGTACCTCTGTGCATGTAATTTAAGCCCATTGTTTTGGGTCCTACCCTCTGCTGCCAACTGGAACATCTCCTTGCCCTCCTCCAAATGACAGCCTTTCAAATATTTAAAGAGAGTAATCTTGCCCCCCCCCTCAATCTCCTCTTCTCCAAACTAAACATTCCCAAGGCCTTTCCTCATAGGGCTCAGTCTCCAGACCCCTGATCATCCTCATCGCTCTCCTCTGCACCCTCTCAATTTTGTCCACATCCTTTTTGAAGTGAGGCCTTCCCTGGTTTTGCTTAATTTTTCCATGTTTCAGTTAATTGCACAGCATCAGTGCTGCACAGCAATGCCCTTGCAGTACCCAGTTTACAATGGCACCACCAATCACAGCCTAGTCCACTGGCCATCTTTTGCTCCCCTCCCCCTTTTTAGCTGTTGGGAGCATGGTCAACCATGCCCAGCAGACAGATCAAGTACAGGCTGATGGATTTCCCTAATCAAACTGGCAACCAAGTGGCCTATCTTACTATAGGTTTTTTATGCTCACTCCCATACTCTAATTCCAAACCCTGCCCTAATGAGCTGTCTTTCATTGGTAGCAGAAAAAGGGAGAGGGAGAAATGTGGGGAAGCCGGCTAGCTGGCTAGCAGCAGCTGGCTGAGTGTCTCTCCCCTCCTTCTCATGAGTATTTAAGGCCTGGATGTTGCCAGAGGCCTGAGCTGAAGGACTCTTGTCCTTGGCATGAGGGTCATAGCCTAGAGCTGAGTTGACTATCTAGCAGAGGGGAGGGGGAAGGCTGCTGTTCACTCCAAAACCTTCCCCCTTCTCCTGTTTCTGTCACATTTCTTCTTTGTATTTTAAGGCACTTTTGGTCCTCATTGTGGAGAAAAGTGGGATACTGTATAAACAAATAAACAAATAAATAGTCTTGAATGCCTCCACCTTACTTCCCATGCCTCAGTTTGCCAGCGTTCACATACGATGGTAATGGAAGGCCGTTCGTTTTCCCAAAAAGGAGAAATCCCAGATTTTTTTTCCAAATTCTGTATAAAACCAAAAGATTTCTCCAAAAATGTGTTTCAAAAATATAGCAGTCCCACTTGTTTGCTCAGTGCTTCTTCATGGTATCTCTGCTGAGCCATCTCAAAAGAAGGGCCCTACAAGACCATTTATAAATCTTCTCTTCTGTATGCTGCCATTGAAACTAGTGCCTCTTCCCAGAATGTTCTCTGTGTAACGCAAATGCCGAGAGAGCAATTTTATCAAGTACCACTCAAAAAATCTCATCTGGTAGAAAAATACTACTATGCTGAAAGCAGTAGGAAAAAAAAACAGGAAGACAGACTACATATGCCTGGCTTACACAAAAATTACACATACACTTGTGTAAAATACAAATGCATTATATTCCTTTTTGAAAAACACCACTCCACTTGGAAGTGTCTTGAGCCCCCAAATCACTCTTCTTCTTATATTCAAGTAACACTTAGGGCTGATTCACATGTGTATCTTCATTGCCCAGATTTTTACTCTGTTGCTGCTCTGCTTGGCAGGCAACTGAACAAATATACAGTTATATTAGTCACAAACCATATACAGATCATCTAGCCCAACCCTATGCCCAATACAGGACAGCCTAAAGCATCCCCAACAAGTATTTGTCCCGCTGCTCCTTGAAGACTGCCAATGAGGGGAAACCCACAACATCCCTAGGCAGAGGATTCCACTGCTGAATTACTCTTAATCTGATGAATTTTTGCCTAATATCCAGCTGGTGTCTTCCTTTCTGTAGTTTAAACTCACTGTTTTGAATCCTATCCTCTGTTGCCAACAGGAACGGCTCCCTTCCCGCCTCTAAGTAACAACTCTTTAAATACTTAAAGAGAACAATCATGTCTCCCCTCAACCTCCTCCTCCTCTCCAAACTGAACATTCCCAAGTCCCTCCAGCTTTCTTCACAGGGTTTGGTCTCCAGGCCCTTGATCGTTCTGGTTGTTCTCCTCTGCACCCATTGTAATTTGTCCACATCCTTTATGAAATGAGGTTTCCAGAACTGCACACACTACCCCAGGTGGGGCCTGATCAACACAGTGGGACAATGACATCCTGTGATTTGGATGTTATGCCTTTGTTGATACACCCCAAGATTGCATATGCCTTTTTTGCTGACTGCTCATATTTAGCTTCCTATTGATCCATATCCTAGGATATTGTTCACACACACTGCTACCCAGAAGTGTATCCCTCATCCAGTATGCATGCTTTGCCTTTTTGTTACCCAGGCGGAGAACTCAGAACTTATCTATGTTATTCATGAATAGGTCCATTAAGAAAAAAACCCACCCTACCATTCATTGTTCGTCTAAGTAGACCTCAGCACTGTTAATATGCAGAGAGTGCCCTCAAATCATAGCTGACTTATGGCAACCCTTGGTGAGGGTTCCATGGCAAGAAACTAACAGAGGTGGTTTGCTATTGCCTGCCTCTACAACCCTGATCTTTGCTGGAAGTCTCCCATCCAATTCCTAACCAAGGCTGACCCTGCTTAGCTTCTGAGATCTGACAAGATCAGGCTTACCCGGGCCATTCAGGTCAGGGCCAGCACAGTTAATAGCTGCTGGTTTGTTTGTTTGCAACTGTTTTTGTGAATGTGCAGTTTGTAGGAGCAGGGTGCAAATTTGTTTGGCAGGTGCTGAAGTCAATTGGTGGCACACCAGATAGGCTCATTGATGATCTGCTCAAATCTGATTGTCACCTAGTAAGTTTGTCTAACACAGTTTACATGAAAATCATAACATCCCTAAACATATGCACCACCAATGGCAGGAGCTGAAAATATCCCATACCAATTAAAAATAGTAAAGAATTAAGCAAGGGCTTAATTTTAAAATATTTTGGTAGCATTTATATCCCATCTTTCTGCCTAATCAGGGCCACCAAGGCAACTAGCAGTTAAAACAAAGAAATTTAAAAGTATATCATAAAACTAATTAAGACCAATTTGTGTGTGTGTGAGAGAGAGAGAGAGAGACAGACAGACAGACAGACAGACAGACAGACAGACAGACAGACATAGCGATTATAATAAAAGGCAGGAAGGAGGGTCATTGAGGGAACACCAGACAAAACAAAAAAATCTTTTAACTCCTGGCAGGAGGCAGTGATAGAAGGGAACATACACATATCCTTTGGGAGAGAATTCTATAATTCTGGTACCACAACTGAGAAGGCTCTCTCTTGGGTTGCCACACATCTAACCTCATAAAGTGGGGACCAGCTGAAGCAGGGGCTCAGAAGATTACCATAGCAATCAGCTAAGTTTTTATTATAGCAGGCAGTCCTTAAGGTAAACTGCTCCAAACTGTACATGGCTTTAAAGGTCAGCATCAGCATATTGAATTGGGCCTGGAAAGAAATTAGGAGCAGTGTAGATGGATCCAGACTGGCAGATCCATATGATCCTATGGATCATAGGATCCATATGACCCTATGACCCATTCCAGAACATCCAGGCAGCAGCATTCAGCTAAAGTTTCATAGGCTGCAATTTGAAAGACTTCCCTGGGAGTAAGCACTATTGAATAACATGGGACTTGCATCTGAGTAGACCTGTTTAGGAGGGTGCATCTTGGTTGCTTTGTGGCAATACCCACACACCAGTCTGTCTTCCCCATTCCCATCAGGGCACTTGAACGGTTGGTGTCAGGAAAAATGCCACTGCGGGGGGAGAGGCATGCAAGTGGTCTGTTCAATCAATCAAATTTGATAAAATCCCCATCGGCTGCAATTCTAAAGACGTCTTCCCAGAAGTAAGCACAAGTAAACATGATACCAAAGGTAATAATTCATTGGCAGTATAGAAAAAGAAATAAGTGAACATAAAGCAGGATTGATTTGAATGCCATGACACTACCCCTTTGCCAGCCAGTTTCTAGCTAACACTTGCCTTCTTCAAGGTCCGTTCTTGTCTGTGAGTGTAGTGTAACTGAGGAAAAACTTGGTGGATCAATGGTTTAGAGGGAGGATTCTGTTCTGTGTGGTATGGGTGCTGTTAACTGCAAAAACAGCTGGCCCAAAGATCCTGGAAACTGTCATTGCAAAGAATGGAGTTGAAACTCATGATAAAGAAAAAGCCAAATGATTATATCTGAGCTGGCAACACCCCAGCCAGAAAAAAAAAAACAATTACAGTACATAGTTGGTTTGGAACCCCCAGATCTGAAACACCAAATCTATGCTAATTCTTCTACATTTCAAAGCAATTCAGAGACAGGGCCAAAGTTCTGGTCCAACAAAATCAGAAGAAAGAGAAAAAAAGAGCAAAGAAGGAGAAAGGGAGGAGGAAAAGGAAAAGCCCAAATAAATCCTGAATCTGAAACAGGCCAATTTGCAATTATTTGCAGTTTGGACAGATTGGCTGGACTGGGATTACTATGTTGCATTAACATCATCTGTACATGTAATAAGAAACTCAAGGGAGCTTAACACTGGGAAAAGGCATGATAGAAACTTTGCAACTAGTCTGGGCATGCAAGGCTTATATGTGACAGCACCCACACACTGACAGCCAAAGTGATTTGCAGCCTCCAGTGAGCAACTCATTGAGTGGGAAATTCTAAGGAGATGCATGATAATCTGGACTCACACCGGCTGACATTACTGACTACAGCATCCGAAGTCTGGCACAACTTTTGTTAGCCATGTCCAAATATGATGTTAACTGTGATGAAACAGAAGAAAAGGGAGCCGTGAAAATGGACTGTATCTGTGTGTGTAATGAATCATCATGAAAGGCTAATCAAGTGAAGACGTTAATACATCCACAAAAAGGGTATCAAAGTCAGTCATGAACTTTCATTGCCACTCTGTTCTGAATATATTGCTGCTTCTATTATGTCAACTGAATTTCACGGCAGGAAGAAATGGACACGTTGCCAAGTACCTCATTTATGTGAGCAAGCTGCTTTGTTTACTATCCAATCCTAAACCAAATTACACCCTTCAGTGCATTGACTTCAATGGATTTCAAAGAGTGTAATACTACTTAGGAGTGGACTGCACTGCATGGCAGTCCCCCTGAAATCCTTACCTACAGCAACAGAATCTTAAATAATCCATTCACCAATGACAGCAGTTGGGAAGAAAATTTAGGAAAAAGCGATGGTCTCCAGTGAAAAAGACTCATGGGGTTCACAAGTAGAAATGGGCACGAACTGCAATATGAAAAAAAAGCCACAAACAGCCCAATCTGCTGTTCGCAAACAAGCTGTTCGTGAGACCCCATTCTAAACGAACAGGTGGTCATTGCAAGCCTCGTTCATTGCTGTTCGTTAAGCAGACAGTCTGGCACCTGAAATCAATTCCCTTGGCAACTTAGGCAGGGATTGTTTGAACTCTGTCTGAACTCCTGCTGTTGCCCTGGAAACCCCAATCTAAGCCCAATTTAGCTTGATAGGCAGGTCTTCCTTTCAAGTGTGGAGCTCCAAATTTGTTACAACAAGGGAGCAAAGACCAGCAGGGAAGGGGGCTCCCAGCTCTGACTTTGCAGACAGTGGAGAGACAGTTGCTGTTGGCATTTTGATAGAGAGAGTGTATTGGAGCTTGAATTTTCTTTGTGTGTGTGGTGGGATAGGGATCTACCCCTTCAAGTTCCAGGGCTGCTGCCAGGCTCTGGGGCAAGCTATTATTTATTATTGGTACCTTTCCTGCTGCCTGCTCAGGTAAGTTTTCTGGGAATGGTGCAGTAGGGATCTACCTCTTCTGTTCCAGGACTGCTGCCAGGCTCTGGGGTCAAGCTATTATTTATTATTGGTACCTTCCCTGGTACCTTTCCTGGTGCCTGCTCAGGTCAGGTTTCTGGGAGTGTGCAGTAGGGATCTTGACTTGGATGATGGCTGGAGGAGAGCCTGCTGGCCCCCACGAACAGCCAGCCATGAACATGTTCATGAACAGGGCCATGTTTATCCATGAGTCCCTATTTGTGGATGGCAACGAACAACAAACATCATGTTCGTTGTTTTTTTCTGTTTGTGCCCATCTCATTCACAAGTAGAACTGGCTCAACATATTTTGCCACCCCAAGTGCAAAGTAATGGTAAACCACCTCTGATGCTAACTTGCCTTGAAAGGCCCTTGCTGGGGTTGCCATAAGTCTGTTGCGACTTTTCAGCACTTTACACACACACATACCAAATCTAGGAGTCCAGCAGCAGCAAAAGTAATGGGTTGCTTCTCCATCCACACTTCTCACATGGGCTCCAAGGTAAGCAGGAAGCTGTAGGAGGACAGATACGCCTCCTTCTCTGCCATCTATATGACCCCCCCAGACGATCTCGGAGCCTGGTAGCAGTAGGACAGCATCTTCTGCCATGCTGCTCTCACTGGCTCCAACATGCCACAGCCTCTGCAACCCAGTTTGGACTCAAGAAGCAGCGGTGTGCCTTTTCCTCTCTCCAGCTGTAATCAGAGCAGCCTGTCTTTGATGTCTTCGGCAACAATTAGGAGAGCATGATATAGCACTTGCCAAAGAGATCCAAGACCCTCCAATTACAGCCAAAGGGCAGGAGAGGACAGAAACAGCCCACCAAGCAGATTAAGAGTGCAATTTTTCTCAAGTGAAATGCCTTCATTTCCAGCTTGCTGAAGCCATTCCCTTCCCCTTCCTTCCCTCCTAGCCTCCTTCTAACAGGGTCAGAAATAACACCACCTCCACAATATAGTTACAGTTCCATAATCCTATTATATTAACATGGGTTGTAATTCTGCGTACACATTGCATTAGGTAGGACTTATTTGAGACTCAACAGGCCAGTTTAAAAGTCAATTTAAGATCAAGATGGCTAGAATGTGGTTAAAGTGGTACCACCAATCTGCTGTCCCCCCCTCCCAAGACAGATAGTATTAATAAGAAATTTCCCCTTTACCAGAATATTTATGAGTTGCATATAATTCTGTCTCTTCCTTGGTTGTGCAGCCCTAGGACTGGAGGAGAATGTATTGGTATCAATCCTGAATTGTGAAGCTTCCATGATATTGTTTCACAAAGATATATTTTGGAATGATCTGGATGTGAATAAAATTGAGAACTTCAGGCCATCCTGGACTTTCTGATCTCAGAGTATGTTGAACTTTTCATGCAACTGGGACAAATACTAGGGTTGCCAACCTACAGGTGAGAACTGGAGATCTCCCAGAATTACAACTGATCTTCAAGTGACTAGGATCAGTTTTCTCTTCTGGAGAAAATGGCTGCTTTAGAGGGAGGACTGTATGGTATTATACCATGCTGAGATCCCACCCTTTCCCAAACTCAGTCCTCCCCAGGCTCTACCTCCCAGATCTCCAGGAACTTCCTATCCCAGAGCTGGCAACACCAAGGCACACAGATATCCGCCATGAAGTGATCAAAAAGAACTCACACCAAGCAATTAAAAATGATTCCATTTTTATTCACATAAATCATCCTAGGGGCACTATATATTGATGAAAACTCTAAAGAAAAATTGTCTCAACGTTTTGTGGAAACGTTTTGTCACCTTTGAAATTTTGTTTCTCACTGAGCTACCTTTAGAGTCTATATCTGCAGTCACTTCGGTGCCTGAGGCCACAGGGGGGGGGGGAAAGATAGCCCATACTGTGAGCCTCTCCTAGCACATGAAGAAATAGTTCTGTGGCAAATTGCCAGGTACTTAGTACAGCTTTTCCCATACATTATTAACCCTCTGTGTTGTGGTGAAGTACCAGAAGCTACATTCAGTGAATGTAGTGGCTGCATAATGTTGTAAAGGGAATTTAGGAAGATCTTCTATGTTCCACAAAGAGCTAATCCCAATTGCTTTGAAGAAACCGAACAGTTTTATTTACATACAATACAACTTGGGCCTAAAAACCCTAACTGCAACAACTCCAATAGCCCTCTTAACAACATAGCTTCTTCCTAGGAAGCAGATGGCCTCTACTCCAACATTTAACTCTTTCTTAACTGCCTTTATACTCATGTGACTGAGACTGTTCTTGTTTCCTGAGATCACAATGTACTGAAAAGGTTGTGAGAATGGGCCTTCAGGCTACAGTGTGAAGCATGACTGTAAAAAATCCTATTGAACTCAAATGCGACTTTGAAATAAACATGTTTATAATTGAACTGTCACTCTCAAGCTTTCATTCATTGTTAAGCCCAAGATTGACACTTAACTCATATTGGCAAAAACCTATCGCTCATTTGGGCACACAGAATAATTTCACTATATGCACATTTTAAAGTGATTCAAAATTGCCTAGCAATGAAGTTTGAGACTTCTGCCTTCTTTGAGAGAGGGGGTCTTCTATTGAATATATGTCAGCACAGTTAAGTGCATGCAAATTTCCTATATCAGCTGTGAGGCAGAAGCAAGAAAAAGAAATTCAGAAGGCCAACAAAAAGCCAAGCAGAAAGAAGCCCTTCTGAAGCTGAGTTCAATAGCCAAGTGATAGATACAATAATAATAATAAATAATATAACATTCAATTTATATACCGCCCTTCAGGATGACTTAACACACACTCAGAGTATTATCCCCACAACAAAACACCCTGTAAGGTGGGTGGGGCTGAGAGAGCTCCAGGGAGCTGTGACTAGCCCAAGGTCACCCAGCTGGCTTCAAGTGGAGGAGTGGGGAATCAAACCCGGCTCTCCAGATTAGTCCCACACTCTTAGCCACTACACCAAACTGGCTCTCAATGGATCAAAACACCCTGTTGGGCAGGAATACTGGCTAACGTAATTTCCACACTGACCACACAATCATTAGCTGAACTTCACTATGAAAGCAGCATTGTTCTCAATGGAAGGTTATAAACAAGATCTTTCCTGAGCGAACTCAGTACCATTTTACAGGTAGAACATTTTCAAATTTCAGTGTGAAATACTTTTTTTTTGTTATTGCATTATGCCAAAGTGGAATAAATTCAACAAAAAACATTTTTCTCCACTTTGTGTCCACTAGTTCAAATATTTTTCCATCAAGGAATATGCATCTTAAAATAGTATTTTTGTATATGTTGCAACTACTATTTCTTACCATAATTTCAAATGTGCATACGCAACAAATAGCAGGGGCAGGACTTGCCCTCATGGCATCCCATGACACCAACGTCACTTGCAGCTGCATAATCAGAAGTCTTGCCATCGGACATCTTGCCATCGGATACTCTATGATTTACCAGAGTTTGGGCCGAATCCTAAAGCATTCCACAATGTGGTGACAACACATCCAGTTACACAGTTGGAAGTGATGTTGTGGCACTGTGGGACACCATTCCCTTTCCCCCATTTTTGCCCGGTCATCCTATCAAGCATTAGCAGGGGACCAAAGATTAAAGGCTGGAGGTTGCCAAAGTGGACAACCTGGAAGTCCTACATATTGCATATGGGATATATTTCTGTCTGAAACTAATGTATCGGTTCCCATAAACATTCCCATAAAACACAATATTTGTGATGGAAGAACCAGTTTGGTGCAATGGTTAAGAGCGGCAGGACTCTAATCTGGAGAACCGGGTTTGATTCCCACTCCTTTGCTTGAAGCAGACCCTGGGTCAGTCACAGCTCTCCCAGAACTCTCTTAGTCCCACCCACCTCACACGGTGATTGTTGTAAGGATAATAACACACTTTGTAAACTGCTATGAGTGGGTGTTAAGTTGTCCTAAAGGGCGGTATATAAATCGGATGTTGTTGTTCATATATTGTATTTCACAGTATGAAAACACCTAGAGCTTAAAAACATCTACAGCTTAAAAACACTTTGACATGAGAACGTTTCTTTTGCATAGATCCAATTCTCTCCTTTAGTATATTTAATATCTCATGCCACTATAGTTCCTTTTCAAAGGTTTTTTATGATTTGAAACAACAAAATCTATGTTTAAAACCTAAGATACAGACAACTGTCACAGAAATAAGGCAGGTTCAGAACATCTGGAGGAGACAGCATGACAGATATTGAGGATATGACAGATATTGAGGACCCAGAAGGAGCCATGCTGTTGGCAGCCAGCTTGGGAGATTGACTGGTAATTCAGGAGGGCTGCTTTTTACAGGCCAATGTAAAAACACCCCATCTCTTTGATTTGCCAACACCTTTTTATTGGACCAGGGAATTTCCAGGCTTTTGGGATCCAGACTTATTGGGTAACTTATTGTGGAACCCACATGGGCTGGACTCTCAAAAGTCCTTATTCTTTTGCCTGTGTCTGAGTGTGTGCCCTCATCCACATGCACTGGCAGGTGCTTATGGTACTCTCACCTACCAGGCTCCACTACTGGAGCTGGCGTAAAGAAACTGTATGTTCCTGTTAGCCAGTAATTATTTTCATCAGCCTGTATCCTTCATCTTTGCCTGTATTACTATAGAGTTGTGCTTTGTAGTATTAAAGTTATTTAGTTAAAATCATTGCAGCAATTTTTCTTGCATACCCTGAATGCATGTCAGTGCTAACTCAGACCGCTTGCGTCAGCTGCACCTCTGGGCAGCTGCACTAACACAAGGGGAGGCCCCCAAGTATGGGGGGCAAATATCCCGGGGTGGCAACAAGCAACGCAGAGAGACTCCAGTGCCTACCTCATGAAGTTGTTGGAGGGAACAGAGTACACACTTCCCAACCTCAGTATCCCAGGTGGGGCACTGTATGGGGGGGGGGGTGTTCCTCACTGGAGTGCTGGGATAAGGAAGGCCGTGACAACAACTAACATAAACTTTCACAAATGTTAATAGAAAACATCTAAAATTAATAATTTCTAACATTTTTGTCTCTTGTGGTATTTTTCAACCTCATGCATATATAGCTCTCTGAAGTGAGATAAATATCCTCCAGGTAATCAGGAAAGGTCATGAGGGCAGTATCTTTCCAGAGCACTTAAAAATGGTTCCTCGGGATAGTTTTTTTAAGCTCATGTTTTGTGTTTTGTTTTGTTTTTACCCAATGACAAAAGGTATATTTTTGTGCCAAGGATTTTTTGTTTGTTTGTTTGTTTACAGAAAGCAAAATGTAAGCAATAACTAGCTGTACTTCATAGTGGTGGTGGAGAGTGCTGTCAAATTATAGCTGACTTATGGTGACCCCTGCTGGGGTTTTCAAGGCAAGAGACTAACACAAGTGGTTTGCCTTTGCCTAGACATGGGTACAAACAGAAAAAAAACCACGAACATGGTGTTCGTTGTTCATTGCCATCCACAAACAACGAACATTGATGAACATGACCTGTTCATGAACATGTTCATTGTTCTTTGTTCATGGGGGCCAGCAGGCCCTCCTCCAGCCATCAAGATCCCTACCACACCACTCCCAGGAACCTTACCTGAGCAGGCAGCAGGAAAGGTACCAGTAATAAATAATAGCTTGGCTCAGAGCCTGGCAGCAGCCCTGGAACTTGAAGAGGTAGATCCCTATGCCGCCACACAGAAAGAAAATTCAAGCTCCAATGCACTCTCCCCGTCTCTCTCTCAAAATGCCAACAGCAACTGTATCTCCCTCACTGTCTGCAAAACCAGAGCTGAGAGCCCCCCTCCCCCCTGCTCTTTGCTCCCTTGTAACAGATTTGGAGCTCCACACTGGAAAGGAAGACCTGCCTATCAAGCTAAATTGGGCTTAGATTGGGGTTTCCAGGGCAACAGCAGGAGTTCAGACAGAGTTCAGGCAGTCCCTGCCTCCGGTTGCCAAGGAAATTGATTGCAGGTGCCAGACAGTTTGGCTTGATGAACAGCAAGGAACAAGGCTTGCAACAACCACCTATTCATTTAGAATGAGGGTTCACGAACAGCTGATTGGGCTGTTTGTGGCTTTTTTTAGTTCGTATTGCTGTTCATACCCATCTCTAATCATGACCCTCGTCTTTCTTGGAGGTTTCCCATCCAATTACTAACCAAGGCCAACCCTGCTTAGCTTCTGAGTATAGCTGGGGGAGCAAATTCACCCTGGGGGTATCTCCAAGGTTACAAGGGGAAAATGAAAATGTAATGGACAAAACACCATAATGTAAGCAAAGGGGAAATAAAATTAAACATGACACATTCGCAAATCTGTATTTATGAGAGAGACAGTTCATCATTCCAGCATTGTTTAGCAGTGATCAGTAAGCATATATTTCAGTTAACTATAAAACTAATACTGGGTTTGCAAAAACTGCTTTTAATGATCTTTTGCAGCCCTACAGGAAAATCTCATTAACATGAGCAGAATTACCAGAGGCTTTGTCCAGCATTCCTTGCAAGGGACTATTATCTGCTGCTTGCCTCTCTGGCGAAAGAGAGTCAGGCTTTCCAGTGAAGGAATCACCTGGAGGACAGAAGAAGTCTGAGGAGGAAAGGAGAAAGGACACCTAAGGGGGAGAGCAGAGAGGGCACAAAGGCATTTCTCTGGCTTGTGTAAGTTAAAAACAAAAGGCAAATGTCACACTGAGTTTCTTTCATCTTTCTGAACCAGGCCTTTAGCTTCAGCAAGTGCTGGCGAAAATATCAGTGTAAGCTATTATGAAAGATGTGATAGGTGACATGTGAGCTCTCAGAAGGCTCCACGAGAGCTGCACTTGTTCGATTAGGCTAGGTTGTGTTCAAAGACATTTCTTTTGGCATGGCAATGATGTCACTTTGCTGATGGGAAACCCTTGAAGCACTTTTAAAAATCCAAAGGTGGAAATAGAGGTCTGGCTTTCGCAGGCTGCAAATGGAAATCATCAGAGAGCTGCCCTTTCAGTATTCTTCCCTGATCTCAGTAATGAACCAGGCACACCTTATACTGGCCCAGTATTTAAAAGGCCAGTATGCTGATATGCCTAAATGAGATACCATATAATAAACATATAGATCAACAGCAAGGCTTGATTTGACAATATGTCATTAGAATTTAAAACTTGTCACAGCCAAAAGATGGAATATAATAAATAAACAGGAGGTAAACGCTGAACGTGTTCAGAGTTATTTAATCAGTGAGCCATAATCACAGTTTGTCTCCATATATCTCTGCTTAAGGGACATGTTGCTCTGAAGTGCACTGAATCATATGCTTCGTAGTTTATGGTTACTGCCATAAGTCTCTAGTATGCAAGATAAACAGAGGCCTTGCATATTTAAGGAATACACTGACCAAACATAAACATACATATACATCCTGTTCAGGGACTCATTCTTTCTTAGCAGAAACCCAACCTTTGCCCCAGATTCAAAAGCAATCCAGATTGCAGCCATCTTCAGGTAAGCACTATAAAACTGCAATCAATCCATAAGCCTCAGAGTGAATTATTGTAACACTGGTGTTCATAACTCTGATCTTCTGCTACACTGCTGAATTGCTATAGGGGTATGAAGTTTAAGTTGAATAGTTTGACTTATTTATGCACAACAAAACAATAATAGATCTAGGTCATTTCAGTCTGAGTCACTTAGATATCTCTGTGATTATATTTGTAACAGTGGAAGAAAAAATGATACATGGGGAAAAATTTGAAACATCTAACAGTAAATCTTTCACAAGATGTGTTTCTTATGTCCCACCAGTAGGAGAATGATGCACACATCAATCCTCCTTTTTTCCTTCTTCCTTTTCTGTCCAAATATCAGAAAATTTCCATAGAAGGTTGCATCTTCCCAGCATCTTTTAAAATACAGCAGCATGCAGCCTTGATTGAATGAGCAGAGGGGAAAGAGTTTAACTATTTCACTTCCTCCACAGCTTTGCAAATTGAAAATGACTGTTTTTGCTTTTTTAAAGAGGGGCAAAATACAGGTGCCCTTTATTTGTTTTTGTTTTTGTTTTCTTTAAAGGGCTAACAACAGTGCCACGGGACACTTTTGATTAGTGAAGCCCTACAAGAAGTGAAAAGGTTCAACAGCCTCTCCATGCTGTTATTAAGTCTAATCAAATTAGAAGAGGGTGAGGAGAACCATGATCTCTGTTACATCTAGTATGACGCTCAGGCTACTTCTCAAAGCAGTATTAAACATGCACATGGGGTGTCCCACTTAAGATTGCAGGTGAGGGATCATTTTAGAATCCCTTTCACATAGAGAGCCTGGTGCAAGGGATTCTAGAATATCGTTCTCTGTTCCATGCAATTTTCTAAGCACCGGATTGGGAAGAGATTGTTAAGGGCTAGTTCTCCACCTTAGAATCTGCTTGGTGTGGCGCAGTGAGGGAAGTGACATGTGAGCTCTTAAGGGGTGTTGCTGGATCTACACAAGGAGTTAATTTTTGGAAGTGGAGGACTGTACAACCCCTCTTTGTGCTGAGCACACTAGTACTCTAGAGGGAGCAGCAGAGCTAGTATAAAGTGCACAGAGCAGTTCCCTGTGGATCTTGTCAGTTTTGCTGCTGCCTCTTTCTTTCTGCTTTTTTGTCTAATCTCCATGATGGCAAGATGTGTTCTCAGCATCTTTCTCCATCCTAAGTTAGACAGATAGCTAGGATGCCTATTCTTTTAATGTCTGTTCTTTCTTTCTGATCATAAAGAACTTCCATAGCACCAAGTCTCGTGTGAACTTTAAACCTAAAGTAGCATCCCCCTTCTGCTAAGCAAACTAGCTGTAAAGTGAACAGTAACAGGCACAGCCTATGCTCACCACTGCAGGTCAGACCCAAGGTACATCTCTCTAGTGCTGCCAGTTTCATAGGCGCTAGTTTGCTCCAAGCTGTGACAGTGCAACAGGGGGTGATGGGACTACACTTGCCATATTCAGCGTCCCTGGATCTGGGTAGTCTCATTTGTATAGTAAACAAAGTGTTTGCTAATCATGCACCTTAACTGTTGTGTTATCTATCAGTAGCTTTGCATCTTCTATTAAGTAACACAAAGTTGGGACAGCAGAGATCAACAAGATTTTCAGGGTATAAGCTTTTGAGATTCAGAGCTCCCTTCTTCAGACACCAAAGTTGGGGGAGATCATGGAAAACAAGGGCCCCTCTTACACTCAGTCTTACAGCATGGTAACTTCCTGTTTCTCTGCCTTTTACATTCCCAAGGTGGTCGTGTGACACAACTCTGGGCTTTGGTAGGTTTTCCCCATGGTATCTGGTTGCGGACATATGGCAACTTTTTTAAAAATCAGCTGCCGATTTGTGCTTTGCCTGGTGTATGTCTGTGTGAACTGTTTTGCCTCTCTTAACCACCACCCCAACCGTATCTTATCATAAGTTGATTGGTCAGAGCAGATTTAACCATACCCACCCTCATTAGCTCTCCTAATGCTTCTTTCACCATTGTTTTTTAAAGGACATTCAGTGCCAGTGCAGTGAAGCATCCTCCACCCGTCCAGCTTGCTGGCAGCAAAGAGCTCAGTGCCCCAGCACCTCTGTCTGTGCAAAACTCCTGTGGAACTGGGTCTTGATTAGCGGGCAGCAGGGGGGGCTTCAGCTGTGCCACACACATGGTGCTCGGTGCTCTGGCAACTCCATCCAAGCAAAGCCCCCCAAGGAACGGGGGCTTGGATAAGTGGGCAGCCCCAGCGGGGGGAGGGCTTCAGCTATGCAGTGCGTGGGTGTGCGAGGCACTTGGTGCACAGTGGGAGGGCTGAGCCAAGTGTAATCTTTGCTCGGCTGCCTCTTGCCCTTGCCAAATCCCAATGAGTTTGTGAACCGGGGATTACGAGCTGTTATCTGCAGCTCTGGAGTGAAGGAGGATTGTAGGCTGGGAATGAGCAAGGGGCGCAAGGCTCTCCCTCTGGCCATGTATCCGCTCAGCCTCTCCTCTCTTGTGGCTCCCTGGAATCCTGCTTCCCTTTCAAGCAACCTCATCACATTTGAGCTTTTTGCTGCTCTGCACCCCACCCTCCTCAGCTCCCTGTCTGCTTTTCCTTTTTTTTTTGTATTTCTGAAGAGTAGTAATATTTCAGCATTGTGAATTTGTGCACAAATACATTAATCACTGTTAAACATAAGCATGAGCATTTTACAGTCCTTGTTATGTGGGGCTGAGTGAGAGCACACAACCTGCAGAACAATGGCTTGCTCAGGAAGGGAGCTTTCTCCACCACAAAGTGAGGTTATTTTCTTGCGAACAACCAGTAGGCTCCTGGCTAAATGGAGTTGTGCCCCCCGCCCCATGCCCCTCCTGTCGCCTTCAAGCTGCATGGAACTCACCCACTTTTATTACTCTTCTCTGATTGCAGAGAAAAGTAATAAAAAGGGGAGAGAGAAGAGAGAAAGTTCTTTCAGAAAATCAAGTTGGCAATCGAGGGAAAAAGCTTCTTCTTGCAAGTAAAGAGGCTCAGGCAGGACGGTGCTTTGGATGGAGAACTGAAGGCGTGCCTGTCTCTCCCCAAGTTCTCCAGCCGCCTTTCTCCCAATTCACCCCAACACACGGAAGGGTGGTGTGCTTTCTCCCCTCTCTCTCCATGTCTGCCGCCTCCACACACGACCATGCTGGGCTGGGGCGCTACTTTCAAAAGTGAAAAGTTGGGGCACGAAAATGGCCACATAGAGATGCAGAATTGATGTGCATAGGGAGGGGGAGGGGTTTCTCCTTTTAAATTTTTTCTTTATTTAAACTGTGAACTATACACTATAACATAATAAACAATAAACAGAGAATAAGAAAAAACACAGAATTCTAAACATGACACACTAACAATACATATATCTATATAATTAAAAGAGAAAGGGAAAAGAAAACAACAACAATTAAAAAAACCTAGATTACACTACAGGTTGAGTTCTGATTTTCTCTGCAACAAGTATATATCATTTCTAGAGTCACACTTATTCTAGGTTAGTCACAAAACCCCTCTTTTTTCTATCGTTCATGTTTCTTAATCCATAAATGCAGATGTCATCAAATCCTTGTTATCCATTTCATGCAAAAAGTCTATTAATGGTTTCCATTCAGTCAACAAGTTAACTAATGTCCTTTCTCTAATCAATGCAGTAAGTTTTGCCATTGACGCAAACTCCAAAACTTTTGTCAACCATTCCTGGGGGAGGGGTTTCTTAGTCTAACAAAGAGGTGACACCACAACATTACAATGCATGCGCAAACTTAAAAAAAAAAAACCTATGACATGATTTCCAAAGCCCACAAAGCCCACGGCTGAACCAGTGCCTGATATTGAGTATAAAATGAACACCAGGACGCCAAATCGAATTGGCAATGGTAAACTGCCCAGGTGCAAATCAGAAGCAACCACATTTTGAATGTGAGTGCGAAATAGGCCACAGTTTTACTTGACACTTTGCTCAGGTGCTGTTCTGAGACAACAGCAAAGTTTATCAGAGAGAAATGGAGCAAGGCCCTGTCCCTAGAGTGCCTGGCTGGTTGCTCCAGCAGCACTTGCCTCTTCATCTGACCAATTAATGTTCAAGCAGAAGTCCCTATGTAGGTGGTTCTTGTTAGTTTTCTCCCAAGTCTTGCACTCTTGATATTTAAATACTTTTTAAAAAACCCATACGCACATCTTAGCTTGTAACATTTTAGCCTTAATACACAATAAAAGTTACATTAAGGGTAAGCTTGGGTCTGTTAATAATTGTTTCAGCTGGTCCAGCTGTTCAGGATACTTTTCAGTTTATTTAGTCTGAGGATGTGGGCAAGATCCTTGGAAGTTTCACCTGCTTATATAACCCTCTCCCTTCCTGGCTACTTAAATCTGCCACTGGGGACGAGGGTGCTGGCCAGGTAGTTAATGCTGCCCTGAGAGAGGGGGTGATCACCCCAGCCTTGAAACAGGCTGTAAAGACAAGGGAGGGATTACCCACAGAAACGTTTACACTCTGTGTGCAAGCCGCAACAATAATGAATGATTATACAATTTTCAAAGTGCAAGTGCCTCTTGTTCGTTGAGCCAATATTGCAATTCATACAAAGACCATTGCTCATAGGACAATTCATACATGTGCAAATCGTACAAGTGCAAAATATTACATGTGCAATTTCATTTCCGGTGCAATACAGCTCTACAATACCAGGTATGTAAGTAATACAATAAATTTTATACAGATTCACTCCTTCCTCTCCTTCAACTAGTTCTTCCCAAAGGTGGTGTAAAGCCCAAATGAATTCCAAAGGAGGGAGTGGAGACCGCCACGCTCAATCTGGGGCCGGCTACGAACGCAGATTTCGTGCCACCTTCTTCAGGAGCGTGCCATCTATGATGAAAACACTCTATGAGTATGCTACCCGTTTACAGCCTTTTCTCCATAATACCCCTTCCCTGTAGTTCACAATCTTTCCTACTTACAAACACTCCCCAATAGAATGTCACCACCACATTTCTCTCATCGCCTGGTTAGTAGGTATGCTTGTTCTCTTCCTTGTATGTCATTGCAAACTGCCCCCTATTTAAATCAGCTGTAGCCTGTTGGTAACACCCTTTCTTAAGGCAACCACACACTATATGCTGTGACCTCACATGCTATGTGCCTCAGTTCCTCACAAGAAACAATTCAAACATAATTCATTATTCAGTCCCTTTGGTTTTATCGTGTCGAGTTTGTGAATCCAAAAAGCTTCTCTGCGTAGAAGCCTTGTTTGGATTGTATCGGCGCTAGTTCTTCCCACTACTTCTAGGATCATTACCTTAAGGGCATTCTCTGGGTGACTGCGTTCCCTGTAGTGTTGTGTGAGTGGAGCTTCCTGTATGTTATTGCGGATGCGTGATATGTGTTCCAGTATTCTAACCTTGACCGGTCTGGACGTGCAGCCGACGTAAAGCATTCTGCAGGGGCATTCCAGAAGGTAAACTACCCCCTTGGTCTGGCAGTTGGCGAAATGGTGAACTGTCACTTTAATGTCTCTGATGTAAAACTCCCTACCTACATTCATGATGCTACAAATTTGGCAATTGCCACACTGGAAGTTACCCTGTGGGAGATCAAGATGTTTCTCCCTCTCTCTAATATCCGCCCGTATCAGGTCGTCCCTTAAACTTTTGGTTTTGCGGAAACCAATCCTTGGTCTAGACTCACAACCCTCTACCCCTTCTATCAGAGGCCAATGTCGATATACTATCTTTTTGATCTGGTTGGCTCTGGGGGTGAAATCCAACGCCCACGTTAACCTGTCACCCTGGCCCCTCGTTCCCGGCATGAAGAGTAACGGTCTTCCTGTATTGTTTGCCCTTTTCCAAGCTGCCTCTATGACTTTAACCGGGTAGCTCCTTCTCCTAAACTGTTCACAAAGCCTCCTCCCATCCTTTAAGAAATCCGAAGCAGAGGAAGAATTGCGTTTGATCCGCAGTAATTGGCTAAAGGGAATGTTTTCCCTCAAATGCCAAGGGTGGAACGAATCAAAGTGTAGATAGGAATTCTTATCTGTTTCCTTATTAAAGGAACGTACCCTGATGGTGTTATCTACATCCCTAAAGGTAATCACATCGAGGTAATTGATCTCATTCTTACTATATTGCCAGGTAAACCTAACATGGGGGTCCCTGTTATTGAGCCATTCGCAAAACTTGACGACCGAGTCTGTCCCTCTATATACGAAATAGAGATCATCAATAAATCGAAAATATTGTATGATCTGTGTTGCAAACGGGTTTGATTGATCCAGGATGTGCTGATTTTCCCATTTACCCATGAAGAGATTTGCAATATTTGGTGCTGCAGAGCACCCCATGGCCATGTCAGGTCCAGTATATATCTTAACTATACTGACTCCATTTTCTAATGCTTTTAGTCTCTAAGTGTTTTTTCCTCAGGTGCACCAGTTCCCAGGCAGCATTCCCACCAGAGGAGACTGTTTTGTCTAACACCGTTCCACCAGGCATTGGCCTTGAAGGAGAGCAGCTTCCCAGGACTGAAAGATGTTGTTTTGAGAACTGTGGGGGGAGGCTGTTCCAGATGGGTATTGTTACTCTGTATCCTATGCTTGCTCTTCATTGGTAACAATGATCATGTACCATCCTGAGTCTCCTATTCAGGACAGTGGACTATAATGGATCTTTTCTGCAATAAAACTTCCTTTGCTAGACATTGGACTTATTCTTGCTTCTAAAGGGAATCTTGCAGAGAGTACCTTATCTAGCCACAGTCTGACATTTTGTTACCAATCATGTCTGAGTCGGGCCCAGCGGAATCCAAGGTTGTCCCGGACAGGGATCCTTTGTTTGATCCGTATGCGTCTCCCGACAATCAACCGGTGCAAACCCAAGACTCCCAGGAGCTGGGAGCAACCGGGAACGGGACCGGAGCATCCACTTCCACCCTGCCTCTCATCGACTTCAGTACTCGGAACGAGACCGAAAGCAACCTCGGGGCAAGGCCGAAAGCAACCGCTCTCCCCTTGATTTCGGTACCCACCCCGTCGGAGTGGGGAGCCAGACCCCGAGAAACCAGAGAGCGCCGGGCAGGTGGACTCCATCCACGAGTCTCGATGGACGGGCGCCGAAGCCTGGAAACCGTTCCGGAACTAGATAGCAGCCAACCATGGCGATATTGGAACCGGACGTTTGAACAGATGGAGGGGGACACGTCTCGCCGTGGAGCCCTGAGTTGGGATTATTCCGAACTTGCTCCGTGGAAAGAGCCAACGGAAGTCCCTGAACAAAGTTGGGAGCAGATACAAGGTCGCACCTATGCGGTAGATACCAGCATCTCGGCCGTGACGGGTATGGCCAAAGGGATTCTAGCCGCGAGGTCGCGAATAGTCCGAGGAGACCCTCCTCCGTGGGGCCCTTTCTCCCCGGTGAGTACAGCGAATGAAGGTTCCCTGGGCGAACAACCAGGGCCAAGTCGAATACAACAATTAGAAGCTAAACTGATGGATATGGAAGAAAGTTTGGCTCACGCCATTCATTTAATTTCCTCAATGGGGGCAGGAGAAAGACTGTCTCCTGAAGAGATGGCAATCCAGATAGCTACCCTTCAAAGTGTCATCTCCTATCCGATGGAGGAAGTTCAGCAGCGGTCGTCACCTACCGGCGAGGGGGGCACCTATCCTGGCGAATCGGGAGAACAACCCAAGGAACTTCCCATTCAGCGGGAAATTCCACCGAGAAGGGATCACCCGAGTGGGCCATCTGATGAAGCTCCCATCGAACCTCCGATCACGGGAGCGGAGGCGCCGCCAGACGAGACCCCTGTCGAGAGGCCTACGGAAGGGGAGGAAAAGCCAAGTGATACACCGGTGATACCCCCACATACTTCCCCTATAACGGTCCGGCCGGACCAAGCGGGAGCACCCGTGGCTCCATCAGGGGAGGGAGCCCCTGGTCAACCGCGCGAAACTGTTCCCGTCGGACAACCTCCGGGAGATGGTCTACCAGCGCCAAAAGGCCAGCCGACGCTTCCCAGAACAACAACGCCGGGAGGGGCAAGCCCGCGCGGCCTTCCACCCATTCGGCCTTCGCCGCTGCGGCCCCTTCCGCTTCGACCACAACTAACCCCGCCGCTGCAGCCGATACGTTTGCCACTGGAACAGCCTTTAAGACCTCCTCCGAACCAATCGATGGGGCCTACACCACTACGACCCCACCAACCCACCCCTCAGCGGCCGATCACTACTCCGCCGCACCAACCTCAACTGCCAGCACCTCAACCGCTACGGCCAACGCCTCCGGCATTGCCACCCGCCAGACCCAGACTGCCGCCACCCGCCCAGCCGAGAGCACCACCGCCAGCTCAACCGAGGCCGCCACCCCCGGCTCAACCGGTGATGCCGCCGCCAGCGCAACCAGCACCGCCAGCACAACCGGGTCCCCCCATACCTCAAGCACCATTGATGCTTCCGGCGGACTTCTACCCAGCACCGGCTCCGAGGCAAGACCTCCCAATGGGTTGGGTGAAACTGGACGCCACTTTTGATGGGGATCCCTCCAAACTGGGCTTTTTCCTAGTGCAAGTCTTACAATTCTTCAACCGGTGGGGACACCTCTTCGGCAGCGAGGCCAGCCAAATCGAACATCTCGGCTCCCGCTTACAAGGGAAAGCAGCAGACTGGTACGTAGGACTATATAATATTGGGGCCCCAGAACTTGATACTCTCCAGGGGTTGGTAGATGCTATTAGAGCACAATATGAAGACCCCTTAGAGGAAACCAGGGCCCGAACAGAATTGCAGGCCATTAAGCAGGGCAGCATGTCAGCGAGAGACTATATCACGAAATTCCGACAATTGGCTGCCAAGTGCCCCAGGTGTGAGGAGTCCACAAAAATTATTCTGTTCAAACAAGGACTTAATCCGAGACTTTTGGACAGAGCCCTCATGCAAGACAATCCCCCTACGCTGTTAGGTTGGGTTCAACTTGTTTGCGAAGTGGAGAATCGCATTTTAGAAGTCCGTTTGGTTGAGCAACAACAACAAACGGGACAAAGGAGACCATTGACCCTACAGAAGGGAGCTCGGGGAGCGGGCTACGCCACTCGTGGAGCGAGAGATGCTAGATGGCAACAAGGGCTGTGTTTGCAATGTGGACAGGCTGGTCACTTTGCAGCACAATGCCCCTACCGACCTGTGCAAAGACCTCCGCTTCAATTACGGCGTCCAACCCTTGCTCCGTTCCCTACGCTCCAACGCCCGACTCCAGCTCCACGAGCAAACAGAGGCCGTGGCGCTTCCCAAAGGCCAGCCTCAGAAAGAGGGCTGGAAGCGGAAGAAGTCATGGAATACGATCCCGCTTCCCCATCTACAGAGATCAACCCAGAAAGTCCCCAGTCGGGAAACGAGATGGATCTGTCGTAAAAGGGCCCAAACGACAGATCCGCCCCAAGCCCGTCCCTGCACGGAACCGGCCACCTGGGTCCATTTTATTCATGCCAGTGACTCTAATCAACCCAGAGAGAAAAATGCACATTCGAGTGCAAGCTCTTATTGACTCGGGTTGCTCAAGAGACATCATAGCCCCAGCTCTAGTCAATGGACTGGTCTTACCAACTCGGGATTTACAGAATCCAGTAATTTTTGAACAAATGGATGGTACCAACATGAATCCGGTCACAACTGAAACCATCCCGGTGATCACAGGCATGGGACAACATTGGGAGAAGAGGTCCTTTGTCATCAGCTCTACTGCCAAGTACCCGTTAATTCTGGGCAGCAAATGGCTATGTGATCACAATCCCTACATAGACTGGGCTCAGGGATGTATTACCTTCAACCATGCCAACTGTAAAAATCACCGTTGGAATCAAAACTGGGGCGAAGACCCAACTTACAAAGAAAAGGCCCTCCTCACCCAAGAAGAAGTCAACCAAATACCCGAACCTTACTGGCCTTTTCTAAATGCTTTCTCGGAGGAGGAAGCTGACACTCTACCCCCGCACCGACGAACGGACTGTGCGGTGGAAATTCTACCCGGAGCCTCATTGCCTAAAGGACGACTCTATCCCATGAGTCTCCATGAACGTGAAGAGCTCCGGAAATTCATCGACACCAACCTCCAAAGAGGGTTCATCCGCCCAGCCTCTAGCTCCCACGCCGCTCCAGTTCTCTTCGTGAAAAAGAAGGATGGGGGACTCAGGCTGTGCACGGATTTCCGAGGACTGAATGCAGTGTCCACCAACAACGCCTATCCTATACCGCTCATCCGAGACCTTCTCAACGTCGTGGCCCAAGGTAAGATCTTTACAAAATTAGATCTGAAAGATGCTTACTTCCACGTTCGTATCAAGGCAGGGGATGAGTGGAAAACCGCATTTAATACGCCCCTCGGACAATATGAATACCTAGTTATGCCTTTTGGATTGACGGGAGCCCCGTCTGTATTCATGTCCATGATTAACGAAGTTTTACATGAATTTCTATACAAAGGGGTGGTGGTGTACCTTGATGATGTTTTAATTTATTCGGACACAGAGGAAGCACATGTTCAAATGGTACAAAAGGTCTTGGCCACCTTAATGAAGAATAAACTGCCCATTAAATTGTCCAAATGTGAATTCCACAAAACCGAACTCACTTACCTTGGGTACTGTATCTCACAAGAGGGGTTGAAAATGGATCCAGCCAAAGTACAGGCGATCCAGGATTGGCAAACACCCACCACCCGTAAAGAACTGCAATCCTTCCTGGGGTTTGCCAACTTCTATAGAGACTTCATAGCGAACTTTGCCCAAATCACACTCCCCTTAACAGAATTGCTGAAAACCAAAGATAAAGGGGACCAAGCCAAAAAACCCTCGGCTAAACTACAATGGACCCCCGATTGCCAAATGGCCTTCGAATGTCTAAAACAGCAATTTGTAACGGAACCCATCCTCTCCCACCCTAACGAACAGTCCCCCTTCATAGTACAGGTCGACGCCAGCGATACGGCGATAGGGGGGGTTTTGCTGCAGAAGGGGGAGGATGGGAAATTACGGCCTTGTGCATTCTTGTCCAGAAAGTTCTCAGAGGCAGAAAGGAATTGGAATGTGTGGGAGAAGGAGGCCTTTGCAGTGAAAGCAGCTCTCACAAACTGGAGGCATTGGCTGGAGGGGGCGAGATACCCTTTTGAGGTCTGGACAGATCATAAAAATTTGGAGGCCCTCCGAAGCCCACGCAGACTGAATGCCAAGCAATTGCGGTGGGCGGAATTCTTTTCCAAGTTCAACTTCACCCTCAATTATCTCCCGGGCAAAACTAACTTTTTGGCGGACGCCCTGTCGCGCATGCCCCAACATAAGAGCAAACGGGCGGAGACTGTCGACACGGTCTTCTCGCCTAAGCAACTTGGGGGCGTGGTGACTACTCGCAGCCGCGCTAAGCAGCCCCTCCCGGCCGACCAAGAATGGAAATCGAAACTTAAAGCTGAAGTGGAGAAGGAGGGGGATAAGGCACCACGAAACAAACTAACCCAATCCCCACAGGGGGATTGGCTAGCTGGAAGCAAGTTGTATGTCCCAGACAGCTTTAAGCTGGAAGTCTTGCAGCGCTGTCATGATGCTCCCACTGCTGGACATTATGGGTACCTGAAAACTTTACACCTAGTTCAAAGACAATTCTGGTGGCCGGGCATGCGCAAAGACATTTCCCAATACGTTGGTTCCTGCCCTATTTGCCTCAGCGCAAAGACCAGGAAGGGGAAACCTCCGGGTCTCCTGCAACCATTAGAAACACCGAACAGGCCCTGGGAAATAATCTCCATGGACTTTATCACTGATCTACCTCCCTCGAAAGGACATAATTGTATTTTAGTTGTGGTAGATCTGTTCTCCAAACAAGCCCATTTTATACCCTGTACCGCTATACCCTCCGCTCGAAAACTAGCGGACCTGTTTCTAAAGCACATCGTAAAATTACATTCTTTTCCGTCCAAGGTGATTTCGGATCGCGGCGGACAGTTCGTTGCCAACTTCTGGCGGGAGCTTATGAAAATGTTGAATATTGAACAAGGTATCAGTTCAAGCCATCACCCACAAACCGACGGGCAATCCGAAAAAACAAACCAAATATTAGAACAATTCCTTCGTTGCTACATCAATTTCCAACAAGATAATTGGGTGGACCTTCTCCCTCTAGCAGAATTCTCCTATAACAACAGTGTACACGCTTCAACGGGAGAAGCCCCCTTCAAGATTGTATATGGAACTCACTTCAATCCCTTCCCGTTGGACGCACCCCCTCTCCATTCCTCTAAATTGCCAGATGTGTCCTCATGGTGGGGGGAGGCAGTGCAGCAATGGACTATCATTAAAAGACACCTTGAAAAAGCCAAACTGGATTACAAAAAGTACGCAGATCGCCATCGTGTGGCCGAATGGGAATTACAACCAGGGGACCATGTGTACATTTCCACAAAGAACCTAAAGCTAGCTCAGACAAGCCGCAAACTCGCTCTGAAATTCTTAGGACCTTTTCCTGTGCGCAAGGTAATAAATAAAGTGACTGTTGCTGTAACATTGCCCAAGAACCTTCGCCATGTGCATGATACGTTCCATGTCAGCCTTTTGAAGAAAGCTCCCACCGATAACAAATGGCATATCAAAGCTCCACCCATTCCAACTTTAATAGACGACCAAATACACTATGAGGTGCAACAAATCTTAGACTCTAAAATCAAGAGAAATCAGCTTTTTTACCTCATTAGGTGGAAGGACTTTGATTCTGGTTACGATGAATGGGTGAACTCTGCACATGTTCATGCTCCTAGATTAACCAAAGCTTTTCATACTCACTACCCATACAAACCAGGGGGAGATTTGTTTTAAGGGGGGCAGAAATGTCAGGTCCAGTATATATCTTAACTATACTGACTCCATTTTCTAATGCTTTTAGTCTCTAAGTGTTTTTTCCTCAGGTGCACCAGTTCCCAGGCAGCATTCCCACCAGAGGAGACTGTTTTGTCTAACACCGTTCCACCAGGCATTGGCCTTGAAGGAGAGCAGCTTCCCAGGACTGAAAGATGTTGTTTTGAGAACTGTGGGGGGAGGCTGTTCCAGATGGGTATTGTTACTCTGTATCCTATGCTTGCTCTTCATTGGTAACAATGATCATGTACCATCCTGAGTCTCCTATTCAGGACAGTGGACTATAATGGATCTTTTCTGCAATAAAACTTCCTTTGCTAGACATTGGACTTATTCTTGCTTCTAAAGGGAATCTTGCAGAGAGTACCTTATCTAGCCACAGTCTGACAGGCCACTCCCCTCACTTGAAAAAAGAACTGATCCTAAAAGCGAAAATAGTTTTTTTCTAATATCAGGTCCAAAAGCTGTAGAAAAAAATTCTTTGATGGTCTATTGCCTCCTACTGAATCCAAAGCCTCCTCCACTACCATTCGTGCCAAATCATGTGGAATGATTGTATATAATGACGTTACGTCCATGGTGAGGAAGCATGCATCCTCCACCATGGGTGTCCCCTCTATTCTTTGGATGAAGTCCCTGGTATCCTGTATGAGAGGACCAATTGCTGCAACTGCTGGTTTCAGGGTCATATCCAGAAGTAGAGCTAACGGTTCCAGAATAGACCCGCATCCTGATATAATCGGCCGTCCGGGAGGGGGGAAGATCTTTTTATGTATTTTTGGTAGTATGTAGAAGACTGGTATGCGTGGGGTTCTAGCTTGTAATAACTTGTGTAGTTGGTCATCAATCTCGCCCATCTCCCTTGCTTCATCAATAACTACCTTAATGATGTCCTTAATATGCTTTGTTGGGTCAGATGGAATCCTGAGGTAACTAGAGGCATCTCCTAGCTGCCTATTCACTTCCTCCATGTACATATCCCGGTCCATAACTACCACTCCCCCTCCCTTATCTGCCTGTTTTATGATGATGTTTTTATCATTTTTTAAATTGCTGATTGCTCTCCTCTCATCCTTGGAAAGATTCTGCCAGGTCCTTATCGGTTTGCTCTCAAGATTTTTAATGTCCCGCATGACCATATACTCAAAAGTATCAATTCTGTGATCGGTCATGGGAGGCATAAAGTTGGATTTTTGCTTGAGGCGCTTAGGTATCTCTAACCCTGAGTCCTTGTTTTTCACTTCGGTCGTTCCACTGAAAAAAGCTTTCAATAGAGGGGACACCCATGGTGGAGGATGCATGCTTCCTCACCATGGACGTAACGTCATTATATACAATCATTCCACATGATTTGGCACGAATGGTAGTGGAGGAGGCTTTGGATTCAGTAGGAGGCAATAGACCATCAAAGAATTTTTTTCTACAGCTTTTGGACCTGATATTAGAAAAAAACTATTTTCGCTTTCAGGATCAGTTCTTTTTTCAAGTGAGGGGAGTGGCCATGGGGTGCTCTGCAGCACCAAATATTGCAAATCTCTTCATGGGTAAATGGGAAAATCAGCACATCCTGGATCAATCGAACCCGTTTGCAACACAGATCATACAATATTTTCGATTTATTGATGATCTCTATTTCGTATATAGAGGGACAGACTCGGTCGTCAAGTTTTGCGAATGGCTCAATAACAGGGACCCCCATGTTAGGTTCACCTGGCAATATAGTAAGAATGAGATCAATTACCTCGATGTGATTACCTTTAGGGATGTAGATAACACCATCAGGTTACGTTCCTTTAATAAGGAAACAGATAAGAATTCCTATCTACACTTTGATTCGTTCCACCCTCGGCATTTGAGGGAAAACATTCCCTTTAGCCAATTACTGCGGATCAAACGCAATTCTTCCTCTGCTTTGGATTTCTTAAAGGATGGGAGGAGGCTTTGTGAACAGTTTAGGAGAAGGAGCTACCCGGTTAAAGTCATAGAGGCAGCTTGGAAAAGGGCAAACAATACAGGAAGACCGTTACTCTTCATGCCGGGAACGAGGGGCCAGGGTGACAGGTTAACGTGGGCGTTGGATTTCACCCCCAGAGCCAACCAGATCAAAAAGATAGTATATCGACATTGGCCTCTGATAGAAGGGGTAGAGGGTTGTGAGTCTAGACCAAGGATTGGTTTCCGCAAAACCAAAAGTTTAAGGGACGACCTGATACGGGCGGATATTAGAGAGAGGGAGAAACATCTTGATCTCCCACAGGGTAACTTCCAGTGTGGCAATTGCCAAATTTGTAGCATCATGAATGTAGGTAGGGAGTTTTACATCAGAGACATCAGAGACAGTTCACCATTTCGCCAACTGCCAGACCAAGGGGGTAGTTTACCTTCTGGAATGCCCCTGCAGAATGCTTTACGTCGGCTGCACGTCCAGACCGGTCAAGGTTAGAATACTGGAACACATATCACGCATCCGCAATAACATACAGGAAGCTCCACTCACACAACACTACAGGGAACGCAGTCACCCAGAGAATGCCCTTAAGGTAATGATCCTAGAAGTAGTGGGAAGAACTAGCGCCGATACAATCCAAACAAGGCTTCTACGCAGAGAAGCTTTTTGGATTCACAAACTCGACACGATAAAACCAAAGGGACTGAATAATGAATTATGTTTGAATTGTTTCTTGTGAGGAACTGAGGCACATAGCATGTGAGGTCACAGCATATAGTGTGTGGTTGCCTTAAGAAAGGGTGTTACCAACAGGCTACAGCTGATTTAAATAGGGGGCAGTTTGCAATGACGTACAAGGAAGAGAACAAGCATACCTACTAACCAGGCGATGAGAGAAATGTGGTGGTGACATTCTATTGGGGAGTGTTTGTAAGTAGGAAAGATTGTGAACTACAGGGAAGGGGTATTATGGAGAAAAGGCTGTAAACGGGTAGCATACTCATAGAGTGTTTTCATCATAGATGGCACGCTCCTGAAGAAGGTGGCACAAAATCTGCGTTCGTAGCCGGCCCCAGATTGAGCGTGGCGGTCTCCACTCCCTCCTTTGGAATTCATTTGGGCTTTACACCACCTTTGGGAAGAACTAGTTGAAGGAGAGGAAGGAGTGAATCTGTATAAAATTTATTGTATTACTTACATACCTGGTATTGTAGAGCTGTACTGCACCGGAAATGAAATTGCACATGTAATATTTTGCACTTGTACGATTTGCACATGTATGAATTGTCCTATGAGCAATGGTCTTTGTATGAATTGCAATATTGGCTCAACGAACAAGAGGCACTTGCACTTTGAAAATTGTATAATCATTCATTATTGTTGCGGCTTGCACACAGAGTGCAAACGTTTCTGTGGGTAATCCCTCCCTTGTCTTTACTGCGGTTGCAGAAACGGCCATACTTTTCTTTTTCATTGAAACAGGCTGTGGCATGTCTGCTTCTAAAGAAGCTTACCCTAGATGAAGGAAGTCTCAATAACTATCATCCTGTTGAGAAAGGGGATTGAACAGGTGGTGGACGGACAACTTCAAGCTTTGTTGAGTGAATCCTTTCCAATCTGGTTTTAGGCCTGGTTATGGGACTGAAACAGCCTTAGTTGACATGGTAGATGACCTGTGCCCGCAGGTGAACAGAGAGAGTAAAACTCTGTTGATTCTCCTGGACATCTCAGTGGTTTTTGATACCATCAATCATAGTATCATTCTGGCTCACCTTTCCAAGCTGGAACTGGAGGCACCATTTTGTGGTGGTTCCAGTCCAAGCTGGAAAGTTGGTGATGCTTTCAGAAGGTGATGCTGGTGTACTGCTGCTCAGCCCCTTGGCCTTTGGCCTATGGGGTCCCACAAGGCTCCGTCTTGTCTCCTGTGCCCTTTATCATTGACATGAAACCTCTGGGTGAGGTCAACCTCTGGGACCAGCAACCTCTGGGTTGCTGGTCCCAGCCAACATTACCTAGATTACCTGCCAACATCGTCTCCACACTGTGACACTGAGAGATCTCTGTCTTTTGGTGCTACGCCTCTGAAGATGCCAGCCACAGCTGCTGGCAAAACGTCAGGAACTACAATGCCAAGATCACGGCTACACAGCCCAGAAAATCCACAACAACCATCGTTCTCCGGCCGTGAAAGCCTTCGACAATATAACGACAGCCTAGTCCTTTATGAATCTACCCAATCATGGTAGTAATCTTCTGAGGCTCTGCATTGGGAGTCCTCACTTTCTGAAATTAGGAGAGGTGGCAATCCAGGGCCGATTCCAGACGGCCCTCTGCCTCCCGAAACGTTGCACGTCGTCGCACGTCGTCGCGCGGAAAACGCGAAATATCGCGTTTTCTCGCGCGAGTTTTGCGCGACCTCGCGCAAAACTCGCGCGAGAAAACGCGATATTTCGCGTTTTCCGCGCGACGACGTGCGACGACGTGCAACGTTTCGGGAGGCAGAGGGCCGTCTGGAATCGGCCCAGGAGAGGGCACCCAAACCTTCATTCATAGCACCCAAGCCCTGGAACTCTCTCCCTAAGGAGACCTCTATTCCCTTCTGTTGCCATCTTCCACCAGCAGGCGAAGGCTTCTTGTTTCATCCGGCATTCTCTCAGTGATCCCTCCTTCCTTCCAAAAGCTTTAACTGTTGTTTTATATTTATGTATGTATTTTAGCTCTGGTTTTAATAGATATAACAATGTGTTTGTGTTGGTTTTAATGGTTTTTAACATGTGATTTCATTATGTATGTCTTTATGTATGTTTTTCATTGCTTAACAGCCTTGGTGGTCCTTATGAGGGCAGCAAGGCAGAATATATATTTTGTAAATAAATAAATCTCTCCAACTAGTGTCAGTGGGGTTTCACTGGTTTCCATGAAACATATTGTCTATTAAGTATGGATAGGACTTCAGCCCACAGTGACATTAGGTTTTGAAATTGTAACAGTGGGGTACAAAGTGTCTAGCAGCAATCCATAACAATGACAGCCATAGATGGGAGCACCTTGTTTGGTACAAAATGCCTTGGGACAATCTAAGCCTTTATGTAGGGGGTGGCATAAAAATGTATTCAATTATGTGAGCCTCTACTTGCAGTCCCTGTAGCCCAGACGTATGTTTACCACCTCAGTGAGAAGAACTAGGCCTCAGTTGAGCCACTAGCTCCAGGTGAATTCCCACAGACTTCAAGCCCGTCAAAATTTCACACTTCGTGTTCAGGTACATTTCATAGCTTAAGTCATGGTGAGAAGCATGTTTTGCCTTATGGGTGAACTTTGTGAGTTGCACAGAAGAGGCAGAAAAGGTCCTAGAAATACAAACACCCGAAACCCATTTTGTTCTCAGCCAGATGCTTAGCAATAGTAGATGATATCCTCTGGAACTCTGTATATAATAATCCAATTGCCTGTTTGTCAGATGAAGAGAAGGGAAAGGCAGCTGCTGTTATCTTGCTTGTTACCACAGCTCCCCATGTGTTTGAACAGAAGGTGCAGTGATACAAGCTTGGCTGACGTAGCTTTCATGTCCATTGCTGCCAGAGCCCAAGAAAGCCGCATAAGCTGTGCAGCTCTAGCATACGATACCAAAGAGAAAATGGACTGGTTTCAAACTGTGGGAGTATTTGTGGCTTTCTTTCTTGCATTTTTTTCTTTAATGCCTCAGAAGAATTTTCAAGGAAGAAATGCCAGGGTATATTTCTGCTACTTTTCCTTTTTCTTTCTTTATGTTTTTTTCAAACAACTGAAGATAAAACACACCTTAAAGTGAAAAAGAGAGGAATGAGGGAAAAAATAAGGTCATTGAACCTTTGCTGACTTCACAATCCTCCTCAAGGATGGGTTAAATGGAATTGGGGCGAGGAATGGAGAAACAACTCCCCCAGCCCTGTTTTGGTACAGGAAAACAGCTTGCAGGGGAGGCAGCAGCACTGCTCCTCCCCTTCTCCGAATACACCATGGTATGCATTGAAAAAAAATCAGTTTCAGTTTGGGATCCAGGGGTTCCAAACCAACTATATACCATTATTGTTTTGTTTTGCCTGGGACACTGCTGGCTCAGATCTAATCCATTTGGGGTTTTTTATCATCATCATCATCATCATCATCATCATCATCATCATCATCATCATCATGAGTTTTGGTCCCATTCTTGGCAACGAGGGCTTCCAGGCTCTTTGGAGCAGCTGTCCTTGCAGTTAAGAGCACCAAAATCACATAGTCTGCCCTCAAAACCATCAGCCTACCAAGTTTGAGCACACACAACTCGGGGAAGGCATCAAGGCGAGTGTTGGGCAGCTGCTCACCAAACACTGTTCTTTTTAGGGAGGGGGGGAAACAAGGCTTAACCAAAAACTGCACCGACCAATACTCCCTCTCCTAATCTGAACTATTGATCCACTGAGTTTTTCCTTAAGCACAATAACACATAGAAAGAGCAATAGACACCATAGAAGGTGAGTGTTGGTGGGCGCATGCTATGGCAGGAAACTGACTGACAAAGGGGTGGCAAGGCAGCTCCCAAACAGGAGAGCACTCCAACTAGTGCAGTGCAGCAATGTTAAAAACAATCCTGCTTTATGTTCACTTTTTTCTTTTTCTATAGAGCAAAATTCTACTGTTGCCTGTTGCTCCATCCTATGCTTCTTTGTGCTTTGTAGTTTTGTTCCCACAATGAGAGGCAAATCCAAATCCTTCCTTTGGATGCTCAGCATTCCACTGCAAAATGGGGCATTCTCACCACAAATCTTCTCCATCACCCTAGTGCAGGCAGGTAGGGAGAATGAATCTCCCCACTCCTGCCCAAACAGACCTATCTTTTCCCCATAAGTTTTCCTTTTGCTGCAGAAGCAGGCAGGATTGTTTTTGAAAGGGCAGAGTATAAACAAAAGCATGTGTATTTGTAATCACTGTGGAACTCTCCTGCCTACAAATTCTGGGGGGAAATTACCCAGTTAGGACTCATAAATATATGAAGCTGCCTCATACTGACTCTTGCCACTGCTTTATCAAAGTTGGTAATATCTATTCTAAGTGGCAGTGGCAGTGGCACTCTAGGACCTCAGACAGAGGCCTTTCACATCGACTCCTATCTGACCCATTTAAATAGAGCCTGGGGATTGAGCCTGGGGCCTTCTGAAAGCCAAGTAGATGTTCTACCACTGAGCTATAGACCATTCCCTGGGGAGGTAGAAATGGAACCCCGAGAGTGTGGTGCTCATACTGAACATCTAGAAGGATGCTATGGTCAATGGTACAAAATGCCATCAAAAGTTCCAGAAGAACAAATAGGGCACACTGCCCCTCTCTCTTTCTCACTTGTCATAATTTTGTTACAAAGGCAGGTTTGAAATTCAATTCATGTGAGTTTAATCAAAAATCGTTTGAACAGCTTGCCCCGAAAAAGAATATTTGCAACAGGACTATAGCTGTTAGAATCCTTTGACTCCAATGACAGCTTCTGTCAAAAGAGGCCAACTCTTTTATTTTATTTGCTTATTTAGGGAATTTTGATGCCACTTCTCCAGAGTCCTGCTCAAGGTGGCATATAAGTAAAAACACCATAAAATTGTATCTTAATAAATTATCAGTACCACCACCCCTCATTAAAATCAAGCCAGGGACATTAAAAACTACATGAAGATATCCATAAAACAATTATCCAAAAACAGACCATAAAACAACTAAAAGGGTATGGTAGGGCACAACTGAATGTTTAAAATTCCTTATTGTCTGGCTCTGGGTTTTGGCCCAAGTAGAGCAACAAGTTTATAAAAAGAAGTCTTTAAAGAAACTTTTTACAAAAATAAATCACACACATTTATATGACCCTAATAATTTGGACTTTACCCTTTGACCTTCGCAGTGTGAAATCAAAGCACAATTATTTCAACCAAGGTTTCTAAGACCACATGCTGTGATCCAAAACTGAGTCACTGCAAAGGTCAAATACTCAGAAAGTCTTTCTGTAAAAAGGCTATTTTTCTGGGTCAAAACAAGTTATCAAAAGGTGAAAGCACATTGAGAACCTAGGAGAATGGAAACCCCTAATTGAACAACAAAAGTAACAGTGAACATTTCACCACTCAAGAATTAGACACATATTGATCATTAAGAAAACTAGGAGATACGTTGAACGGGAAGCAAAATTTAAATTCTGACAGAATCTGGCTTGGCAAGGTACACATAATAAAACAGACTACCACAGAACTGGTTAGGTCTCAGTTTCAATCTTATATCCAGTTTTGATAATCTACTTCTTTAGTACTCAGAGAATAATACAAATAATACAGTACAGTGTTTTCACATATGTGAGGAAAGTCCAAAGGAACTGACTACGTTTAAAGAAAAGAGGCAAAGCTGAGTGCTCTTAAATCCCAGTCAAATCAAAAGGGCTTGGGGCTTAATGATACACTTAATTTATAATGTTCTATTGCATTTAGGGCAACATGCACTCACAGTTCTTTGTTGCCTTTGTTTCCTCTACACCTGAAAGGAAGGCCAAACAGAACCAGACTAGCGTCCAAGTTTCAGTCAATTGACAGCAGTACGGGTAATGTTTCTCTGTTCCGTTGACCAGGCTAGCAGGGTATGTGGGGGGTGTATGTTAAATACCCAATCCGCCATAATGGCAAAGCTTTCTATCACAAGCACAATTCAATATATAGATGGCCTTGTGGTAATCTATAGCTTTCCTGGGTCTATGGAATCTTTCCATTGTAGATTATTTAACTAATTGGACCTGGTCACCTGGATGTCCCTTCCAGCTTTTTCCAGAAGAGGGTACTTTGTCATTTGAGATCAGAATCTATAGATCTTTCTTTCACTAGGACATAGAACTTCATTGTTACTCTTTTAATGAAACTGAACCTAAAACAAAATGTTGAGGTCCAAATGATGGCTACCATTAGAGTAAAACAACTGAGGAATTCTGAGGAAAGCAAAAAGCATTTTTTAAAAAAGGCTAGCAAACAGAAGGTTTAGGAAGTCAGAGGGCTTGCACACCATTTCAAGGAGAATATTCAGATAAAACAGCTGAGAACTTTTGAGAGAAGCAAAAAAAGTTTTTGATAAAACTTGTGAAATTTCTCGAGGAGTTCTGCACATCCTGAAAAATGAATGGCAGCTTGCAGTTCTGGAATTGGCAGCCCTTTGATGCATTCCCTGGTGATGTCACGCATAGCTGGTAGCTCTGAGCTGTCACTATCAGTGTTTCTTATAGCTGCCTGGATAAGGTGCTGCCTCAAGCGGCAAAACTAATTTTTTTCTTCCTTCCTTCTTGGTTGTCTTAAATGAGGAAATAACCTTGTGGGCCACAGTTTGTAAGGCACATGTATTTCAGTCGTATTTTTACACAGATGTCAAATATCCAATACTTGGAGTTTGAGGGAGTGCAGGGAGTGTTGCCCAAAGCAATACTAATTTATCAATATAATATCAGCATCTTTCATGAACTGAAGGGTTTACTTTGATGCAGGAGACTTAGCCTATGATGAATTGCATCAGGCTTTCATTTCATTGGCTCAGCCACTACTGATGATGACCAAGATGTGTATTGTCTCTTTAAGGTCTTCAAACAGTTATCTGAATAAATTCTTAGTCTGATGTGCTTGGGTCCCTATGAACACACAATGCTGTCTTACTCTGAACCAGACCATTTGAACTTCTGTTTCAATACTGTCTAATCCTAGTGGAAAGCTGTGGAGCCTTCCAAAACTGGCACCTTTGTGTCTTCACAGTACTGGTTACAGCAGGGCTTTTTTTCTGGGAAAAGAGGTGGTGGAACTCAGTGGTGGAACTCAGGACCGCACAATGACATCACTTTGGGTTAGCTGGAACAAGGGGGGAGTTTTTTAAAGTTTAAATGACCCTCGGTGAAAATGGTCACATGGCCGGTGGTCCTGCCCCCTGATCTCCAGACAGAGGGGAGTTTAGATTGCCCTCTGCGCCACTTGGAGGCATGGAGGGCAATCTAAACTCCCCTCTGTCTGGAGATCAGGGGGCGGGGCCACCAGCCATGTGGCCAGTTTTAAGAGGTGCCGGAACTCTGTTCCACCCCATTCCTGCTGAAAAAAAGCCCTGGGTTAGAGGGACATAACTAGTTTTTATTGCTGACAGAAAAGTTTTAGATCCAAAGGAGTTAGCTGTGTAAGTCTGTAGTAGCAATATCAAAAAGAGTCCAGTAGCACCTTTAAGACTAACCAACTTTACTGTAGCATAAGCTTTCGAGAATCACAGTTCTCTTCGTCAGATGCGTGGTGCTACAGAAAAGTTTTAGGAATCCATTTTGGCCTTGGCGTTTTGAATGATAATAATACCAAGTGTACCTACATACCTCACTCCCCAGATATAAAGTTCAAGCACCCCATTTTGGAGATCCTTTTGTTCCAATGCAAAAGATAACATGAACAGGCCACTCTTTTGAGCTGTGATTGCTTTTCACAGCTTACCCTGGACCTATGATACCTTTGGCAACAGCCAAAGAGGATATGATTCACTCCTAGACATTCTTTGAAGAGCTATATTCTTAACTCTTAGAAGGAGGAAAGTGGCTTTTTTCATTTTTATTCTAATGTAGTTTGGAGTGTGTATGTGACAGCCTCAAGTCCCTGATGGCTCAGCCAGCTGTGCAATGCAATTTTAATATTTTCAATAGAGGGTATAAAATAAATTAAGCTTTTTGCTGTCACCCAATTGCCCCAGATTTTAAGGGTCTGGATTTTCCATTGTTAGAGGTCATCTCCTTTTGCTTATTCTATAATAATCTGTGGTATGCACTGATGGCAGACATATCAGACTTCCAGTTTATATGGGGGTATTAGGCACGTATAAAATAAATGTATTTATTAACATCTAAAGCACAGTGGAAAACAGCTCCTAACTGACCTAGAAGGCAGAAATCTGCCTCCCCACACACATCGTTTCATCCTGGAAGAATGGAAGAGGGGCTATCAGGAGGACATGTTAGGAATGGTTCAATAGCAATGCATGAACAAGACATTGATGGTCTTATCTTCCCAGAAATCCGCCATTAAAGCTACTTCTGTGATAAAACTTACCTGGAAACTGTCCAAAGGAACCGTTAAAAGTGATGGACCACCAGATGCTGAAAAATTGGTGGTGTGGAGGTCTTGTTTTTGCATGGGCAGGAGAATGAAGAGATTTGCAGAGACAGATTTGCTGATTTGCAGGGTTTGAACAGTTTGAACAGCTGGATGATATTGTTTTGTACTCCTTCTCTATTCTCCTTTCCTAACCCAACAGCTTTAACAAGAACAATTCTTTTGAAGACAGAAGAACTGGGGACTTTCTGCGACTTTGGTGATATGGTAATATTACTGGGATAATGTGAACGGCAGGACATTTTGAAGGTCTTTCATTCATAGGGTTGCCATAGGTCGGAGGCAACTTGAGGGCACATAACACACACACAGTGATAATGTGATTCTTTACAAACTGAGATGGCAGTATGAGAACATAGAAAGCAAAACACAGAAAGGCACACCCAGAAATGACAGCAAATGGCCTTGGAATCCCAGAGGGTTGCCAGGTCCCTCTCACCTCCCACTAGGAGGGTAGGGTCATCTGGCACTCACCTCATGCCATGTACAAGGCATGCATGTGCCCTGGGGCTGATGTGATGATATCACTTCCAGAAATGACAATGAATTAGAATTAGACAATGACAATGAATTAGAATTAGATTCGCTTCTGGAAATGCTATGGGTTGAAATTACGGGCCCAAATGGAAACTTAACTGTGGGAGTTTGTTATCGCCCTCCAGATCAGAAAATAGAGGAGGATTATAAAATGATGACAGGATTAAAGATGACTGCTAAACAAAAAAACTGTGTTGTAATGGGTGATTTTAACTACCCACACATTGACTGGGCCAATGGGTGTTCGAATCGGGGGAGAGAAAGTGAGTTTCTAGACTGTCTCAATGACTGTGCTATGGAACAGATGGTTACAGAACCTACTAGGGGAGAGGTGATCCTGGATTTGGTCCTCAGTAATGCTGAAGACCTGGTGAGAGATGTAAATGTGATTGCACCACTTGGGAACAGTGACCATAATGTTATTGAGTACAACATATGTATAAATAGGAAATTGCCAAATAAGACCAACACAGCCATGTTTAACTTCAAAAGGGGTAACTTTTCTGAGATGAGGGGGTACGTGAAGAAGAAACTGAAAGGGAAAGTAAAAAAGGTCAAAACACTTGGGGAATCTTGGAGACTATTTAAAACTACAATCCTGGAAGCTCAAATTAAATATATACCGCTGGTTAGGAAAGGCACAAATAGGTTTAGGAAAAGGCCAGCATGGTTAACAAGCAATGTAATAGAAGCTGTAAAAGGTAAAAAGGATTCTTTTAGGCAGTGGAAAACTAGTCGGAGTGAGGTTGATAAAAAGGAGCATAAGCTGTGGCAAAAAAAGTGCAAGTCTGTGATCAGACAGGCAAAAAGGGAATATGAGGAGCATATTGCAAAGAACATAAAGAAAAACAATAAACAATTCTTTAAATATATTAGAAGTAGGAAACCAGCTAGGGAGGCAGTGGGGCCCTTGGATGACCAAGGCGTAAAAGGATTACTAAAGGGTGATAGGGAAATGGCCGAGAAGCTGAATGCGTTCTTTGCTTCTGTCTTCACTGTGGAAGATAAGAAGTGCATGCCCACTCCGGAAGCACTGACTTTGGGAGGGGTTTTGAAAGACCTGAGTCACATTGAGGTGACGAGAGAGGAGGTTATGCGACTGCTAGATAATTTAAAAACTGATAAATCACCGGGCCCAGATGGCATACATCCAAGAGTTCTGAAAGAACTCAAGTGTGAACTTGTAGATCTCCTCACAAAAATATGTAATCTGTCATTAAACTCTGCATCTGTTCCTGAGGACTGGAAGGTAGCTAATGTTGTCCCCATCTTTAAAAAAGGTTCCAGGGGAGATCCGGGAAATTACAGGCCAGTCAGCCTGACGTCAATACCGGGTAAGTTGGTGGAAACTATTATCAAAAATAAAATTAGTGGGCACATTGATGACCAAAAGCTGATGAGGAAAACTCAGCATGGGTTCTGTAAGGGAAGATCTTGTCTCACCAATCTGTTAGAGTTCTTTGAGGGAGTGAACAAACAAGTGGACAAGGGAGACCCGATAGATATTGTTTATCTTGACTTCCAGAAAGCTTTTGACAAAGTTCCTCATCAAAGGCTCCTAAGTAAGCTCAGTAGCTATGGGATAAAGGGCCAAGTCCTCTTGTGGATCGAAAACTGGCTAATTAATAGGAAACAGAGAGTGAGTATAAACGGGCACTTCTCACAGTGGAGGGTGGTGAGCAGTGGGGTGCCACAGGGGTCGGTATTGGGTCCAATGCTTTTTAACTTGTTTATTAATGATTTGGAATTGGGATTAAGCAGTGAAGTGGCTAAATTTGCAGATGACACGAAATTGTTCAGGGTGGTGAAAGCCAGAGAGGATTGTGAGGCACTCCAAAGGGATCTGTCGAGGCTAGAAGAGTGGGCATCCATTTGGCAAATGAGGTTCAATGTAGCCAAGTGCAAAGTAATGCACATTGGAACCAAAAATCCAAAATATAAATACAAGTTGATGGGGTCTGAACTGGCGGAGACTGACCAAGAGAGAGATCTTGGAGTCATGATAGATAACTCACTAAAAACGTCAGCACAGTGTGCGACTGCCATAAAAAAAGCTAATGCTATGCTAGGGGTTATTAGGAAAGGGATTGAAAACAAATCAGCCGGTATCATAATGCCTCTGTATAAATCGATGGTGAGGCCTCATTTGGAGTACTGTGTACAGTTCTGGTCGCCACACCTTAAAAAAGATATCATAGCACTGGAAAAAGTACAGAGAAGGGCAACTAAAATGATTAAAGGGTTGGAACACTTTCCCTATGAGGAAAGATTGAGGCTCTTGGGGCTCTTTAGCCTGGAGAAAAGACGACTGAGGGGAGACATGATAGAGGTTTACAAGATAATGCACGGGTTAGAGAAGGTAGAGAAAGATGTGTTTTTCTCCCTTTCTCACAATACAAGAACTCGTGGGCACTCTATGAAATTATTGAGCAGTCGGGTTAGAACAGATAGAAGAAAATACTACTTTACACAAAGGGTGATAAACACATGGAATTCGTTGCCACAGGAGGTGGTGGCAGCTACAAGCATTGCCAGCTTCAAGAGGGGACTGGACAAATATATGGAGCAGAGGTCCATCAGTGGCTATTAGCCACAGGAGATAGATGGTATTCTCTTTGTGGGGAGGTGGTGCTCTGTTGTCTTGGTGCTGGAAGGAAGGCAGTGGGAGGGCTTCTGGTGTCCTGGCCTCACTGACAGTCCTTTAGATGGCACTGGATTTCTAGCCACTGTGTGTGACAGAATGTTGGACTGGATGGGCCACTGGCCTGATCCAACATGGCTTTGCTTATGTTCTTATGTTCTTATGACATCACCACGCTGGCTGAATGAGTGCTCCCACACTCTGCATGGGGCCATATCTGCCCCGAATGAAGTGTGGGAATGCTCCTGCAGCCAGCACAATGGCATCACTTCCGGAAGTGATGTCGCCCTGCCTGTTAGAAGTGTGCACGTGGCGCACGATCCTGAGCTGCTTGCCGGTGGCGGGCAGGCTCCGGGAGCTTGCCACCTCTGGCTGATCATTGGGTGATCAGTGGACGGGAGGGCAAATCCCCAGGAGTTTGCCCACCACTGACAGACACCTGGGAAATCTAGAATCCCACCCCCATGGCTTCTACCAAATTCCTCAACAAATTGCTTCCTCACCTCACCTGCTGTAGGTGTAACTCAATTTACATTTCAAAGCATTCTAAATTGAAAAGAAACCAATAGCTCACATCAGGCACTTCTCCAAAATGATGGTCAAAGGGGAATACAACATAGCATCCAAACTAAAATATGGTTAAAATCATTAACCATAACTTCTAAGTCCATGGGACTCAAATGGCTTCAAGAAAGCAAATGAATCCAAGCCAAGATAGAATAGCTGTTAACTGCAGCAGAAAAAACTTTGGAAACATTTAAGCCAATGATCAACTAATTAAATTTAATTGAATTAAAATAATCTAGCAATAATAAAGAACAAGCATTTATTAAATCATCTTTGAGCCACAGCAAGCAAGATTCTCCAGAGATAGAGGGCACTGAACAGAAATAAATACACTCAAATTACATGGTCCATTAGCATGTCAGTGGTCTCCAGGTAAGGACCAAGCCACACCTAGGTGAGGATGATTTTACATTTTAGAGGTGTGTGCGTGTGTACACATGTGTATTTTTTTCTAATAAGGGAGTGGAACACGTTCCTGTGAATAAGCCCCATTGAGTAAAATGGGACTTCCTCCTGAAGAGAGTTACTTTGGATTGTTCCTTAACAGCACCATCCTTTCCTAAGGAAACTTTCTGGGGAGTGAGTCCCATTGAATAAACTTGAGTAGAATTCTAAGTAGGCCAGCTTGGGAGCTGCTGTATTATAGTGGTTGGACTATGGATCAATACTGGTTCGACTCCCACTACTGCCATCAGCTCAGCTGGTGGCCTCGGGTAAGTCACTCCTCTCAGCCCCAGCTCCCCAGCTCTATTGTGGGGAAAATAACAACAGTGAGCTCTAATCTGTCCAGAAGGGTGGTATATAAGCATGTTGTTGTTGTTGTTTTTATTATGTTGTTGTTGTTATTATGGATCTCTACATGAAAGAGAATTAGGGCTCGTGAGAAGCAAAACTAATGCAGAAAAGAAAATAGATATCTAAAGGGATAAAGTATGTAAGCTGTGCAGAAGGGCAGAAAGCGCTCTATTAGCCCCCCCCCCACACACACACACACCCTTTTCTCTTGAATGGAAAACCCCATCCACAATTCTCACAGATTTCTAAGCCTTCAAGAGAGCAAGTGCCAGCACATTTTCAAAAGTGTCTCTACAAACATGTGAAAACCTAATGAAAAGTCTAAAAACAGCAGGTAAAAATAATTGCATATAGAAAAGTGATAGTCAAGTTGACAATGTTCTTTAAATCCTCAAAATTTGTTTGAATTTTCTCACTACCCTCTCCCCAGTCAAGATGAGCAGCTGCTTCCTCATAAATGTATTTGATTCTTAGCAGAACAGTAAGGAATGGTGAAGATGCCCTGTATGGATATTCTTCGATCATTCTTTTTTTGCGTTCATTAAATGGTTCTTGAAAATGAGTAAAGAGGGAAGCAAAAAATAGAACACCAGAAGGAAGAGGGAGGGATCCTGCTATAATGGTATAAAGGAAAGCAAATTAAAAAATATTGCAAAATGCAAACCTGCTTCTATAATGGGTGTTTTCTTGAAGGATTTTACTAGCACACATTTTATTTGAAAATCCCAAAAGAAGCTGGTTGTTGGTTTTTAAATAACTTGTTCTTATTTCTGCCTGGAGTCATTCATTTTCCTGGCGTCCATTTTTTCCCTCTTGCTGTCAGTCAGGAGGCAGTTGTAAAGGAATAAAGCTATGCAAATAGAGGGGAAAACATGCAGGATAAAAAACTGGATTAGTGCCTTGCCCCTATTAAGTGAGTTGCGTTGTACAAGTGCAACAGGAATGGGTTGCTGTGAAAGCCTGTATAAAACAAATTGTAAGCGAGATGGAGCAGGACAAAATTTATTTTGTTGTATTTTTTATTTTTATTTTACTTCATTTACATCCTGCTTTTCTACCCAGTGGGTCCTCAAAGCATTTCACGTCATCCTCCTCTCCTCCATTTTTCATCACAACAAACCCTGTGAGGTAGAGAGTGTGTGACTAGCCAAAGGTCACCCAGTGAGCTTCCATGGCAGAGCAGGAAATCAAATCTGGGTCATCCAGATCCTAGTCCATCACTCTAGCCACTACATCATGTTGGTTCTCAGTGGGAGATTGGGGCCTTAATTACAGTCCCATCCATATGAGCAAGAACAGGGATATTGTCATACCATGCCTGGCTCTGAGCCCAGAGGAAAGACAGGGGACACATGGGGTGCAGCAGCTGCAGAGGCAAGGCTTTTTTTCAGGGGGAATGCAGGGGAACAGAGTTCCGGAACCTCTTGAAAATGGCCACATGGCTGGTGGCCCCACCCCCTGATCTCCAAACAGAGGGGAGTTTAGATTGCCCTTCACACCGCCAAGCAGTGCAGAGGACAATCTAAACTCCCCTCTGTCTGGAGATCAGGGGGGCGGGGCCACCAGCCATGTGACCATTTTCTCCAAGGGCAACCCACTGAGTTCCGCCACCTCTTTTCCCAGAAAAAAGCCCCGTGCAGAGGTATTTGGTAATCAGAACAGGTCCACAATTAGTACCAGGGAACAGGGTGAAGAACTTTTAATGAATGAGTATCCTGCTCAGGAGTAATGGTTTGGCCATAAGTAAGGTAGTAGGAAGTGGGTGTGACTGAGAAGCAGTAATTAAAAAGAAGAAGATGGAGAAGCACTGAGAAAACTTATTCTTCAGTATCACTATCCAGGATATTTTAGCATGCCCTTCCTCTACGAAACTCAGGGTGCTGAGTTGTTCTCCTTTCCTCCTCACAACAACCTTTTGAGGTAGATTGACCTTGAGACAGAATGATTGGTGAAAAGATTACCCAGTGAACTTCATAGCAGAGTGGGGATTTGAACTCAGATCTCTCATATACTAGACCATCCCTCTATCCATTATATTACATGGGTAGATGTGAGACTTTGGGAAAGAGGGAAGCAGATGAGACTTGGAGACTTCCCAACCTCAGGAGCTAGATCAGTCCAACGGCAAGGGTGACAACATTTCTATGTGGAAGCAGCAACCAAAGGCTGTTCTTTCTGGGGCAGAGGAGGGAAGAATGCTTTCGGGCCCTAAACCTAAATGAAGGTGTTGTTCAAGGTAGCTAAGCCATAAATCAGGCCAGGGTACAACTATGAGTTAAGTTAAACATGCAGGTTTCTAATGGCTGTTAAAAAAAATAAAGGAGAGCCCAAATGGCCTTGACATGCCACTGCAGGGAAAGGAATGGCTCCCACCCGACCCCCCTGCCCTAGCACCCATTTGCCAAAATAGCAAGTGGGGGGCTCTGGTTTTGCTGCTTCACGTGGAGTATTCTGCGCACATGGAGAAACCCAGGGAAATACCCTTCCCCGTGCTATTTTGACATGGAGAAATGGCTTGTGGGGGGAAGCAAGAGCTCTGTGCGGCTGGGATATCCTGAGTTGGGTCTGGGGAACCTGCATATTAGGTTGACCTTGTGAACAATCTTTGTTCGAGAGAGTGAGCATTCATTCTGTAGCCTGGCTGCTCTGTTAAAGGGAACTTGTGCCATCAAATGAGAAACTTCCTTACCTGAACTATGCCTGGTTTGTTGCACTAAGAATAAGATGGTGAAAGGAATCCCCTAGAAGAGTAAATGGCCTCTGACATGGCGAGCTTCACAGATACGCCCCCTTCCTTTAATTGAAACTGATACGCTGGAAGGATCCAAATCAATAAACCCCACAGGGCAGAATTTTCTACATTTCAGCTGTTTTAGTCTTTATTATCCCAAGTGCACTGGCATGCATTTGCAAGAGCAATGTTCCTATCCTGCTGTGCCTTAGTAACCTTTCTATAAGAAGTCCAGGCTGCCACTGGGTTCCAAGCAATCCTGTGCCAATTAGGATCACCTTGACAGAGTAACCTTTTTGAAATGGTGAAGGGAGTCAAAGGTAACTTAAAATATAATAAAAATGGCCACTCACTGTTAGAGGTGGGCACGAACAGTGGGGGGAGGGGGAAACCAAACACGATGTTCATTCTTTGTTGCCATCCACGAACAGGGAATCATGAACAACCACGAACATGACCCTGTTCACGAACATGTTCATGATTGGCTGTTCGTGGGAGGGAGGGGGAGACTCTGAAGGGAAGAAGGTTCCCCATGCCATTTGCAAACAGCGTGGGGAACCTCCTTCCCTTGAAAGTCTCCCTCCTTCCAGCCAGCTGGAGGGAGGGGCAGGAAACTTGGAAGGGAAGAAAGTTCCCTGCACTGTTTGCAAATGGCGTGGGGAACCTCCTTCCTTTCAGAGTCTCCCTACTTCCAGCTAGCTAGATGAAGGGGGGAGACTCTGAAGGGAAGACGGTTCCCCATGCCATTTGCAACCAGCGTGGGGAACTTCCTTCCTTTCAAGGTGTCCCTCCTTCCAGCCAGCTGGAGGGAGGGGGAAAATTTATCAGGAATCCCCTGACAAGCATCTGAGTAGGGGGTGAAGTGCCCCTCTCCCTGCTGCTGTGTAGCAGCAGGGAGAAGGGCATTTCACCCCGGCAGGTGCACTCAGCTGCTTGTCAGGGGTTTCCTGACAGTCTCCCTCCTCTCTCCAGCTGGCTGGAAAGAGGGAGACTTTGAACAGAAGGAGATTCCCCACGCCATTTGCAAACGGCATGTGAAACCTGTGCAGCAGCAGGGAGAAGGGCATTTCACCCCAGCAGGCTGCACTCAGCCGCTTGTCAGGGGTTTCCCTGACAAGCGGCTGACTGGGGGATTTAAATGTCCCTCTTCCTGCGCTGCACAGCGCAGGAAGAGGGAAATTTAAACTCCAGCAGGCTGCAATCAGCCCTTGTCAGGGTTTTCCCTAACAAGCGGCTGAGTTGGGGGTGAAGTGCCACTATCCCTGCTGCTGTGCAGGAGCAGGGAGAAGGGCATTTCACCCCGGCAGGCTGCACTCAGCCACTTGTCAGGGGTTTCCCTAACAAGCAGCTGAGTTGGGGGTGAAGTGCCCCTGGGCTTAGATTGGCATTTCCAGGGCAACAGGAGTTCAAACAGAGTTCAGAAAGTCTGTGCCTACAGTTGCCAAGGGAATTGATTAAAAGGTGCCAGACTGTCTGGCTTGACGAACGGCTGATGAACACCACAAACAGGGCTTGGAATGAACACATGTACGTTGGGAACGGGACCTCATGAACAGCTTGCCCGCGAACACCTGATTGGGCTGTTCGTGGCCTTTTTCTGTTCGTATTGCTGTTCATGCCCGCCTCTACTCACTATTGGAAGAATAGTGAGTAAAACAAATAGTTTTATTTGTTAGGCAGCAAAACAGCTTTAAAAAACACAAGGAGATTCTAACCTCACGGTCCACCAGTTAAACTTGCCCCAACCAATAGTTTTAGTTGATTATTATACCAATAAAAACTTGTGGTCCTAATGAAAACACTATATTAAGAAGAATGCATTTTGTATCATCCTAGCCATTGGGTGTAATGTTGTAAACTGAGACGCCCTGCAACAGATCTTTGTTCTCTGCTATTTCTTCCTCCTGCAACTGGTGTCACTATGTAAAATAGCTATAAGATGCAGCAGGGGGAAAGATGTTTTAGATCCTCTCTGGGGACTTTCTATACAGTTGTGAATGACTGGGAGGAAATGAAAGTTCCTGGGGCAGGAAACTGTATTCTTTGGACAATACACCTAAAAATGGAAGCAGCTCTCTGGTAATCTTCTTTTTACTACTGCTATACATAACTGAAGGGGAGGGGATCGCATGAAAATGTAGAGGGGAGAAATCATATTTAAGTAGCTACAATAACAACTGACAGGAGTTAGCTAGTCGCATATAAGCCACTGAGTCTTGCTGTTTTAATGATATATAAGAACAGGAAATAAAACCTGAGAATAAAAATCAAGTCAGGTACCTAAAGACTCAGGAAACTGCCAAAACAGACAAAAGGAACAGCAAGTGGCTTTTGGAGAAATGTTCAGGTAAATACTACTTGCTTTACTTCTCTTTTGCCTGCTACATCCAGGCAAAAATAATAACAATGTTTAGCATTTATATAGTATTTTTCAAGTGTTTAAGGGACTGACACATAACATCATTCTTTGATTCATTTCCTTCAGATCTGCTTATGGGTCAGATAGAGCTTTAATTTGCTCCAGTGGATGATCTGTATATACTGATGGATAAGGGACATTGTTTCCTTTCAGACTTCTTCAGTCCAGTCAACCATTCCATCTAATTAAAACAATTAGAGCCATTTGTAAGTATTTCTCAAATAACCTTCCATGAATGTTGCTCCCAGGGCTCATTTCAAGGGGGAACACGCAGGAACTCAGTTTTGGCAATTCCCCAAAGAGGTCACATATCAGGTGGCCCCGCCCACCTGACTCTCAGCCATTTTGGGCCCGTTTTGGTCTGGATAGGGGCTGAAACGGCCGGATAGGGCCTCTGACAGGTGCTGGACCACTCTCCCACTCAGCAGTGGCCCAATCTTAAACATTTTGGGCCCTTTTTTGGCCATTTTCAGCCCCTTTTTTGGCCCTGAATGGCCAGGATTGGGTCCAAAACAGCCAGGATAGGTGATGTCAGGCTACTAAATAAGATGATCCATATCCTTTGGTGATGAAGACCATCCACATAGATTATGACAAATTTTACCGGCTGTCAAGGTTGCACACAGGCCAGTTTGTGAGCAGTCCACCTAGCTCTCTGCCATTTGATATGCGCTTATGATTAGCAAAATCATAAGGCCTCTAACTAATGCACTGCAAGCCACAGTAGCAAGCCATCCAGCTGGGAGAGACTCTGCCAGCTCCTGCCTGGGAGACTGGAATGTGAGTGAAATGCGAATGGAATGCTGAGTGATTAGGTGTGATTAGTTCCTGCCCTCCTTGCTGCAGACATGTGAGATTCCTGACAAGAGGGTGCTTGAGGGATTTTCCTAAAACAAACCCTCGGACATTCCACCCTCCATTATCCCATTGATCAGAACGCCAGCTCAAATCCTATCCAGCAATCAAGGGCCATCAATCATCTCTGATAAGTAGATGATAAACTCTTCCAGGGAAAACCTAATCTAACCTTTAAGTTCTTTGTCCTACCCTTCATCAAAACTATTTATGTAACGGAACAAATATTAAGATTCAGGGAGCATTCTGGATATAAATTGGATAAGAAGAAAACAAAGATAATGTTACTCTAACAACGAAAGAATCTGAAAAGATCAGAAACATAACTGACTGTACTATCACTACAAAGCCAATAATATATTTAAGGATAAATGTATCATCACAAAATGAGAACCTTTACAAAGATAATTATCAAAAAGCTTGGACAGGAATTACTGAAGATTTGCAGAGATGGCAAAATCTAAACATTTCATGGTTAGGAAGCATTGCGGCTATCAAAATGAATATCTTACCTAAATTAAATTTCCTTTTTCAAATGATTTCATGGGAAGGGAAGTAGCAGGATGGCCCTTTCTTTTCTCTATTTTTTACTAGTAAAAGCAGGCTGTCCCTTTCTTTTCTCTATTTTTTACTAGTAAAACTGGAATGGTGAACTAAAACTTCTAAGTAAAACAGTTAATCCAGAGCTGAATAAGAAGAAGGAAAAGGAGTTGAATTAAAGGCCAAAAGATGATGAATGGAATATTGGAAGGGGTCGAGATGCCAGATACATGGAATGAGGCTAATATTACATTGATACCGAAGGAGACATTAGACTTAAGTAATGTTAAGAATTATAGACCAATATCTTTAACTAATAATGACTATAAAATATTTGCAAAGATACTAGCAGAAAGACTTAAGACTTGGCTAGTGGAATTTATTGGAGAGGATCGAGCCGGTTTTTTACCGGAAAGGCAAATAAAAGGTAACTTACGAGTGTTGTTGAATGCTATTGAGTACTATGATAAAAATCCAGGGAAGCAGGTTGGTTTTTTCTTTGTGGATGCGGAGAAAGCGTTTGACAATTTGAACTGGGATTTTATGTTTGCAACAATGGAGAAGATGCAGTTGGGAGAGAAATTTATACAAGCAATAAAGGCAATATATAAAAACCAATCTGCAAATATAATTGTTAACTCGGATGTAACCAAAAAGTTGGAAATAAGAAAAGGAACAAGACAAGGGTGTCCGCTTTCCCCACTTCTGTTTGTAATGGTACTGGAGATTTTACTTAGGCAAATAAGAAAAGACAATTCAATAAGAAGATTGAGGACTAAAGGATTAGAATATAAAGTAAGAGCTTTTGCTGATGACATAATGGTGATAGTGGAAGATCCAATAGAGTGCATGCCAAAATTGATGAAGAAAATGAAGGATTTTGGAGATGTAGCGGGTTTTGTAATTAATAAGGTGAAGTCCAAAATACTCTGCAAAAATATGATTAAACAACAACAAAAGGAGCTGATGGACAAGGTGGAATGTGAAGTAGTAAACAAGGTTAAGTATTTGGGAGTGGAAGTGACAGTGAAGAATATTGACTTAATATAAGAATAACTATGACAAGTTATGGCAACAAATAGAGAAAGATATGATTAGATGGAATAAAATGAACTTGTCATGGTTAGGTCGTATTGCAGTAATTAAGATGAATGTTCTTCCAAGAATGATGTTTCTACTACAGACAATACCTATTGTTAAAGACAGTAAACAATTTGAGAAGTGGCAGAGAACGATGTTAAACTTTGTTTGGGCTGGAAAGAAACCCAGAGTTAAAATGAAAGTACTCTACGATGTGAAAGATAGAGGAGGATTACAATTACCAAATTTTAAATTATACCATGAAGCGTTATGTCTGGACTGGCTAAAGGAATGGATGACATTGAAGAATTTGAAGTTGTTAGCATTGGAAGGATATAATAAATTATTTGGATGGCATGCATATCTATGATATGACAAAGTAAAAGCAGACTCTATGTTTCTACATCATTATGTCAGAAGAAGTTTGTTTGCTGTATGGACTAAATACAAGAAATATATAGAAGAGACTATACCAATGTGGATCATCCCTGCAGAAGTAGTAAATGCAAGAACAGAATATGCAGGGGAAGACTGGTTGACTTATAAAGAAATTCTTGAGATACAGCAGAATAACTATATGCTTAAAGGTAATGAAGAATTGCCATTCCAATATGGATGGTTTCAATACATGCAGATAAAAGACCTATATGAGAAAGACAAAAGAAAAAATGGTTTTAGATTACAAAACTCTGAGATTGAGGAGTGTTTGCTTCAGGGGGGGAAGAAAATAATTTCTAAAATATATAAGATATTATTGAAATGGTTTACAGAGGAGGAAGTTGTTAAAGTGCAGATGGTCAAATGGGCAATAAATTGTAATAAGGAAATTTCAATGGAAGCTTGGGAAAAGGTATGGGAAAATGTAGTTAAGATTTCAGCATGTACCACTGTGCGTGAAAATGTATATAAAATGTTGTATAGATGGTATTTAACACCGAAGAAGTTGGCCAATGGTAATAGCCAGATGTCTGATAAGTGTTGGAAATGTAAACAGCATGAAGATTCATTCTATCATATGTGGTGGACTTGTGATAAGGCTAAGCAGTTCTGGGGGGATATAGTTAAAGTTATGTCAGATATTTTACAAAGGAATATAAATAAAACCCCAGAATTGCTGTTATTATGTATGAACCTAGAAGATTTTGATAAAACGGACAGAGTTATGGTGTTTTATATGATCACGGCGGCCAGAATGTGTTATGCACAGATGTGGAAGACTCAGGAGATACCATCTATGGAAGATTGGATTTTTAAAGTTTTGAACATGGCAGAAATGGACAAATTAACAAGGAAATTGAAAGAACAAGAAGAATTGGACTATACATCAAGCTGGGAAAAATTTAAGAAATATGTGGGGGGAAAGTGGGACATGAAGGGGAAATTGTGGTCTTTGGAGAAGTAGGGGAGATAGAAACTTACTTAAGCTTAAAAAGGGGTATATTTTACTATATGTTATGGGATTAGTATAGTATATTTACAGGGGATATGTATGTAATTTTGTTTTACTTAGTTAGCATATGTACTTATTATTACTTATGTAATCTTTATATTTTTAACTAAGATAAGTAATATAGTTAGAGTAGATAGTAGGTATAATATAGATATATATTACATTAGTATTATAGATTTTATGAATTTATATGATATACTTTTTAGATTAAGTTGGGTATGGAAAACTGCGGGGAGTCACCAGAAAAGTGGGGGGGAAGGATGGGGAAAATGCAATGGGGTGAATAATGATAATGATTTTTATGTTTATGTTTGTAAACCCATCCAATAAAAATTCTTAAAAAAAAAAGGAGTTGAATAAAGGCAAAGTGAAGCTTGACAGAAAACAAAAAATCTAACCAGATCAGTCCTCCGACATGCAATATTGATCTGGGAAGATTGCTGAGACTACACACGGGCCTGTTAAGGCCTTTCTCTTCTGTTCTTTAACCCAGGGTTAACAGTTTTCTGACTTGTTTGTTTCATTTTGCACACTACTATTACATATACATTTTCAACTGATTTTTGAAACAGCTACTTTCGTTTGCAATTTGCTGCTGCTGTATTGAATTCAATATATTGCTTCTTATCTACAAAGTCTAATATTAATGAACTGGGACCAGCATATCTGGAAGACTGTTCACTATATTTATTTTACTTCTCTTGTAATCTACCTTCCTCACTGAGACTCAAGGCAGATTACAAATTATAGAAAACAATTTAATCAGACAGCATAAGTTTCCTAATAAACAATATCATAGGACTATGATTACAGAACTGGATGGCAATTTTTTTTTAAAAAAACTGTAATGACATCCCATAATGCAGAGCAGAACCACAAGTGACAAAAGGCACAGATTGGACACTTGTCAGCTTCCCTCAAGTTTTGATGGGAAATGTAAGCAGCTTGGCGGAATGTTGGACAAGTGACAGTTGAAAAGTCCATTGGACAGCAGTCGGAGAACCAAGATGCAAGACCAGGATGCCTACATTTCCCATCAAAACTTGAGGGAAGCTGCCAAGTGTCCAATCTGTGCCTTTTGTCACTTGTGGTTCTGCTCGCAGAAAATGGATTACAAAGGTAGAAGAAAAAACAGTAAAAGCAATAAAAAACAGTTCATTCAGACCTTTTAAGATACCCAATAATAATGTCATGTACCAAATTAACAGTGAAATCCTAAACAGAGTTACACCTTTCTAAGTGCACTGAAATCAATGGGATTAGACTGAAGTAACTCTGTTTAGGATTGCACTGTAAATCTTCTCAACTGGTCCACTGATGGTGTCCCCTCATCGACTATTGTGAAAGGTATGCATTAGGGCTCATGTCTTCTCATTGTGGTCCCCATTTTGTAGGGTGGCCTACCAAAGGCTCGCCCCAACCTGCCCTGCCTGACCACATATACAGTCAAAGAGACCAAAAAGATTCAAATGGCTACCAAATATCAGAACTCATTTAAGAAACTTCCTGATTTTTCTGAATGGGGCATGGTTCAGGTTGGACCTTGATTGGTACATTCTTGAACGCACATCCCATTCCGAAACTACAGCTGGTCCAAAATGCTATAGCATAAATGCCAATGGACATATATTACAGGGAACAATGTTTCCACAATTTCACTGCCTTCAAGTTCCATTCCAAGCCCAAATCAAAGTTTGGGTTTTGGGACCAGGTTATCTAAAGGATCACTCATCTTCAGCCAAACCTGTCCGGATGTTTCAGAATGCTGTTGAATGCCCTGCTATAGTACTATTTCCTATGAATACAAGATGCAGCTATTATGAAGCCATTTCATTGGTAGTTAATAATCATTTCAAAGGATGTTCAGGTCCGAAAGGGACAGTTGTCTACTTTGCATTTTTCCAGACCTTGTTCTCAAGTAAAATTGAATAAAACAGTTGAGCACTAGCATCTGTTGCAAAATGACTCTTGAGCATTGCGCTCCAAGTGATGAAGAGAGACCACTGAGATGGCATTTCTCTTGGTTAGACATGGACATGTACCAATTCAATTCTTATGGTGAGGGCAATGTTAATCCTGACTGCACAGTGAATTGTAGGTGCTGGGGACAAACAGAGGATGCAAGGAAGGGGGACACATTCATGCCTTGCTTATTGTTTCCAGAGACTTCTGGATTCACATTTCAAGTATTACTCATGAAGGCAGCTCTTCCATCTTTCTGATGTTTTGTGATTGGCCTTTTAGAGGGTAAGTCTATCAATGACCTATCCTTAATGACCTACAGAGCCCATTGCTCAGAGTGGTAAGCTGCAGTACTGCAATCCAAGCTCTACTCACAACCTGAGTTCGATCCTGGCAGCAGCCGGGTTCAGGTAGGCAGCTCAAGCCTTCCATCCTTCCGAGGTCAGTAAAATGAGTACCCAGTTTCCCGGCGGTAAAGTGTAGATGATTGGGGAAGGCAATAGCAAACCACCCCATAAAACGTCAGTCAAGAAAACATTGTGATGTGATGTTCCCCCATGGGTTAGTAAGACTTGCACAGGGAACTACCTTTACCTTTTACCTATCAATGACTATTTATCCAACCCTAGAAATAAGCCATGGGGAAGGGCTTTTATCTTTATGAGCAGGGCTGGTTCTCTGGCCAAACCCCACAAAAGACAGCTTTGGGTGGCGCTATGAGCAAGCTGGTCATGCACCACAGGATCCAAACTACCCCCTCTGGCAGCAAAACAGACAAGGGCCTGTTCTGCTGCCAGAAGAGATAGTTTCGACCATGAGCTCTGGGAGCGATAGGCATATCTTGCTTGGGACAACAAGGTCCTTTGAGCATGTCTTACTTGTGATATTCCCAGGAAAAAAATCTGCCTGGTAATTACTGGAAGCAGAATCCCCTTGGTTGATTGACCATTTGTCGTATTTACTGGAGCACTGCTTATGTTCTTGCTGGTTTTTCAACATCTGATTAAAACATTTGCAAGTACTGGGTAACTAATATTCTTGGAAGAAGCTATTTCTTGTTTGGTTGTTCAAAGATCATGGTAACTTTTCTTGCTAAGCATCTTAGGAGAGTTCAGGATCCTTATTTTTTTTAAAAAAAAGTTGCTGCTGTGCAAGCTGCCATCCCCTACCTTGTAATTGGGGCCTAAATCTATTGTTCTTGAATGTATGAACTTGAGTGATTTGACTGCCTATTATAAAGGTGATTCAAAGAAATAATTGCTCATAATTTAGATGTGATTTTCTGGAGAACAAGTAATTAGAAACTATTTCATTTCCTTTTCAGTTTTCCAGGAAGGGCTATCGAAATCTTTTAAATGTAACTGCACATTAGATTATGCACAGTAAGATGCTGCTCACAGGAACAAGAAAATAAGTTTTAAATGACTCCAGTGGACTAATGTAATCTACCTGAATTGAAAGGCTCCTCCAAAGGCAAATCAGTGGAAGGGAGTGGGGGGGAGTCATATTTGAAGGGAATGTAGCTCAATCACAGGCCCAAGCTATTTACAAGATTGTAATGGCCCTGTGTGTGCTCACAGGAAGAAATCAGTGATGGAGTAATCTCTCCAAATCTGTCCACACATGCCAAGGTGAAATCAAGCATGAACAGCCAATTTTCAATATTCATCGAGACCTTTTGAGCTCAGCAGGGCTGTGCCAAGAGTATTCTGGGCCCAATCCCAGCATTCCCACATTCACAACCCCCTTTTCCTACTGCATAAAACAAAAAAACTCTACACCCAAATGTACATGAAATGACACTCTTTGCAGTAAGTGGGATATATCCATCCACTGTAGGACATGTGCATGCACTTTCCAGAGAGGGCTGCTTTCTGTCCCACCCATTAGCCATCTGTTCCATCCACATAGCTTTCTACAAGGATAGAAGCAAGGATACCCCCCATAGGATACACCCCATGACCAGCAGACTGTTGAGCTGATGTCAACTTGGAATCCACAGAGACTCCTGGTGCGCTACCTCATACTGCCCCCCTGCCCCCGCATGCCAACCAGTCTTTGTCAATAGCATCTATCTGTTTAAAACAGCAACTCCTTGTTTTCTTCAGCAGCAGTTGATATTCCTTGATGAAACAAATGAATCTGCTGCCAGAACAAATGAGGTAAGTACTGCTGCATTGTAGAGACAGATGTAGTTGCTGAAGAGAATGCGTTAAAGAGGAGCAACCCCTAGGGTTGGCATCAGCATCCCTTTCTCTCCAGCCCTATATTTGCATAACCAGAGACAGAGATGTGCTTGGGTAAAAGAGGCCCCACAAATACCAAAAACATTATTAACTAATCATTATATGTGTTTGAACTGGCTCTGGAAGTGAAACACGCTGACTTCTGCCACTATGAACAGATATGTTTGGATGACATTTTACCACCCCATGCTTTGGAATTTGGCTTTGGGCATGGGTAGAACAGGATTGTCACCAAAATAAGTGTGTACTTTTTATTTTTAAAGGGTATAGAACAAACTGGGGCAGTCTATAAAAGGTCGGTAAAAACTAGAGATCAGCAGATTCCCTTGTTACCCAGAAAACAAGGGGGGACCTGTGTGTGTGACCTTCACACACAAACGTCCTAATCTGGTTTGCAGAATCTATAATGCACACTCATGTCTCTGATATTGTGGGAAAGGAAGAGAAGGCAATTCTAACTCAAATAGATTAGGATTAACTATAAAGGATAGGTTAAAAGGCTGAGAGAAACAGCGTTCAACCCAGAAATGCACACAACCAGCCCAAACCAAATTCCTTGTGGTTACATAGAATATCATTGAATCTTCTGTTTGGGTTTATTTACATGCCAGGGTCCCAACGTGAGAAAAGGGGTAAGGAGATGAGAAGGAAGATGAAGCAGCAGCAAAGGGAGACAGTTTGAGAGAGGGAGTGTTGAGGAGGACTCGGGCAAGCTGGGTAAGGGTATGGAGGTGGTGCAGAATGTTTGGGAGGAGAGAGAGAGAGAAAGAATGTGAGAGGGAAGGAGAGATGTTAAAGGGGATGCATACTATGCCTCTTGGATACACACCTTAACGTGGTGAGGGGATTTGAGCATGTCAGTGAAGCTGATAGCAATATTGTAAGGAGCACAGATTCGATCAAGAGTCTAAACTCCTAGCAGAGTCACTCAAGGTGGAATGGTCAACACTGAGATGCTAAGACTAAGACTCCCCTTCAGGGAGTCTAAGATTCTAAGACTAAGATTCCCCTTCAGGAATCAATCATCACATCAGCAGAAGAGAATTGGTGATGAGAATGGAGGAATCCTTGAAGGATAGCTACTGGGCAGCAGGAGTAGTAGAAGGTGACCCTTGCAGAGGATCTTTCACAGACGATGGCAGTAAAATTTCAGCTATTATTATGATGATGATGATTTATAAACTGCCCATCCTCAGGGGCTCTGGGCAGCGAACAACAGTTAAAATCAATAATAACAAGAAAACAATAATTCTAAAATCAACATACAATAAGAAATAATAAAATAAATTAACCAAATACATTAAAGTGCAATGATGGGGAGAACCCTGCCCCAAAGGTGGGAGTACTAGCTAACTCTGGTACTGAATAGAAGAAGGCAATAGTAAACCCCTTCTGATCATCTCTTACGTCAAAAACCCTATGATGAGAAAACACACTATGCCTGCTCCTGTAGCTTTGAGTTGGACTTCATTAGCATGGTTTTATTTTATTTTATTTATAGTCCACCTTTCTCACTGAGACTCAAGGGAGATTACATACTATAAAACAGTGCAATCAGACAGCATAGGACAACCAATGAACAATGCAATTGGATTCAACTACAGTATTAGTAGATAATGCAAAGAACAAATTGCCTAAGACAAGGTATACTATGAACAATACACAAAGTGGATTACAAGATACAGGACAATGCAGTAAAAGCAGGTTGATACCTACAATAACCATTGCAGTGGAATATAATCTTATTCATTATAAAGGGGCACTCCTGGGCCATTATATTTTACTGTACAGTGCTAATCTCTTTTTTAAAATGCCCTCTTGAACATTACCACTACGTACATTGTCCAGAATGATATGTGGGAGGCTTTCTGAGGTAGGCAGGCTATTCCACAAGGTGGGAGCCACCACAGAGAATGCATGCAAAGGGGCAGCTGCAGAGGGTGGCACCTTTAGAAGGCTCAGATGCATTCACTATATACTTTGGATTTCCAGGACTTCCTCTATTTACCATTAAGAGATGTGATAAAGATTACTTCATTAAGAGTTACTCTGAAGTTAGTGCTAATTTGTGGCAGGAGATGATCCTTTGGTAATTACCTCAGAAAGGCAGCTTAATTTTCCTGTTGTATCTGTTGTACCTGAATGGATTTTGATAGTCTATAGGCCCTGGTCATAGGATGATCTCAGAAAGTAACAAGGCTTGCCCTCTGGCAAAAGGGTTTCACAGCTTCCTTGCCTTCTTCTAGTGAGTCAATGTTGCGACAGAGAAAAAATCATTTCATTTCCTTGAGAAGTCAATTAAGATTCTGTTGATGTGGCAAAGATAGGGTCGAGGTAGGTTAAGCTATACCTGTGCCTTCTAGGATGCAGAACTATAGTTGTGGGGTAACATACTCCATTCCATTTGTGGTTAAAGTATCGTACTGGGATCTGAGAGACTCTGATTCAATCCCCACTTGGCCATGGAAGACTGCTGGGTGATCTTGGACCAATCACAGACTCTCAGCTTAATCTACCTTACAGGGTTGATGTGAGGATAAAATGGAGGAGAAGAAAATGGTGTAAGCTGCTTTGAATCCCTATTACAGAGAAAGGCAGGGTATAAATAAATAAATAAGTGTGGTTTCATTACACCATGGGTTTCGTTATGTTTGTCTTCTGGCAAGAAAGGAGAATTTTGGAAAGCTGAGAATGGATTTTGAGAAAAAATGTTATTCCTTTTAGGCAGAGGGTGGGGGGTATATTCTCTCTCTCTCTCTCTCTCTCTCTCTCTCTCTCTCTCTCTCTCTCTCTCTATATATATATATATATATATATATATATATATATATATTGCACTGGATTAATTCACTGGCTTTCCTGAAAGAAAAACATTTTATTTAACATGTTCTGCCTTTTCTAGAGAAGCACAACAGCACAATAGCTTCTATGCAAAACAAAAAAGAATGTAAAGAATTAGATAATAATAATAATAATAATAATAATAACAATAATATGTTTATTGCTTTTCCGGCCGAAGCCATAAGCCATACAAACACCAACATGTGACATAATATAGTACAATATAAACCAATAAATACACCCCTTCACAATGAATTTGGTTTATGTTAAAACTTTTTTTTAATTAAGAGTACATTACATTTTTCAGGAACAGTTTAATCAAATTAAATAATTGTGTAACTACTCTGGCTGAATTTATTATTTCTTTTAATTTTTACTTCTTTTATTGTATGCATCCTGGAAATATAATTCTGGAAGAAGCTCAGATTCTAACATTATGAGTTCAACCCCATTATCTATATCTGGTCATATGAAATCCTAACATCCAGGGACACATTCAGTAGAGAAGGATTTTGTCCCCACAATCACTTCCATATAATAACCCCAATTTTGCCTTGGCATCTGTAACAGGGTCCATAGCCCAAAAGTTCCTGCCAGACCACAGGATACTGATTACCTTTATATCAGTGTCCAAATGCATCACTGACCTTTGTCACACATTCCCAGTATTATCCTGTCAAATGCCTTTTAAGAGAGAGTCTTCAAACATATCTTTCAACCTTAACTCTCTAAAGGAAACCCTTAGATTTCTGGTCACACAGGTATTTCATGAAGATAAGACAGGCATAAGACAAGGATTTCCAGATAATTAGGCAATGTGATAGTAGATTAAATTTCATTTTATGCAAGTGCAAAGTAATACGCATTGGAAGGAACAATTTAAACTTCTTGTACACAATGATGGATTTTGAATTAGCTGTAACTTTTCAGAGAATAAAGGGTCTTGGCAGCATTACTTTGAAGTGAATGAAGTTGCCTGCTGCATATGTAATAGCTGAACTGGGGGAGAGTTAAAGGTGATAACAATAGCATGAACTATATAATGCCAGTAGATTTGGTGGTGTTTTTTGGGCTTTTTAAAAAAAGAACCTTGACAGCATAATTCCTTTTCAGATTCTGATCAAATAATAGCTCCATGAATCACTGGCAATTCCTGCTGGGACAGATGCACAACAGTCCACAATTGTCCTAGCATGGGGAGGCAGATGACCTGAGAAGTCTAATCTTGTGCAGAAACGATTTGATTTTTCCAAATAAGGTTTTTGAAAATCAAACATACTTTGTTTATAATGCTTGTTTCCTCTTGAGTCAAACGTGATACAAATGATTTATTTGTGGTTCAAAACAAGCAGTATTTCAAAACAAGATTTTATCTGAAAGCTTACTTAAACTTGTCTGACTGAGGTACTAGAGACTGGACTTCGTCCTGACACAGGATTTCTGATTCCTGACAACTGGCAGGGCTCAGGGTGCTCCGTTTATGAAATTTCCTCAAGATTGGGAGTTCCTATGCCAATCAGAACTTGGGATACAGATTTAAAATTTCCCTCAAGATGGCTTTTGACTAATCACTTCAAAAGTGTAGATTAAAGAAACTTTGCACACTGCACCAAAATGGGCTGTGTGCAAACCAAAATACCATGCACAGAAGGATGAGGTCCAGGAATGATCTATAAGGGCAACTGACAAGCTAGCCAAAGAGCCGGAATTTGGCATGTTATTGTGCTCTTCCCAGCTCATGCATCAGAATAAACGTGTCAGCCGTCTTTTGTGGAGTGTAACTTGGGGCCTTATTTCCCACTCAAGAGATAAGCCTATGCAATTCTAAAATCGTATTCTCCCTTCCATAACATTGCTGTACCTAAACAAGTATTAGCTGCAATTCACTGACTGGACTGTTTGTCTGTTTGTCCAGAGTTCCTGACATATCTAGAGTTTCAGCACCTAATCAGGAGATGCCCATTATTTCTGAATAAATCCAGAAGCATAGAGCTCTATGGAATGAAAACAGCATTTTTGAGAATGCACCATTCCTTGATATATTTTGATATGTCAGCCTTAATGGTATGTCAGAAATTGTGCATGACTTAGAAAATCACTAAAAAAACCCTAAAAGATGTATTAGCTCCCATCTCTTATTGGTGGGGGGTGGGAGGAAAATAACTATGTCTGAAATCTTACAGAGAGGATTAAAAAATATACCAGTATAGTTTTCAGATTGTCTCTGAAGCCAGTTGTCTTGGTAACCCCCATGCAAATTTCTTGACAATGGAAAAGGGAAAGTACACCTAGTAAAAAAAAATTAAGAAGCAAAAGATCTAAGATGGCGTTTATGTATGGGTTTTAAGACTGGACATTTTCAATGCCCACCCGTTATGTAAATGTGCTTGGAACTCACTGATGACTGAGATTCTTAAATCTACTTTACCAGGTTCAAGTATTTGGTACTAAACTTGTAGTTTCCATAATCTTTAGAATTTTAACTAACAAGTTTCACCTGGGATGAGTAATTTGGTCATGAGACAAATTCAGCTGGTCCATCTTCTACCAATTCCATCTTCTAGCTAACAGTTCATTGATTAAATGAAGTAGCTTTATCATCAAGACCGATGAAATTTGAATCAACTATTTTTTTAAATACCTGGAGAATTGCTGCAAGGAAATCACTAGTCCTGGTGGTTACAAACAAAACAACAGAAATTTAGGAAAAAGAAAAAAAATGTAAGATAATGTCACGATGGGAGGTAGCAATGATGTGTTTCTTCCTGCTCCTTTCTGGCACAGTTGAAAGGACAATGTTACCTTAATTAAAAAACTTACTGTATTTTTCTCTCTCTATAACTAATATTCTAAATAGGAACAAATTAGCAACTCACTTTGAGCCTTTTTTCCACCAGTTTTCCTATCTATTGCTGTCTTACTCTCTGGAGATTACTCTTCAGTTTTCTGGTGATACTTCAGGCATCTTTGAAATCTTTTTCCCCCTTCATTTAAATATCATAGCTAATTTCCAGACTTAAAATGTCGAATAAATTTAAGATTAAGGATTTCTAATAAGGGTTAAGAGGATCTTTCATTTCTACCACATAACAAAATTCCTCTGTGATTTCCATCTTTAGAAGAGATACCTTCATTCAAGTTTGCAAATCTGACCGAGGACAAGGAAGTTATTGGGGGAGGGGAATACCACCAGAATTTCTTTTAAAACCTTATGTACATCAAGCAGAATTTAGCTGTTGAAGTTATTGGCTCATAATAACAGTATTTAGAAGCATACAGCACTACAGAATATTCAAAAGGTTTCCAGTGACTTTACCTCTGTGATTCTTGCAACAGTCTAATAAAGTGGTTTAACAGTCTTATCTCCATGACACAAGTAGGGAAGGAGGACAGAGAGTAAGAGAGGATAGTTTGTTCAAGGCTGCTTAACAAATTCACCGCAGAGATGAGGCTTAATCCTCTTAATTCACAGCTTAAGTCTAAACTAGACTTTACATGTTATGCAGGAACCCTGATCTAACTTTGTTCTTTTCACAGTTAGACTTGACATCAGAGAACTAATTTTCCCAAGCTTGACAAGGCCTGATTTGGCTCAAGAGTGTGGCACTGGGGATACAGCCTTCCATCCTGCACCATTTCACTATGGGGGTGCATTAACTAACTAGAATTGCCAGACAACTGGCAGGAAGGTTGAGAAGTGAGATAACTCCATGGTAAAACCAGAGAGTTTCCAGTGATTCCTAGGGCTACCCACCATCACTTCTGGGTTTTCCCCAGAAGTGGCATAACGGTGCTTATGAGTCAACACTGAGCAATGGGAACTCAAGGCAGGAGATAGCATCCCTTGATGTCAGATGTGAGTGACATCAAGTTTGGACCTCACTCTCTAAGCCACATCATTGTAGTAGCATATACAGTTTATAATTAGGGATACTTCGAATTTTGCCATGAACACGTTTGACTGTTGAACTTACCATATTCAAAGGTGAAGATTAGATGTGGTATTTTTAAGGATGGGTGTTTATTTCTGTTCATTCAAGCTTATCAGAGCTTCCTGATTTCTGGGTGGGAATGTGTAAACCGTACACACATTCTCTCCTTGTTCATTTAATTAGCCCAGAGGATGATTGATCTTTTCTTCAGCTTTCTATAAAGGTAACATTTTTCATGTTCAGGGACAGGTGTGGTGTGAATTTCATTGCACATCATTAATCTCAGAACAAAACTTCAGCCTCGCCTTCTCATTTACTTGGGACTACCACTGGACAATTTCTCAAAGTGACAAAACTTATCCAATGTGATCTTCAGACAGGTCTTGCTGCACAATTTTCAGTGTTTGCTTTGTGGCAGTTTATATCACTTCAGCCAGTTTGCTATGATGATCTGAGAAAATTTTGGAATGAGCAAACCTCAGTCAAGCCAGACATAGGTGTGTTTTCTTAGCACATTCTGTGGTTTTGCGTCCTGTAGAGAGTTTTTGTAAATAAATAGTTTATAATTAGTTGAAGGGCAGAAGTGTCTGCTATGCTGTATTTACAGTACAATATAGATTATGATTTTCTGTCAGAGCTGTAGACTCTTAAATATCAATCAGCATCATGTAAACACATTTCTTAGCGTTTAAAATTAGGATCAAACAGGGCTTTTTTCAGCTGGAATGCGGTGGAACGGAGTTCCAGAACCTCTTGAAAATGGTCACATGGCTGGTGGCCCCACCCCCTGCTCTCCAGACAGAAAGGAGTTTCGATTGCCCTTCGCACTGCTCCAGCGGCATGGAGGGCAATCAAAACTCCCCTCTGTTTGGTGATCACGGGGTGGGGCCACCAGCCGTGTGACCATTTTTGCTGAGGCCGATTTAAACTTTTAAAAACTCCCCCCTTGTTCCAGCTGACCCAAAGTGACATCATTGGCCTTGGGAGCATGCATGCACTTTGCACATGCACATGTGGTACCAGGGGCACCACCTCCCATCAAGAGTTGCCCCCTGGCTGGCAACCCGCTGAGTTCCACCACCTCTTTTCCCAGAAAAAGAGCCCTGGGATCAAATATCCACTATCTGTGAACACATTTCAAATAAAAGTTTTTTTTCTAGACTGGAAAAAACAGGATGCTGGAATAGATGGAACATCCATCTGATCCAGCAGGGCATAGAGAACAAGCTTCTTACATACTTACATTGCAAAATAATTCTGCATTCCCATTTAGCTCTTTTGTTGCCCTGGTCCCCAAGTTCTCTGGTTTCCTAGGTCTTCAGGGCCCTGTGTGAGGTTTTTTCTGGGTCCTGTGTGTTATAGCATCCTCAGCAAGGCATGAAAAGATCATGGACAGACCAAAGTCCAACCTTTTATAAAGTGTGATTTTATTATTGGTTTGTTCTCCCCAAGTTCTAATCAAACATATTAAATAATGGTATAATCTGCCCACTGTGAGGCAGATTTTCCTGCCAAAATTCAGTTTGCCTGCTTTAGCTGAGCAGTCCCAAGAAGTGTATTAAGCTTTGTGGTTTGAAAGTCTTGTTTGTCTCATCCTGATAGTCTGATATAATTTTGTCTTATTAGCCCAGCCCATGAACTTGATGGGGAAAAGCACGAGAACTCTTCCTTGTTGTTAGAAATGGCACTGGAGACTGTATAACATTCAAAAGGAAATAACTTTATTTAACAGACAGGGATTGGATAAGTGTAGTCAGGGAATGAAAGTGCTGAGGTAAAATTTTGTTGGTAGTACAGAATACACTTTGAGCAAAATAGTTTCCTTGAAGCTTAGTTTCTTATATTTTTGGTTTTTAGAAGTGAGAGGTGTATTACTCAATACTTCAGTTACAGCAACATTGTTCCTTCACAGTTTCCTAGGACAGGTCGGGTTTCCTGATGTTAGTTCAAAACTGTTTTAATAACAACAACAATGACAACAACAACAACAACTGATTTATATACCACCCTTCATGACAACTTAATGCCCACTCAGAGCGGTTTACAAAGTATGTTACTATTATCCCCACAACAAAACACCCTGTGGGGTGGGTGGGGCTGAGAGAGCTCCAGAGAACTGTGACTAGCCCAAGGTCACCCAGCTGGTTTCAAGTGGAGGAGTGGGGAATCAAACCCGGCTCTCCAGATTAGAATCCCGCGCTCTTAACCACTACACCAAACTGGGTCTCTGGCACTACACCAAACTGGCTTTTCCTTCACAACAGACCCAGAGTCCTCCTCAGAGCCAAACCCCCTTGAGAAATTGGGCAGGAATTAATCTTCTCCTAAAAAGATATAACCCTCCCTTCTTTGGCTTGAAAGTGAGTCTAATCTACTACCCAATCACTCTTGCCAAAACACACTCCCAGTTCTATGGTGTCTGTGTCAAGTAGGCTTCAGCTTTTGCTGATATGTATACTAAGAATTCTTAAATTGAATTCTTCTTTAGGGCAGTGATGTTACATTAAAGACAAAAGTTTCCTCTTCCCTCACTCCAGAGGGGAACCTATTTGACCTTCCCGGTCAGACTCACTCACAAACTCACTCTCAACCACCCTGACAGAAACCAACTGTCAGCCCTTCAGCCAGGTTCTAACTGATCAATCAGAGAGAAGGAAGCAGCCTGTCACTCAAGCTCTCTATTCCAAGCAAGAGTTAACTCCTTCCCTCCCAGCTCTCCAGTTGCTGCCCTTAGAAAACCTGCTTTCAAGTGCAGTCCCTCACACACGGCAATAAAACAAAATCAATAAGATAAAATACAGTTTGCCCTGATTTTCCTGTTTGAAATGAATGGGGAAGCTAAATGCTCAGGCCAAACATCTGTAGAGTTCCAAAGGAAGTTAAAATAACTTAAATGGAATAAACAAATTTCCCAGGAGGGGCTTCTCATATTTCAACAATAAAAAATATAAGCACATTTCACCTGTGAAAAGCCAGAATAACATGTTAAACATCAGATCTTTTAAAAAGAAGTTTAAACAGCAGCCACAGAACAGCTGCAAAGTATTGTCAGGGTCATACTTTGGTGAAGCACAGGTGTGGATTGTTGATTCCAAAGGATTTTTTTATAACAAATTTCTAGCACACCTCTCAGCCACGAAGAAAACAGCAAAATAATATAATTACAATGTAAATCTTCAAACAATAAGACCTTAATTAAAACAACCGGTTAGGAACATCACTAAATCCTAGCAGGAAATACAATATTGCTAAGTGAGATTTGGGTCCAGTTAGCACCTTCCCAAGTAGATTTCCGGGGTATGAGCTTTCGAGAGTCAACATTCCCTTCATCAAATACAGGGAGTGGGAAAAGGAAGGAGTCCTTATAATCCAGGCAGAGGGTGGGAGGAGTACTGTAAATTAGAATGTCAGGAAGCTAGCTATAATACATGTAGTTATTTTGATAGGGCCTGGGTGCGAAGTGCAGAAAACTAGGATTGTTCTGGATGACTCTGGTCAGGCTTGATTCAGATATAGGCATGCACAAAGAAGCCCTGAGCATCTAGTTAGCTTTTCTGTATCAAATCATTTAACTCCTGGCAAGAGGTACACCACAGATAATGTTTTAGTTCATTACTGGGTATGGTACACAAGTAATACAATCATGGAGTTTCTGCTTCCATTATAAGTCTTTATTATGACAAAATAATTATTCAGTATTCTTGATATTAACTCAGTCAACAGAAAACCATACCATCTATTTTAACTACTCAGACCCTTAAAGGCGAGCAATTATATGAGTCCAAAAAATATCTTACCCAGAGATATGAAGGTCACAGGTAAGGAGCCCCTCCAAAGAGAAAGTTTATTATTAGTTTAGCTTGTCGTATTTATAGGGTTTTAGAACCTTTTCTTAACAATAGCTGCTTCAGAGACTCAAATTCTTGGCTATTATCTTATGATTTCATACTCCAAACAAAATTATCTATATTTGAAAGATCTTCTCGAAACATATAATAATAGTTAGTTCAGTTTTGCTACTTTTTGTGTTAATAGTGTCTATGTAGAATTAGTGATTACAAATTTCTCATACATCTAGATATCTTTTGGCTCTCCATCAATGTAACGATCCCCAAATAATGTTGGCAGCCTCTATGAAGTTAGACATTCCTGCCATTCTCAGATACTCCCTGCACCTGGGCCTTGGTACATTGTATGCATTAATATGAGTTAGATGGTTCTTCCTACACATGGTAATACAACTATAATTTTATTATTTTAGGCCCTTCTCCAAGGTTGCTTTATTTTAGACTCTTTGTCTATCTAGTTATGAGGCCGGGGTACCTCTGTTTCTATGTGCATACATGTCTTGAATAGAGATGGGCATGAACCAAAATATGAACCAAAGTTCGTGACGAACCAGGCCGGTTCGTGGTTTGCCCATTTCTGAGGAACCGCCACAAACTTTAGGCTAGTTCGTTTGGTTCATTTTTTGGTTTGTCACTGCAGACAGCCTGGCACCGATCAATCAGTTTCCTAGGCAACAGGGGATGGACTTCCTGCAAACCTTCTGCAGACCCAGAATTGGCTTTCTGCTGGCCCGGAGGTGACCTTCTGCTGACCTGGATGTGACGTTGTCACAAACCAAATGAACTGGTTCGTGAACCAGGGCAGGTTTGTGAAAGTTTGTGGTTCATGGTTCGTGAAATGCGACAAATCACGAACCGCACTGTTCGTATTTTTCTGGTTCGTGTCCATCTCTGGTCTTGAACAACTTTCTTTGTCACATCCAGAAATGTTCCCCTATAGTTCTAGCCACATCCATGACAGGATCACCCTTTGTTCAGATATCAGTGTAAATCTCAAATTGCAAACAACACCCTCAACCACTTGTATTTTTCAGATTTCCATTATGCCATGGAAGCTTGCTGGGTGACCTTGGACCAGTCACACACTCTCAGCCTAACCTACCCCACAGGACTGTTGTGAGAATAAAATGGAGAAGATGAGGACAACATAAGCTGCTTTGGTCCCTGTTGAGGACAAAGACGGGGTATAAATGAAGTACATTAATAAATAGGTAACTGTGCTCTTGGCCTCTGCTACAGTCTGGAGTCCCTACAATCTTGAGTTGCAAATTTTATTTGGATTTTTCTTTGATTTATTCATTCATAACTTTGTTTCTTAATTGTATCTGATACATGCATTCATATTGTTTATTCTGTTAATTTCCATTCAGTTTCCACGGGATACACATTTCCAGTTTTAACCTTTTTTTCTTCACAGCAATCAAGACAAAATTATGAGAGACTGTGCCCTTGCCGAATGGATCTCCCCTGCTAAATTTTAAACAGATAGGAGAAGGGGTCCCTATTTGTTAAGCAATTAAACCTCTCACTTACAGAGCAGGAATAGACAAGTATTTTGGCATGATTTGCTGCTGTGACTTCACCTCTCTCCAGACATCATCTGCTGGGGATGATTATTTCTGCCAAATATTATTGGATGTAATTGGATTATTCAGTTTCTCCCACTGTAGATGCACAGCAGAAATATCTGACCTTAGCAGAAGTAGCTTGTTGTTTCTCTATATGAGTTACTGTTCTGAGCATAGATCTTTCTAGTCATGTTTTGGAAACATATTACAAACAGTGATTCAGTGCCAAACTACATGATAAGTTCTTTAATGGATCCTGGATCAGTATCATGCCATCTGGCCCTCATTCATGCAGAATTGTGGGAGGTGGCTTTCCTGAGGGAGCAAGATACTCTTTCACATTTACAATTTTGTGTATAAATGAAGTATGTCTCCTAGTCTAATTCATAAAATTGTGTGCTCCAACTTTGAGAAACACTGCAGTGAGCCAAAAAGTCCCTGAGGATTCATCCCTAAATAAACAAGGGAGACTGAAGCTTACCAGTGTCTGAATTTGTGTTTTTCCCATTCCAGATTCAAACTTGCTAAGCAAAATTCAGGTATCAGTTGTTCTTCATCTGCCTTGAATACTGAGTAAATTCTAATTCTGGACTTGCTGTGAGTGAATCACAAACCGAAATCCTTTCACCAAGGCATAGTCTTGGCCTATCTGGCCGCAGTGCAATCTCAGCTGCAGCTGTAAGTTTAAGCTCACTCACATTGAGCCAAGTTCACCAGCAGAGGTGAGAGTTGAAAAACAAATTGATTTGAAATCAAATGATTTATTTGCTAAGTTGGTATATTTGCTGGTTTGACTGATGTGCCCCCTCCAGCCAAAGCAAGCCACTGATTGTCAGGGAGCTGTTCAAAAGAGACAGGGCACTGCTGCTGGTCTTCATAGCAGGAGGCAACTGACACCCGCAGCGCAGGTCCAGATGTAGCCAAGAGTGGTAGATGCAGTCTGCTGCTGCCTCAAGTTCTTTTCTCCTCCTGTTTGACACCCTGACTTCTCTGCTCTTCCAAATAAGCTTTTCAGAAGCCAAGGGCAACCATTTCCATTTCTGCGCTGCTAGTGGTTGGCTTCCTTGCCACTTGGAAACCCCAGCAGGCCTCACACTTGAACCAGTCTGGAATGATTGGCAGATTTTTGCATGCGGCTGGCTGGGAGGGGAGGCATTACTCCAAATGTGAGCCATTCAGGCTATGCTGCAGGCAGAGACAATCTTATGAACAATAAGGAACACATTTCAGTTTAGAAGGCACCAAAGGAGATGGGGGACAATGCGCTCAGGACAAAAGTGAAGAGGGATCCACAGAAAAATTATCCGAGAAAAGGCTTTTTTTTTTTCATCCCTTGTTTGCGATCATTGTCAGGTTTTATTGTTGTGAAAAGCTACCTGGTGAGTGTACAGTGTAAATTGCATTGAATTTTTTACAATCCCTGTATCATTACCAATATAATTCTAATTTAAGAAAGCAGATCCTAATTAACGTTGAGGACTTTTGTATATTCATTATTCAATTCCGGTTGAAGATATTGCAAATCAGTATTCACTAGGCCATCTGACAGCAGACAAAACTATAAAAGGGATCCCACGGGGAGTAAGTACACAAGACCATGGCCATTTCCACACACGTTGAATAATGCACTTTCAATGCACTTTAGCAATCCTTTGGAAGTGGATTTTTTGTTCCACACATGGAAAAGCAGTTCCAAATGTTCATTAAAGAGTATTGAAAGTGGATTATCTAATGTGTGTGGAAGCAGCCTAAGTTACAGGTTTGGGGGCTCCTTTTTTTAATCTGCACCTGCTTACTGACCATCCGTTTATTATGCCAATGATTCAGAATGACTGGCTGATATCTGGCTGGATTGTAAATTAAAAGATAAGAAGAGCCTGAGGTTTACAAGGGGGGCAGGAACTCATAGCAGCTGCAGCCTGTAGAAGGCTTTGGGGATGGGGAGAAATAGGTGTGGTTCAGGAGGTGAGACTTGTGCTTTTCATTAGGCGCCCCCTAACTTGTCTCCAATAATCTGAGCACTGATCTCCTTTCATTTCTCAGGTCTCAGAATCATAGCTCATTTTAGTATTTTAGTTTGTGTTGTTCTAGGCAAACATTGTTACAAATGCTAAAACCTTTTCTCCCATTTTCTTGTCACATTTACAAGTCAATGGATGTGTGAAAGCAATTTACTTCTGGGTATATTTCTGACTTTGCAGACACTGGAGCGGCTTGTTCAGAATACTTTTAAACAAAAGTGGATGTGCAGCTTTTGTAATATGTGAGTCATCGTTTCTCAGCACGAGCATATTTTGCTTAATTTGAATTCTTCCCTATTCAAAAGCACGAGGGTCAGATGACCACTGCAGATGGGCCAAGGACAGCTTCACATGACTGTGTTATATCCTGTAGTTCAGTATTTCACACTTCTGAGAGCTGCGGCGTGCTGATTTATGGATTAAAATTATAGATACGCTTCATTATTACACCCCAAATGCTTTGCTTTTTTAATGTGAAAGTGTAAGAATTATCTTCCCCAAGGAGAGCCCTCCACCAGAATTTCTGCACTGTTTTTAAGAATAGCCTCTAACAGGAAGGGAGCAAGCCCCTACAGAGATAGCATATCATTCTTTGAACAGATGCACGTGAAGATACCTTATGTTGAATGAGACAATTGGTTCATCAGAGTCAATACTGACTACTCACATTGGCAGGCTGACTTTGTTGAACCACTGCCTTGGCAGTATGGATGTCACAGAATTTTTCTACATTTCCTGTTTCAACCCAGATTCTGATGTTTGGGTATTTTTAAACAGAGGGACAAAATGGCAGCTGCTAAACAAGCTCAATTTAGGAATTAACATTTAAAAAACATTGTACAATAATATGAATTCCTAGTCAGGATAAGGAGATATAGAGAGCAGCAGGAGTCATTTTGTAGAAAAAGAGCTGGAGGAACTGATTAGTATAACTCATAAACTCATTAGCATGTGCCATGCCTCTTGCCATCACCGGAAGTGTGTCATTGGCATAACTGACTTACATATGCTGCACCCCTGACATCACCTATTCTGGCTGTTTTGGACCCAGTCCTGGCCATTCAGGGCCGAAATTGGGCCCAAAATGGCAAAAGGGGGCTGAAAATGGCTGAAAAGGGGCCCAAAATGGTCAGGATTGGGCCACGGATGAGCGGGAGAGTGATCCACCACCTGTCAGAGGCCCAGTCCAGGCCATTTCGGCCCCAATCCAGGCTGAAACAGGCCCAAAATGGCCGAGAGTCAGGTGGGTGGGGCCACCTGACATGTGACCTCTTTGGGGAACTGCCAGAACTGCGTTCCTGTGTGTGCCCCCTCAAAATGAGCCCTAGAGAGCAGTACTAATCAGGTCTATTAATCCGGAAATCCCATTTTATTCTATTGGCCTACACTATAAAGCATTCTTAGGACTGCAGCTTTAGCTGGTTATCTTTTTTTAATCTGCACATCTGCTTACTGACCATCCTTTTATTATGCCAATGATTCAGAATGATTCGGAATGGCTGATATCTGGCTGGATTGTAAATTAAAAGATAAGAAGAGCTTGAGGTTTACAAGGAGGGCAGGAACTCATTCCACCATTTGGAAAAGTTAGAAAAAAGAAAAACACTTCACAGTCAGCTTCAGGTTTTCTGCCCTTTAAATAATGTGTACTCTCACCTACAAACCTTGCTACAATGCTCTATCACAGAAATCTAATCTCACAACCAGTGTCTTTGATAAAGGGAATTTTGGCTTCTTAGTTCACTATCCTTTTCATTTTTTTTTCTGGTGCACCTTCCAGCTCCTTACCTGGGGGTCCTTGGGAACTGGGCTAGCCTCAGTAAACAAGGAGGGGAGGGGTTCACTTTCACCCTTGGTGGTCTCCTCCTTAGCCTTCTCTGATCTCCTTGTTGCTTTGGAGGAGAGCCCAGGAACCTAGCCACTTGCAGGTTGCTGATGCTTCCTGAAGTGGGGCACTACAACAAGGAGTGGCAGCAGAAGGCCAACAGGTATAAGGTCTCCACCCCTCCCCTGGGTGAGTGCTGGAGAGTCCAGGGGTGCTCTTACTGACCCAGACACTAGGAGTATTAAGGGCTTCAGATAAAATGTTTTCCACATCCACTTTCTCCACCCCATACTTTTCTCCATCACATCTGAGGTAGGTAGCCATGTTGGTCTGCAATAGGAGATTAAGACCCAGGCCCAATCACACCTTAAAGGCCAAGTAGATTTCCAAGGTACGAGCTTTTGAAAGTCAAAGCTCCCTTCATCAGATACAAGAAGTGGGAAAAGGAAGGAGTCTTTATAATTCAAAGAGGGGGTGGGAGAGGTATTGTGAATTAGAAGCTAGCTATAATACATGCCATAATTAGCTTGATAGAACAAGGGTGCAAAGTGCAAAAAATTAGCATCTGTAATCTGTAGCATAGGGGTTTTCTCGCACCACAGATGCTAACTTTCTGCACTGTGCATGTCTCTATCACATCCTAGTCATGATCTCTCATCCTAACCATAGGATTACTTTGAGGATAAAATGAAGGCGGGGAGAATGATATATGCTGCCATAAATTCTCCAGGAGAGGGAGTGCCAAGTACAAAAATAAATAAAATGCCTATGCTGAGGTGTGGCCCAATAACTGGGCCACAACTGTGATGAGTTGGAAGGAAGCAAGGGCAGAACAGTCTCATGAAGGTAGCCTCCTCTTTTCCTGTTGGGCTGATATCAAGCTTTAGATATTTTTCTTTCTCACACCAGATTATGAGACTTCTGAGGCACACTTTCCATTCTAGTACATATCAACATATGTACAGAGCACGTGAGTTAGCTAGCTATTAATCCTGGGATTTTGGGGGGTTCAAAGTACTTATGGTCCTACTGAGTCACAGCCTACTCACCCCTGAACATAATTGAGTAGCCACTTCCTATCACCATAGCATGGCCATTTTCACACTGCTTACCGGCCACAGAACGTTGAGCCAAGCTCCCTGAACGACAGTGTCTTCCTGGCGAGATTTTACGCGGGAACTGCAGTTCTCGTGCAAAATTGCACCAGGAAGACACTATCATTCCGGGAGCTTGGCGCGATGTTCCGTGGCCGGTAAGCAGTGTGAAAACGGCCCATATCTCTAAGCAGCTCGGCCTGCACCCACCATCTTTGAGAGTCACCCAGCCCCATTTGACTGCCCTGGCAACTGATAGCTATCATGTGATTCCTCTGGTTTTGTATCATCCTGCCCATCCTTTGCATATCCCCACTGAGGAGTGTAATTGCCACCCTAGTTGGAATAAAGAGGCAGACACCCAGTTGGATTTAAGGGCCACTTTATTAACTATATACATTAACATTAATACAAACAGCGGCAAGGGCCTAAAGCGGTACAGGTCAGGCCACGGGATCCCCATGGACCACCGCCCTGACCTGTCTGGGCGAGCCCCGAAGCCCCGGGTGCGCCCCATCCATTGGATGGCGCGGACCCGGCCGGCCAGGCAACGTGGTCACCCCCTTCTCAAGCTCCTAGCACCTCAGCCGTATAGCAGTGAGGTAAGGACTCGCAAGCTGGGGTTTCCAAAGGCAGCCTGCCCCTGCAACTGGCAGCCGTCAAAGCAGTACCAGCCCTTCAGGCAGGCCCCTCTTCCCACTAAAGGGGAAGCGCCAAGGGTGCTCACCGTCCCGCACCCTAACTACCCCAAAACCTGCCAGGACACCTTAACTGGCACCACCCAGAAGCCAAATTCCTCAATCCCTACGTACTGGTGCAAGGTAGGCGAAAAAAACCCCCCTCCACTTGGCCAATTCCGGAGGGGAGGAAAAAATTCCTACCTGACTCTGACACAGCAGCCGGCTAATCCTGCACCAATACTGGGAGAGGAGGGTGGGCCAAGCAACTGGCCGCGACTGCGGCTGGGCCGGGCAGAGCACGTCCTTCCTCTGCTCCGCCCCGCCCAGCAACCCCATACCTGGAAGGAGGGCGTGGCTGGTGTTGCCTCACTCCTTCCAGGGCGGCAATCACGGCACCCGGCTGAACGGCTTCCAGCCTGCCGGGTAAGTGCCGCATTGCCACCCTAGTTGGAATAAAGAGGCAGACACCCAGTTGGATTTAAGGGCCACTTTATTAACTATATACATTAACATTAATACAAACAGCGGCAAGGGCCTAAAGCGGTACAGGTCAGGCCACGGGATCCCCATGGACCACCGCCCTGACCTGTCTGGGCGAGCCCCGAAGCCCTGGGTGCGCCCCATCCATTGGATGGCGCGGACCCGGCCGGCCAGGCAACGTGGTCACCCCCTTCTCAAGCTCCTAGCACCTCAGCCGTATAGCAGTGAGGTAAGGACTCGCAAGCTGGGGTTTCCAAAGGCAGCCTGCCCCTGCAACTGGCAGCCGTCAAAGCAGTACCAGCCCTTCAGGCAGGCCCCTCTTCCCACTAAAGGGGAAGCGCCAAGGGTCCCGCACCCTAACTACCCCAAAACCTGCCAACGCCAAGGCCAAGCCTCTGCTTAGGCCTTGGCGCCCCACTGATAACCTAGGGCCAACTGTAGCCCTTGCCGCAGGTCGTCCAGAAATATTTGGTTGCCCACTTCGGAGAGGTGCACTCCATCGCCTCTGTAAAGGCCCGGCACCCCGGCCCGTATCCGAGGATGAGGCAAGTACACTCTCAGCCCTCCTTCCAACGCCTTTTGCATGGCACGATTGGCTTTCATCCTTGCTCTCTCGATGGCTTGTCGGGAACCGGCTTCCCTCCAAACCAAACGAGGTACCATGGCTGACCATATAATCAGCACTCCCGGCCATCGCTCAGAAATAAGGCGCAAATCAGCTTGCACCTGAGCAGACAACGCCTTGCCCTGGAGCATCCCCAAATCGTTGCCACCCAAATGAATAACGAGGATATGGGGGGAAACACGCCCCGATCCAAACAGCAAGGGCAAGAGTCCTGACCACCGGAGGCCACGGCGACCCTGCCATTCCAGCACAGCCTTCTCGCTCAATCCAAGCTGTGTCCCCACAGCTGTCCTCCTCGCTTGGTGGGCAGCCCAAAAAACGTAACTGTGGCCGCAGATCAGGATACGTTGCCGTGCACCGCGCGCTCCATAACCTAAGAAACAATCAATTAACGACGTTCAACATATGAAAGAGGACGTACGTAGGAACGGTAAGCAGCCGATTTCCACCTGCCCACCCGCTGAATTGCCTGCCCCGTGTATCCCATGGCTGCAGCGGTGGATGCAGCCCCAATCCGGAACGAGTGAGTACCAAAATTCACTCCTTTCAACCCCAACTTGCTCAAGGCGCGCTTCGTCACTGCCCAGAACTGAAAACGCGTAAGCGGAGCACCGCTCTGGTGAGAAAAGAGCAACCCATCACCCCCTCCTCTCACCTTCCAATACCTGCTCAATGCCCTAACGGGGCACAATTCCGCGTCAGCACAGGGACCCAACCGCACTACTGCCCCCTTCCTCTGTTGGTCAGTTTTAGACCAGCGAATCGTAAGGGCAACAGCCTTACCTTCAAACTTCAAGTCCCCGGCCATCAAGGCACGACCCGAAGCATCCCTTCCTGACTGAGCTACCAGCTCGCTAACCCGAAGGGCCCCAAAAAAGGCAGTTAAAGCTGCCGCATGGAAAAGCGTCGCTTCATACGGCGACGAACAAACCTCTTTCCATGCCACCTTCAGCCCTTTAAGGACTGCCGGGGAAATGGGCTCCCGCAGATCCACTCCCTTAGGGCATTCCCTGGCCCAGCCTTCCAGCATCTTCCTAACCCGGAAGTCACCCGTGGCCTCCGGTAACCCCCGGGCTTTGCTGACAAATGCTAGCGCTGCCAACTGCCCCCTGATGGATCGCACCGCCAACCCCCTACCTCTTTGCCAGACACAGAATTGCAGCAAATGTTCCACCGGTACCGGCCAGCTATCCGCCAAACCCTCGTCCGTCCTGAACTCCCTTAACTGGCCCACCGCTCGCTGATAAGCTCTCCTTGTGCTGGGTGCGATGGCTGCTTGAATAGCCCGACAAACTTCGGCCTCCCAAGCTGCCATAGCTCTGGTGGCATCCGAGCCGGGAGCCGATCGGCCTCCGGAGCAAGGTTCCAAAAACGCTCCATCTGTAGGCGAGACAAAGCGTCCGCCCTACAGTTATCCACTCCAGGAACATGCCTGGCTCTGAATAAAATGTTCCTACGAAGGCACAACAGCGTAAATTCCCTAACTAACCTCATCACCATGGGGGACTTGGATGTTAGCGCATTAACCACCTGAACCACTGCCTGGTTATCACACCAAAAATGCACCGTGTGATTAGCCAGTTCCTGCCCCCACAGGTGAACCGCCACCAAAAGCAGAAAGAATTCCAAAAAGGTGAGGTCCCTAACTAATGCAGACGCCCGCCAATCCATTGGCCACTGCTCTGCGCACCAATGTTTCCGGAAATAAACTCCAAAGCCAGTGGATCCCGACGCGTCCGATGTCACCTGAAGCTCCGCCTCGAGCAAGAGGACCTCTCGCCACAAAGAAACCCCATTAAACGCGGCAAGAAAGGATTCCCAAACTGCTAGGTCTGCACGCATACCCCCAGACACCCGCAACCGATGATGAGGTGCCCTCAGACCCGCCATAGCGTCGCATAGCCGACGCAGAAAAGCCTTGCCAGGAGCAACAGCCTTGCAGGCGAAATTAAGGTAACCCACAAGCTGCTGTAGCTCAACCAGGGATACCTTACGCTGAGAGCGCATCCTAACCACCCTGGACCTGAGCTCATCCACTTTATCCCCCGGCAACCTAAAGGACTGTTGGACCGTGTCCAATTCTATCCCCAAGAAAGTCAGCACCTGAGAAGGACCCTCCGTCTTCTCATGCGCCAACGGCACCCCCAACTCTTCTGCTAAGGCCATAAAAATGGCCATAAGCCGAGCGCACTGCCCAGACCCCGCCGGCCCAGCGAACAAAAAATCATCCAAATAATGAGCCGTATCGCGAGAGGCGGCCCTACACCGCACCTCCCATTCAAGGAATGAACTAAAACGCTCGAAGGCCGCACACGAAATAGAGCAACCCATGGGCAATGCTCTATCCATGTAAACTTCCCCATTAAAAGCAAAGCCGAGAAGTTCAAAATCATCGGGGTGGACTGGCAGAAGACGAAAGGCTGACTTGATGTCGCATTTCGCCATCTCAGCCCCCACCCCACACCTACGGACCACCCTGACCGCCTGGTCAAAAGAAGTGTACCGGACCGAGCATAACTGCTCGGGAATGGTATCATTCACCGATTCCCCTCTAGGAAATGACAGGTGATGAATCAAGCGGAATTCCCCTTGTGCCTTCTTAGGCACAACCCCCAGAGGAGATACCCTGAAGTTGGGGGTCGGGGGGGCAGAAAATGGCCCCAGCACCCTACCCTCAGCACACTCCTTATCGATCTTTTTCCTAACTATGTCCTCTTTCCCCAAAACAGAACGCAAATTGTCTGACATAAAAGGCGCCCTGGCGCCCTGAACCGGAATCCGAAACCCCTCCTGAAAACCTTGGAGCAAATAAACTGCATCCTCCCGCTCAGGATAGCCTTCCAAAAGCCGCCTAAGGACCCTCAACCTTACTGGGCTGGGGCCCTTTTCCAGGGGGATGCTGACCCCCCGAACCACCACCGCCTGGTTTCTTCCCTCCCCATCCCGGCTTGCCCTTGGGGCATGAATTGTACGGGTGGGGACCACCGCAGGATGGACATTCGTGTCTGAATCGGCAGGGCTTCCGCATACAGGAACCCTTGTACGCAAACTCCCAACACAGGAGCCGGGGTTGAACCGGCTGACCCGCAGTAACGCGGGAGCTTGTGGCCTGCGCAGACCTATGCACGACGTGTCCACTATCCGACCTGTCCATCACACTCGGCTTAGCCGGAGACATAACCTGCAACCATAATTCCTGGTGAACCCGATCCCAAGGGATATTCGGGTTCATAGCAGCCCGCATACGGAACTCCTCGTCGTACTGCATCCATGCAGCACCCGAGAAGCCCGTGTAGCCCTTGAATATAATGTCAAGGTATTGGAACAGCTGTATAGCCCGGCTAGGCTGAGCCCTTACAATAACCCCGGCATAGATTAAAAAACCGGGCAGCCAATTATTCCACGTCCTATCCACCTTCCTCCTCTTGAGCCTCTCCTTGTCCCTGTCATCCATTTCGTCCTTACTCTTCTTTTCCAGCTCCCTAAAGAGCAGAGAAAAGAGGTCCACAAACTCCCCCTTTAATATCTTGTCCTTAGTTGCCTGGGTCAAATGTTCGCCCAACGGCAAAGCCGTCTCCCCAAATGGAACCGCGTTGAAGGGGACCTGTCCGTATGCCAACGCCAGGTGAGGATAAAGCCCCCACTGGGTTCCTGAATACCCAGGCCACCCCAAGTACGGGCTGGGGAAGGGGAGAGCCACTCCAGTTCCCCAAGATGCGAGCCCGGGCATTGCCTGCTGCGGCGACACCCCTACACCAGCTACAGTCCCTGATGCCTGACCACCTCCCCCTACCTGCCCCCCAAAAGGTGTGTAAGCTCCCTGTGGAAGAGCAGGCAGAGGGGCTCCGACCGCCTGGGCCCAGGGCCCCCAGGGCCAAGGACTAGCTGATTGTGGTGTGCTGTCCTTACCTCCAGCCTCCACGGGTTCCACAGCGACCGCTATAGGGGAAGACTCCTCCTGCCAGGCTTGCTCCCCTTCGCCGGTCGTCTCCAGAGGTTCCATGGGCTCGGCGCCGCTCATACTGCTGCCTCCGCCAGCCGCTCCTCCAGCTGTCCCTTCCAAAAGAGATAAACGCCGCAGAATATCCCTGTTAACCGCGTTCCTAGACGCCTTCCGCACAGGCCTCGCCACATCAGCCCCCTGTAATGACACACCTACCGACCCTCTCGCCTGCTCCAAAGCGCGCAGGCGCTTAAGAATATCCTGCTGGTCAGCCCCTTCTTCCTCCTCTGATGAAGACACAACTGGGCAAGGCCTTTTGGCTGCTTGCTTAGCCGCTGGCTGCTTCCCCTTAGGGGGCCCCTTACCTTTCCTTGTTGGCATGATATGCCCTCTCCACCACCACCTAAAGCTAACAAGAAAGGCCCAATGAAATGCAGCAGGCAAAAAGCCAGCCACAAAATGGCCGCCCACCTGAGTGCCACCAGAAAATGGCCGCCCTGGAGAGGGAAAACGAAACCAAGTGGGCCTACAGAAGCCCCAGACCAACCGAAAGCCTCAGGAGGGGGCCAAACCGTGCCCTGAAGCCTAAATGCCCCCACCACCCAAGCAAAGGGCGACTCGGAACCAACCACCCACTCCCCAACAGGGGGTAAAAAAAAAAAAGGGGGGGGCACAAACAGCGCCGAATCACCCGCCGCCCAACCAGGCCGCAGCCGCACACAGGGCCTAATCCCCTGCACCTCCGTTACCCGCCAAAGCAGCCCCGCCGTCGCACACGCTCCAACCCCACTGGGCGAAGTCCGAGCGACGAGGCGCGAAGGCGCCGCCAAAGCCCACTTGCCCGGCCTGAACAAAGGGGTGGGGGCAGGTAAATCCCCGCTCCCGGGGGCTGCCTCCCCACTACCCCGAACGGCCGCAGGCCCCGCTGAGCAGCCGCGCCGAAAAGCCGCGCCGCCAAAGACGCGGCCGCGCTTAATGCGCCGCGCCGCGCTGCTCTCGCGGCAAGCCTCCCCCGCTCCCGAAGCCGCGGCGCTGTGCGGCCAACTCCGCCGTCTGACTCCGCCGCTCCCACGACGCCAACGCCGCTTCCCCGCCGGTCTGCCGGTCCGCCGCTGCCCCGAGAGCCGCCGCAACCGTTGCTCGCCCAGGGTAGACGCGTCTACCCTCTCCAAGCAACTGGCCGCGACTGCGGCTGGGCCGGGCAGAGCACGTCCTTCCTCTGCTCCGCCCCGCCCAGCAACCCCATACCTGGAAGGAGGGCGTGGCTGGTGTTGCCTCACTCCTTCCAGGGCGGCAATCACGGCACCCGGCTGAACGGCTTCCAGCCTGCCGGGTAAGTGCCGCAAAGTCAGTGTTATTCCTTCCTCTTGTGCCTTCTTCCCTCTCTCCTTTGCTGATAGATCAAACCTGAGTTAACTATGGGAAGCTCTCTCTTATTTGATCGCACCCCACAACTCTTACAACTGCCTTTGAACTGAGTAAATGGAAGTTAATGATAGCTTTCTAGCTGGCCTGTAATATACCTGTGGGGGCAGGAACATTGTTTTACAACATGCCTGTAAAAATGTCTTGCTGATTATAATACTAAGTAATGCATATGCTTACTCTTATTAGTTCCAAGCTGCCATCATTTATTATTAGTACTGGCATTATTAGTGTTACTACTATGTTCAGTTTGTTGGATAAATATTCCAAACAGGCTAGACAGAAATAACCCAAACTATAAACATCATAGACTGAGTGCAAATTAGGCCATTGTTTGTAGTTTCTAAGAAAATAATAACCTTTTTTGTGTTTAAGAGGCTGTAACTCTTTGGGTAACAGTTTCAGGCATCTTTTAAAATTCTTTGTAATCAATTTACCAATATCACTTCTTGAAAAACAAAATAACTTTTGACAATCTGAAATTATAATTTTAATTTCATTTGCCAGTTCTACATATGTCAAGAATCTTCTGTTTTATATTGTATTTGTTATAATTGTGTCATTAATTCTTTCATGTAGCTTAACAGCTATATTAATTGCCAATGCTAAATCTGGGTAATTTTTTCTGATGATCTCCTCCTAATCCTACCACAGGGAACACTCCACCATCAGAATACAGTGAATTGCATTCCTCTGAATACCATAAACTGCTTCCAGAATATTCATATGATGGACTATGGACTAACATCCCATTCCTACCAGTTCTAGACCTGAGAAATTCAGATGCCTTAGTGAGATGGGGGAACAGTCCTCAGGTCAAAGACAAGAATCCCAGATTTTAAAAACCCAAACAAACTGAGGAGCTCTCCAGCTAGGTGGTATTGTCCCAGCAGCTTCCAGGTCACACAAGTCGGGTGGAGGGGGTGTCTCCAGTTTTGCAAGTACCACCTTCTGCTTGTTCTATTGTGGGCCCTGGTATTAAAAATACTCAGGTACTCTTCCTCAAGAATAGCACAATCAGAAGGGAGTGCACACGCTACACATCTTCCAATGTGAATTTTGGCTCGGATACACCACTGGCTCTATTCTGGTGTCTAGGGGTTCCCAGACTGGAAAGGGAAAGGGAGTCCAGAAAGAATGCAACGGGTCCCCAGATTCCATTGGTTCCAAGGGTGGGGTGTTCTCCCTGGGGTTCTCCCCCTGTGGGCACTGGCTCCACCTCATTCTCCCTTGAACTGAGGTCTGCAGCAGGGTCTTCTTGAGTCTCTGAGAATGTCCCATCTCAATCCAGCTCTGGTGCTAGCAGGTCTTGAGATCAGAGAACATGACTTTCTCAAAGTCTTGCCTTTTATAGCTGAAAATATGATCTAATCAAGCTGTTCTGGCCTCAGGCTTCCTGGTCTGATGTCTCCTTGATAGCCAAGAATTACCCTGCTGATTATCACCTAGCAGGATCTCGACTGTTAGGGCAGGCAAGTGCTTGGAGCTTTCTGGCACCCAAGGGCTATGGCCCTGTGAACTGCTTGAATTAGCAAGGCTTCACTCAGGGCTTAAATATCCTGGAGGGCAAGAGCCCCCCCCCCCACCTGTCCCTGGACTTCACCTGGCCAGGGCTTGATTGAACCCTGATTCTGCAAAGCACTACGTGCACTTAGGCAGTGATCTGGTGCAGTAGCAGGAACACAGGCTGCCAGCCTGGCACACTGCATTGCTTTCTCATAGGCCCACTGTTTCTGTCACTCTTGCCAGGTTGGGGAAGAGCTTAGGGGACTGGTAGTCCAGTGCTTGTCCCTACAAGGTAGGATACTAGATGCCCTGGATTCTGGCATGTTGGCTGATTGGCTGGTAGGGGTGAACACCAAGAAAATTTTCATTATAATTTCCAATCTGGATTGGGGGGGGGGATTTTTTACCCTGATTTACTGTTATTTCCTGGTAGGATATTACTGGTTTGGGAGTCAAATCTGTGTGTTTTTGTCTCCAGTTTTGCAATGGATCTGGAAATATGTGGTGTTCCTATTGATGTCACTTTCCCCAAGCACATGTGCACTCCAAGCGTCGTCCAACACAACTTCCCCAATTCCATTTATCTTGCCACAACTGTTGCAGCACCTGCAATGGCTACAATGGTGGGCTAGGAATTGGGGTTTGGGGGAAAGAGCAGAAGGATGAAGAGGGAGGAAATTGCTTGAATATATAATTCAAAGTGCTGTTTTTTACCTATATTGCCCAAAATGGTTCGGGGACTAGGCTATCTGAAAGACTACCTGCTCTTATATGAAGCTCCCTGTAAGAGTACAGGCCATCTTCCCAAGTCCTGGTCTGGATATCTTGCCTTCTGGGGCTAGATGATCATCATGACCCAAGAAGGGGCTTTCTGTAAATAACACCCTTAGTGTGGAAAACACTCATCAGAGATGGTTGCCTGGAACCAACTTAATTTTCCTTTAGATGCCATGTTAACACATCTTTGGTGGTGGAGAATGCCCTCAAGTCATAGTTGACTTATGTCAGCCCCACCCCACCCCCACCCCGGTGGGGTTTTCATGGCAAGAGACTAACAAAGGTGGTTTGCCATTGCCTGCCTGTGCAACCCTGATCTTCGTTGGAGGTCTCCCATCCAATTAGTAACAAAGGCTGACCCTGCTTAGCTTCTGAGATCTGATGAGATCGGGCTCATCTTCAGTCTCCAGTAAATTTACAGTGAAATGCTAAGCAGAATTCAGATTTCAATGGGCTTAGACTGGAGTAACTCTGTTTAGGATTTCACTGATAATTAATAATTGTAATACTCATCATGTCTTTTAAGCAGTCCTGTTTCTTTTATTTCAGTCTAGTGTGGTTTTTAAGGCTGCTTTGAAGATTTTAAATGTGGAATGGTGGACTAACAATCTCATCTCTTAAATAATTTCCCCCTTCTACTCAATTGTCTCAGTCT